>NC_138515.1:31333487-31928487 GCF_964252035.2 Podarcis erhardii | reverse complement strand
AAGAAAAAAAATATTCTGAATCTCAGAAGCCAGAACAGCAAGAGGGATTGCTGCGCAGTGAAAGCAGCAATCCCTCTTGCTGTTCTGGCTTCTGGGATAGCTGCGCAGCCTGCATTCACTCCATAAGGCGCACACATGTTTCCCCTTACTTTTTAGGAGGGAAAAAGTGAGTCTTATAGAGCAAAAAATACGGTAATTCTGGAGTCAATTTGGAGCCACGAGCATGAACACAGAAAAACAGCAGCTGCTTGGAGTCCACTTCAGATTGCTTCCTGTAGTAGCTGCACATGGAGCACAACAGAGTTGCCTCTTGTCTATGTGCCTTTGCAAATCAACCAAATGTGTGAGATTGGAGTTTTAGGAAGGGTGTTGTTGTTTTTTTGTTTTTTGTTTTCTATTATTAAATAATATAAAGTGGTCATTCGAGAAGCACAATGGACTTGTGCTTTTGTAACTGGTGCTCTTCAGCGATGACCAAAGGGGGAATTGCTTGACTCCTGCAAAAAAAGGAAAAGCCCTGGCATTACAGGAACAGAAAGTGGCCCTTATTGTTCCCCCTCCAGCTCAGCCATTTCTCAAATGGCCCTCAAGTATGGGCTGAAGAGTTTCCTTCCACTTGGCAAACACACTTCAAGATGCTGACAGGACCCAGAGGTTAGGAGCGGGTGAGGCTTTGCCATAGTTAGGAGGGACAGAAGTATTTTTTAAAAAATAATATTTATTACTTTTCCAACAATTTCTGTTGGAAAGGAGGGACAGAAGTATAAACGGTATGTCACTACATAGCCATACACCTGAGATGGGGCTGCAGATGTTCAGTATCTCAAAGCCAGCTGAATGTGTGATGTGGTGCAGGATCATAATGTCCCGAGAGAGAACTGCACATGAAAGCTGTGCACACAACTAAAGGCCGCCCAGCATCCTTTTGCTAGTTCCACTTTGGCAGTAGCATTGCTTGGGCTTGATGTTAGGGTGGCCATGTGTCCTATTTACTGAGGGAAGTCCTCTATTTGAGAAAGTTCTCAGTGTGAATGGTTGTCAAGTCCAAGTCCTGTTTAAAGACAAATAACCACATGAGGAAAGAAGCAGCGACCTGTGCAGCCCGGGCATATGCTCCAGTTCTGTGGTCATTTCCTTTGTGTAGGAGACTCATATCTATATACATTCACACTCCCTTCTCTATCCTAGGACCCTCGTACCTACAGGACCGCCTCTCCCAGTATGCCCCACGGAGAGTCTCAAGGTCCATAAATAGCAACACCCTAGTGGTCCCTAAGGAAGTTAGATTAGCTTCAACCAGAGCCAGGGCCTTCTCAACACTGGCTCCAGCCTGGTGGAATGCTCTGCCTCATGAGACCAGAGCCCTGCAGGATCTGATTTCTTTCCGCAGGGCCTGTAAGACAGAGTTGTTCTGTCTGGCCTTTGGCTTGGAGCCAATTTGATTCCCTCCCCCTCTTTCTTTTTCCTTTTCCTTTCTCCTCTTGTGATGAGGCTGCATTTTAATGTTTTAATGTTTCAATATTTTAATTGTTGTATTTTAATCTTTTTTTTTTAAGTTGTATTCATTCAACTTGTTTTTATTATTGCTTGTTAGCTGCCCTGAGCCAGGCCTTGGCTGGAGAGGGTGGGGTATAAATAAATATTATTATTATTATTATTATTATTATTATTATTATTATTATTAGCATCATTATCCTCAATCAGACATTCACGAGGCATTATCAGAGTTCAAAGACACATTCTAGTCAGGAAAAGCACTCAGGGTTCAACGCAGGGCCAGTGGGGTATGTTGTTTGGAGAGAGTCCAGACAGAGAGGTCTGGAGGGCCACATTCAGTCTGTGGGGCTGATGTTCCCCACTCCTGTTTAGAGCATAGAGCTGTGCTGTTGCTATTGCACCTCTTCCAGGTTCTCCATATTGGACTTCACTTGCTCGGTCACTTTTACGACTGTGCTGGGGGGGGGGGTAACATGATTTTCCAAAGCTGCCTGTTACAAGAAGGAAGCTGGCAACTGGGAATTAATTGCATGCGTGCTAGGTCGAAAAGCGTCAAGATTAAAGCTGGGAAATGAATTTCCTATGCAAGGGGAACATTTCTTTTGAGACAGGCACCACCACGCCAGTCCGATCGATGGAAATCAGGGCAGGAATGTTGGCTCGGTAAATCCCAGGAGAGGTGCAGCTGCTGTTCTGAGGTCATAGGAGCTTCCTCTCCCTCCCATCCCTCAATCACTATTGCAGCAAGCACAATCTTGATTCAAAGTCAGAGTGAAAAATTATCCTTTATTGTAGAGATGCAAAACTGAAGAGATGAAATATTTATCAGTAGGAAGCACTTTTCATTATCTGTATGGGGAGCATCTCTCCAGCGCAAGATAAAGGGAAGTGTGGGGCAAGGGAGGGGGGGGAGTGTGGTCCAATAGCTGAGAGCAGGGGCAGCACAGATATAATGAGAAAACCTTCACTTGCTCACAATATTTTGGTTATTTCAGATTTTTCGGTTTGATTGTTGTTGTTTTAAGCCTCGTCTTTTAAAACGTATTAAATATGCAAGTTATATAATTTTGCCACAGTGGGTGAGGTAAATAATATTTTCTGGCAGAAGATGAATTACAGTGGAATGGAAATGTGCAACAAATACAGGGCAGATGGTTTCTTACCTCCCTACTCAGAGATGTAAGGTAAAGGTAAAGGGACCCCTGACCATTAAGTCCAGTTGTGGCCGACTCTGGGGTTGCAGCGCTCATCTTGCTTTATTGGCTGAGGGAGCCAGCGTACAGCTTCTGGGTCATGTGGCCAGCATGACTAAGCCCTTCTGGTGAAGCAGAGTGGTGCACAGAAATGCCATTTACCTACCCGCCGGAGCGGTACCTATTTATCTACTTGTACTTTGACGTGCTTTCGAACTGCTAGGTTGGCAGGAGCAGGGACTGAGCAACGGGAGCTCACCCTGTTGCAGGGATTCGAAATGCTGACCTTCTGATTGGCAAATCCTAGGCTGTGTGGTTTAACCCACAGCACCACGATGTCCCTTTACTCAGAGATGTAAGTGCTCCTAAAAATATTTATTTGTGGTCTGAAGCACAGAGGTAATGATGGTGGCTATCTACCTCTGATTTCCCCCTCTTTCTGGAAATGTCTGAGTACACCTTCCTTCCTTCCTTCCTTCCTTCCTTCCTTCCTTCCTTCCTTCCTTCCTTCCTTCCTTCCTTCCTTCCTTCCTTCCTTCCCTCCCTCCCTCCCTCCCTCCCTCCCTCCCACCTGCCCACCTGCCTGCCTTCTTTGACAAGGGAAGGCTTTATTACAGGGGTAGGTATCACAGTGCTGTCAGGCAAGGAATGTCCAGAGTGAGGAATTTATTGTGAAAAATACACTTACAAGTTAGGGAAAGGCGTGTCCATCAGGCCTACATCTCTCACCTGATGAGGAATTTGCAGTAACATTGGAAGACACAAGATTTACCCACCCGGGAAGAATGGCAGATGAAGTTGATGGACTATATGGAATTGGCGGAAATGACTGGCAGAATCTGAGACCAGGGAGAAGAGTCGGTGGAAGAAGATTGGAAAAAAAATTAAAGATTATTTACAGAAATATTGTAAAATTAATGAGCTTTAGAAAAATGGTGGAATGAAGTTATATGGCTTTGGCAGAAATGTTATAAGGAATTAGGTACAGATAGATTGTTAATGTATTAAAGGGAAAAAACAAGGTTAGAATATGTTAAGATTAATTACAGGACAGAAAACAGAGAAAGATGGAAAGGAATTGCTGAAACAGTTAATTGAAGTGGAATACAAAAAAGGAGGCATGAGGAAGTCAATGAAACAAGTGAATGAAAGCTAAGATTGAAAATATTGGAAGTGTTTTTAATTGTTTTTGTTTTGTTTTGTTTTGTTAATTCAATGTTTTATGTAGTGTTTTTGTTTTTGTCTTTGTATTATATTATATTGATTTGTTTAATTCTTTTTCTTTCTTTTTGTAATCTTTAAACTCTTAATAAATATTATTTTTAAAAAAATATAAAAAAAGGAATTTGCAGTAACAGAGAAGCCCCACCCCGACCTCAGCTTATGTATCTCCCCCAACTGAGTTGCACGTGAGTAGGCAAAGACTGATCACTGCAGATGGTGACAGCAGCCACGAAATTAAAAGACTCCTGCTTCTTGGGAGAAGGGCAATGACAGGCCTAGACAGCATCTTGAGAAGTAGAGTCATCACCTTGCCAACAAAGGTTCGTATAGTTAAAGCTATGGTTTTCCCAGTAGTGATGTATGGAAGTGAGAGCTGGACCACAAAGAAGGCTGATCGCCGGAGAATTGATGCTTTTGAATTCTGGTGCTGGAGGAGACTCTTGAGAGTCCCATGGACTGCAAGAAGATCAAACCTATCCATTCTTCAGGAAATCAGCCCTGAGTGCTCACTGGAAGGACAGATTGTGAAGCTGAGGCTCCAGTACTTTGGCCACCTCATGAGAAGAGAAGACTCCCTGGAGAAGACCCTGATGTTGGGAAAGATGGAGGGCACAAGGAGAAGGGGGCGACAGAGGACGAGATGGTTGGATAGTGTTTTTGAGGTTACCAGCATGAGTCTGACCAAGCTGCGGGGGGCAGTGGAGGACAGGAGTGCCTGGCGTTCTCTGGTCCATGGGGTCATGAAGAGTCGGACACGACTAAACGACTAAACAACAACAGCAACAACAGGCAAAGACTACTCCTGGATGTAACCTGCTTCTGCTCCTCCCTCTTCAACCCTCTTCTGATCGTGGGGACAGTGGAGCAAGAGAGGTGGGGGCAGGAGGAGGGTGTGTGGAAGCCCTTGACTCTATACTTTCCAGACCTCTCCCTCCCTCCCTCCTCCTGCACCTGTTCTCCACTCTCCAATCCTGCAGCTTCTCCTGCCTCTGACTCTTGCCTCCCGGCTGTTACAGGCTGCCCCAGGTCAGTGATCCCTTCTTCCAAGCCAGTCATCAACTCCCCTTCTACTGGTACCCACTTCTCTTGGTCCAGCCAGCCCCTGACACCAGCGGACCTGTGTGCCTCCTGATGTTATTTATTTATTTATTTATTTATTTATTTAATTTATTTATTTATTTTAAACTGTAATAAATATTTATTAAAATTTTTAACAAAATACAACAAAAAAGAAAAAATACAGAACAGAAAAATACACAAAACACAAAAGGTAGATAAAAAGAAAAAAGAAAAAAAGAGAAAAAAATCCATTATTCTTTTACTAACTTTGAAGCTCATATCCTTATTTTCTTGACCTCCTCACACCTCCCCTTTTTGTATTCCCATTTACATAATCAAATCAGCAAATCCTTACCCTCTTTTATTTATCTTAACTCTATATCTTAACACGTTAAAACTCTATGTTTTCACCCATTATCAATTCACTTTTGCATACTCTTTTTAACTTTGTTGCTAATACCACTTATTTTCAATCCAACATCATTTTAACATTCATTAATTTTACAGTGTTTCTGCAGGTAGTCTTTAAATTTCTTCCAATCTTCTTCCACCAACTCTTCTCCCAGGTCTCGGATTCTGCCAGTCATTTCCGCTAATTCCATATAGTCCATCACCTTCATCTGCCACTCTTCCAGGGTGGGTAGATCTTGTGTCTTCCAATACTTCGCGATGAGTATTCTTGCTGCTGTTGTTGCATACATAAAAAAAGTTCTATCCTTCTTTGACACCAATTGGCCGACCATGCCCAGGAGAAAGGCCTCTGGTTTCTTCAGGAACTCCTGATGTTATTTAACTCCAATTCCCACCAGTCCCAGTCAGCATAGGCAATGGTCAGGGACGATGGGAGTTGTAGTCTAGCAACATCTCAACAGCTGCAGGTTAGGCACCCCTGCTTTATAGGGATTAACATAGAATACAGAACTCTTACGCTCATGTTGTGTGTGGGTGCTTGCCATAGACATTCGCTTGGCCACTGAATGCCAGACCCAAGGGGCCTTTGGTTCTTAAATTTGTGGAAAGAATCAAAATGCATTAGATGGACAGAGCAAGCCTTGACTTTCCTCTAGCAAGAACTGTAGGATCTGCAGAAGAGGGAAAATACCGGTATATGATGATATTGCAATAAAAGGGTTTGATAGAGGAGAAAGTAGCCTGAAAGTTGATTCCATTTAAATTGTAAAATAAGTAGTTCTTGTCAACTCCAGGAAAGAGAACTGTAGGCAGCTGTTGAAAAATAAAATACTGCCGCAGTCAGTAATGCCGAATCAGTGAAAAACTGTCCTAATTATGGTAATAAACTTGTAGCTAGCTAAAATGATGACTATTTTGTTTCCTACAGAAGGGAGGGCTGATTGGATGCCCAAGGACCAAATCAAGCCCCACCCACGAAATTTTATCCAGGACTGAATCAAAATTGTTTGGTTTTTATTTTAATTTTCACATAGATTGAAAAATCCCCCCTCTACAGTACCCTTACTGAATACTTTAGCTATGCTTTGATTGATTAGCCCTAGGAAAGATTCCACATTGTTGAATCTACATAGCTAGTAAAAACAACATAGGTAACCAAGATGGTGGCGCCCATAGTTTGGACTCTCTAGGAAGCAAGTTGAATGCTCCTACAAGACATCACTGAGCTTGAATTGGAGAACCTGACAGCAGGTTCCAGCTCCGTGGGGGACAGTTTGTGAGTAGAGCAAATGGTTGCCTTGTTCTCTGCTGGTCCTTGTTGGCACCATCCTGGTGAGAGATATGACAGCTTGTCAGCTAAGCCAAATCAGGTGACCTGGGAAGCCAATAGGGTCTATGCTAGCATTACAGAATGACTATCTCAGCCTTGGCTCCTCATTCTTAGCAACTTGTCACCTGGTATAGATGTTCCATAGCCTTGACTTCCACTATACAACATGACCACCTGCTAGTCTTAGATGGCATTAGCTGCCTCTAGCCCAGGGGTCAGCAAACCTTTTCAGCAGGGGGGCGGCCCACTGTCCCTCAGACCTTGTGGGGGGCCGGACTGTATTTTTTTTGGGGGGGGGATGAACAAATTCCTATGCCCCACAAATAACCCAGAGATGCATTTTAAATAAAAGGACACATTCTACTCGTGTAAAAACATGCTGATTCCTGGACTGTCTGTGGGCTGGATTTAGAAGGCGATTGGGCCGGATCCAGCCCCCGGGCCTTAGTTTGCCTACTCATGCTCTAGCCCTTTGATATTTGGGATGTTGTGATGTTCAAGGTATGGTTAGCACATGTTGTTACATATAGATTAAACCAGTGCTCGCTTCGGCAGCACATATACATATAGATTAAACCTCTTCTGCTAGATGCTACCAATCTTATGACCACCACTAATGTGGTATATTTGTTGTTGTTGTTTAGTCGTTTACTCGTGTCCGACTCTTTGTGACCCGATGGACCAGAGCACGCCAGGCACTCCTGTCTTCCACTGCCTCCCACAGTTTAGTCAAACCCATGCTGGTAGCTTCGAGAACACTATCCAGCCATCTTGTCCTCTGTCGTCCCCTTCTCCTTGTGCCCTCCATCTTTCCCAACATCAGGGTCTGTTCCAGGGAGTCTTCTCTTCTCATGAGGTGGCCAAAGTCTTGGAGCCTCAGCTTCGCAATTTGTCCTTCCAGTGAGCACTCAGGGCTGATTTCCTTCAGAATGGAGAGGTTTGATCTTCTTGCAGTCCATGGGACTCTCCAGAGTCTCCTCCAGCACCATAATTCAAAAATGTGGTATATTACTGAGTGGCAAAATATACATCCGTTGGGGCAGTGGTTGTCAACCAGTGTGCTTTGGCACCCTGGGGTGCCTTGAATGATGGTCATGGGTGCTGCAGGCAACACTGGCCTCTGCCCCTCTTTCTTTCCTTCCCTCCTCTGATGCCCTCTCACCTCTCTGCCTCCCCAAGGCTTGCCCAGCTGTTTGTTGCAGGAGCTCTGGCAACACACTGCCCAGGCGAATGGTGCCTCTGGGGCTGGCCAGGGGGTGCTTCCTAGGCCCCTGTGGGGCAATGTGATGAAACACCTCTCTTTGGGGCAGGGTGGGCAGCTCAGAGACCAGGGGTGGCAGCAGTGGCTGCCCGGAGGACTCCCAAGGAGAGGGAAGAGGGGAAGAGGCTGTGGGAACACTCCACAAGGGAGGGTGTTCAAAAAGCAGTGAGAGGCCGCTAGCTCTGTAGGCAAGTGGTGACATAACTGGGCTCCTGAGCCCCACAGGGGTACCACAGAAAGAATGTAGTCAGTCAAGGGAGCTGTGGACTCCAAAAGGTTGAAAACCTCTGTGTTGAGGGATGGATAGACAGATATGTATTTGCACACCAATAATTTGGTTGGATAGGGACACGGGTGGCACTGTGGGTTAAACCACAGAGCCTAGGACTTGCCGATCAGAAGGTCGGCAGTTCGAATCCCCGCGACAGGGTGAGCTCCCATTGCTCGGTCCCTGCTCCTGCCAACCTAGCAGTTCGAAAGCATGTCAAAGTGCAAGTAGAAAAATAGGAACCACTCTGGTGGGAAGGTAAACAGCGTTTCCGTGCGCTGCTCTGGTTCACCAGAAGTGGCTTAGTCATGCTGGCCACATGACCCGGAAGCTGTACGCCGGCTCCCTCGGCCAATAAAGCAAGATGAGCACCGCAACCCCAGAGCTGGCCACGACTGGACCTAATGGTCAGGGGTCCCTTTACCTTTACCTTTAATTTGGTTGGAGAAGTGTGAATGTCAAAGGATAGCTGCATGTCAGTTCACATGCTGTTTGGGGAAAGTGCAAATTAGGTACATTCACATTAAAATGCAGACTGAATTCCTCCCCCTTCGTATTCCAGCCATGCAGCGAATTCCTGGGCATATCTGCTCAGAAGTAAGCCCTTTTATCTCCCATGGATCTTACTCCAAGGTAAGTGTTATTTGTGTTGTTTTCACTTATACATATTTATGCAGGCCTTCCCCGAATGTTGATTTTTTAAAAAAACACTCTTGGGGGCTAG
Source organism: Podarcis erhardii (assembly GCF_964252035.2). Lineage (NCBI taxonomy): Eukaryota > Metazoa > Chordata > Lepidosauria > Squamata > Lacertidae > Podarcis > Podarcis erhardii. The sequence goes on along the minus strand of NC_138515.1, from coordinate 31,919,520 downwards.
AGACCTGCATCAGAACATTTGGAGAAACATAACTTTTGCAAGACTGCTACATTGCAATTCATGCTGTTGGAAACTGGGGTGCAACTCAGCTTGCACTGTAGACTGACTTTCCTGCATGGGAAGGGTAGATAGAGAGGAACCTTCAGTCTTCCTAGACCAGGCATAGGCAAATTCAGCCCTCCAGATGTTTTGGGACTACAGTTCCTGTCAGAGTCACCCGTGGTCCCAGCTCACAAGAGACCAAAGTCCACTCCAGCTTATGTACAAAAGCTTTTATTGAAGAACATTAGTAGCTTTACATCCAAGGTCCGTGACCCTACGTCTGTTACCCTTAGACCGCTGAAGTCCCCTCTGAGTCACTCCCGCCTCGACACCAGTTTAAGAGGCTTGTACTGGTCCACCTCTTTCTCTCTTTCCTTTTCCGCAGGGTCTTTCTGCCCCCCTGTGTTCTCTCCCTTCGGGACTCTCCAGAGGCTGAATCCTCTGCCGCCTCCTCCCCCCTCCTTCGGGCTTTGGGACCAGGCTCCTCCCCAGGACTCTCTTCATTTCCGCGCGCCTCCCATTTTGAACTTGGTGCGCTTACGTTGCTCCTGACCTTCCTTTCGACAGTTACACTGCCCTCAATACTACTTTCCTCCCCTTCCGGCAGGACGTTTTGCCCTGATCTCCTTCCCCTCTCTGCTTCCTGTTCTGCTCCTTCTGACACACTGGTCACTCCTCCCCCCTCACTCCGTTCCAGCGGAGCAGCCGGTCTCGCTCTCCAACTCCCACTGGGGGTTCCCCCTTCGTTTCCCTGCTCCTGACTGCTTCCCCCTCTAGCTCCCCTTGGCTTGACCAGAGGGGCTCCCTTTTGGGAGTCCTCCGATTCACTGGACGGACTCATGGACAATCTTGGGTCATTGTCATCCTCTTCCTCATCAGTCTGGAATCCTTCCCCCTCACTCTGCGTCTCTCTCCCTGAACCCCTGACATCCATCCCCCCCTCGAAGCCCCCCTTTCCCCCCTCCCGGCCCTCGGAGGCAGGTCGTGGGAGCCGCAGCTCCTCGGAGGTAGATGCAGGATACAGTTCGTTTGCTTCAATGTCCTCTGCTAGCAGCTCGGTGTATGTGTGTTCGAATGCGGGTTCTTCGCCCAAGGTGTTCTCGGCTCCCTCTTCCATTGCTACTTCGTCTGGTGCTGCCTGCCAAGGCCCCGTCAGCCATTTCTTGCGCCAGTCGTCCTCTGGTTGCTCGTCCCACCAGTAAGAGGGTTCTGTGTCTACCCCCGAACACGATCCCCTGGGCGGGCTTGATTCTGGCGTTCTCTCCTCGGCGGAAGAAAAGCCCCTGAAAGTACTGTCTGAAAGTGTGGGCGTAAAGAGCCAGTCATCAAAATACTCGGCTGGCATGGGTCTATGCGGGAAAAGTGCATGGAACTCGTCTTTCAGAAGAGGTTCGTCTAAAGCGTAGTCCGGCACCCAAATATTGGCACTGGCCGGGGTACCCTCTCTGGCTAGAAAGTATTCTACTCCCTCTACCCCCCATCTCGAGTCCAGGATCTCAGTGACCTCGTTGAGTGGTTCGGCCCTGGGCGCCCCCTCCCTCTCGGGTGACGAGTGCGTGCGTGCGGTACTGTTTCAGACTCCTGAAACCTGTGCGGGGTCTTGTAGGGAGTGAGCACCGACCTATGAAAGACCGGGTGCACTCTGGAACCTTCGGGGAGGGCCAATCGAAAAGCTACAGGGTTAATCCTAGCCTCCACCTGGTATGGCCCTAGCTGCCTGTGTCCCAGCTTCTTCTTAGCCAACGACCTGGCTGGCATCGCTTGGGCCGCTAACCATACCCAGTCCCCCACCTGGATGTCCTCTCCCACTCTCCTATTCTTGTCCGCCTGCACCTTATATGCTTGTTTGGCTAGCTCCAAATGTCTCCGCAGCTCCTCGTGCACCTCTTGCAGCTCTGCTGCGAACTGGTCGGCTTCTTGCGTCACCCCCTCTCCCGGTGTTACGAACCCCGGGAAGGTTCTGGGATGACGACCATTGTTCGCGAAGAACGGCGTCACCCCCATCGACGCGTGCTTCGTGTTGTTGTAGGCAAACTCCGCCATCGGCAGGTAGTCCACCCACGCCGCCGGGCGCTGATTGGCGTAACATCTCAGGTACTGCTGCATGATCGCGTTGACTCTCTCTGCTTGGCCGTTGGTCTGCGGATGCCTCGCTGACGTTAGGTTGATCTTGACATGCAGGATACCTAGAAGCTTCCTCCAAAAAGTAGAAACAAATTGGCGCCCCCTATCGGACAGGATGGATTGTGGCAGCCCATGCACCTTGAACACGTGATCGATGAAGAGTTTGGCGGTCTGTTCCGCCGTCGCCACCTTCGCGCAAGGAATGAAGTGCGCCATCTTGGTGAACAGGTCCACCACCACCAGCACCGCCGTCTTGCCTCTGGAGCTGGGCAGGTCAGTGACGAAGTCCAGCGCCACCCTCTCCCACGGTTGCTGTGGCGTCTCCAGCGGTTCCAGTAACCCCGCTGGCTTCTGGTGCACTGGCTTGGACCTCTGACAAGTGTCACACCTGGCGACGTAATCCGCTATCTCTCCCCGCATCTGGGGCCACCAAAAGTCCCTGGCCACCAGTTCTATTGTCTTCTCCTTGCCGAAGTGTCCCGCACTGGGGGCGTCGTGCAACTGCTGCAGAACCCGCGCGCGGAGCTCTTCGCCCGGTACGTAGAGGGCCCCTTTGTGAGTTAACAGCCCGTCGCGTAATTGGAACTCATCTTCTCTCTGCGAACCCCTGCGCAGCGCCTCCATCTTGGATTGTGCAAATCGATCTACTTGCAACGCACGTCGCACCGCGTCCAGGTCGACTGCGATGGTAGCGCACGTCCACGCCTGCGGTGCGAAAATGTGCTTGGCTGCCACTGGCGCTGCTTCCTCGAGATATTGCGGTTTCCTGGAGAGCGCGTCGGCTATAACGTTGGATTCTCCCGGGATGTATTCTATCCTGAAGTCAAAATCTGCGAAGAATTCAGCCCAGCGCATGTGTCTTTGGCTCTGGAGCTTCGCCGTGCGCCAATACTCTAAGTTCTTGTGATCTGTGCGGACCTGCACTGTGTGCTTGGCACCTATGAGGAAGTGTCGCCATGCTTTGAAGGCAGCGTGGATGGCCAACAGCTCTCTGTCCCATATGGTGTAGTTTTGCTCCGCCTTGCTGAGCTTTCGGGAGTAAAAGGCACAGGGTCTCCAATTTCCTTGGGAATCTTCTTGCAGGAGCACGGCTCCCACCGCTCTGTCTGAGGCGTCGGTCTCTACTCGCATGGGTCTGCCCGGATTCACGTGCATCAGCTGCTCCTCGGAAGCGAAGAGGCTCTTAAGCTTCCTAAAAGAGCGCTCCGCCTGTTCCGTCCAAGCGAACTTCTTCTTTTTGGAACTGAGGGTGTCCGTGATTGCTGCTGTCTCCTTTGCAAAACCCCTGATGAATTTGCGGTAGAAATTGGCGAACCCGACAAATCTCTGGACCTCCTTCCGATTGCGTGGGCTCTTCCAGTCTAACACGGCGCGGACCTTGACGCTGTCCATGGCCGGCCCCTTGTCAGACAGCTTGTAGCCGAGGAAATCCACCTCCGTCACATCAAACTGGCATTTCTCCAACTTGGCGTAGAGCCTGTGTTCTCGCAGTCTCTGCAGGACCTCCTTCACGTCTCTTTCATGAGCCTCCTGCGATTCCGAAAAGATCAGGATGTCGTCGAGGAAACACACACACTTCTTGTAGAGGAGCCCCGCCAGCACGTGATGCATAAAGGCTTGGAAGACGTGAGATCCATTTTGGAGACCAAACGGCATAACTCTGTATTCATACGTGCCCAGAGGCGTGAACATGGCCGTCTTCCACTCATCGCCCTCCCGGATACGGATGAGATTATACGCTCCATGCAGATCCAACTTGGTGAAGATCTTCCCCTTCCGCACGGTCGCTAGGAGGTCATCAATCTTGGGCATGGGGAAGGCCTTGGGCTTGGTCATGGAATTTATGGCCCTGAAATCCACAATGAGTCTTTTCTGGGGCGTGTCTTTCTTCTTTACAAAAAACACAGGACTGCCCCCCACTGCTTTGGACTCCCGGATGAATCCACGCTTCAAATTATGCTCTATGAACTCCCTGAGTTCTTGCATCTCGTCCTCAGACATGGAATACAGCTTCGCAGTCGGCAGCTGCGCCCCCGGCAACAGGTCGATCGCGCAATCGTAAGGTCTGTGGGGCGGCAGCCGGTCAGCTTCCTTCTCGCAGAAAACCTCCAGGAAACTCTCGTACTTGCGAGGAACTGCCTGCGCCATGCCAAGTTGCAGCTGCTGCTCCGCCCCTTCCTCCTGGCTGGACTGGATACAATGTTGAGCACAGTACGATGAGCAAAAGGTGATCTGCCGTTGGTACCACGCTATCGCAGGACTGTGTCTCTCCAGCCAACTCATGCCTAGTACTATAGGCGTGTCCGACAGGCGGGTGACATTGAAGCTGATGACTTCTCTATGATGTCCAATCCGCATCTCCATGGGAGGCGTCTGTTGCACAACTTGTCCTCCCAGCAATTTCCTGCCATCAACTGTGACTACGTTTAGAGGCGTTGTCGCGGGCAGAAGCGCTATGCGATGCTGCTTGACGAAATGCACCCCCACAAAGTCCGCGTTGCTCCCAGAATCGATCGTGATGGGGACTTCCAGGGTGGTTCCGTTCGGCAACTGGAGTGTTGCAGTGAGCTGCACCGTTGGCTTGGGTGGTAAAGGGTCTGTACGTTGCAAAGGCACTGGGGACTGCTCTACAGATTCGCCTGGCTGAGCCCCAGCAGCTCTGCTTCCAGCCAGGCACTGTCGTTTCCCTGAGGCTGCTCCTCTTGCATCACTTCTGCTGCCACTGTTACTAAGGCTGCAGTGTGCTTCTGGGGCCTCTGGGGGCACTCTTTCGCCATGTGTAGTGCACTGTCACAGATGTAACATTTCCTGTTCCCTCTAGGAGGCTTCGCCTTTACTGCACCGGATGCTGGAACTCTGGCTGTTGCTTGAGCCTTAGCACCACCAATTTCCATCGGTTCCTCCCCCTGCCGCGCCAGAGGCGAGGGATGTGCCTGGCTGAAGTCTCTGGGGAGAAAAGGAGGCGTCCTTGCCGGTGCACGCGCCTGGCGTCCCTCCTCATTGTGCCAAGGACGTTCTTCGTGCCGTACCCCTATTGCAAGAGCCCTCTGCACGACGTCCTCCAGGGTCTGAGGTCTGTCTCCCCTGGCAAGTTCATCTTTTATGGGGCCGCTGAGACCCTCCCAGAACAAATCTCTCACTGGTTTGCAGTCCTTCTCCCAGCCTAATACAGTCAGTAAGGCGAAAAATCGCGAATGATACTGACGCACAGTGGCTCTCCCTTGCCGCAACCCGTGCATTTCCCTGCGTGCAAGATCAAGATCCACGGTAGACTGGAAACAAGCGTCCATCGCTTTAATAAATTCATCAGAATCGCGGCGGGCAGGGCCGTCTTCGCGCCACAAATTGCGCAACCAAGCTCTTGCCTCCCCATGCAAATGAGACACAATAAACCCCACTTTCTCCTCTTCATCTTTAAAGTCATTACGAAGCAAATGCAGTGCATACAAGACGTCTGCTCTGAAACTTGGGTAGTGCTTTAGGTTCCCATCGAAGTGGGTGACTAGACTGCCCCCCCGCCTTCCAAGTCCAATCCCCTCTGATCTGGACCCTGGGAACACTTCCTTGCTTGCACGCTCCCACCTTATTTGCAGGTCCTGGCAGCGCTTCTCCGCTTCATCACTCTTCTTCTGAGATGCAATGACTGCAGCGGTGAGTTCTGTAACTGCGCTTCGCAGTGTTGTCAGCTGTTCCTCCGCACTCATGGCTGCCACCGTTCGTGAGCTTTGCAAAAAATTTTTTTGCGTTCTTAGAGAGGGGACTTGCTGTCAGAGTCACCCGTGGTCCCAGCTCACAAGAGACCAAAGTCCACTCCAGCTTATGTACAAAAGCTTTTATTGAAGAACATTAGTAGCTTTACATCCGAGGTCCGTGACCCTACGTCTGTTACCCTTAGACCGCTGAAGTCCCCTCTGAGTCACTCCCGCCTCGACACCAGTTTAAGAGGCTTGTACTGGTCCACCTCTTTCTCTCTTTCCTTTTCCGCAGGGTCTTTCTGCCCCCCTGTGTTCTCTCCCTTCGGGACTCTCCAGAGGCTGAATCCTCTGCTGCCTCCTCCCCCCTCCTTCGGGCTTTGGGACCAGGCTCCTCCCCAGGACTCTCTTCATTTCCGCGCGCCTCCCATTTTGAACTTGGCGCGCTTACGTTGCTCCTGACCTTCCTTTCGACAGTTACACTGCCCTCAATACTACTTTCCTCCCCTTCCGGCAGGACGTTTTGCTCTGATCTCCTTCCCCTCTCTGCTTCCTGTTCTGCTCCTTCTGACACACTGGTCACTCCTCCCCCCTCACTCCGTTCCAGCGGAGCAGCCGGTCTCGCTCTCCAACTCCCACTGGGGGTTCCCCCTTCGTTTCCCTGCTCCTGACTGCTTCCCCCTCTAGCTCCCCTTGGCTTGACCAGAGGGGCTCCCTTTTGGGAGTCCTCCGATTCACTGGATGGACTCATGGACAATCTTGGGTCATTGTCATCCTCTTCCTCGTCAGTCTGGAATCCTTCCCCCTCACTCTGCGTCTCTCTCCCTGAACCCCTGACAGTTCCCATCATCACTGACCTCTGGTCCTGTTAGCTAGGGATGATGGAAATTGTAGTCCCAAAACATCTGGAGGGCAAGTTTGCCTATGCCTGTCCCAGACTGTCCTTCTGGTGCTAACCTATTGATCCTCCTTCATTGTCACACTGATACTGTTAGGGCTGCTGATCTCATTTTCTCCTTCCTTGTCCGTCCTTACCTTGAGAGAGGATACATATTTGCACGTTTTTCCTGCTGAGATGAAAGAGGCAGCCTGGGTTTTTTTTTGCCACTCCTCAGTTAGAACTAGGATCTTTTCTGAACCACCGAGCCTCTTGGGCTTGCTGATCGGGAGGTCAGTAGTTCGAATCCCTGAAATGGAGTGAGCTCCTGTTGCTCTTTTCCAGCTCCTGCCAACACAGCAGTTCGAAAGCACACCAGTTCAAGTAGATAAATCGGTACTGATGTGGTGGGAAGGTAAACGGTGTTTCCGTGTGCTCTGCTTTCCATCACGGTGTTCCGTTGTGCCAAAAGCAGTTTAGTCATGCTGGCCACATGACCCGGAAAGCTGTCTGTGGACAAATGCTGGCTCCCATGGCCTGAAAGTGAGATGAGTGCCACAACCCCAGAGTCACCTTTGACTGGACTTAACCATTCAAGGGTCCTTTATCTTTACTTTTCTATCAGGTATATACATCCTGCTAGGGCTTTCTTCAGCTGGAGCTTAGTTCCGGCACCTTTCAAGTGGGCACCAGTGCCACTTTAACAGAAAAAGGGAGAGGTTCACGGAGAGCTATAGAACCTCTTTTTCTAGAAAAATAGCACCGCTTCCTGCAATAAATATTGTTGTTGTTGTTTAGTCATGTCTGACTCTTTGTGACCCCATGGACCAGAGCACGCCAGGCACTTCTGTCTTCCACTGCCTCCCGCAGTCAAACTCATGCTAGTAGCTTTGAGAACACTATCCAACCATCTCGTCCTCTGTCGTTCCCTTCTCCTTGTGCCGTCCATCTTTCCCAACATCAGGGTCTTTTCCAGGGAGTCTTCTCTTCTCATGAGGTGGCCAAAGTATTGGAGTCTCAGCTTCAGGATCTGTCCTTCCACTGAGCACTCAGGGCTGATTTCCTTCAGAATGGATAGGTTTAATCTTCTTGCAGTCCATGGGACTCTCAAGAGTCTCCTCCAGCACCAGAATTCAAAAGCATTTATTCTTCGGCGATCAGCCTTCTTTATGGTCCAGCTCTCACTTCCATACATCACTACTGGGAAAACCATAGCTTTAACTGTACGGAGCTTTGTTGGCAAGGTGATGTCTCTGCTTTTTAAGATGCTGTCTTCTTGTCGTTGCTTTTCTATAAACATAGAAATAGCAATAAACATAGCTTTCTTATTTTCCTAAATTTTACAGCATGATTATATGGAGGCTGAAGTGTGTTCCTCCAAAAGGGATGAGGTATTCAGGTCAGCTCCTTTTGGCACTTTAACTCCAAATGCCAAACACATGGACTGTTTTTGGAAGTGAGGTTCATATTAAATGATGAACTGAATTCTTCCCTTGTCCCTAGTTCTGGATTCTGGACCTCCAGAATGAGAGAAGGGCAACAACCTGGTGTGTAGAAGCTGGCCACCCTTTTCTTCCAAGTGAACACTTCTCATTGGCTCAGGAGAAGCTGGAAACGATTTGATGCAATGCAGCCTGTTAGCTACAGCCTCTCTGTCAGGCAGTCAATGTACTTCTCTAAGCTTCTGAGGTGGAAGCAAAGGTGTTTGGGTAAACAAGGACACCACAATGACAGCCTTGTTTTATAATGAGTATCTCAAGCCTGCTGGTATTATGGCTGTGGCTTCTCTCTGACTCGGCTGTCTCAGTCTGCCTGCTTCTTCTTTGCTTTTCTATTCTAATTGGGTGCAAGTGATGGCAGGACTTAGCCTATGCAGCAAAGTGTTGCTTTCTACTTGAAGCAGTTATTTCAGTTTCCCCTTTTTAACACATTTTTTTTTAAAAAATATATTATTGGGGGGCTCGGTTTAACTTCAAGTCCCATGGAACTTCAGGGTACTTATTTCTCTGCAGACATGATTGAAACAGGGGTGAGGGAATGTGAATCTGATGCAAGCCAAAATGCAGCTATTTTTCATGAGGATATATCTATTTTTAATGCAAATGGATACAGAAATCTGGAGAACTGAATACAGGGAAAATAAGAAACTGAGAGAAACCAGAACATGGCAGATTCCTCAATCCATATGGAGACTGGAATTGGATATTACAATGTATACCTCACTGGTGCCTTCGCCTTCTCAGTAATACAATATGTCACTGTGTACTCATGTTGCCCTTCACTTAATTAGCTGCCACTACCAGGGGGAAAGATGGCAGGAGGAATTTCCAGCAAGACTTTCCAGGCCATCTTCCTCCACGAGCAAGAATTCCTAATGCTGGAGACCCTCTTTCTGATTTTGATGAGTTCCTCTCCTTCAACGTAACAAATAACATCTATAATGTTACACTGGGACAACATTCAGTGCGAAAATTTGAAATATAACGCTGAGTGCAAATGCTATGTGACTTTAAAGATGGTCGTTGTTTTGCAAAGTTGTTACCAAAGAATCTTTGATTCCTAGTACTAGTAAAGGTAAAGGGACCCCTGACCATTAGGTCCAGTCGTGGCCGACTCTGGGGTTGCGGCGCTCATCTCGCTTTACTGGCCGAGGGAGCCGGCATACAGCTTCTGTGTGCTGGACCCGGGGCAAAGGTACCGTGAGCGTAGTCTGAGTCCACACAAAGAGGGGCGAGGTCCGAGGCCGAGAGCCGGGCGGGGAACAGGAACACTGGAACAGGAGGCCGAGCAGGGAACAGGAACACCGGATGGTCAGGAACAGGAGGCCGAGCAGGGAACAGGAGCACCGGATGGTCAGGAACAGGAGGCCGAGCAGGGATCAGGAACACAGGAAGGTCCAAAGCCAACAACGACGTTGCTCCCGCAACCTGGGACCGGGCTGACTGGGCTTTTATCCTCTTCTAAGGCCAGGGGTGGTCCCGGCCCCCAGGAGCCCCGCCTCCTCTGGCCTTAAGGCGAGCACTTCTCCTGGGAGCAACCAGTTCCCTTCGCCTCTCTGCCCTAAGCCTCTGCAGATCAGGAGAGGCTGAAGGGTTACTGGGCCCTGGAGGAGGCTCACCTGTAGCCACTGAGTCCTCAAGCCCCTCTGGGGCCTGAAGGGTTTCACCTGGGGCCAGCTCCTGGTGCTCTGCCACAGGTGCAGGCTCTTCAGCATCTAGGCCTTGCCCCAGTTCAGCCGGCCCTGGAGGCGGGGACTCCTGTGCAGGCTGGGATTCCTCTGGTTCATCCTCTGAATCGGAATCCCAGGCCATCACACCATCCCCCCTCCCAGCCCCCCCCTCAACCGAGGGTCCGAACCCGGCTTGCCGGGGTACGTCGCATGGAACTCTCGGAGGCAGGCAGGTGCGTGGACGTTGGCCACTGGTTCCCAGGAACGGTCCTCCGGTCCGTACCCCTTCCAGTCAATGAGATACTGCAGCTTTCCCCTGCAGTATCGGGAGTCCAGGATGCGTTCCACCTCGTACTCAGGCTCTCCCTGAACCAACACTGGCTGCGGTCGGGGACGGTTCGGGTGGAACTCGTCGGGTGGGGCCACCGGACTCAGAAGGGACCTGTGGAAGACCGGGTGAACCTTCAGGGTTGCGGGTAACCGGAGACGGAATGCCACAGGAGAGACTTGGTCCACGATAGGGAACGGGCCGGTGAATCGGGCGTCCAACTTCTGCGAAGGTCGAGAGGGGTGGAGGTGGCGAGTGGAGAGCCAAACCAGGTCACCGACGTGAAGTTCCGGCCCCACCTGGCGGTAGCGGTCGGCCTGGGCTTTGTACGCTTCCTTGGCCTGGTGCAGTTGCTCCACCAAAAGCTGTTGCTGGGACTGGAGCTCTTGAAGCCACTCCGTCACCGCCGGGACCGCGGATGCCGGCAGCACATCTGGAAACAGCCGTGGATGATAACCGTAACTGGCCTGGAACGGGGTCTGCTGGGTGGACGCATTCACCGCGTTGTTGTAGGCGAACTCCGCCAATGCCAGGTGGTCGACCCAGTCATCCTGCTGGTAGCTGCAGTAACACCGGAGGTACTGCTCCAGCACCGCGTTCGCCCGTTCCGTCTGGCCATCGGTCTGTGGGTGGTAGGCTGACGAGAGGCAGACCTCTGTCCCGAGGATCTGGTGTAATGCTCGCCAGAACCGGGATGTGAACTGAACGCCCCGGTCGGACACCACGCGCTCAGGTAGGCCATGCAGGCGGAAGACATGCTGAAGGTACAGCTGAGCGGTTTCCTTGGCTGTGGGTACAGATGGGCAGGGGGCGCAGTGCACCATCTTGGTGAAATGGTCGGAGAAAACTAGGAAGCAGGTACAGCCACGAGACGGGGGTAAGTCCACTACAAAGTCCAACGAAACCGTGTGCCAAGGGCGCAGTGGAACTGGCAATGGCTGAAGTAGGCCGGGGGGTCGCCCGGTAGGGCCCTTGGCGCGCCGGCAGACATCACAACCAGCAACGTAGAGAGCCACGTCAGCCTTCAGGCGGGGCCACCAAAACTCACGACTGACCAGATGGGTGGTCCGATACCGTCCAAAGTGCCCCGCTGCTGGGGCATCATGGGCCATCCGGAGAACCTCCAGCCGCAGTGGCCCTGGCGGGATGTACAGACAACCGTGCAGCAGAAGGCCCTGATGCAGGACCAGCCCCGGATACTGTGGGCTGGACCCTTCAGTCAGCTCCCGGAGTCGTTCCTGGGCCCAAGCGTCGACCTGCTGCTGTTCCCGCACCCGAGCCTGCAGTGGCTCCGCCTCCTGGGTGGCCAGGAATGCAGCTGGAGGTAGGATCGTGGTGGGTTCTGCTTGCTGTACCGTGTCTGCGTTGTCTTCAGGTTTCCGGGACAGGGCATCCGCCTTCTGGTTCTGAGAGCTAGGGATGTAGCGGATCCGGAACTGGAACCGGGAAAAGAACAATGCCCACCGGATCTGTCTTTGGTTCAGCTTGCGGGTGGTCTGGAGGTACTCCAGGTTCCGGTGGTCGGTTCTCACCTCCACCGGATGTCGTGCCCCCTCAAGATGGTGGCGCCAGACCTCAAAGGCCACCTTGATGGCCAGTAGTTCCCGCTCCCACACAGTATAGTTACGCTCCGCTGGTAGGAGCTGGCGGGAATAGAAGGCACAGGGTAAGAGTGGCGCTTCAGGTCCATTCTGTTGAGACAAGACGGCACCGAGAGCCGTACTGGAGGCGTCGGTCTCCACCACAAAGGGTCGAGAGGGGTCAGGATGTTGTAAGATTGGCGCCCTCTGGAAACAGGCCATCAACCCCTGAAACGCCTCCTCTGCCTCCTTGTCCCAGGAAAACGGCGTCTTTGGGCGCAGTAGCCGGGTCAACGGGGTGGTGCGATGAGCATAATCTGCGATGAAGGTCCGGTAGTATTGGCGAACCCCAGGAAACACTGTAGGTCCTTGCGGTTCCGGGGTGCCGCCCATTCTCGAACCGCTGCCACCTTCCCAGGGTCCATCTGCACCCCATCTGGAGAGAGCCAGTGTCCAAGGAAGTCCACAGTCCGCTGATGGAACTCACACTTGCTGAGCTTTGCGTACAAACGGTGCTCACGCAAGCGCTGCAGCACGGTCCGGACATGTCCCTCATGGCGAGCCGGGTCACGGGAGTAAACCAGTATGTCATCCAAGTACACCACCACGTACTTGTCTAACAAGTCCTGGAACACGTGGTTGATGTAGCGTTGGAACACAGCAGGCGCGTTGCACAAGCCGAAAGGCATAACCAAGTATTCGAACTGCCCGTACCGGGTCCCAAACGCTGTCTTCCACTCATCCCCGGCTCGGATCCGAATCAAGTTGTAGGCCCCCCGGAGGTCCAGCTTGGTGAACACCTGTGCCCCTTGCACCCGCTCCAGCAACTCCGAGATAAGGGGCAAGGGGTACCGGTCTGGGATGGTAATTTTGTTCAGGGCTCGGTAATCATGGCAAGGGCGAAGTTCCCCACATTTCTTCTTAACAAAGAGCACTGGTGCCGCGGTAGGCGAGGTGGAAGGCCTAATGAACCCACGCTCCAGGTTCTTGCGCAAGAAGTCCTGCAAAGCCTCGCGCTCTGGCTCTGTTAGAGAATATAAGCGACTCACTGGTAAGGGCGCTCCGGGCTGGAGGTCTATGCCGCAGTCAAAAGGCCGATGCGGCGGCAGTTGGTCTGCCCCCCGTTCCTCGAACACGTCCTGGTAGTCCTGGTACACGGCTGGGAGCGTGGGTGCTGCCTCCTCCGTGGGCGCGGCCGCCAGCGTCTCGGATTGAGCATGGGAACATGGGTCTGGGAAGTGCACAGTTCGTTTGACCCAATCAATCTGAACGTTGTGAGCTTCCAGCCAGTCCATCCCGAGCACGAGGGGGAACCGGGGCATAGAGGCAATGTCCAAAGTTCGCAACTCCCGGTGCTGCTGGAGACACAGGACCAGGGGCTGGGTCTCCTGAGTAACGGCTCCTGAACGTAGAAGCCGTCTGTCAATTGCTTCCACCTGGACCGGTTCTGGCTTGTTCCGAAGTGGCACCTGATGATGGGCAGCAAAAGCAGCGTCCATATAAGAACGGGTTGCTCCTGAATCCACCAAAGCATGGGTAAGAATCCAGGGCCCACCTGGAGGGTATAAACGTACCGGAACCATAAGATGTTGCAAGTCCATTGGTGCGGGCCCATTCTGCGCTGTTTGGGACCCCCGGTAGCTAGGGCCATCAGCTACTGGGGGTTGGCGGTTTCCCTGCGGCTGGTGTTTCTCAGGGCAGGACCGAGCGTAGTGTCCACTTCCGCCACAGTAGAGACATAGATTCCCCTCCCGACGCCGCACCTTCTCTGCAGGGGAAAGGCGTGGCCACACTGCCCCGAGCTGCACAGGCTCCTCCGATAACTCAGTTGTGACCGTGGGGCTGCCGGAAGAAACTGGTGCCGAGAACTGGAGGTGTCGTCGGCCCCGGGCCTGGCGACGATCCTCCAGCCGGTCGTCTATCTGTAGACTCCGTTGAATGAGAGTGTCTAGCGTGGTGGGGCGTTCCATTGTGGCCAGCTGGTCCAGTATCTCGTCCGAAAGCCCTTCGAGATACTGGTCTCGCAGTGCCGAGTCGTTCCAGGTCAAGTCCTGTGCCAACAGCCGAAACTCCGTGGTATATGCGGCCACCGTGGACTCGCCCTGTTTCAACCGCCGAATCGCCCGGTTGGCTTGACTCCCTTTCTGGGGGTTGCCGAACGCGGCCTCCAAAAGATTGCAAAACCCCATATAGTCTGCCAGCAAGGGGGAGTCTTGCCTGAGTAGCGGCAACGCCCACTTGGCCGCCTGGTCCTTTAACAAACTAATCAAAAAGTGCACCTTGGTGCGGTCGTCAGGGAAGTTCCGGGCTCGCCCCTGAATATACAGCTTGGCTTGGGCGAGGAACATGGGAAAGCTGGCCGGGGCCCCATCAAATTTCTCGGGCAAAGCCACTGGGTACTTGCCAGGAGCCGGGGCGTCAGCCCCAGGAGCCGGTAGGGCTTCCAAGCGCTGCTGAAGTGCCGTAACCGCGTCGCTGAGCTGCTGCATGGTGTGAGTCAAGGCCTGGTTCTTCTGGGCCAAAGCCACCAGCGCAGCCGCCTGGTCAGCCATGGCCTCTGGCTCTTCCCGAACGCACCCCAACGAAGGGGGAGTGCGGGTGTGGCGGGAGCAAACTGTGCTGGACCCGGGGGAAAGGTACCGTGAGCGTAGTCTGAGTCCACACAAAGAGGGGCGAGGTCCGAGGCGGAGAGCCGGGCGGGGAACAGGAACGCTGGAACAGGAGGCCGAGCAGGGAACAGGAACACCGGATGGTCAGGAACAGGAGGCCGAGCAGGGATCAGGAACACAGGAAGGTCCAAAGCCAACAACGACGTTGCTCCCGCAACCTGGGACCGGGCTGACTGGGCTTTTATCCTCTTCTAAGGCCAGGGGTGGTCCCGGCCCCCAGGAGCCCCGCCTCCTCTGGCCTTAGGGCGAGCACTTCTCCTGGGAGCAACCAGTTCCCTTCGCCTCTCTGCCCTAAGCCTCTGCAGATCAGGAGAGGCTGAAGGGTTACTGGGCCCTGGAGGAGGCTCACCTGTAGCCACTGAGTCCTCAAGCCCCTCTGGGGCCTGAAGGGTTTCACCTGGGGCCAGCTCCTGGTGCTCTGCCACAGGTGCAGGCTCTTCAGCATCTAGGCCTTGCCACAGTTCAGCCGGCCCTGGAGGCGGGGACTCCTGTGCAGGCTGGGATTCCTCTGGTTCATCCTCTGAATCGGAATCCCAGGCCATCACATTCTGGGTCATGTGGCCAGCATGACTAAGCCGCTTCTGGCAAAGCAGAGCAGCTCACAGAAACGCCGTTTACCTTCCCACCGGAGCGGTACCTATTTATCTACTTGCACTTTGATGTGCTTTCGAACTGCTAGGTTGGCAGGATCAGGGACCGAGCAACAGGAGCTCACCCCGTTGCGGGGATTCGAACTGCCGACCTTCTGATCGGCAAGTCCTAGGCTCTGTGGTTTAACCCACAGCACCACCCACATCCCGTAGTAGTAGTAGTAGTAGTAGTAGTAGTAGTAGTAGTAATAATAATAATAATAATAATAATAATAATAATAATAATAATATATTATTTATATCCTGTCCATTTGGCGGGGTTTCCTCAGCCACTCTGGGCGGCTTCCAACAAAGTATTAAAATACAGTGGACTGTCAAACATTAAAAGCATCCCTAAACAGGGTTGCCTTCAGATGTCTTCTAAAAGTCTGGTAGTTGTTTTTCTCTTTGACATCTGGTGGGAGGGCGTTCCACAGGGTGGGTGCCACTACCAAGAAGGCCCCCTGCCTGATTCCCTGTAACCTGGCTTCTTGGAGTGAGGGAACCGCCAGAAGGCCCTCGGCACTGGACCTCAGTCTCTGGGCAGAACGATGGGGGGTGGAGACGCTCTTTCAGGTAAACTGGACTGAGGCCAGTAGGGCTGCAACCCCAAATTGGCAAATGATTAATTGGTGGTGACTAATTTTGATCAGCGAGGAAAAATGATAATTGGACATTACTTGGTTTCTGAGGGTGTTTTTCATCTGATGGTCTTTTTTACAATGGTCTTTCCTTACTAAGAAAGAGCTGTTGCTCTTGTTTATTATGTTATAAGTTACTTCCCACCATCTTTTAATATTTCAAAAAGGCACTTGAATTGCTGTTTTGGTGACATTCACGTTTGTTTTTGTTGCTGCATTGATTAATTGGCAAAAAGGAAGCTGATGAATCACTTAAGGTTCACTTAAAATTCTTTAATCCACCAACAGCTCTAATTCTGAATCATAGAACAATATATGTTACTTTGTCTCTGCCTAGCTGTTGAATGCACGAGAAAGGAAAGAAAGACAGAAAAGAAACCCTGTGCTAAAGAAGGATAAGATTTTGGCTATCAGAAAAGGCTGTTTTGTGTAGAATATGTGCTCTCATAAACTATTTATCTTTCCTTCTTCATGGAAACCTCAATGGCAGTGAAAAGGGACTTGTAAGACACAAGCCTTTCATTCAACTTGATTTGTTTTAATTCATATGATTAGGCTGGCTGCTGTTTCTACTCTCTCGTGATTGCTTTTGCATCTGAAAAGACCAGCAGCAGACAAAACATCAGGCCATCAAGGAAATGGTAGCGGGGAGCATCCATCTTCTTCTTTGCCTCTTTTTAATCCATGGCAAAGTTGTCACTGGCATCAGGAAATACCCCTTTCAACTAAGGATCATTATTTATGTCACAGATGTACAGAAGGTACCACTTCCTTCCAAAGCCATTATGCAAACTGCATACATTTACAGGAAAAATTATGGCTTTAATCTGCTCCCTACCCCGATAATATTTAGAAATATTACTTTCCCCGCAGTTCCTTACGAGAGTATAATGATTAACTCCTTTCCCCTGCATCTGCTTTCTGAAATGTTGTGCTCTTTCCCTAATATTATGGGTTTGTAGGCAACCAAATTTTACTCAGAGTAGGCCTGTTGGAATGAATGAGCCTAAGTGAGTCATGTCCATGAACTTTGATGGCTCTAGGACAGGGGTCAGCAAACCTTTTCAGCCGTGGGCCGGTCCATCGTCCCTCAGACCATCTGGTGGGCCAGACTATATTTTGAAGGGGAAAAAATGAACGAATTCCTATGCCCCACAAATAACCCAAAGATGCATTTTAAATAAAAGGACACATTCTACTCATGTACAAACACGCTGATTCCCAGACCATCCGTGGGCCAGATTGAGAAGGCGATTGGGCTACATCTGGCCCCCGGGCCTTAGGTTGTCTACCCCTGCTCTAGGCTGAGTTATTGTTGTTTAGTCGTTTAGTCGTGTCCGCCTCTTCGTGACCCCCTGGACCAGAGCACGCCAGGCACTTCTGTCTTCCACTGCCTCCCGCAGTTTGGTCAAACTCATGCTGGTAGCTTTGAGAACACTGTCCAGCCATCCCGTCCTCTGTCGTCCCCTTCTCCTTGTGCCCTCCATCTTTCCCAACATCAGGGTCTTTTCCAGGGAGTCTTCTCTTCTCATGAGGTGGCCAAAGTCTTGGAGCCTCAGCTTCAGGATCTGTCCTTCTAGTGAGCACTCAGGGCTGATTTCCTTCAGAATGGATAGGTTTGATCTTCTTGCAGTCCATGGGACTCTCAAGAGTCTCCTCCAGCACCATAATTCAAAAGCATCCATTCTTCGGCGATCAGCCTTCTTTATGGTCCAGCTCTCACTTCCATACATCACTACTGGGAAAACCGTAGCTTTTACTATACGGACCTGAGTAGGGTCGGCATTTAATATCAACCCTCAGCTTTTACCTTCTGTGCAACAGACAGGAAACTTTTGTCAGGAATCTCCATGATGAATTCCTCCTAATATTTCTACCTTTGTATGGTCTAAGATCTGCAGAAGAGTGGGAACCAGAACAGGGGTGCCAACCAGAATAAAATATTGGAAGGGGGGAGGTAAGAAACCCTGCATCATCAATCACATGATGTGGTGCACACACCATCAACTGTTTGGGGGTGGTCCCCTTAAATATTTTGTTAGGATGGGGGTGAAGGAACCTCAGCCCCTAGGATTTGGCTCCTATGAACCAGAACAAAAAGGTGGAATGCTTCTATTCTGTGATTCAAGCAGCCAGTGAAACTGCCTTCAATTCTGTTCTCCTTATTTTCCATCCCCAACAGACACTCAATATTCTGTGACCACTGGAGATGCTAAAGTTCTTATTGGGCTGTTTCTCATCCTTCCCCCCAGGTTGATGTAAATCTTGGGGTGCCCCCAAACATTCTGATACCTCCCCCTTGTTCATCACTAGCCTTGTTTGAGCTGCGTAACCATCAGTATCTGCACCAGGCTTGGGGAACTTTTGAGCCTCTGGATTTTGCTGAACTATAACTCCCATGCGCTCCAGCAACCAGAGCCAATGGCCAGGGAGGTGTAACTCAGCAAGATGTGGAGGTCCACATGTTCCCTGCACCTGTTATACATGATGGCTTTTTCAGACATTCAAGCCTGATGCTGCATATCATACAACAAACCAGCCCTGATTCAACATTTATGCACAAACTGGCCACTTTAGGGCTATAAATAAGGGGATATGCTCATGTCTAGACAGCTTTATTGTTGAAATGGCAGGCAAAGAAAGCTACAGATGTTTTGCTCACCTGCTGTTTGTGTCCACAGTCATGATTGTTAGCCTAATGCTTTTTGGTGGGCTTTTTTTAAAGGACTGTACTGAACTGTGCCACGGTTTCTTCTGCAGCGCAGACATATGTTACAGGATGCTAAATTTTCACGTCTCTTATTTGATGGTGCAGTAAGTTAGGCTCCATCAGGCTGGGACACCTCCCCCCCCCCAGCCTTCCTTCTGCTGACATAAAAAGGGGGAAAGTGCTCTACTGTAATAACTTTCTTCTTTTCTCATAGCCAACTGTGAGCAACTTGCGTAGAGCCAATGGGGGAAAGATGCTCTCCAGAGACTTAAAGGAATGCTCTCCGTATCCAGTAGAATTATGTGATATTAGCATTTCAAAGCTTCTGAATGCGCAGTTCATGGTGAGACTTGAACGCTGGAGGAAGCAGCAACCTAGGTGGAATTGTTTGTGCTTCATCTGTAGATGACAGTGGGTGTTTTGCAGAGCATGGAGAGTGTCACTGAAATGCCAGAAGCAAATATGGTTGCCTTTTATTTGGTTTTTTGTTTGGGAGGAATGGGAAGTTGACTCCCATAGTAATGAAAATTAATCACCTTCTGTTTAAGTACTACCTCTTTGTCAGGGACTGGCAGGATGCTGACAAATGTGCACTGGGGGAGGGGAGCTGGAGTCTGACTTGGGAGAGGAGGCCTGTGATTTGTGGGGAACTGTACAAGCCAGGAGGCAAGAGTCGGAGGCAAGGGAAGCTTCAGAGCTGGAGGGTGGAAGAAGAGAAAGATGAAGCAAGTCAGGCAAGTGAAGGGCCGAGTGCTTCCTCACCTTCCCCTGCACCACTGTCTCCCAGGACTGAGAGGGGACTGAAGAGGGAAGAGCAGAGGCAGCTTCCACACAGGCATGGTCTCTGGCTGCATGCACACAGCCTATCAGGGAAGGTAGTGGAGGAGGGGGAATGTTGCTGAAACTGCTCCATAGAGCATAGACCGCAGAATAGCTGCCTAGATGGCAGATTGGTGTGGGTCAGGCATAGGCAACCTTCAGCCCCCCAGGTGTTTTGGCCTACAACTCCCATGATCCCTAGCTAACAGGACCAGTGGTCAGGGATGATGGGAACTGTAGTTCAAAACATCTGGAGGTTGCCTATGCCTGGTGTGGGTGGGTAATTGGAGCTGTAGAAATGACTGTAACTGTCCACTTTGACAATAAATAGCACCCTTGACACTCTAGGTTTTTCAGTTGGTCTCCCCCACCTCCCCCTGTAATGATCTCAGGCAGGCAAGCAGGCCCTGATAAGAATTAATGACTCTCCGGCAGTTTTATGTTACGTTTATTTACAAAAACACATCCAGAGCATGACTTTTCACCTGCTCGTATTGAAGAGAGTTGGTCAGTCTGAATCTCTGCCCCTTTCACAACAGGAAGGACATCAAATTCCCGCCCTTCCCCTCTTGCCCTTCCGTTGCCTTCTGACCTTATCCAGTCTCTGAGAATGAGGACTGAGAGACTGGCCTCCCCCTTCCCCATTTCCACTTGACACAGTCTCAGTTCTTTGCTTATCTGCTGATTGCCTAGCAATGCTCTGGCTGCCTCCTAACTCTCCCGCTTCTTGAGAGCTAACAGTGTCTTCTTCAGTAAGGGGAGGTCGAATTCCCCCTTTCCAGCTCTGTCAGCCAGCTTCCATCTGCAAAGTCAGTCACTCTCTCACTTGGATCAATTTCTGAGTCTGACTGTTCCCCTGCGCTCAGTTGAGCCATGTCCCTGACACCCCATAGTGTCCTAACTCCATGTCTTGAAAGGCTGAAGCAGACACAAAGATGCCCCATGTCTCCTTCTTCCCAGAACGTTCAAGAATGCCAAATGTCTGCATAGCATGCCTGCATGCTATGTGTTTCCTTTGCCTCTCCAAGCAGCCACCAATACCACAGAAGAAGGATGGGGAAGCTCACAGCCAGGACTGAATGCCTTTGTATAACACAGTAAGCTGAACTATGGCTTACTGCAGGGGTGGGGGACCTTGTGGGTCCATCACCTGCCATCACAAGGATGCCATGTGTGAAGTGCTTTGAAGTCCTGAAGTTGGGACTTCAAAGCACCTTATATAGCGCTGCTAAAAGGATTCCTTCCCCTCCATTTCTCTGAGACAAGCAGGGGTTTACATGGAATCCTGCCAACAGCTCAGGATTCACCCCACACTCATCGACTGATGTGGGGTGTGCTAAAGCTTGCTCAGTTTGGCTGCCTGTACTCACTCACTCACTCACTCACTCATTCACCTGTCACTGCTATTGGTATATCTAGCCAGCTGTGATGGCAACACTACCCCAGGAGTTATTAAGGCCTTCTGTTTTTGGCATGCTACTTCAGTGGAGAGAGGTGGATGAGACTGACACCCCTGCTTTCTCCCCTTATCTGGAGCAATCCTGGTGCTGCCCCAGCTAGGTAACTGCTTTAAAGGCAAGCAAGAGAGGCGCTTGTGGGAATTAGGTGAGTGGAATAGAGAAGGCTTCCCCTACCTTTCTCCACCAAGTATTGTTGGACTACAACTCCCATCATCCTGACCATTAGACACGTTGTATGGGGCTGATGCGAGTTGGGATTGAACAATTTCTGAAGGGCAATGGGTTAAGGAAGGCTGAGATAGGGGGGCTTGTGGGAAGGCTGGCTGAGAGAAGGAAGAGAAGAATTCTTCTCTGGCTCAGATCTAAATCTGAGCCAGAGAAGAATTTTTGGGCTCTTCAGGATCACCTCTTATTTGAGTCAAGCATTACGAGACCCGAGACTTGTATCTGCACCCTGATATGATGAGCCCCATTAGCATCTGTAGCTGAAAGGTCCAGGTTAATTAACATCCAGACATTGTACCCTATTGCTTGCCATTAGCCACTCTGATGCTGTAGTAGAATATGCCACCAAAAGATTGGAGGAAAAAATATTTCATTTTTTTTTTTTTTGCAAACCATCTTGGCTTTCTCACACAATGGACTTATATCAGCACACATCTGCCTGCTAAGACATCGCTTCGGTGACTCATCCACTTCTAGAAGCTGACCCCAGACACCCAGGGAGCTATAACTTGCTTATTAACGTGCCCTTGAATGTGATAAAAACATAACTATTCTTTACTTCAAGCATTTGTGCAAGATGTCATCCCTCTCATGAGATGAAATCACAAGTGCCAAGGCAGTTTATTTACTGTGTGCCATGAAGCAGACTTAGGTGGTCATAAGCATCAGTTTTCGAGGAACTGAGACAATTACAGCAGGGATATTAGGAAGGAAATTAGGGAAGAGTGGGTATCCCCATTGACTTACTCTGTTGTTTGGTGGATCCAGCTTGTGACACATGAAAAAAGGATTATGGCATAGAACTAACAGAGGAGGTTTTTTTATTACTCACTATCACAACTACCACTATCACTAGGGACGCGGGTGGCGCTGTGGGTAAAACCTCAGCGCCTAGGACTTGCCGATCGTATGGTCAGCGGTTCGAATCCCCGCGGCAGGGTGAGCTCCCATCGTTGGGTCCCAGCTCCTGCCCACCTAGCAGTTCAAAAGCACTCTTAAGTGCAAGTAGATAAATAGGTACCGCTTTATAGCGGGAAGGTAAACGGCGTTTCCGTGCGCTGTGCTGGTGCTGACTCGCCAGAGCAGCTTCATCACGCTGGCCACGTGACCTGGAAGTGTCTCTGGACAGCGCTGGCCCCCGGCCTCTTAAGCGAGATGGGCGCGCAACCCCAGAGTCGGTCACGACTGGCCCGTACGGGCAGGGGTACCTTTACCTTTACCTTTATCACAACTACCACATGGGCAATCAGCCAGGTTTGTTTCCCCTCCCCCTTTACTTTTTCCAGGCTATCATAAAATCATAGAGCTGAAAGGGACCCTGAGGATCATCTAGTCCAACCCCCTGCAATGCAGGAATATGCAGCTGTCCCATATGGGGATCGAACCTGCAACCTTGGCATTATCAGCACCATGCTATAAGCAACTGAGCTATCCATCCTAGCTACAATAGCCAGCCTCTTCTTTGGGCACAACTGGCAGTACAGAAGAGTCTTGGGGGATTTTTAGCATGCATGCTGAAAGGGGTTTGCCCCAAGCCAATGTACTGAAGTTCACTTGCGCAAGAAAAACAGCTGTCTGGAATACCAGTGGTTTGGTTTATTTTTATTTATCAGAGTTTATACTTCTGCCAAAAACAAGCCTCTAAGCAGTTTACATACAAGAATCCAAGATATTCACTTAGAAAGGACTGATAAAATAAAATGTTTAAAAGCAGTTGGCATAAGATTTGTCAAAACAGAAATAAAACAGTATTAAAACAAATCTACACGGCAAAGTTACACGTTAGAAATAAGCCTTAACGGAGACCCTTTTTTTGCCACAAACAATGCAGCGACGGACGGCTAGGAAATGAATTCTTTCACATCAGATTATTTCTGGGATGGATTATGTAACATTTGCCCATCTCCATCCATCCAAAACTGCACAGGCAAAGCAGCCTTTTATTCTACCGCCCTCTGCTCCAGCTGGCTTACGGTGGCTGATATCAAGGAAGATTTGCATCACTTTCAGAGAGAAAGGAAGGAAGCTTTGCTTGCTTATTCTTCTTGCTTTGGGACAAACCATCATCCCTGGCACAATTGTTTTGACTGGTGTCCCTTGGAAGAATGCCAGACAGCAGCTTGAATACAACCCTGAGCTTCACTCACATGTCACTTCACCATCTAAAGGATACTGCTGCAGGCTTCCTTTATACAGAGGGATTATTTTCTTTTTTCTTTTAATACAGGGGGATTTTTTTAAAAAAATAAAATCTTATTTTATTGCTTTGACAAAGGCTAGCACTGCTTTGACAGCTGCCGTGTCACATAAATGCTAAATGAGGAAATGTGAGACACAACACATGACAGACTCATGTTTTTCTAGTGGCTGCTGCAGTACCCCATCCTAAAGAGGACTCCTTAAATTTTGGCCCAGGCTTGGTGTCAGGGACTGGAATGAGAAGGAATGGTGGAGACCACCCCCCTCCTCCTGAATCTTTCCAAGAAAAGGAGGACAGTATAGATTTAGAACAGTGGTTTGCAGAAGGGCATAGTTCAGAGGCTGCAGATGGGAGAAGATGGGAAATATAGGGAGAGCAGCAGGAAGAAGAAGCACCAGGGGAGAGACAGCTGACAAACTCAGTGTCTTTAGAAAGCATTCCTGACCCCCTTTCCCAGGACCCAGCGTGCGTTGAGAGTAGTAGAACAGAAAGCTCAGAGGCAGAAAGCACAGATCAGTCGACACAGGGATGATGTATAATAGCAGAGACA
Source organism: Podarcis erhardii (assembly GCF_964252035.2). NCBI lineage: Eukaryota > Metazoa > Chordata > Lepidosauria > Squamata > Lacertidae > Podarcis > Podarcis erhardii. The sequence continues at coordinate 31,895,805 of NC_138515.1, read as the reverse complement.
GAGGGGGTGGGACTTTACACGGAGCAATACCATTACCTAAGAGAGACGGCCTTTCTACATCTCTGTGAATATTGAATAAAAGACTTGGTAAGAACTCTTCTTGTTTATCTACTTCTTGACTGCCACAGTGGGAGGGATCAGATTCCCTGAAGCCCGAAACTTGGTAGCCAATCCCTGTAGCCAAAAATGATGACTGAACACCCTTCAGCATTCTCTGAAAACCATTCTCAAAGCTCAGAGCCAGTGGCTTCTGATTTGATCCTGGAATGTCCCAATTTTCCCCACCGGTGCTGTGGTCATCAAACTTAGGGAGCAGGAGGAGCTCACCCTGTGTGGGGGATGCAGCTGTGAGGGAGCATCCCATTGCCTCTCTATGGCTGCCACTGCCAGCCTCCTCCCTGAAGGGGGCAGCTCATAGGGGCTGCTGGAGAGCAGGCAAGGAGGAGAGGCTATAGCCACCAAGGCGCAGTCCTGTGTGATTCACTGTCTCTGAGGGGCAGGCAGAGGGCAGGGAGCCCTCCCCCTGGAAAGGGGGAGCGGAGCGCACGAAGTCATGAATTTTTATTTTTATTTTAATGCTTTGTGCATCCATATCTATTCTTGCTCCTTTCTAAAATTTATTTAGTGTATTTTTGGTTTCTATGGAAGCCGCCCAGAGTGGCTGGGGAAACCCAGCCAGATGGGCGGGGTACAAATAATAAATTATTATTATTATTATTATTATTATTATTATTATTATTATTATTTATTGGTTTTTCTTTTTGTAAATCTGCCCCAAAATAAAATGAACATGATCAGAGGGGACCGGTTGGTGGAAGGGATTCAGGTCGGAGCGAAACAATACAAACTTAAAGCTTTTGCAGATGACCTAGTTTTGACCCTGCAGGAGCCAGAATCTAGTACGAAAAGAGTATTACAATTGATTCAGGACTTTGGTCGGGTGGCGGGATTTAAATTAAACAAACAGAAAACCAAGGTGCTGGGAAAAAAATTGACAGATACAGAGTCAGAACGGTTTCAGAGAGAAACAGAACTAACTATGGTTAAGAAGGTAAAGTACCTAGGGGTAAACATAACAGCAAAAAATCTGAGTCTATTCAAGGATAACTATGAAAAATGTTGGTCTGAAATTAAGAGAGACTTGGATAGCTGGACAAAATTGAAGCTTTCTTTGTTAGGCCGAATTGCTGCTATTAAGATGAATGTATTGCCAAAAATGTTATTTTTGTTTCAAACACTACAGATTGTGGACAAAACGGAGTGCTTCCGGAAGTGGCAGAAAGATATATCTAAATTTGTCTGGCAGGGCAAAAAGCCCAGAATTAAGTTTAAGATATTAACAGACGCGAAAGAAAGAGGGGGCTTTGCCCTGCCAGACTTAAAGTTGTACTATGAAGCCGCAGCTTTCTGCTGGCTAAAAGACTGGCTACTTCTCGAAGACACTGACGTACTGGACCTGGAAGGTTTTAACAATGCTTTTGGTTGGCATGCATACTTATGGTATGACAAAGGTAAGATCAATAAGGCCTTTAAGAACCATATTGTCAGGAAAGCAGTGTTTAACGTCTGGACAAAATATAAAGACTTATTGGAAAATAAAACTCCAAGGTGGCTTTCACCTCTGGAAGCTAAGGCCCGAAAAAGACCCAATATGGAGGCCAAATGGCCAAAATATTGGGAAATATTAGAAAAAGATGGAGACAATTGGAAATTGCAGAGTTTGGAGAAAATGAAGGATAAGGTGCGAGACTGGTTACATTATGCTCAGATTAAAGAAGTTTTTAAAAATGACAAAAAGTTAGGGTTCCGGGTGGAGAAATCGAAGTTAGAAACAGAATTGTTAGAACCAAAGACTAAGGTACTATCTAGAATGTATAACTTGCTGTTAGAATGGAATACACAAGACGAAATGGTTAAATCAGCTATGATAAAGTGGGCACAGGACATTGGGCATAACATTATGTTTGAGGACTGGGAAAGGTTGTGGACCACTGGGCTGAACTTCACCGCATGTAATGCTCTGAAGGAAAATGTAATGAAAATGATATATAGATGGTACATGACCCCAGTTAAACTCGCCAAAATATACCATTCGTCTGATAATAAATGTTGGAAATGTAAAGAAAATGAAGGAACATTCTTTCACCTCTGGTGGACATGCCCTAAGGTGAAGGTCTTCTGGGAAATGATATATAATGAGCTGAAAAAGGTATTTAAATATACCTTCACTAAGAAACCAGAGGCCTTCCTTCTGGGTATTGTCGGCCAGAAGGTGTTAAAGAAGGACCGAACATTCTTTATGTATGCAACAACGGCAGCAAGGATACTCATTGCAAAAAACTGGAAAACTCAAGATCTACCCACACTGGAAGAGTGGCAGATGCAGCTGATGGACTATATGCAACTGGCCGAGATGACTGGCAGAATCCGTGATCTGGGAGAAGAGAAGATGGAGGAAGACTGGAAGAAATTCAAGATGTATCTACAAAAACATTGTAATTTGGTTGAATGTTAAGAAGGATGCTAGATTATAAAAAATTGGCCACCACTAAATTAGATTTAAATTTGATGATAAGTGAGACTAAAGAAAATATAAATTTTTTTGGAAGAAGTGCTAGATTATATTTGAATGAGTGGACATGAGAATGTAAACAAGTTGATAATTTGTCTGGAAAAAACTTTTAACGATGTAAATGGGAGCGGGAGACGTGAGGGAGTCCAAAGAAGTGATGAAATTATGTTTGTGACAGAAGTAAGATTGTTTGTTGTTTGTGCATTGATATTTAAAAACTTTAATAAATATTTATATATATAAAAAAAACAAAATAAAATAAAATAAAAGCCGCCCTTCTTCTGATAGGAAATGCTCAGGGGGCGGGGAACGCACCAAAAAATGGGGGGTCGAGGAGGGTCAGTTGGAGGGGGAGTGAGCAGTGCTCCTATTTTCATCTTAGGAATGTTGGAGGCTATGTGATGGAAGAAACCTGCATGCCCTACCTTGAGCTTCTTGAATAGAAGGCAGAATGTTATTATCATAAACAGATAAAGCCATTTAGCCTGGCTGCTAACACAGGCATCACACTGTCCTGCTCTTTAGTGCTAAATTGGAGCAAATGTGAGTCAGCTTTGCTCTGGACTGATATTTGCTCCGATTTAGCACTAAAGAGCAGATTTTCCAGCGGGAGATGGCGGGACAAGGACAAAAACGCTCCAACTTGTGCCTCGAAAGTGTGGGGGCAAGCGTAAAACTGCTCAGACCCAGGCTTTCTAAACTCTAAGAGGATATGATGGTGTTTCATTTTTGTGTCAAAGTCAAGGTTTCTCCCTATTTCCTATAAAGAGAGGCAATTTAAAATGCTGTCTGAGGCGAGGGGCTGAATCTGCATTTTTCCTCCCTGGCAGTTTCTCTCCTGGTTGGCTGCAAACCTACACGGAGAGAAAAACAGCCGGCAGTGGGTTGTTCTTGTGGGGGAAGCCTAAGCAGGGGAAGGGGTCAGTGTCCCACCCAAGCCATCAAGTCGTACTTTTTTGAAATTGCCCCACTTGTTTTTCGTTGGAAGTGGACGCACAGCCCATTGTGCTGCCACAACGCCTAATTTGTTGTTCCTCAGCGGAGGAATCTAAAGTGCCATTTTCAATCCAGCTCTTTTCATTTGATTTTCATTAGAACCCCCCTGAATGTTAGCTTATTTATTTATTTATTTATTTATTTATTTATTTATTTATTTATTTAAACCCCTTGTCTATTTAGCCCAAACACTTACAGGCTCTTTAAGGGTAATGCGTGTTGAGTTGAAAATGGTTTGTAAGTGTTTGTAACAATGCAACCTCCGCCTTTTCCTATGACTCACCGCCAGAACATTGCAAAGGGGCAGGGAATGATGTCTGGAAAGTTTGTCCCTGAAAAAAACTCCACAACAGCCTAATGGAGGTTCAAAACGAATTGTACCAATTAATTTACAAGAGGAGACACTCTCCCCCAAATACTCAATGATAACCAATGCTGTGAGAACAACATGAAATAGAAGCAGAATAAGTGTTATTCAGGGTTCCTTAAGCATCCTTATACTTTCTTCACAACAACTTTCCCTGGCGTACTGCAAATTGCATTCTTTTTCAGAGAATTCAGTCTCAGCAGACTTTGGGCACAATCCATCTCCTTGCATGAAGGCAGCCTTACATGTATCATTCTTTTGAAGTGGCTATTTGAAGCTGTGGCGACAGGGATCACCTTTCCCTACAAATGCAAACAGAAGCTTCAGAGGGATTTTTCTCAGGGTTGCAGCAGGGGAGAAAATGGTTAACTTTCTCCTTCATCCTGCTGCAGTCCCAGTAATGATCAGCTCCCCTCAATGGGTGCTATCTGCATCCCCCGCCTCCCCAAAAAAGGGCATGTTAAATGCAAAGATGGCATTTAAAATCATGTAGGTAGCTGTGTTGGTCTCATGCAGTCGAAATATATATAAAAATAATAAAAAAATGTCCAGTAGCAGCTTAGAGACCAACTAAGTTTGTTCTTGGTTTGTTTCTTGCATGCACACGAAAGTTTATACCAAGAACAAACTTAGTTGGTCTCTAAGGTGCTACTGGACAATATATATACCGTGGTACCTCGGGTTAAGTACTTCATTCGTTCCGGAGGTCCGTACTTAACCTGAAACTGTTCTTAACCTGAAGACCACTTTAGCTAATGGGGCCTCCTGCTGCTGCCATGCCCCTGGAGCACAATTTGTGTTCGCATCCTGAAGCAAATTTCTTAACCTGAAGCACTATTTCTAGGTTAGCGGAGTCTGTAACCTGAAGCGTATGTAACCCGAGGTACCACTGTATATATCCTGGGATATAAATTAGCCTGCAATTAACTCTGGACGTTTTGGGATGTGAGCTCAGACCAGGTATCACAAATGCCGAATGCCACTTCAAAAGAAGGCACAATTAAACATCTACAAATACCTGGTTCTGAAGGAAAGAAGCTGTGCAGTTTCCAACTTGTTCCTCTTAAGTCTTTCTAACTGTACAACAAATGACAGATCAACAATGTTCTTTTGGAAAGATGCCATTTGCGACTCCATCAGTAGAGACTCTGCATCATGTTGCTGAGTGCAAGCCTGCGCTTCCAAGCTCTTTGATCAGCACCATTTGCTGTGCTGTAATTCATGCCAAGCGCCATCATTGCTAGCCATTAAGAATAAGTAAGGCTGCCAACTTTATATTTTCAAAAAAGAAACGCCAGAGCTCTGGATGGAGGCAGACAAATGGAGAAAGGGAATCCACGAATCTGGAGCCTAGGAAACAGAGCCTTGGCAGAACTCTGGTGATGCTAAGCAGCTGAGTGCACAGACAAGCCGGAATTTGGTAAGTAAGCAGGGCTGGCCCTACCCTGAGGCAGAGTGGGGCAGCTGATCCTGAGGGGCAAGGGGTCGACAGAGCGCTGTGTACCATGTAGCCTGCCCTGTGTCCCCTAGGCTAGCTTTCTTCAGGTGCAGCGGATGTTGCTGTCCAGTTTTGCCAGCCTAGCAATGAGATTCATCTGCTAGTGTGGTCAACTTTTATTCATGGAATAAGGAGAAGCTTCCATTATGTCCTTTGCCTCAGGCAGCAAAATGTCTTGGGCCAGTTCTGCAAGTAAGGAGTGGAGTCTGATCGGCCTCAGATGGAGTCACCGTGGAACGTGTTTGTTCCTGACAGATCCTGGCATTACCTGTCTTTTCAGAACACGGCAGTACAGTGGTACCTCGGGTTAAGAACTTAATTTGTTCTGGAGGTCTGTTCTTAACCTGAGGTACCACTTTAGCTACTGCCGCTACTGCACAATTTCTGTTCTCATCCTGAAGCAAAGTTCTTAACCCGAGGTACTATTTCTGGGTTAGTAGAGTCTGTAACCTGAAGCGTCTGTAACCTGAGGTACCACTGTATTTACAGTGGCAAACTGTGGGCTTTACAATTTCAGCGGCAGCCTGGGCAACGCCAAAATCTGGTACCCCAACCCACCTCGCCTCTCACTTTCTGTTGTTAATCATTGTTGCAGCGCCCTCTGTGGTGCCCTCTAGGCTTGGCACCCATTGTGGTTGAACTGGTTGTGTTAAGTTGTGGGTGAACATATCTGTAATGGTTCTAGGGGTTGCTCGTGCGTAAGCTGGTGCAAACACCTGGGTGTATTGCCTGAGTGAACCTTTTCTGTCCGGACAGCCACTCACCCGTGGCTGTCTCAATCGCTGGCAGAATCAGTCAGTGGGCGTTTCTTAAACTTCTTCCAGCAAAAAAGCTCTTTGACGCCTAGTCACCCCCTACTCTCTCTGCATGAAAGCCTTCTGCGCAAGGAGGGCGTAGGCAGCGGAGGACCTCTACTCTCCCCGCTGGTCCTGAAAGACCTACATTGGCTCCCAGTACGTTTCCGAGCACAAGTCAAAGTGTTGGTGCTCACCTTTAAAGCCCTAAACAGCCTCGGCCCAGTATACCTGAAGGAGTGGAATTTCTTAATAGAGGCCCAGTATACCTGAAGAAGCACCTCCACCCCCATCGTTCTGCCCGGACGCTGAGGTCCAGCTCCTAGGGCCTTCTCACGGTTCCCTCACTGCGAGATGTGAGGTTACAGGGAACAAGGCAGAGGGCCTTCTTGGTAGTGGCGCCCTCCCATCAGATGTCAAGGAAATAAACAACTGCCTGACTTTTATATGACATCTGAAGGCAACCCTGTTTAGGAAAAAACAAAATAAAAAAATTCCTTCCAGTAGCACCTTAAAGACCAACTAAGTTAGTTCTTGTTTAGGAAAGTTTTTAATGTTTGATGTTTTATCGTTTTTTTTAAATATTCTGCTGGGAGCCACCCAGAGTGGCTCTGGAAATCCAGCCAGATGGGCAATGTATAAATTGTTGTTGTTGTTGTTGAAAAGGGGCACTTGAGCTGGTATCACACCCATGCACGTGTTGGTGCAAACTGGTTCCATTGCTGCTGTAGGGCAGCATTTGTTTGAGAGGGTAGTAAGCAGGCATCCACTGGAGCATTGAGCAAGCAATGGTGAACATAGAATCTGAGAACTGTAGTATTGGAAGGGACCCCCAGGGTCATCTAGTCCAACCCCCTGCAATGCAGGAAACATCCATGTGTTAGATGACTGAGCTGTGTGAACCCCACAATCTGCCTTGCACCCCCTAAGCTGGCCTTCTGCTCTTAGACACAGTGGGGAGCACACCGTGCTGCCAGCGTTGAAGAAAGATCCAATTGCCAGTCTGGTTGGCTTCTGTGCATGGAACTTGGATGGAGCGCCATTTTGTCCTTTGCCTCAGGCAAGCCCTGCCTTCACATCCTTCCTGTTAAAACAGAAAGCATTCATTTCCCCCCAGCCAAGGTTCCTTCCCATTGGGAAGGGAGCATTGTAAATACGCGTCGTTTACATACTTAGCATTTGTAATGCTTTTGAAGCTTCAAGGAGCAATTAGGTAAATAAACTGCTGCTGCTGCTACGGGGAACAATTTGTTGTTGCTCAAAAGTACCAGAACTCTTTCCAAGTTGGATGCTTTCCAGACGCCTTTTAATGAGATGGAGGGCAGAAGCCCTGTAAAGGGGCCTCCCCATAGCAGTTCACCGTGGTTAAGGATTAGTGCTTCTGTCAGAAAAGAAACCAGAAGCTGGTATGGTAGTTTTCAGATCTATATTAGAAAAATCGGGTGCCACCCGCACTCTCTGCCGAGCTGCAGCAAAATTCCAAGGGGTTCCTGGCACTTGCCCACAGTCTGTGGTCCTTTGGAGAATTGAGACACAGCAGAGACCGTTGCATCTTTAAGAAATATGGTTTATCCACCTATTTACACCATCAGTCTCCATGGAGAGTCATTTAGAGAGGAGCTGTCCCCCACAGCAGTGCAGCCAGCCTTCAGCCAACCTGCCCAAGATGGATCCCAGTCCTTCTTCCTCCTTCTTCTTCCCAGCAACCCCTGCTCACGTCTCTCTTTTCTTGTCACCTCACACCCAGTTACCCTGGCAACCTTCCACCCCCCCCCCCGGTTCACACCTCAGAGCAAGGGGGAAGGACAGTTCTCTTGCATTGCCAATGACCCTCAATGGCCCTGTATTATTTCTTAATGGCTCTAGCTTGGTCCCTTACCTTTCCCGCCCCGCCCCGGCCACAGTGATCCATGCGACGGTCATCTCCAGGCTTGACTACTGTAATTCACTCTATGCGGGGCTACCCTTGAAGCTGTCCCAGAAACTCCAGCGGGTGCAGAATGTAGCAGCGAGGCTCCTCACGGGGTCTCTGCCATGGGAGCATATTCACCCAGTGCTTTTCCAGCTGCACTGGCTCCCGGTGGAGTACAGGGTCAGATTTAAGGTGCTGGTTTTGACCTTTAAAGCCCTTCACAGCCTAGGACCCTCGTACCTACAGGACTGCCTCTCCCGGTATGCCCCACGGAGAGCCTCAAGGTCCATAAATAGCAACACCCTAGTGGTCCCGGGCCCTAAGGAAGTTAGATTAGCTTCAACCAGAGCCAGGGCCTTTTCAACACTGGCTCCGACCTGGTGGAACGCTCTGCCTCATGAGACCAGGGCCCTGCAGGATCTGATTTCTTTCCGCAGGGCCTGTAAGACAGAGTTGTTCCACCTGGCCTTTGGCTTGAAGCCAGTTTGATTCCCTCCCCCTCTTTCTTTTTCCTTTTTCCTTTCTCCTCCTGTGATGAAGCTGCATTTTAATATTTTAATGTTTCAATATTTTAATGATGTATTTTAATCTTGTTTTTAAGTTGTATTCATTCAACTTGTTTTTATTATTGCTTGCTAGCCGCCCTGAGCCCGGCCTTGGCTGGGGAGGGCAGGGTATAAATAAAAATTATTGTTATTATTATTATTCACAAACTGATTCAAAACAACCTCTCCAATCTTTGGCTCTGGGGTCAAATGTATTTATGCATTTTTAAACATGGCATATTATACTACTGTTTGAGCTAGGCAACACTTTTCCTTTCCCCTCACTAGTTGCAAGATTCCTCCTTTGAAAAACACCCCGAAATGTATGTCAGAACCACTCTATTGTGATGTGTATTTCAAAGCTATGCTTTTCAAAGGCAGTACCGCAATTTTGCCCTCATTTGCAAGGCTTCTATTGATGTGACGCTAGCAGTCACTTCTTGTTTTCGCCAAAATACCACATCAAATTGAGGAATGATTCTATACAATATGAAACACTCAGCTAGCTTCTCCTTTCTGGCAATTTGTGGATGGAATCTCTCCCCCCCCCCCCCCAGGTCACATACCATGGTAATCTCAGAAAGGTTTTGCAATTTGTTGTCGTTTTATTTCTGGGCATTTGATAAGAATGTTCTAAATTGTTGTGTGGACTTGCATCGCACATGGCCAAACTATAGTGTGGATCTTCAAGCATTTAGGTGATCTCTGGCTTATCTGCCCAAGTGCAAATCCAGTTGTTGGGTTCAAATGCATGAGGGGGCAACTGCTTCAGCTCCACCAAACTGTAGCTGTCTCAGCAATATATTGTTTGTGCTACAACAGCAATAGGCAACATGAGGCCCCCTAGGTGAACTACAACCCTCATCAGCTCCTAACACAATGCGAATGGTCAGGGGTGAAGGAAGTTGTAATCCACCAACATCTGGAGGGTACCACATTTGCCACCTGTCGGGTGGCAGAGGAACCAACCCCCACGGCAGGTTGCCAGGAAAGGATAAGATGAAGAAAGGTCCTTATCATCTGCTTTTTATCCAATATTCACAGAGAGAGGCTTGGGAATGCAGCCTCTCAGAACAATGGCGTTGTCCCAGGTGAATCTCCACTCCCTATGTCTCTCCCACTTACTCGTGAGTCATTGCTATGGGTGCTGAAAACTGCCCTTGTGCCTTTGAGCTCTTTGCTCTCCTACTTCCAAGGCTCACCAGGTTCTGGGAGGGGGGTCTGAAATGCTTTCTAAAGACACTGCTTCCATCAGCTGTCACCCCCCCAGGTGCTTCGCCTTCTTCCTCCCCTTCTCCCATTATTTCCCAGCTTTTCCCCTCATCTGCCTCTGAGCTGTGACCTCCCTCAACCCCCTGTTGTAGTTCTGAATTGTCTTCTTCTCTGGAAGGGTCAGGCTGGGGAGGTGGTCTCCACCATTACTTCTCTGTCCAGCCCTTAACACTACCCTGGTGCTTTAAGGCAGTGTTTCCCAACCTTGGGCCTCCAGCTGTTTTTGGACTACAATTCCCATCATCCCTTGCCACTGGTCTTGCTAGTCAGGGATGATGGGAGTTGTAGTTCAAAAACAGCTGGAGGCCCAAGGTTGGGAAACACTGCTTTAAGGTACAATGTAGAACAGCGTGCCCTCAAAGTGTCCTGATTTTTCAGGGATAGTGCTGGAATTACACTCTTTCCACCCTTCCACCCTCTACCTTTTCACGAGGATCCCTCTCAAGCAGACAAAGGCTGTGTCAAAGGGGTGGGCTCCTCCCCTGGGCCTGTCTGACCCATTGCTCAGCAACATGCAAGACTCTCCTTGAGCTGCGTGTTAGGTGGGGAGGAGATCCAGCAGGAATTGGACTGTGCTGCTGCTTTGTAGAAGGGCCAACCTCTGACTCCCCTCTGTCAGACTGTGCTCACACTGATCCGCTCAGCCTCCAGCCCTGTCCTGAAATGGCCTATTGCCAGACTTCAGGGAATAGGCTTCCTCCCCCGTGGCAGTAAATAAGCAGGTCAAACGAAAGGAAAGTCTTACCAGTTAGTTTCTTTAATAAACACAGCGAGAGACAAAAGAAAGTATCTCTCTAGAATGGCAGTGCTCCCAATTAAGGTTTACCCCTCTCTGTCCCTATTAATCTACGCCATTCCTACGTTGGGTAATCTGTGCTTGTATCCTCTGCGCTTTCTGTTCTAATGCTCTCTGAGCTCTCCTCATCCTTGGGAATGGGGGGAATGCTGTCCAGAGACTGTGAATGTGAACCCTCTCCCTTCCAGTGTTTCTTCTCCTAGCTGATCCCCATCCAGTATTTCCCAGCTTCTGCCTTCTGAATTACGCACCTCTGCAAACCACTGTTCTAAATCTATACTGCTCCTGGGAAGATTCAGGGTCAGGGGGAGGGCATGGCTCCCACCATTCCTCCTTAGTGCAGTCCTCCTCCACATGGCCCCTGACATCTGCTTCTCCCGATCCCCTTGATCACTCACATCTCTTGCTTCTAGCACCTCCCAGCTCGTTCCCTTCCCCAGACTACTCCCCAGCATCAACCACCACAATCCAGGGTCTAAGCCTTCTGTGTCTTCCCTGGGGGGGCTCTTGTGTGGGTTGCTCCCTCCACTCTTCCTCATCCAGCCAGTCCCAGACCGGCTGTCTGTTGCAGTACTGTTACCCATTGCTAAATTCAGACGCCATCCTTCAGGTCCTAGGTACAAACTAGCCCTTGGATTATAAAGGCAGCCTACTAGTTCTTATCCTCAATGGGGGTCCTGGTTTCTCTTGCCATCTATGAACCAGTCTAGTAGAAAATTTAATATCTCTTTTCCCAACTTCCATACTGCAGGGATAGTAAAACCAATGTTCGGCTAATGTGTGGCCCTCCAGATATTCCTGGCTCCCATCATCTTTGACCATTGGCCACACTGCCTGGAGTTGATGAGAGTTGGAGTGAGGGATCAGGGAGAAATGTGATTCAGATCACATTTAAAGGCGAACTGATCTAATCCACGTTTCCCAAAACAATATGCAAAACAAACTAAACACAGCCATCCTTTGAAATCTGCACCACTTTGAATTTTGCAAACAGTTTTCCACCCAAGTAATGCGTACAAAATTGCATACACTTAAGTGTGCATAAAAATCGATACATGAGTGAAAATTTCATACAGAAATGCATTACAGACAGGCAGAATCACATACAAAATGTGTGTATCAGGAGAAATTCATGCTAAAATATTGGTTCATTTCCACAAGGACTTCTTTCTTCTTTTAAAAAAAATGCAAACTGATGCAGAAATGTGGAGAACAGAATTTAAAAATCTAGAAACTGAGAAACCAGAACAGATTCCCTCATCCTTTGGAGTCCAGTAGCGTCCAGAGGGTCACAGGATAGTCACTGCACAGAGATGCGTTGCTTAAGTAAAGTTCCTTTCGTCATAATCACCAGTCTACCATCTGCATCACTTATAGAATGTGCAGCAGCAAATATCACACAACGCGTTACGGACTTGCTGTGCATGGAGCATTTCCTTCCTTTGCAACCTCGAGCTGCAGTGGAGACCTGGCCTTGGGTCAGCCAACCTCTTCTTTTTCATTAAAGCCAAGCGACCGCTTTCCTTCAGCTTGGCTGGGATGATGAGAAGCAAAGGAGCGGAACCCTCGAGCTCCAGCACATTTCCTCCTCTGCCCATTAGCACATCTTCATTTGCTTTAGCTGAATGGCTTGCTGACAAAACACCAGACCATTAAATATGCAGGCCCATCTTCTCTTGCGCCAGAGAGATTAATAAGACTTTTCAGTAATCTGCACACTTCTGATTTGTGTAGACTGCGGCTGCACCGAACAATTTAACTGTGTTATTCGGAGATGTCACATATAATAATGTCTGCAGATTTGCGATGATGGGAAAAGGTGAAAAAAGAAAGAAGGGGGGGGGGGAACAGAACTAGTGGAACATCAGAGATAATTTCAAGCTCAATCGGAGCTTTGACCTAACTCCATTTTCCGACATGAAGGTGTTTTCTGATCTGCATGCTGAAATGTATCTTAAATACCACCACATTGCAGCATAATTTGGGAACATCTGAGCATGTCGGATACTTCTTTTGAGCACTGAACTTTACCACAAAACATGCAGTCGAGTGCGTTGCATTTGGGCAAAATCGCAGGGGGTCAGCAATTCAATGCCTATTGTATTGCTTCTGATCAGTGATGGCAGGTGGTCATATAACTGCTGACTGACTGTTGTTTAATCGTTTAGTCGTGTCCAACTCTTCGTGACCCCATGGACCAGAGCACACCAGGCACTCCTGTCTTCCACTGCCTCCCACAGCTTCGTCAAACTCATATTTGTAGCTTCGAGAACACTGTCCAACCATCTCGTCCTCTGTCGTCCCCTTCTCCTTGTGCCCTCCATCTTTCCCACAGATGTCCCTGTGCAACACTTACTTATATATCCCTGGATCTGTAATGCATGGATTTGAAGATACCACTTCCCTGACCATCTGTGAGACTTGCTTCCAGCAATGAGACTGGGGAGTTTTTCTTACTAGCAGTTGAGAGAAAGTGTGTTAGAGTTGTTGTTGTTGTTGTTTAGTCGTTTAGTCATGTCCAACTCTTCGTGACTCCATAGACCAGAGCACGCCAGGCCCTCCTGTCTTCCACTGCTTCCCGCAATTTAGTCAAACTCATGCTGGTAGCTTCGAGAACACTGTCCAACCATCTCATCCTCTGTCATCCCCTTCTCCTTGTGCCCTCCATCTTTCCCAACGTCAGGGTCTTTTCCAGGGAGTCTTCTTTTCTCATGAGGTGGCCAAAGTCTTGGAGCCTCAGCTTCAGGATCTGTCGTTCCAGTGAGCACTCAGGGTTGATTTCCTTCAGAATGGAGAGGTTTGATCTTCTTGCAGTCCATGGGGCTCTCAAGAGTCTCCTCCAGCACCAGAATTCAAAAGCATCGATTCTTCGGTGATCAGCTTTCTTTATGGTCAAGCTCTCACTTCCATACATCACTACTGGGAAAACCATAGCTTTAACTATACAGACCTTTGTTGGCAAGGTGATGTCTCTGCTTTTTAAGATGCTGTCTAGGTTTGTCATTGCTCTTCTCCCAAGAAGCAGCCGTCTTTTAATTTCGTGACTGCTGCTGCCCTTATTGATATCAATGAGGCTTCATCTGTACCAGAAGCTTACTGATTTTATATAATGAGATAGTAAGCAGAGGTGGTAGACTTCTGGACCATACCACTTCACAGTTCTACTACAAGGCTCATATAGCGATGGGGTGGGTTTCAATTCTGTTTGCATTTAAAGTCAACTTTATCACATCCCCCCAAACAACATGCCACCCAAAACACAGGTATCCTTTGAAATTTGCAGTTATCTGAATTATGTGGCGCATTTCTCCAAACAAAAACTAGTTACAAAAAATGCATATTTTATTAAGAAGTTGATCATTCCTGTAGTCCTTTCTGGAGTCAAGAATGGCCCTGACAACAGAACTCTTTCTCATTTGTGTTGAGCAACCTGCAGGGAACAGAGGTGGTGGCAGCTGGAAGCTGTTGTTGAATGCTGGCTGGCACAGGGATTTCATTTTTCTTAAACATCCCTCTTTTATTAATTTCGGTTATTAATGAAACCCCCACTGGTACCGGGTGCTCTAGAAACAGAAGCGACAAAAGCATTAACAAATGGGGGGCGGGGAGAGATTACACAAATTATTTGCATTGCTTTCCCTTCCTTACGCTTCCACCAGCCTACATGCTGGCAGCTTTTTCTTCCAAGTGAGTAGTACTTTAAAACCAAAGGAGTTGAATCAATGAGGTTTTAAAGAAGCTCTTCAGCAGCTCTTCAGAATGCAAGTGGTCTCCCCTTTTCTGCTGAACAAATAAACCGCAGTGGGATGTGAAGCTGGATTTGAAGCGGCATCAGGAGCCAGACCAAAGAGACCTGACTTGCTGTCCTGTATTTTGGCAGGAGACTACCTTGGGATACTTAAGGATTTTCTTTTAATTGGGAAGTAATCTCTTTTCACTCACTGGTTTGACAGGATCCATCACTTTGCAATTGTGCATTGCATTACCGATTATTTGGCATTGGGGCACGTTGAAGGACACTCCAGGTGTATCTGAGTGGGGTGGAAAGGATTTTATTTTATTTTTCCTGCAGCACTGCAGAGAGTTGGCCAGTGTCAAGTGTAAATGTGCAGGGTCCCACTGTAAGAGACCGCTGGGTGAGATTTTATTTTTATTTGTTTTATTTATTAAACTCATATGGTGCCCTTCATCTGAAGATGACGGGAGGTTCACAAAAAAAATAAAAAATGAAGACAACAAATACTTATGAAAACAAAAGCAAAAGAAAACAATAACCCTCCCTCCCAAAGACACAGTCCTCCAGTCCCATAACATCTAAATGTTCCATTTGGTTATTGCTGGTTGTTGCACTAATCCTGGTCACATTTCTTCTGCTTCTTCCTTGTAGGCACACCTATGGCAGTGGCATAGCATGGTTTGCCAGCACCCCGGGGCTGTGTGGAGCTGGGTAGGAGGGAGGGAAACGGTCAGAGTATGCATGCACATTCAACTGCCTAACAGTGTCTGCATCACCCAGGATATCACAGCCGCAGAGATAACAAAAGAAGAGTCGTTCCATTGACTGGAGAGGTCACTCCTGGGTTCACGTTGAGAAGCTGTTTTCAGTGGAACCCAGTGTCAGGGCCTGGGGAGAGGGGAATGGTGGAGACCGCCTTCCCAGTCTGACCCTTCCAGAGAAGAAGGAGACAGTTCAGAATTACAACAGGGGTTTGAGGGAGATCACAGCTCAGAGGCAGATGAGGGGGAAAGCTGGAAAATAATGGGAGAAGGGGAGGAAGAAGTGGCAGGGGGATGACAGCTGATGAGCACAGTGTTTGTAGAAAGCATTCCAGACCCCCCCTCTCCCAGAACCCAACGGGCCTTGGAAGTAGGAGAGCAGAGAGCTCAGAGACAGAGGGCACCAGTAGTGTTGATGCATGAAGGGAGAGATGGAGGGGGTGGAGACTCATTCGGGGCAACGCCAGTATTCCAAGAGGCTTCATTTCCAAGCCTCTCTCTGTGAATATTGAATAAAAAGCAGTTGGTAAGAACTTTTCCTTGTCTTCTCCGTTCCTGGTGACCTGCCGTGGGGGTTGGATTCACTGCTGCCTGACATCTAGGAACAGAACCATGCAGCTGTACTGAGGCAGCACTGGGTATTGAAATTTTGTGCCCCTTAACAACAACCCCCCACGCTATGCCACTGCCTGTGATGGCCTGGGATTCGGACTCGGAGGCTGAACCTGAGGAATCCCAGCCTGCACAGGAGTCCCCGCCTCCAGAACCAGCTGAGCCAGGGCTGGGGCTTGAGCCTGAAGGGTCCTCACCTGTGCCGGATCCTCAGGTGCAGGCACCAGCTGAGTCTGCTCTGGCTCCTGAGGTGATGGAGGAACCATTGCCTGCAAGTGCTCCACTCTCAGCCCCGTCGAGGGAAGGTGAGGTTGCCTCTGGGTCCGGTAACCCTTCAGCCTCTCCTGAGCTGCAGAGGCTCAGGGCAGAGAGGCGGAGGGAACTAAGTTCCTGCAGGAGGAGTGCTCGCCTCCAGGCCAGGAGATGCCTCGGGGCAGATAAAAGCCAGCCAGCCCCAGTCCAGGTTGTGGGAGCAACATTGTTGGTAGCCAGTTCCTGCCTGCACCCTGCCCCGCTCTTCTGCCAGAGCTCCTGACCCCACCCGTCTCCCTGCCTTGGACCCCGCTTCAGCTTTGACGGACTGCTTCCATACTACACCCTCGACCTTGGACTGGACTCAGACCTCGCCTCACAGTTAACCCACGGGAGCAGCACACTGCCTTATAGAGAGACACCCTTGGATTCAGTAGTGCTGAATCCAATGAGGCCCTCCTGCTGCTCCCAGATTTCTTGCCCCAGCCTTTATCTGTAGCGGTGGGAGTACACATAGTTCCTTGTTGCCTTGTAATAGAACGTTCTGCATTTTCTCTAATTCCGCAGACTAATAAATTCTCCCCAATCAATTAGCCCGCATCTTTGTCTGAGAACTCAATGCACTTGCACTAGGAAAACAGCTTTAAAATATTGACAATTCTTCCTTTAGTTTTGTGAAATTAAATTATACCAGCATTTGCTAAACCAAGAGGATATTTGCAAAAACTGCACACATTAATAAATGAGTGAGCTCTCAGAAGAAACATGAAAGCGGGGGTGGGGAGGGGATAATGCAATTGTAAATAGACAATGCCATCATTTTCCTGCAAGGAGGGGAAATAATTTCGCATTCCTTTGAATCCTTTCACTCAAAACCATCTGTCTTTAGCTTTGTTGTGGTAATATGCTTGGGCACTGCAGGAGGATAAAGAGTTAATATTTGCAGATAATACCTAAAATATTGGGAAGTTAAATTGGGTTAATTGGAATGTAGACTACAAAAAAAAAAAAATGTAACACAAATGTAGGGGGAAGAGAAAGAGGGCCTTTCTAGTTGGGGAAGAAGGTGTTTGCATGTGGTAGCCCAAGGTCAAATTAACTACGCTCTGCCATTCAGAGCATCTGTTCTTTCAAAAGAAAAGCAATGTCCCAGTAGACACATATGTTTCTGTTGCTGCCTTGCAGGCTGTGAAGGCAAAGGAAACACAGTGTTCCAGACTAAACGTTTCCTTAGAAATGCAATTTTGTGTGTGTTGCAGGGCGTGGTGAGGGGTGCAGGAGAACATTTTTGGAAGAGAATTAATTGGTGGGAGATAGTACTTAACCCATTTCCCACCTACCAATGCTCTTGTGCCAATGTCCTCACAGTCTTTTTTTGTTGGAAATACTTTTTATTTGATTTTACAAGTGTAAGGTTATAAGAATACCAAGCACATACCTTTTGTTTTTTATTTTTACTTGTTCTGAGTATGGGGACGAGGTGGAGCGGCTTTGTGCTTGGTGTGGAGAGAACAATCTGGCTCTTAATACGGCTAAGACCAAGGAATTGGTGGTGGGTTACAGGAAAAAAAAGGCGGACATTCAGCCCTTGTATATCAACGGGGAACGGGTGGAGAGGGTGGCGGAATTCAGGTTTTTGGGAGTGACTATCGATCAGGGCATGACTTGGAGCGCAAATACCACTGCTCTGGTGAAGAAGGCCCAGCAGAGAATTTATTTCCTCAGACTTTTAAAGAAGAACAATCTGAGTGAGAGACTGCTGGTGTCCTTCTACCGAGGTTCCATAGAGAGCGTTCTTACATACTGTATTTGTGCCTGGTTCTCCAGTTGTACAGCTAGGAAGAGGAAGGTGCTCCAGAAGGTCATAACCACAGCCCAAAGGATTATTGGTCATCCCCTCCCATCTTTGGAAGAACTGTACGGTTCCCGTTGTCTTAGGAAAGCAAACAATATCCTGCAGGATGTATCTCACCCGGGATACAGTCTGTTTGTACTACTGCCTTCTGGCAGGAGATACAGAAACATCAAGTCAAGGACAAACAGACTGAAAAATAGTTTCTACCCAAGAGCTGTGGCCTTCTTAAATGCTGTAACTCGATAGTGTGACCTGGGAGTTTGATGGGTGTGGGTGTGGGTGTGGCTGGAATGTGGTTTGTTTGGTTGTTGTTGTTGTTTTGCTTTTGTTGTTTTTAAGGGATGGCATCCAATTTCGTTGCACTTGTGCAATGTTGCACTTGTGTAATGACAATAAAGAATCTATCTATCTATCTATCTATCTATCTATCTATCTATCTATCTATCTATCATCTATCTATCTATCTATCTATCACATATCCATATACAGTGGTACCTTGGGTTACAGACGCTTCAGGTTACAGACGCTTCAGGTTACAGACGCTTCAGGTTACAGACTCCGCTAACCCAGAAATAGTACCTTGGGTTAAGAACTTTACCTCAGGATATGCAACAACGGCAGCAAGGATACTCATCGCTAAGAACTGGAAAACTCAAGATCTACCCACACTGGAAGAGTGGCAGATGCAGCTGATGGACTATATGCAACTGGCCGAGATGACTGGCAGAATCCGAGACCTGGGAGAAGAGAGGATTGAGGAAGACTGGAAGAAATTTAAGACGTATTTACAAAAACATTGTAATTTGGTTGAATGTTAAGAAGGATGCTAGATTATAAAAAATTGGCCACCACTAAATTAGATTTGAATTTGATGATAAGTGAGATTAAAGAAAACATAAACCTTTTGGAGAATTGCTAGATTATATTTAAATGAGTGGATATAAGATCGTAAACAAGTTGATAATTTGCTTGGAAAAACCTTTTAACGATGTAAATGGGAGCGGGAGACGTGAGGGAGTCCAAAGAAGTGATGAAACCACGTTATGATATAAGTAAGGTCGTTTATTATTTGTGCATTTGTATCCAAAAAATTTTAATAAATATTTATATATATAAAAAAAAAGAACTTTACCTCAGGATGAGAACAGAAATCGCACGACAGCAGCGGGAGGCCCCATTAGCTAAAGTGGTACCTCAGGTTAAGAACAGTTTCAGATTAAGAACGGACCTCCAGAACGAATTAAGTTCTTAACCTGAGGTACCATTGTATGGAGATTTCTCTGAATCTCCAGACATCCCACCCTCTCCTCCGTGGGTCCTATTGTCAACACTTTCAACTGCATATTATTTCATAATCCATGTTTTACATCTCTCCATTTTTGTCTTCTTGGTTCCTGAGCTTTCCGGTCAGTTTTGCCATTTTGGCTTATTCCAACAGCTTGGTTTGCTATTCCTCTCTTTTAGGGACTCTGTCTTCTTCCCATCTCTGGGCTAGTAGCATCCGTGTGGCTGTTCTTGCATTCATAAAAAGTCTTTTCTGGTCCTTTGGAATATCGGTACGTACAATTCCTAATGAAAAAAGCTTCTTCTTTATTTTTTTTACGAAGGTTATTTTGAACACTTTTTTTCAATTCATTATCTATCATTTCCCAGAATGCTTTTATTACCTTACACGGCCAGCACATATGCTAAAAGCTATCTTCTTTTTCTTTACATTTCCAGCAAGTAGTTGTACTTGTGTCCTCCCAGTCTTTTTAAAATGAGTTCCAAAATCAGAACTGAGCCTAGCTGATGGGAAACCAGTTGCGGATGGGCGAGGAACATATTGGCAAAGAGGGTCAGGAATGGGAGGGTATAAACATGCATTTTTTACAGCTTGGCAATCTTCTCATCCACGTACTGGAGAGATGACTTCCCTAGCCCCTGGGCAAAAATAATACATGGGAAACTTGTGTCCCTTGGACTATCTCCATCTGAACTATTAAAATTGGATTTAATCTCTGCCAAGAGAATTACAACTCACAAATTAGAAGAGATGGATTTACAATTTAATATTGCGACAGGTGGTGGCACTTGTTCACCGATAAACCTTGGCTTAACACCACCAATGAAACTTCCATCTTATTTAACTACCTTATCTGTGGTGATGCACAGGTATGCCTTTATAAAGGCTAGATTCAATGTTTTCCCATCAAATGTGTTGGGTAACAGACTCTCCAACGGACAGATCTCTCTCCTCTGCGACTGTAAAAGTGGATCTATAGAATCGTTATATCATATAATCTTCTGTTGTCCATTACATTCGGCTTCACGGTCCAAGTTTCTGGCCCCATATTTATCGAAAATTGCTGACGGACCTCAGGAAGCCCAAATAATATACCTATTAAACGACGAAGATACAAGTAGATCCCTTTCAGTCGCTAGATATTGTTGGACCACTGACAGATACCTGATTAATGTTTTATTTCAAAAGAGGAGAAATGGAGCACTGTATGACTCTGACAGCTTAGCTAAACTTAAGAACCATTAATAAGGGAGCTGAGGGATTTGAATTGCGGTTTACATAGAGGGAGCTTATTGTGTATAGTGTTTACTTAACTGAAGTAAAATTGGTTTTATACGGGTGTTTTAACTTGGAACTGTTTAAATTGTATTGTTTATGGATAAATTTGGATGTATTGTTTTCGTTACGGGCCAACGGCTGCAATAAATCTAATCTAAAAATCTTCTCATCCACGTATGTGCCCCCATCTATGTTATCTCAGACCAGAGCCAGCCCATTCATGAGGTAGAGGAAGCACTTGCCTCAGGCTTCAGAAGTGCAAGAGGAGGTGATCTACAAGCCCCACTAATTCAGCCACCTAGAGGGAGATGTTCTGGCATGCAGCCTGGCCTCCCGTCCTCCCAGTCCCTGGGTAAAGAAGACAAGCAAGCCGCAATGCTTTGAGGACCGCCCCAGCTCCCGCCAAGTGGGCAAGAGCCATAGCTGTCAACGTTTTCCCTTTTTAAAGGGAAGTTCCCTTATTCCGAATAGGATTCCTCACAAGAAAAGGGACAAGCTGACAGTTATGGCAAGAGCTCCTTCTGCAAGTCCACTTATTGTTTCATTTATTTATTTTGCAAAATCTATGCGCCGCTTGCTTGTAGAAATGACAACAACCCCTCAAAGTGGTTTACAAAGGGAATAAAACAATAAAATTAGCAGTACAGTGGACGCTCGGGTTGCGAACGTGATCTGTGCGGGATGCGCATTCGCAACCCGCAGCGGCATATCTGCACACGGGCAGGCTGCGATTCGGTGCTTCTGTGCATGGCGCAAAGCCCGATTTAGCACTTCTACGCATGCGTGACCACCAAAACCCAGAATTAACCCGTTCTGGTACTTCCGGGTTTCGGCGGTCCGTAACCCGAAAAAATGCAACCTGAAGCATCTGTATGACTGTAAAAGTAGTTAGAATCATCTGTTTAAAACATTCAGAATAGAAAACCAGCAATATACTAAAAAACAGACTAAAACACACGCCAGCATTTTACATATCTGGATAGGATTGTCTAAACAAAACTGTTTTTAGCAGGTGCCGAAAAGAATATGCCTGCCTGATGTCAATAGTTAGGGAGTTCTAAAGTGCAAATACAGTGGTGCCTCGCAAGACGAAATTAATTTGTTCTGCCAGTCTCTTCGTCTTGCGGTTTTTTCGTCTTGTGAAGCACGGCTATTAGCGGCTTAGCAGCTCAGAAAAAGGGGGGAAGGGAAAAAACTCGCAAGAACTCGCAAGACGTTTTTGTCTTGCAAAGCAAGCCCATAGGGAAATTCGTCTTGCGAAGCACCTTGAAAAACAGAAAACCCTTTCATCTAGCGAGTTTTTCGTCTTGCGAGGCATTCGTCTTGCGGGGCACCACTGTACAGCTGGGGAGCTACTTATTGATTTCTTAAAAATGCTGGATGTGTGAAACCTGTAACAGTGTCAGAGCTGCAGGATGCACAATCAGGATGCATTTAATGTCACACCTAGGTGGAATCTAAACACGTATAAACACCGTTCTGAAAATGCTTTATTTAAAGCCTTTTAAAAAATAATTTGAATTTTCCATAAGGCTCACCATCGCCATCTAGTGTCACATTGTTTATTGCACTTAAAACACACTTAAAACTAGTTACAGGTAGGTAGCTATGTTGGTCTGCTATAGTCGAAACAAAATAAAAACATTCCTTCCAGTAGCACCTTAGACACCAACTAAGTTTGTTATGGGTATGAGCTTTCGTGTGCATGCACACTTCTTCAGATACCAAAATAATCAGGATCACAAAATAATTCCATTTGAAGGTCAACCACATGTTTTACTTAGCTTCCGTACATTGTCCTTTGATCTCTTATTTAAATTTACATTGCACACACTTAAAACGTTCTATTTGCTGAGTCCCTAATCTGGCCTTGAGTTAGCTGGCAGCAGTGGGGAGCTGAAGCTTGAAGAAAATATCTGTTACACATGGGTTTTGGAAATAATAATATGCATCTTAAAGGTAAAGGTACCCCTGACCATTAGGTCCAGTCGTGACCAACTCTGGGGTTGCGGCACTCATCTCGCTTTATTGGCCGAGGGAGCCAGCGCACAGCTTCTGGTTCATGTGGCCAGCACGACTAAGCCGCTTCTGGCGAACCAGAGCAGCACACGGAAACGCCAAATACCTTCCCGCCAGAGCGGTACCTATTTATCTACTTGCACTTTTATGTGCTTTCAAACTGCTAGGTTGGCAGGAGCAGGGACCGAGCAATGGGAGCTCAGCCCATCGTGGGGATTTGAACCACTGACCTTCTGATCGGCAAGCCCAAGGCTCTGCGGTTTAACCCACAGTGCCACCCACGTCCCTTGTATTATACATCTTAGGTGTGCACTTAAAGGAACTTACATGTTCACCTAAAAACTGTTTGAAGTGGAGATTTTAAAACACACACAACACACACACACACACACGTGAATCACAATTCTCCTAATACAATCTTGAGTGTGGTGTTCACAACCCGGTGTAATCTTAGCACCAAGTTTAATCTGTCCTCTCCCCCAGGAATCTTATACACTGTGTTCCTTCTTATCTCAGGCAGGCAAATCTTTCCTTCTTTAGGAACGGCAGATACACAATCCAGGTACACATTACTTAATTCAACAGGCATCTCATGCAGGCATTGTTATGATTCCTGAGACTGAATTGGCAGTCACGACTCCTGGCTCCATTATGCAAGAATAGGGGAGAAACATTCATAATTCATGGAGGTCATACTTTTTATGGGAGCTCAGGAAAATTATTAGAATTTTTTTACAAAGGGCTAGAAGTCCGGCTATGGAAGCCTGAGGTCAAACGTGGCAGTCTGTATCATTTCAGACTACAGGAGAAGGATGTGGAGGGGAGCTGCTTACGTATTGCCAAAAAGGGGGAAAGCATTAGCAAAAAAGGGCGAAATCAAGGATGCAAATTTGCATAGAATCACATTTAGCAACAATGATTACAATTTCAATAAAATATAGTACCTCTCACCATAGTGGGGAAGACTGCGAGCTGCTGATCTGCATGGCATTAAAGTTTTAACTGCCATTAAAGGTAAAGGGACCCCTGATCGTTAGGTCCAGTCGCGGACGTCTCTGGGTCTGTGGCGCTCATCTTGCTTTACTGGCCGTGGGAGCCGGCATACAGCTTCTGGATCATGTGGCCGGCATGACTAAGCTGCTTCTGGCGAACCAGAGCAGCACATGGAAACGCCGTTTACCTTCCTGCCAGAGTGGTACCTATTTATCTACTTGCACTTTGACGTGCTTTTGAACTGCTAGGTTGGCAGGAGCAGGGGCAAAGCAACGGGAGCTCACCCCGTCGCGGAGATTCGAACCGCCGACCTTCTGATCGGCAAGTCCTAGGCTCTGTGGTTTAACTTCCCGGGTTTCAAAGGAAGCAGCTCCTCTCCCTCCCTCCCTGCCAGCCAGGGAGGAGGGAGGCTCCAACTGTGTTGCTTGGCTGCGTTGCTCACCCAATAAGAAGTCTAAGAATGACTGGGGGGTGGAGCTTGCATGCCTTGTGGCGATCAAATCGGCCGCGTTGCCTGGGGACTCGCCTTTGCTCAGCGCTTCCCAGCGGAGAGGTGACGTGGTTTTCCTTGCTGCATCCCCTTTGCTGGGTTGCTGCACTGTGGGAACCACCAATTGAGGCTTTGTTTGGCTGCTGGCTAGGCTTTCTGGGCTCAGAAGTTGAACATACCTGTGCCTGGAAAATCCCTTATTTTCGAGGCTGCTGGTCCCTTATTTTCAAATCTGTAAGTTGACAGCTATGAACTGGTGCGACTGACTTTCTGCCATTCTTTGTAGTCTGCTATGAGAGGGAAGGCAGATGCACTGGGATGACTGACATTTCAGATGAAAAGATAACAACAGAGATCTTAATTCAGAAGCCATGTTGTGGAAGGGGGTTGGGGGAGACACTCTGCTCAAATAAGTACATTAATAAGGGAGAGGGGTTGAGGACATATGAAATGTTGCATCAAGGCTAATTGTTTCCTCACAAGCTATTGTTATTCTGTGTAACATTTGAAAAAACAAAACATTTAGTCACATCAAAGTCTATCAGGAACTGGAATTGATGAACTGGATGCATTGGGGATCCTGCTAGCCCGCAGTAAGACTATATTGAAAAAGACTTTCCCACTTCTTTGAATAAATATCAGGAAGGGACAGCATAGATCAGGATCACAAAATAATCCCATTTGAAGGTCAATCCAATGTTCTATTTAGCTTCTGTACACTGTCCTTTGATCTCTTATTTAAATGTACATTCCACATTTCCTCCAAGGAAGTCAAGACAATGTACATGGCTCTGTCATCTGCCCATGTTATCCGCAGAACAACCCCAAGAGGTAGGTTAGGCTGAGGGACAGTAGGTAGGGAACTGTCACCCAGGAAGCTGACTGGGAAATTCAACCTGATTGCTACACCACACAAGCTTTGCTATTGTTGAAAAGAAAAGAAAAATCACAGTTATTCAATGCGTTTTAAGTGCTCCTATCAAATCTATATATCATATTGGCCTGAATATAAGCCTCGCTCCCCACCCCCCCCAATTCTGACCGTGAAAAGTTAAAGAGCAGCTTAAATTCGCGACCTTACAAAAATTGGCTTTTACTATATTGCTGCTGAAACAGACATACGGTAAAATGGAACAGGTGTGAGTGCCTGCAGAATTTTAAGGGAGCGGCTTATATTCGGGTATTGTCTTTCTCCCCCCCCCCTAAATTTTAAAGGTGCGGCTTATATGCAGGTGTGGCTTATATTCGGGCCAATACAGTAGTAACACTGATCTAAAGTCTTTGAATGATTGTGCTTATGTAGACAAGGGAGAGACATGTTTTATTGCAGCTGGGGCAGATGAAGGCGTCTGGTTGTGTTGCTGCAAATGCACCAGGGCGTTTCTTCTATCTATGCTCCTCCCAGCAATCATCGCTGTGGATGCACAACCTGACTGTGTCCAGGCACTGCAACCGTCTGCAAGGGATTCCCACATGGCAGGGTTTATGTTGCAGGCCTTCATGTCATGTCTGCAGACAACTTTGTAATGCAGTTGGTTTGCTAACAGGCCTAGTTTCCCATAGGGCACGTCCTTGGGGATCCTGCCCTCTTCCATTCTGTGTACATGACCAAGCCAGCATAGACGTCACTGAGACAGAAGTGCATACATGCCACATACCTCCCCACTGCAGTGGTACCTATTTATCTACTTGCATTGGTGTGCTTTCGAACTACTAGGTTGGCAGGAGCTGGGACAGAGCAATGGGAGCTCACCCTGTCACAGGGATTCAAAGTGCCAACCCTCTGATCAGCAAGCCCAAGAGGCAAAGGCGGAGGAAGGAGGGTGCGGTTCCTAAATTGCCATATTGGCAATAACCACAATATGGTATGCTTATCTTATGATGTTCCACGTATCGCTGCTTTGAGGAGTCTAATGTTCCTTGTATGTAGATATCGGATCAGATGGAAAACTTGAAGGTATGCCAGCGTGGTGTAGTGGTTAAGAGCGGTAGTCTTGTAATCTGGTGAACCGGGTTTGCGTCTCCACTCCTCCACATGCAGCTGCTGGGTGACCTTGGGCCGGTCACACTTCTCTGAAGTCTCTCAGCCCCACACACCTCACAGAGCATTTGTTCTGGGGGAGGAAGGGAAAGGAGAATGTTAGCCGCTTTGAGACTCCTTTGGGTAGTGATAAAGCGGGATATCAAATCCAAACTCTTCTTCTTCCAGGATAATACCTTGTTTCGCCCAGCAGGGCTTCGTCAGCCGTGCATACTCTAAATTAAACAAACCTTCAAGTTTTCCATCTGATCCAATATCTACATACATGGAATATTCCATAGATAATCCCAGGTTTCAATGTAGGCAGGACTGGAAAGGAAGGAAGGAAGGAAGGAAGGAAGGAAGGAAGGAAGGAAGGAAGGTGAAATTCTCAGGACACTGAATTTTTTATTTAGTCACTCATTTATTCTTTCGCCGTCTGTGTTCTTCTGAGATTGGCGTACAAGCAGTCCTGCCACAGCTGTTCATTTGAATGCATTGGCAACGACTGAATAATTGGTGTGATTGCAGTCATGAACAGAGAGGCCTCAAATGCGAATCAAAACGCGTTGTAAGCAGGCAAAAGGCATCCATTTGAACGGCTGAAGGACATTTTGCACATTTTGATGCCTGAGGTGTATATTTCTTAGGACCACCCTGTTTTTGTGATTGCATGTTGCTTTAAAGTATTCTCTGCATTCCAATTTAATTGGTGTCTCCACCCCCATCGTTCTGCCCAGACACTGAGGTCCAGTGCCGAGGTCCTTCTGGCAGTTCCCTCACTGCGAGAAGCGAAGTTACAGGGAACCAGGCAGAGGGCCTTCTCGGTAGTGGCGCCTGCCCTGTGGAACGCCCTCCCACCAGATGTCAAAGGAAAAAACAACTACCAGACTTTTAGGAGACATCTGAAGGCAGCCCTGTTTAGGGAAGCTTTTAATATCTGAAGGACTATTGTATTTTAATATTTTGTTGGAAGCCACCAAATTGTTGTTGTTGTTGTTGTTGTTGAAACCCACCCTTGGACCTTGGAGTGAAGGGCTGGTGATAGATAAATAAATAAATAAATAAATAAATAAATAAAGGAACAAAGCGATGGCAAAAATGAAAGTACTCATACAACACGACTCACTCCAGACTTGAAGGGGCCTTGGCAAAGTTCTATGGTGACCCCCTTTTTCGTTTCCTCCCTCCCCTCCAGCTGTGTGCTTACTGAATGGCAAAAGCCAATGATTACAAGACATTGGCCTCCAGTGGTAGTGACGCTGGGCCTGACATTCCACAGATGCCAGGGGTAAACATATTGAGCATGGTCTGACTTAAACAGGAAGTGGGCATGAGGAAAGCCCCTGACTCATGTGAGCTTTCCATGCATTTTAAATCAAAATGCTGTATGTGTGGACCAATAATAATAATAATAATAATAATAATAATAACAACAACAACAACAACAACAACAACAATAATAATTTATTATTTATACCCCGCCCATCTGGCTGGGCTTCCCCAGCCACTCTGGGCGGCTTCCAACAAAACACTAAAATACAATAACCTATTAAACATTAAAAGCTTCCCTAAAGAGGGCTGCCTTCAGATGTCTCCTAAAAGTTTGGTAATTATTTTTCTCTTTGACATCTGATGGGAGGACGTTCCACAGGGTGGGTGCCATTACCGAGAAGGCCCTCTGCCTTGTTCCCTGTAACTTCGCTTCTCGCAGTGAGGGAACTGCCAGAAGGCCCTCAGCACTGGACCTCAGTGTCCGGGTAGAATGATGGGGGTGGAGATGCTCCTTCAGGTATACTGGACCGAGGCCGTTTAGGGCTTTAAAGGTCAGCACCAACACTTTGAATTGTGCTCGGAAACATACTGGAAACTTTAGCACATCAAAGATCCCTCTGGGCAGCTAACTGACTGCTTGAATGCTAAGTTAATATTTGTATGGCCCAGTGTTCATGGTAAATATATTTAAGGGTGACTACATACAATTCTTCCTTTACAAATCAAGCCCTGGTGTGAATAATACAAATATATGCCAACACAACTTTTTCTACACTGGTTGACACTTCAGATCATTGGTCTTTGTCTCCTTCACACCTTGTTGCCCAGTTTGACAAGTGTTTGGAGACTTGTCACATCTAACATCATAATGACAGGAGATGGACAGATGGGCTGTCCTATTCACCTATCAAAGTTGGCCCACAGGACTGAACTTCTTGCACATCTGCTGATGCACAGGAGTTACTGTGTTGCTTTCTGAAGTGATTTGCAATCACATATGTTTGTTTGTTATATTCAGCTTTAATAACTTAGGGCGATGGGGCTTCATGTTCCAAGCTGAAATGAACCCACAGAGGAGTTCATTCATATTTGAAAACATTCCGAACTTTGCAAGACATGAGTGATATTTGTCAAAGTGAATAAATTAACAGATTTTATTTTTTTGAATTGAGAAAGGATTGTGTGTTATTCTTTGGTTGTGGCCATTTAGATACAAACTTGAGTGAACTATATGTCTTGATAGTGAGGAACTGAGGTCCAAAAGAATCATATCATAGAATCATAGAATCATAGAGTTGGAAGAGACCACAAGGGCCATCGAGTCCAACCCCCTGCCAAGCAGGAAACACCATCAGAGCACTCCTGACATATGGTTGTCAAGAGATTTTTCGCTTGTGCACTTGTGGTAGTCTCATGGTACAATCAGAATAAATTTAAAAAGAGCTCCAGATCACAGTATTCTACCTTGGGAGGAAACGGTATTTTCCTCCCTAGAAAGTTGCAATGGTTTGATTCCTTCTCTTTCTCTCTCTGTGGAATGAGTAGAAATGTTGAAATGTCATACAAGAATGAAGATATGTTCTTCAAGCAGCTTGGCTGCCTCTTTAAATTTTCATCGGTGAATTTACGCATGCATGAATCCATCTGTCTAGGACTTTATAACTTGGCCTAGAGTTAGCACGCAATAGGTTCACTTCAGTGGAAAACTGGGCATGTAGGCTACAACCCTGAATGGTGTGAATCATCATGGTTTTGTAGCAAACTAACCATTGAGGATCCGATGGAAATCTGTCCTAGTCATGGATGTGAAAATGTAATTATGTGCAGTGTGTTGGTCAGTTTTGCTAAATCTGGCATGAAAGATAAAAAGTCTAAAGGTCACAACCGTCTGATCCATAGCTGGCTGCCCAGCCATACTAGGCAGATATAAGCCCCTCATCACAGGCAGCTGATTATTTGTTGTTGTTTAGTCGTTTAGTCATGTCCGACTCTTCGTGACACCCTGGACCAGAGCACGCCAGGCACTTCTGTCTTCCACTGCCTCTTGCAGTTTGGTCAAACTCATGCCGGTAGCTTCGAGAACACTGTCCAACCATCTCATCCTCTGTCGTCCCCTTCTTCTTGTGCCCTCCATCTTTCCCAACATCAGGGTCTTTTCCAGGGAGTCTTCTCTTCTCATGAGGTGGCCAAAGTATTGGAGCCTCAGCTTCATGATCTGTACTTCCAGTGAGCACTCAGGGCTGATTTCCTTAAGAATGGATAGGCTTGGTCTTCTTGCAGTCCATGGGACTCTCAAGAGTCTCCTCCAGCACCAGAATTCAAAAGCATCAATTCTTCGGCGATCAGCTTTCTTTATAGTCCAGCTCTCACTTCCATACATCACTACTGGGAAAACCATGGCTTTAACTATACGGACCTTTGTTGACAAGGTGATGTCTCTGCTTTTTGAGATGCTGTCTAGGTTTGTCATTGCATTTCTCCCAAGAAGCAGGCGTCTTTTAATTTCGTGGCTGCTGTCACCATCTGCAGTGAACATGGAGCCGAAGAAAGTGAAATCTCTCACTGCCTCCATTTCTTCCCCTTCTATTTGCCAGGAGGTGATGGGCCCAGTGGCCACGATCTTCGTTTTTTTGATGTTGAGCTTCAGACCATATTTTGCACTCTCCTCTTTCACCCTCATTAAAAGGTTCTTTAATTCCTCCTCACTTTCTGCCATCAAGGTTGTGTCATCTGCATATCTGAGGTTGTTGATATTTCTTCCGGCAATCTTAATTCTGGCTAGGGATTCATCCAGCTCTGCCTTTCGCATGATGAATTCTGTAAATAATAATAATAATAATAATAATAATAATAATAATAATAATAATAACAACAACAACAACAACAACAACAACAACAACAATAATAATTTATTATTTGTACCCCGCCCATCTGGCTGGGTTTCCCCAGCCACTCTGGGCGGCTTCCATAAAAACCAGAAATACACTAAAATATCACAGATTAAAAACTTCCCTGAACAGGGCTGCCTTAAGATGTCTTCTGAATGTCAGGTAGTTATTTATCGCTTTGACATCTGATGGGAGGGCGTTCCACAAGGCGGGTGCCACTACCGAGAAGGCCCTCTGCCTGGTTCCCTGTAGCTTTGCTTCTCGTAATGAGGGAACCGCCAGAAGGCCCTCGGCGCTGGACCTCAGCGTCCGGGCAGAACGATGGGGGTGGAGACGCTCCTTCAGGTATACTGGGCCGAGGCCGTTTAGGGCTTTAAAGGTCAACACCAGCACTTTGAATTGTGCTCGGAAACGTACTGGGAGCCAATGTAGGTCTTTCAAGACCGGTGTTATGTGGTCTCGGCGGCCGCCCCCAGTCACCAGTCTAGCTGCCGCATTCTGGATTAGTTGTAGTTTCCGAGTCACCTTCAAAGGTAGCCCCACGTAGAGCGCATTGCAGTAGTCCAAGCGGGAGATAACTAGAGCATATAAGTTAAATAAGCAGGGAGACAATATACTCCTTTCCCAATTTTGAACCAATCAGCTGTTCCATATCCAGTTCTAACTGTAGCTTCTTGTCCCGCATAGAGATTTCTCAGGAGACAGATGAGGTGATCAGGCACTCCCATTTCTTTAAGAACTTGCCATAGTTTGCTGTAGTCAACACAGTCAAAGGCTTTTGCATAGTCAATGAAGCAGAAGTAGATGTCTTTCTGGAACTCTCTAGCTTTCTCCACAATCCAGCACATGTTTGCAATTTGGTCTCTGGTTCCTCTGCCTCCTCTAAATCCAGCTTGCACTTCTGGGAGTTCTCTGTCCACATGAGGATTACAAGGCTTAATAAATGCAATCCAACATTTATTTGCTGAACATTGGACAATAGCTGTCAACTTTTCCCTTTTCTTGCGAGGAATCCTATTCGGAGTAAGGGAATTTCCCTTTAAAAAAGGGAAACGTTGACAGCTATGCATTGGACAGGACGATGTATTGTCATGCACATGGTCCTCTTGCAAATTCTGTGTTTGAATGACCTAGGACTGCAGCTGGCATATATTTTCAGATCCATAGAGAATCAGCATCATGCTTTTCTCAGGAGTGCCTTCATTTCTAGATCACCCCCTGCTGAGAAAGCTTTGTTTCCTCGTTTAATCTGCCCACCACCCCATTAACTCAAGTTAAATCTAATTATAGTGGCATTTTACTTCCATAATTAACTTTGAAAGCATAGCTGATTGCTGAAATGAGTAACTTGCAGTGCCAAATAGGGGAGTGTTAGAGCCCACCCAATGACACAAATAAATACATGTTTGACTAATGGAATTTTTGCCAATATAGTCCTTGAAGGGGAAAAAACCTGCTGGAAGGTCTGTTTCATCTATGACTGACTATCTTTGTGAGAGGAAAAGAGCTAGAAAGAAAATCCAAAGAATGAGACGGATGTAAAGGTGGTTCATTTATTTCCATTAAAGCGTTTCTCTACATTTCTATATCATTTTGCGTGCAATGTTGGATTTTTTTATATGCATGGCATTTATCAGGTCGCCCCCCCCCCAATCTATGCCACTGGCACCCAGATAATATTGCCCTTGACATACTTTCAACAAGTACCCATTTCCTAATAGTATCAATTTCTGCATATTCCATAAGTTTTTGTATCCATTCTTCCTTTACTGGGACTTCTGTTTCTTTCCATTTTGAGGCAAGTAACATTATTGCTGCTGTAGTAGCGTACATAAATACATTTCTATACAATTTAGGTAGTTTTGTCCCTATAATTCCCAAAAGAAAAGCTTCTGTTTTTTTTTTAATAAAAGTTAATTTTAACATCCTTTTCAATTAATTAGATATAATTGGAAATGATATATAATGGCTTGCACTCTTTATAAAAGATTTGAGGAGTGAGGTTATTATCCCTCTACTACTATCCATACCAGATTGCTCAACCATTGCTACTGTGTTCTTTCTTTGAGTAGATCAAGATGATCAGGTAACAGCAAAAACTACAAGGGGCAGTTAGAATAACATCTATTATTTGATTATTGATGTAAACCTCCAAAATGTATTTTGTGTAGTTAAGTTTATACCTCCGTGTCAGGGAACTGCCATCGGAGAGACAGGTGGTGGACAGGCTCCAGGAGAATAGGAGAGAATCTGCAGCAGAAGAGGGAACCAGCAGGGGGAGTGCAGGAGTCACAGCGGAGGGGAGGCTCTGGGATGCTTCCAGTGAGAGTAGTGGAGAGGTAACGGGACCCCCGTTGGGAACTCCCACCCTTCGCCGGAAACTGTCACGCAGAGAGTCACGAAGGCGCATGTCCGTCAAACAGCTTTTATGTTGGCGTAAATTCCGTAGACGCCCACTGTCAGATTCTACCAGCGACTGACGGAGTCATGCTTTGGGGGCTCCGTCAGTGCATCGGTTTGGATGACCAGCCAAACCCCAGAGGGATCAAGCTTTTACGCACAAGCAGCTCATTATCCCATCACAGCAATCTGACAGTGCTTTGAAAGCAGCTTGTGCAAGCAGAAGGCATCATGAGCGAACCAGCCGGAACCGGAGGAGCAGGAGCTGGAGCTGGAGCAGGTCCAAGCCTGGAAGAAAGGTACAGGGCGTTGGAGGTCCAGCTGGCACTGCAAACGGCGAGGCTCGAGGAGAGGAGGGCTCAAGATGCAGATAAGGGGAAGACCACCCCACTTGCCAGACGGGTGCCTGGACTGGTGCAGAAATTTGGGGGGGATCCCCGGAACTATCAAGCCTTTAGGACAGAGATGCAATATGCTCTCAATCTACTGTTTGATGACTTCCCCGACGAGAACTCTAGAGTGGCGTACGTGATTGGCCATCTAGAGGGAGGGGCGAGGGACTGGGTTCGGCCCCTGATGGCAGCCAATAATGAAATCTTAAAGGACACAATGAAGTTTTTCCGCACCATGGACTTGATGTTTTCCAGCGAGATCGAGCAGGGAGTGGTGCGCAGGCAGTTAATGGCGTGTAAACAGGGGAGCTGATCTGTACGTGAGTACTGGACTGAGTTCACCATGCTGATTCATAGACTTGGGTGGGACCTTGCTAGTGAACCTATTCAAATGCTGTTTGAAGAAGGTCTCTCTCCGGCAGTGAAAGATGAACTTTCCCGGGCGCCTAGGGCGGAGTCTATGGATCAGCTGACTAAATCAGCGCTGTCCATAGGGGCACGCCAGGAAGCTAGAGCTATGGAAAAGCGGGAAGGAAAGGGGGAACGTTGGAAGGACTTCCGCATTCCAGAGATTCCGGAGCAGCCTTTCCCGCCAGCAGAGCCGATGGAACTTGGAACAGCGCGCGCGCGCGCAGTTTCAAACACCAGTGAAGGGCGGAAGAAGGAGGGAAAGAGCGGCAAGAGATGCTATCTCTGCCAACAGCCAGGTCACTTTGCCAGAGTCTGTCCGCAAAGGAAGGAATGGCAAGGGATGGCGGGAACTGTTGGGGGGAAGGAGGAAGAAGAAATCACGGAGCAAGTAAAAGCCAACGCCTGGTTGCCAACATCAGGGCACAGCAGCCAGGCCAGGGAGTAATGAATGTGCCCACGCCGGAACCTCCAAGACCAGCGCTTGTGATAGAGGTGTTGCTGGAACTGGCAAACGGACACCCACTGAAGATAAAAGCGCTATTGGATTCAGGTAGCTCATGTAATTTCATGAGCAAAGAGTTTGCAGCTGAACACCAAATACAGACTATCCCATTGAGTAAGCCTTTGCAGGTTACCACGATTGATGGGAGGGAGCTGTTGGGAGGAGAAGTGAGCCAACAGACTGTACCAATGATAATGAGGGTGGCACGACACACCGAACTGATAGCGTTTAAGGTAGCCACCTTGGGAGGAGCTCCTATTATCTTGGGTATGAGCTGGCTGGCACTACACGATCCGCTAGTAGGCTGGCATCAGAGAGTGGTTTCCTTTGGATCAGCACATTGCCTAGAACACTGCAAGGAGGGAGAGGCTCAGGCAGGCGCCAGGGCCACTCTAGCAGGGATGGAAGTGATGGACAAGGGGAGGGTGCCACCACAATACGCTGACTCGATTGACGTATTCAGCGAAAAAGAAGCAGATAAACTGCCCCCGCACAGACCCTTTGATTGTCAAATTACCTTACTCCCAGGAGCACAATTGCCAGTGGGCAAGCTGTATGCAATGTCAGACAGTGAGATGCAGGAGTTAAGGGAGTTCATTGACAAGAATCTCAAGCGAGGTTTCATCAGAGAGTCACGAGCGGTGGGGGGCAGCCCAGTGTTCTTTGTGGACAAAAAAAACACGGGCAAGCCCAGGCTTGTATGTGATTTCAGGGCCCTAAATGCAGTGTCAGAACCAGTGACTTTCCCTATGCCTAGAATTGATGACATTCTAACACAGGTGAGAAAAGGGAAAATTTTTACCAAGCTGGACCTTAGGGGGGCATATAACTTGATACGTGTGAGAAAGGGGGATGAGTGGAAGACCACTATGTTCACCCCCTTGGGGGCCTTTGAGTACCTCATTATGCCTTTCGGATTACAAGCGGGCTCCGCCTGCTTTCAATCATTCATGAATCACGTCCTGGGGCCACTGCTCTACAAGAACTGCGTAGCGTTCTTAGATGACGTCCTGGTGTACTCAGACAATGAGGAGCAGCATGTGCGAGATGTAAGAGAGGTACTGAGCAAGCTGCGAGAAAACCGGCTGTGGGTGAAACTGGAGAAGTGTCAGTTTCATACCAAGGAGGTGGAATTCCTGGGGTACCGGTTGTCTGACAAGGGATTGGCCATGGATCCCAGCAAGGTTCAAGCGGTACTGGAATGGAAAACACCAAAGACCAAGAAGGACGTGCAAAGGTTCCTGGGCTTCGGAAACTTCTATAGGAAGTTCATCAAAAACTTTGCCCATTTAACAGCGCCTATCACAGATTGTCTTAGTAGCAAAAAGAAATTTGTTTGGACGGGAGAAGCGCAGAGGGCGTTCGAACGCTTAAAGCAGGCGTTTGCGTCGGAAGAGCAACTTTTGCACGTGGATCTACAACAACCAATGAGAGTGGAGACTGACGTGTCAGACCGAGCGGTGGGGGCCGTTCTTCTCCAGCCGGGAAAAGATACGTCTGAATGGAGACCGTGTGCATTCTTCTCGCGGAAGTTGAACAAATCCGAGAGGAACTACACAGTGTACGACCGAGAACTGCTCGCCACAGGCAGAATCCGTAACCTGGGAGAAGAGAAGATGGAGGAAGACTGGGAGAAATTCAAGAAGTATCTACAAAAACATTGTAATTTGGTTGAATGCTAAGAAGGATGCTAGATTATAAAAAACTGGCCACCACTAAATTAGATTTGAAATTTGATGATAAGTGAGACTAAAGAAAATATAAAATTTTTTGGAAGAAGTGCTAGATTATATTTGAATGAGTGGACATGAGATTGTAAACAAGTTGATAATTTGTTTGGAAAAAACTTTTAACGATGTAAATGGGAGCGGGAGACGTGAGGAAGTCCAAAGAAGTGATGAAATTATGTCTGTGATAGAAGTAAGACTGTTTATTATTTGTGCATTTATATTTAAAAACTTTAATAAATATTTATATATATAAAAAAAGAGAACTGCTCGCCATTCATGAAGCATTCTGGAAATGGCGGCACTTGCTGATTGGGGCGCAGCACAAGGTTCAAGTCCGAACTGACCACAAAAATCTGGAATACTGGAGAACAGCCCGAGTGCTGAACCAGAGACAAGTGAGATGGGCCCAGGAGTTCTCCAAATTCCACTTTGAGATTCGTTACGTGCCCGGCTCCGAGAACGTGAGGGCGGACGCTCTTTCCAGGAAACCTGAGTACTTAGAGGGGGAGGGAGCACCTGAGGCAAGGTATGTAATCCCTGAAGACCGCTGGGTGTGTGGGGCGGCATTGGTGGGGCAGAGGGAACTGATAGAGGGTACGGAGAACGATGAATACGCCCAAGAGAAACTCAGAGAGCTCCGGAGGACAGAGGAGAACACAGGGGGGTTCGAAGAAAAGAACGGGGCGTTGTATTACAAAGGGGCACTGTACATACCTGACGGGGAACTGAGGGGCAGAGTACTCAAGCAGTTGCATGACAGCCCCACAGCGGGACATTTTGGACAGCACAAAACCATGTGGTTGGTTACCAGGGAGTTTTGGTGGCCCAAGGTGAGGGAGGACGTACGGGAATATGTCAGGGGTTGCGACAGGTGCCAGCGAGCGAAAGGAGAGAGGGTGGCACCAGCGGGGCTATTACAACCCTTACCCACGCCCGAAAGGCCATGGGAGGCAGTATCCATAGATTTTATGACGGACCTGCCAAAATCCAAAGGCAAAACAGCTGTCATGGTGGTGGTAGATCAATTAACCAAGATGTGTCATTTTATAGCTTGTTCACATGCAGTCACAGCGGAGGAAACCGCCAAGTTGTTTGTAGAACATATTTTTAAGTTGCATGGCGCCCCCTTGAGGGTTTTGAGCGACAGAGGGAAACAATTTACTTCCAGGTTCTGGAGGAAACTTATGAGCTTACTGCACGTAGAACTCAATTTCTCAACTGCCCGGCACCCAGAAACCAATGGGCAAGCGGAAAGGGCAAATGGGATTTTACAACAATACCTGAGGTGTTATGTAAAAGACAGAGAAAATGATTGGGTGGATAAGTTACCTCTAGCAGAATTTGCCTACAACAACGCGGAGAACGTGTCCACAGGGATGAGTCCCTTCCTGGCAAATTATGGGTGTCACCCCCGGGCATTCCCAGGAGAGGGAGGGGAGAGGTGGAGCGTGCCGGCGGCGGAATATTTTTTTGAAGAGATGGAGGCGATCCACCGTCAGCTTCAACTTAACTTAGAGAAAGCCAAGGAAGAATATAAGAAGCAAGCAGACAGAAATAGGAGGGAAGGTGAAACTATAAGGGTGGGGGACCGGGTGTGGTTGTCCACCCAAGGGCTACCGTTCAAGGGCGGGAGTAAGAAATTGAGGCCCAAAAGATTGGGACCCTTTGAGGTCATACAGCAGGTCAACCCAGTGGCATTCAAACTCAGGCTGCCCAGTCACATGAAATTACACCCAGTATTTCACAGGTCATTACTGTCGCTGTACCGAGAGGGACGTGAGTTGGGGGAGCATGAGAGAGAGGCCACCCAAATGCCCGTGATAGAAGAGAGAGAGCGCGACATGAACGTGGCAGGAATCATTGATTCCAGGTGGAAGGGGAATCAGGTGGAATATCTGGTAGAATGGGAGGGGGAAGTAGAGTCGGAAAACACTTGGGTACCAGCAGAGGTAGTCAATGACGAGGTTTTAATAGAAACATTTCATCAGCGTTTCCCAAGAAAACCGCAACCCGTGGCACGATTTAGAAGGGAACACTTTGGGACCACCGATGAGGAAGGAGAGTTTGAAGGGTTCCCAGAGTCAGGGGTGGGTGAAGAAGCCGACTCCGACGAAGAAGAGGAAGACGGGGAGAGAGACGGTACGCCGTGGCTAGAAGTGTTAGAATCCTCGGACGACG
The DNA here is from genome assembly GCF_964252035.2 of Podarcis erhardii. Lineage (NCBI taxonomy): Eukaryota > Metazoa > Chordata > Lepidosauria > Squamata > Lacertidae > Podarcis > Podarcis erhardii. The sequence continues at coordinate 31,857,976 of NC_138515.1, read as the reverse complement.
AGGAGAGTTCCTTCAGGGGCTTTCCGCCCTCACCGCCAGTGGGAGAGGAGGCGGGAGGGGGTGAAGGGGGCCCTGGGGGGGAGGTGGATGTCAGGGAACTGCCATCGGAGAGACAGGTGGTGGACAGGCTCCAGGAGAATAGGAGAGAATCTGCAGCAGAAGAGGGAACCAGCAGGGGGAGTGCAGGAGTCACAGCGGAGGGGAGGCTCTGGGATGCTTCCAGTGAGAGTAGTGGAGAGGTAACGGGACCCCCGTTGGGAACTCCCACCCTTCGCCGGAAACTGTCACGCAGAGTCACGAAGGCGCATGTCCGTCAAACAGCTTTTATGTTGGCGTAAATTCCGTAGACGCCCACTGTCAGATTCTACCAGCGACTGACGGAGTCATGCTTTGGGGGCTCCGTTAGTGCATCGGTTTGGATGACCAGCCAAACCCCAGAGGGATCAAGCTTTTATGCACAAGCAGCTCATTATCCCATCACACTCCGTCTTCAGTACATTTTATTTTATTTTATTGCGATGGCTAGTGGCTGATTCTTCTGATCTTCTGAGGAAGAACACAGAAGACACATACCATATGAGTTTTCCTCCAATAAAAAATATTTATAAGTATATATTACATGCATTCCTGACAATACCAGGAAAAATTGGAAGCTGCAACATCTTTTTAAAGCAGGCTCTCAGTGCAATCCTATTTTCCATTTATCCTAGCTAGACAGGAAACTTAGCCCTTATATACCAGCAAACAGCACACTGTCAATGTAACTGGACCATGGAATAAGAATAGCCACCCATCCCGCTGTGATTTCAACAGGGCATGCAAAACCATTGTGATTTAGTGGACACTATTACTTACAGTCAAACCTCGTTTCTCGAACAGAATCTGTTCCGGAAGCCTGTTTGGCTTCCGAAATGTTCAACAACCGAGGCACTGCTTCTGATTGGTTGCAAGAGCTTTTTGCACTCAAGCAGAAGTCGCATTGGAAGTTCAGATTCTGAAAATTGTTCGAAAACCAGAGCATTTACTTCTGGGTTCGGTGTTCGGGAGCCGAAACGTTCAAAAACAGAGCCTTTCGAGAACCGAGGTTTGACTGTCCTTCCTTCCTTCCTTCCTTCCTTCCTTCCTTCCTTCCTTCCTTCCTTTTCCCCAGACTGGGACTCAAGGCAGCTTACAGATAAAACAGAAACAGCTAAAAACATAGAGAAGATACTCATGAAAAGTTATTAAACACAAATAAAATTAAAACAACATATTAAAAGATCTAGTAAAAATATAACAAAAAACAAAACAGGAACAGAATGCTCTGGAGTCCTTTGGTTGGTCCTTATTACTGAAAATGAAATAAATAAATTTAAATCCCAGGCCAAATATGGACTCCTTGGAATAAGGCAATTCATGGCTTCTCTTACCCTTTGGGGAAATGGCTTGCATGAGCTCTGCTGAAATTAAGGAAGGCCCTCCCCACCTTCTCACTATATAGAAGGGTCTGGAAACTTCTGTTTCAGTGTATCTGAAGAAGTGTGCATGCACACGAAAGCTCATACCAAGAACTGTAATACCCCTCCCCACCTTCTCACTATATAGAAGGGTCTGGAAACTTCTGTTTCAGTGTATCTGAAGAAGTGTGCATGCACACGAAAGCTCATACCAAGAACTGACTTAGTTGGTCTTTAAGGTGCTACTGGAAGGAATTTGTTTTGTTTTGATTAAGGAAGGCTGTGCAGGAGAGAATATCCTCAGGACTCATGCCAATAACATGCTAAGGAACCATTGCTTCCATTAGAAAACATGTATGTACTTCTTGCTAGAAATTCCTGGGACCAGCTTGTCTGACAAACTGGCAACAGGCAGTATCTCCCCATTTTCTAAAGACGCTTCGCATACAGAGTCCTGCTGCTTTGTTACTGGCAATGTTCTTTTTAACAGCTGTTTCTTCTGGTGCAAATTATCTTAGATCCTGCTCCCAGTTTACACAGCAACACTTAAATAATCATCAGCTGCATTTTTATTTCCGGAGTGTCATTCATCCATCTGCACAGAGGACAAAACAACTGTTTTATGACCTTTGGAAGAAGAAAGGTTGTGCTCAGCCTATAAATAAGAAGGGGAATGTGGAGGAGACATGGGCCTTCTCTCCCATTCACACAAAATGACTTGTTTACACAGTGAGGCTACCCTGAGATGATGCTCCATTAAGTCAGCACAATTACTGCTTTGTCTATGTGTTAAAAGGGTTAATTGCAGTGAGCCCATAATGAGGGCAAAGACTGAAAGAATTGGAGACTGCTGAGTTGCCTCTGTTTCATCTCAAGGTCGAGTATTTAGGAAAACCTCGGTGTGACTGATATTTCAGGCATGGTGAGTGAGGCAGAATTCAGAATTTATTGCCTGCATGCAAAGACACAAAGCCAAGGTATGGGATCGTGTCTTGGAGATTATTTTACGATCTTCTGTTTGAAGAAGAAGAAGAGTTTGGATTTGATATCCCGCTTTATCACTACCCAAAGGAGTCTCAAAGTGGCTCACATTCTCCTTTCCCTTCCTCCCCCACAGCAAACACTCTGCGAGGGGAGTGGGGCTGAGAGACTTCAGAGAAGTGTGACTGGCCCAAGGTCACCCAGCAGCTGCATGTGGAGGAGCAGAGACACGAACCCGGTAATTATTATTATTATTATTATTATTATTAATTATTATTTATACCTTGCCCATCTGGCTGAGTTTCCCCAGCCACTCGGGGCGGCTCCCAATCAAATGTTAAAAACAGTACAGCATTAAATATTAAAAACTTCCCTGAACAGGGCTGCCTTCAGATGTCTTTTAAAGATAGGATAACTGCTTATTTCCTTCACATCTGAAGGGAGGGTGTTCCACAGGGCGGGCGCCACTACCGAGAAGGCCCTTTGTCTGGTTCCCTGTAACCTCACTTCTCGCAATGAGGGAACCACCAGAAGGCCCTCGGCGCTGGACCTGAGTGTCCGGGCAGAACGATGGGGGTGGAGACGCTCCTTCAGGTATACTGGACTGAAGCCGTTTAGGGCTTTAAAGGTCAGCACCAACACTTTGAATTGTGCTTGGAAATGTACTGGGAGCCAATGCAGATCTCTCAGGACCGGTGTTATGTGGTCCCGGCGGCCAGTCCCAGTCACCAGTCTAGCTGCCGCATTCTGGATTAATTGCAGTTTCCGGGTCACCTTCAAAGGTAGCCCCACGTAGAGCGCATTGCAGTAGTTCAAGCGGGAGATAACTAGAGTGTGCACCACTCTGGCGAGACAGTCCGCGGGCAGGTAGGGTCTTAGCCTGCGTACCAGATTACGAGTCTACTGCTCTTAACCACTACACCACACTGGCTCTGGGTACCATTTTGTGCAGACACCATCTGTGTGGTTATTCCTCTGGGAGCCCTATATTTCTGGCCTACTCCCTGGTTCTATTGCCACAATGTCATGTGACTGACAGGGAAATGCTAACTCTGCAGGCCAGGAAAGAGTTGAAGGTTTGGAATGCAATGGACTTCTGTTTACAGAAAGTAGCACAGCAGGGGTCTCCCTGGCTTGGCTCTTTCAGCGTGAGATGTTGCTGGAAACTGACCTCTGGCCCCATCTTTCTCCTCTAGCCTCTCACTCTGGAGCCCTTCCCAGCTGATGGAGTCTGTGACATGGGGGTGAGCTCCTCCTCTGGGCCAGGCTGATTTGGCAAAGCGTGTTCTCCTTCATGGAGAGCACGTGTTGCGGTGGGGGCCGACAGGAAACTCCAAACTTGTGGGGCGGGTAATTGATCGTTGGTCACTGTTGTGATTGGGCTTCCCTTGTTGTTGGGAAGAAGTTAATGTCGCCATTTGTTGATTGACAGCCAGAAATGCTAAAACTCCCTGCACGAGGCGTAGAGCTTCCTTTTTTTTGCTCCATGCATCATATTGCCCGTCCCCCCTCCCTATATTTAGGGTTGTTCGCTTTGACCTTGCTATGCCTGTCATGGGGTTGTCTGCTCTTGGGGCAGGGGCCCGGTAGGAATTTTGTCCATCTGGCTGATTGGCTGGGGCCATTTGGTTTTTGCCTACTGCGTAGCAAATCGTCACAACTTGTAAGGTTGCGGTTAGGCATTGGTTTATGGTTTGGTTGGTTGAGGGGCATGGATTGGCTGTGCCTGCCCCTCTAATGCTGCTGCTGCAAGGGATTCCGTTAAAGGAATACAGGGGTTCACTATTGCTTTTGTCCAAACCCTGTCAAGGGGCTAGGGCCACGCAAGAGCCCCTGGTTGCATTTGGGGAGGGCTGAGGGCAGGTTCCCTGCTCCGTTGCTACCCCAAAGTGTATTCCCCTTTCCTGACTTCCGCAGGCACGTGGAATGTCAGTCTGTCCCCCACTGGGGGGGCAGATAGTCGCAACCTATACCTAAGGAACCACTCACATTTTTGTATTTAATAAAGTTGTGGCCAAAATTATGCCAAAAACCTTAAACAAAATTTCTGTGTGATGTGTGAGTTATTTGGGGTGGCCCTGGGGACCTCGACACGCAACATACAGGACTCTCCTGGAGTGGGGTGTGAGAGAAGGAGAGCCAGTAGGACTGAGACTGTCCTGCTGAACAATTTGAAGACTGGGAAAAACTGTGGAGAACGGATTTAAAATTTACAGACTGTTCCCTTTTGAAATAAAATTATATGAAAATGATGTATAGATGGTATATAACTTCAGTACAGATTGCAAGAATGTATAAAACTGGGTCAAATGTATGCTGGAAGTGTAAAGAAAAAGAAGGGACGTTTTACCATATGTGGTGGGATTGTAGAGAAAGCCATTTCCAACCTGGGAGGAGAGGGGCTTGCGGGCAAAACCCTCCTCCCACACACGCGGGGGCGGGATCGTGCCCCCGCGTGAAGAGGGAATCCCTGGGCGTGCTTTCCACCCCATCTGCCAATCGGCGGGCCGGGGAGGTGGGGCCTAGCCCATTTAAGGCCAGGCACGCCCGGGGACCGCCCTCTTTCCCCTTTCCCGGCCGACCGGTTTTCCCAACCCACCCACCCTTTAGGTTTAGGTAGCTATGACCTTGCTATGGACTTCGGTTGGTCGCCACAAGGGGCCTGGTAGGAATTTTTCCAATTTGGCACACTTCGAGCCTTTGGGTTTTTTCACCTACCTCGTAGCAAACGTCACAACTTCCACAGTATTGGCGGTTAGGCATTGGCAGGGGTCAATTGTTATGCAAATGAATGGGGGGAAGGAAGTGCCATCACCTTCCCCAATGGAAAGGGTAGTCCGGTAGAGGACTCCGGGGGCGTTGCCTTGTCCGAAGCCTAGGGAGGTCAGGGCCCCCGGCACGCCCCCGAGCGGTGACACCCGTGCGATCCTAGTTGGCGTACTTCAACAGGACTCCCACGGCTTGTGGACAACCCTTCCCGGTTTCCATGCCGGGTAGTCGATAGGAGCCAATGCCTAAGGCCAATACCTTCCAATTCTGTAATCAATAAAGTTGTGGCCTTTTTATGCCCATTAACCTTAAATAATGTGTCCAGTGTCTTCATTTCTCATGGGGGAGGGGACTTGCCACGCAAATTTTAAAAAATTGGGAAATTTGGGAAATGATATATACTGTAGTGAGTTGAAGAAAATGTTTAAATTAACATTTGTTAAAAAAACAGAGGCATTTTTGTAGGAAAAGACCTGCCAAGGAAAATAAAGAATTTATTTATGTATGCGACAACAGTAGCAAGAGTCTTAATAGCACAAAGATGGAAGAATGAGGAAACCCCGACAAAAGAACAGTGGCAAGAGAAATTGTTGGGTTATGCAGAACTGGCGAAATTGACATACAAACTGCGAGATAAGGACAACTGTGACTTCAAAGAAGAATGGGAGCTTTTCACAAACTACTTAAAAAACAACAAAATGAATTGGACTCCTTGGCAGGTTTTGAATAAGCATACACAAATTTATTGACTGTTAATATAATAGATAAACAATTCAAGGATTTTTATAATTTTACAATAAGCAGAGAATAACATATGTTAAAAAATCAGAGAGAGGGACCAAGGGAAGTCTTGGGGGGCAGGGAGGGTTCTTTTTTGGGGAGGGGGGAAATTGGGGGGGAATGATGAAGATGATATGTTATGATAATTTGTTACATTATTAATAAAATTATTTTTTTTAAAAAAAGAGACTGCCCTGCTGAGGGATGATGGGTGTACCCTCTGATTCCTCCCTGTCTGTGCTCACACTGAGACACTCAACCTCCAGCCCTGTCCTGGAAGGGCCTTATTCTTCTGACCCCCCCTTGATCGCTCCAACTTCCTGCTTCAAGCAACTCCCAGCTCATCCCTTCCACGGTTTCCTCCCCAGGGTCCCACCACCAGGACCCAGGGTCTAAGTCAGCGGTTCTCAACCTGTGGGTCCCCAGATGTTGTTGGACTACAACTCCCATCATCCCTGAGCTCTGGCCTTGCTAGTTAGGGGTGATGGGAGTTGTAGTTCAACAACATCTGGGGACCCACAAGTTGTCTTCCTGGGGTGTGGGTGGGCGGGTATTCCTGGGCAGAAGGCTCCCACCACTCTTCCTTATCCAGCCAGTCCCTGACACACAGTTATTATAAAGAATGACATGACCATCTGCTTCTGTTGACAACACAATGTGTTGCTAGCACGTATGGAGGTCTCTGCTGGACCAGACCAATAATCTATTTAGTCCTGAATCCTGTTCCCCACAGTGGCCAGCGAGGTGTCTCCTCATCATGCATAAACAGAACATGATGGCAATTGACCTCTCCCATTATTATATCCAGATTTACTTATGAGGTATGAAAAAGCCACCATGACAGATGCTTTTAAAATTTACAATTATTATTTTTTGCAATCTCCTTTCCTATCTCTTCACCACCCCTGCTGAAATATGAAGATGGCACCTGTTTTCTTTCTTACTGGGGACTTCACAGCCTTCCCAAAATGAAACTCTTGTCAACTTCTAAAAAGAGAAGCATATGGTTGTCTTTTCCAGAGGCAATTGAAGCTTTATTTCACCCTCCCTGTAGATTTTGTTATGTGAGGATTTCTTCGATATGCATCTTTCCAGCGTGAAACCAAAAGCTGGATAGCTGCCAATTGCAGAACTGGCAATGCATATAAAAATCTGATTTATGCATCTGCAGGATACGGCCCCAGAGAGAAACATGCCCACTGTGGTTGACTTCTCCCTTCACAGAATAAATCTCCAGTAGCATCAGTGAGTCCCAGATGGATGCAAATTCAGCAACTGGTTGACAAGAATAAACTCCTTGCCAACATATTAGCACCATTGCCACCTCTTTTGCAGCTAGCCTGTTCCACAATCTCTTCCAACTGTGGATTGCTGATTTAATGTGGCTCTCTTCATTGGCTATCATCCCTTCTCCAGAGACCCTGATTGGTTTAGCTTTTATCGCAGGGTCAAAGGCACGAGGACTCCCCCAATTAATGCCCCCTTCTGCCTTGAAAAACATGAATCCCATGTAAACACAATCGAGCGATTTGTCTAATTTTGTGCAGATTCCCAGGGCAAAACTAGTAATGAAGTTACTTTGTGTTTAGTTGTACACAGCAGCTGGTACCTTGGCAAGGCTCCCTCTAATCTTTCTTTGGCTTCTTTGCCGCTTCTCAAATGGGTAAAGGAAAATCTTCTGTCAGGAAAGGAGGATGCGGATAGATCAGAGGGTGTGCATTTGCTGGCAAGTACTTTTGTGTAGCTTCCTTCTCTGAATGCAAAGCTCTTTTAATTAGAGATGCTCTTAAGATTGCAAGGGAGGGGGGAAGGATGTGATTCATTAGACAAACAAATCCCAATAACCATTTGTTAACTTAAAATGGATGGTTGCGGTGTGATATTTCTCTCTCTTCAGCCTTAAAGAATTTGCTTCTGCTTTTCTTGCAGGTGGGGAAATAGAGGTTTTTGTTGAAAGAGGTTTGATTGCATTAATAAATGCAGGTATTTGCCAAGTTGTGCCAAGTTGTAGGTCCATTCCTGCTGAGGTCTAGTAGTGAGGTAGGAGAGGTGGGGGGGAAATCACATCTGGCAACCAATGTTCTCCTTTGGTTTCATACAGTACATGAGTAAGGTAAAGGTAAAGGGACCCCTGACCATTAGGTCCAGTCATGACTGACTCTGGGGTTGCGGCGCTCATCTCGCTTTATTGGCCGAGGGAGCCGGCATACAGCTTCCGGGTCATGTGGCCAGCATGACTAAGCCGCTTCTGGCGAACCAGAGCAGCACACAGAAACACCATTTACCTTCCCACCGGAGTGGTACCTATTTATCTACTTGCACTTGACGTGCTTTCAAACTGCTAGGTTGGCAGGAGCAGGGACTGAGCAACGGGAGCTCACCCCATTGCGGGGATTCGAACAGCCGACCTTCTGATCGGCAAGTCCTAGGCTCTGTGGTTTAATCCACAGGGCCACCCGCGTCCCACAGTACATGGGTAGATAAGTCTGAAAAGCCCAAGACCAGCCACAATGTAACCCAAGCATTATCAACTACATATAATGTGGCCCTTATAAGAGAAACTGCATTACAAAATTCGGAAAAATTGACATTTTGAAGGATGGTTGTGCTTCAGTTCTCAGCTTGTTTTGGAAACTATGAATTTGGCAGATTTGCCTTTAAATGTGAACTGAATCAAATCCCTCTTCCCATCCTTTTGAAGCAATATAAGATGCTTCTCAGGTCAGTTAGATGCTAAGCATTTGTACAACTGCAGTCACAAGTGTCTGCTTATCTTTGTGAGGGAGGAGAATGAGGAGGAACCAGAACAACTTGGCCACACCTCCACGATCTCATTGGTCACATCCTTGTGACCAATGCGACCATCCTTCTAGCAAACGTGCCAGGCCCAGTGGCATCAGCAGCCGCTGATACCAAGGCCTTTCAAGCTAGGTGGGCTCTACATCTGAGGAGCAGTTAAGATCACCCTTTAACCTCTCCAGTGTACAATGTCCATTTCCCAAAAGGTGGTGGTGGAAATGAGTATGAAGGAGCAGAAACAGGAGGAAATTCATTTTTCTTTCCTTTCCAGATCAGATTGGGTGGCACCTATCTTCTGTTGAAGCCAAAGTTCTCATGATCCCTTCAATTCCTGGAGGAGAACTATGAAGCAATGACCCTGAATGTCCCCTGAAGCCACCAAATTATGATGATGCTGCCCATCTGACTACGTTACCCCAGTCACTGGGCAGCTTCCAACAAATCAAAACATTATAAAAAGATCATAGTCCAGTTCTCAGGAGAAAAGTGCTCTGATTTATCGATGATGGAGTTTAAGCTCCGTTTTAATCCAGTGCAGCAAATCAGTAATTGTATGTGAAAAGCTTTAGCAAGGGTCAGAGGTCTGACTGGCAATCAAATTGATTGCTGGCATTGAAGCCTCAGCGATTTGATGATCCTGAAAAAGGGGAAGAAAAGAAGAATCCGTAAAAAAAACCTTGATGCTTTGTTGTGACGGCTGGCATTAGAGGATGACTGATTAGCAGGCAGAAGGTAAAACTAACCTTTCCTGAAAGACCTGAGTCTTGCACCTGAAAGGTCTTGGAAGACGCTTCTGGGCCTGCATTGACAGAGATAGCAGCATGCTGTGTGCCAATGGCACTGCGGCATTTCTCCTGGATGAAGCTCCATCTTGTCAGAGAGCCCATCACAAAGAGCAGGAATGAAATGAAAAAGTTTTAGAGAGAGGTCTCTCCCAGACCTAACTGGAACTGCTGGAGATTGAACTGGACCTTTGGCAAGCAAACAGATACTCGACCCCGGACTGAAATTGAATGATTCAGTTTCACCTGAAACAATAACATAGCAGAATCTCCTATCTATCTATATCGATCTACAGTGGTACCTCGGGTTACAGACGCTTCAGGTTACATACGCTTCAGGTTACACACTCCGCTAACCCAGAAATAGTGCTTCAGGTTAAGAACTTTGCTTCAGGATGAGAACAGAAATTGTGCTCTGGCGGCGTGGCAGCAGTGGGAGGCCCCATTAGCTAAAGTGGTGCTTCAGGTTAAGAACAGTTTCAGGTTAAGTACAGACCTCCGGAACGAATTAAGTACTTAACCCGAGGTACCACTGTATATCTATTTATCTATCTATATATCTATATGTGTATGTGTGTGTGTATTTCTGTTTAGCAATCACTCTCTATACAGTATCTTGCAACAATTTAACACTAACAATATTAACAATTAAAAGAATTTCAAACATTAATACAATGGTACCTCGGGTTAAGTACTGGGTTAGCAGAGTCTGTAACCTGAAGTGTATGTAACCTGAAGCGTATGTAACCTGAGGTACCACTGTACTAATTTTAAATACAATGTAGATCCAAACTGGGATAATAAAATGACCCGCCTTGTGGGGAGGAGGTGGACTGTCAAAAGACAATGATATGCACTTTTATTTGCCTTTTTTAATTTTCCAAATTTTATGCAAATTGGTATCCTCTTTCATTGTATTTTCTTGGTGATGCAAATCCTCTTGTTGGCAATGCAGAACTGCACACCCAATGAGGGTTGGAGTCAGAAATCAACATGGCCAGGTACCTGCTGAGCCCACACTCCAGCAGGATGTAAACTCCTTTTTAAGCATTCCCTTAACTCAAGGGAAGTGACCTCACACAGTGACCTCTCTAGTAATCAGGAACTCTGTGAGTCTTAACCCTTTCCCATCCTTATTTAGCAAACATGCTGGGTGTCAGGGAACTGCCATCAGAGCTGAGGGGGGTGGAGAGGCTCTCGGATGCTGGGGAGGGAACCAGCAGGGAAAGAGGGAGAGCTTCCGCTGAGGAAGAAGGGAAGGAGTCAGAGTCGGAGGGAAGGCTCAGGGACGCTTCCAGCGAGACCAGTGGAGAGAGCTCAGGACCTCCCCTGGGGACGCCCACTCTGCGCAGAAAGCTGACGCGCAGGGAATCCAGGCGGAGACTTTCTGTCAAGGAGCTCTTATGTTGGAAAAAGTTCAGGAAATGCCCACTGACGGATTCTGCCAGTGATTAAGACAGCCACGAAGTAAGGGCTGTCCGGCTAGGGAAGGTTTTAGCCAACTACTCAACTTGGAGCGGTTTGGCGCTTACGCACAAGCAACCCCTAATCCCATTACACTGGGTTATCTTGACTGCAAATTCCCACAGAAAGGATCTGTAGAGCTAGGGAAGTACACCCATGTTTCATGGACTCCCATAACACAGTAACTGCATCCCCCCCCCAATCACCCTGGAGTCTCTTAGGTTGGCTGAGGAGGAAGACTCCTCCACCATTTGAGGCAGGGACAACAATACATTCTCCTATATTATTTGACTGCCAGGTTTTGCCATGTTCCACACCCATCCACACAAAGAGGGAAAGGAGCTGCAAATGGATACATACCAGGTCAGCATGCAGCTGCCATTTAAGCAGGCTCTTATGTGGCTGGGATGGATATCAGAAAACAGATTTTCCAGTGAAAAGAAGGAAGCCTGCAGTGAGGACCCTTTAATGAGGAGCCTGAGACAATTCAGCAAAAACAAATCGATTAAATCAGAGATACAATGGGTATTTCTTTACAGGAGCCTGCCACATGCAGCTTCCATTGATTTGTGAGGACTCAGCATTGCTGGGAGAGAAATACAGCAATAATCTAGTTTGTGGGGTTTTAGCTTTCAGTCTCCCACCAGCTGGAAACACCTGCAAAAAAGATCTGGCAGGTTCAGCCCCAGAAAGGCTGATGTTTGGTGCCATTACACTAAGAACATAAGAAGAACGTAAGATGGATGCTTTAGTTGAGATTCCTGCATTGCAGCGGGTTGGACTAGATGACCCTAGTCTATGATTCTTATCATCCTTGGGATGGGGACCATTCAGGAAGCCTCAAGGGCCTACTGGGAGCCCCGGGGCATCACAATATTTTTCTGTACAGCCTACAAGAACAGCCTGTAAGGCATAGAGTCCAACATTTCTCCGATGAAAATAGGGACATCCTATTCCATAATAATGAGGGGTGTGGGTGGCGCTGTGGACTAAACCACAGAGCCTTGGGCTTGCTGATCAGAAGGTTGGCGGTTCAAATCCCTGCGACGGGGTGAGTTCCCATTGTTCGGTCCCTGCTCCTGCCCACCTAGCAGTTCAAAAGCACATCAAAGTGCAAGTAGATAAATAGGTACCACTCCGGCGGGAAGGTAAATGGTATTTCCGTGCACTGCTCTGGTTCGCCAGAAGCGGCTTAGTCATGCTGGCCACAAGACCTGGAAGCTGTCTGCGGACAAACGCCGGCTCCCTCGGCCTATAGAGTGAGATGAGCACGACAACCTCAGAGTCGTCTGTGACTGGACCTAACGGTCAGGGATACCTTTACCTTTTACCTTTATTCCATAATAATAACAAAAGCCCTTAAGGAGGAATTCAACATGGCGCTACGGCATTCATTCCATCAGGGCAAGCTTTTTGCCTTGCCAGACAGAACAATCCCTCCTCTCCTTCCTGCACATGCTGCTCTGAGGGTTCTGACCCCACAGAACTAATTTTGGGGGCAGGAGAGGGGTTGGGAAGCCCCACTGTGCTAGCTGAAGTCCTTATGCAGGTTTCTGCTGGCAGAACCCACACCAGCTCTTGCATTTAGACTCACAATCTAGGTTACATTTTATACTGAAACCTCCTTGTGTCAATGGCCTGTCTTTCGTTACAGTGTAAAGCCTCGTGTGCCTTCACAGTAAAATACATAAATACATAATATAGCAGCAGCTGTCAAAAGTTCTTGAAGACCCTAAACTTCTGGATAGTTTAAATACCTAAAGCTAGATATTAACAACCTGACAATGAAACTCTGAATACAATCCAGCTGAAGCAGCACTTCTGAGACCTGTTGAAATTAATAGGCAGAGTTAGTCCCATGATTCCTTTCTTTTATTAAGTGACTTTTAAAAACCACATTTCAGGGCACCCTGCAGCCTTAATGTGGGTGTACCAATGTATATATGAGCATCAGATTAAAGCCTACATTGCACTGGGCTAAAATGAGCAGTGGCAATTCCTCAGTTGTTGTTGTTTAGTCGTTTAGTCGTGTCCAACTCTTTGTGACCCCCTGGACCAGAGCACGCCAGGCACTCCTGTCTTCCACTGCCTCCTGCAGTTTGGTCAGACTCATGTTTGTAGCTTCGAGAACACTGTCCAACCATCTCATCCTCTGTCATCCCCTTCTCCTTGTGCCCTCCTTGTGCCCTCAGCTTCACGATCTGTCCTTCCAGTGAGCACTCAGGGCTGATTTCCTTCAGAATGGAGAGGTTTGATCTTCTTGCAGTCCATGGGACTCTCAAGAGTCTCCTCCAGTACCATAATTCAAAAGCATCAATTCTTCGGCGATCAGCCTTCTTTATGGTCCAGCTCTCACTTCCACACATCACTATACATAATTTTTAAAAGCTGATTGAAATAAGAATGTCTTATGAGTTCCCATTTAAAAACGACAAGTACAGGGCCCTGTGAATTTCTGGGGGAGGTAATTTCATAATTAACAGGCCCACCAGCAAAGGCCCCATCATTGATACCCATCAAACAAACACCTCTCTTGGACTGACCAGGGAGTATGGTCTCAGAAGTGAACATTTCACAACTCACTAGGGCTTTAAAAAGCTTAAATGTGTTGTCTCATGCTGTACAGCTCTGCACACTATCAAACCCTCCAAGTGTCTCTATTTTCCAGGCACAGTCCTGGATTTACAGAAACAGTCCCAGTTTCTGGTTTGATGCCGAAATGTCCTGCTTTTCCTTAGGATGTCCCCATTTTCACTGGAGAAACCTTGGAGCAAAGAAGAAGGGCAACTTAAGCTGACAGAACATGCACAACTTGCAGACTTGCCGCATAGAATAAGAGAACAAGAAGAACATACGTTTAAAGAAGACTGGAAAGCATTTATTGAATATAGGGGAAATAATTGTGTCCAGCTGAAAAGGCTGGCAGCATTAAGATAAATTCAACAGTGTAAATAAGTTTTGATGAATGCAATAATAATGGAATACTGAATGGTATAGTTTTTGTAAAATATGCAGGGATTTATGGTATGTAAGATGAACCATGGAAAGAGAAGGGAAGTCATTGACATCTTAAGGATGTAAAAGGAGTATTTTAAATTGTAAAACAGAAAATTGAATAAAAATTACACACACACACACACACACACACACACACACACACACACTGTATACAGTCGTACCTTGGAAGTTGAACAGAATCCGTTCCAGAAGTCCGTTCGACTTCCAAAATGTTTGGAAAGCTCCTGCAGGAAGCTCCTGCAACCATTCATAAGCCGTGGAAACCCCATCGGGTGTTCGGCTTCCAAAAATAGTTCGCAAACCGGAACAGTCACTTCCGGGTTTGTGGCATCTGGGAGCCAAAACGTTTCAGAACTAAGCTGTTCTAAAACCAAGCTAAGTATAGGGAAGTTTTTAAAATGTTTAATGTTTTATTATGTTTTTATATATGTAGGAAGCTGCCCAGAGTGGCTGGGGTCACGCACTCAGATGGGTGGGGTATAAATTACAAAATTTTAATTATTATTTTCATTGGAGAAATGTTGGAGGGTATCCTTGTACTTAAAAAGCAGAGACATCACCTTGCCAACAAAGGTCCGTATAGTAAAAGCTATGGTTTTCCCAGTAGTGATGCCTGGAAGTGAGAGCTGGACCATCAAGAAGGCTGATTGCCAAAGAATTGACGCTTTTGAATTATGGTGCTGGAGGAGACTCTTGAGAGTTCCATGGACTGCAAGAAGATCAAACCTCTCCATTCTGAAGGAAATCAGCCCTGAGTGCTCACTGGAAGGACAGATCGTGAAGCTGAGGCTCCAGTACTTTGGCCACCTCATGAGAAGAGAAGACTCCCTGGAAAAGACCCTGATGCTGGGAAAGATGGAGAGCACAAGGAGAAGGGAATGACAGAGGACAAGATGGTTGGACAGTGTTCTCGAAGCTACAAACATGAGTCTGACCAAACTGCGGGAGGCAGTGGAAGACAGGAGTGCCTGGCGTGCTCTGGTCCAGGGGGTCACGAAGAGTCGGACACAACTAAACGACTCAATAACAACAAATTATTATTTTCATCGGAGAAATGTTGGAGGGTATCCTTGTACCAGTAAAGGTTGATGATGAATCCAATATTTAATGGCTTTTCCTATGCCCCCCCCAACACATGGCTCTCCTCTTGCACTTTGCCTACTAAGCTGCTGCCCCCCCCCCCGGTGCCTGAAGGACATATTAATCTTACCTCCTTGTCCTGACCTGAGATAGCCCTACAAAAGTGGCACAAAGCACCTTCCTGTTATGCATATTCAGATCCAATCATTTTAATGCTCCCTTGTCATAAAGAAAAGCCAATTTCTTTTCTAAAGAGCTATTACACAGCAATTCGGAGAAGAAGCTTTTCCAGGCACTGCAAAAGTACCCGGCAGGGTGGCTTCACATCCCTGCTGCAGTTTTCCTCTCCCTGCTCCTTCCTTTATGGTCTTGGAGAGGCTGAACGCAGCATAAGAACTGCATCTTTAGAGCGGTTGCTGGGTTGTGTATGCAATGAGGAAATGCATGGAGGTGTTTGGGGGAGAAGTGATTTGATTAGCTTGCTTATTGCTGAGGGACCTATCCGTATTTGTGTTAGCATCATGTATAGTGGGGTTTGTTTGTTTTTTTACATTTTTAATAAAAAAGTAATATTTACAGAGTACAACCCCTGGGATGCCTACTGTCTACAGAGGTGTAATTATTTCCGAGATTCCTATTTTGCTAAGCTGAAGCACGGCTTGCTTTTTCATTTCTTTGATGCAGTGTGATCTATCCTAGTTTAGACTGGAAGCACATTAGGGTGATGTATTTATTTTGAGATGTGCCACGCACTTTGGGGAAGGGCTGTGATTCAGTGGCAGAACATCGGCTTGCATGCAGAAGGTCCCCAACACCTCCAGCGTAGGGCTGGGAATGTCCTTAGTCTGAATTCCTGGAGATCTGTGAGCACTGTACTAGGTGGACCAATGGTCTGACTCCAGTTCTTTTTGGACTACAATTCCCATCATCCCTGACCACTGGTCCTGCTAGCCAGGGATGATGGGATTTGTAGTCCAAATACAGATGGAGACCCAAGTTTGGAAAACTCTGATTTAGGCCATGCCCTTCAATGTAGAAACATTTTCAGGGCTCCCTACAGCAAGGATGCTAATGTAGGGATCTCCGCTGCGACCAAGCTGATAAAGCTCATTTTCCTCCGGCCGAGTCCTTTGGAATTGCCCACGATGATAATTAACGACCTGAGCCTTTGATGAGGCCTCAGGCACATTCCCGTTCAGCAGAGAATCCAAAACAGCACGCGAAAGTGATGAGATTTATGGCCACATCGCTATGCTTTATTTCTTACTACGCAGACAGCAAAGAAATATAAATCCTCTCTCTATGAAAGCAGTGAGCAACTGAACAACAAAGGAACAAAGGAACCGGAAACCAATAATGTCACATCCGTCTCGTCTCCCATGAGAGTTCCAGCAGTATGGAATGTGTCTGGAATCTAAACAGAGTCCTGTGACTCTAAGCAGCTGCTCAGTGGCAAACAGAAACTAACAGCTAATACCAATGATAATATCAACAATTTAAAAAATTAACAGAATAAAAGCAGTGTTAGAAGGATTCTTATGGGCTGCTGGGACCAGGGATGCCAACTTGAATAAAACATTGGAGGGCCTAATTAGGTAAAAGGTAAAGATAAAGGACCCCTGGACGGTTAAGTCCAGTTAAAGGTGACTATGGGGTTGCGGCGCTCATCTCGCTTTCAGGCCAAGGGAGCTGGTGTTTGTCCACAGACAGCTTTCTGGGTCATGTGGCTAGCATGACTAAACCACTTCTGCCACAAAAGGGACACTGTGACAAGTGCCAGAATGCACGGAAACGCCATTTACCTTCTTGCCACAGCGGTACCTATTTATCTACTTGCACTGGCTTGCTTTTGAACTGCCAGGAGCTGGGACAGAGCAATGGGAATTCACTCTGTTGTGGGGATTCGAACCACTGACCTGCTGATCGGCAAGCCCAAGGGGTGACGCAGCTGGGGTCTCACCTGTGTAGAGGGGAGAGCTCGTAATGAGCCCGCAAAAAGGAAATGGCTTTGGTGGGCAGGCGCTCGGGGGCCGCAAGAGATTGCTTTTTCAAAATTGCCTGGGGGGCCATTTGAAACCAGCCCGGGGGCTGCAAGTGGCCCCTGGGCTAGACTTTGGACGTGCCTGGTCTAGCAGATTCAGAATGAAATATTTCAACTACAGTTGTTTTAAATTACTTTCTTTTGACCCCAAGAAAAATCTGTCAAAATCTTTCAACAAATGTAACTTTTAGTTAAGCCCATGCTAACAGTTTAATCAAAGCTGCCCAGAGTTGCTGGGGCAACCCAGTCAGATGAGTGGGATATAATATTAATAGCAATAATAATTTATTATTTATACCCCACCTGTCTGGATGGCTTTCCCCAGTGACTCTGGGCAGCTCCCAACAGAACACTAAAAACAGAATAAAAGTCAAACTTTAAAAACTTCCCTAAACAGGGTTGCCTTCAGATGTCTTCTAAAAGTCAGATAGTTGTTTATTTCCTTGACATCTGAAGGGAGGGTGTTCCACAGGGTGGGCACCACCACCGAGAAGGCCCTCTGCCTGGTTCCCTGTAGCTTCACTTCTCGCAGTGAGGGAACCACCAGAAGGCCCTCGGCGGTGGACCTCAGTGTCTGGGCAGAATGATGGGGGTGGAGATGCTCCTTCAGGTATACAGGGCTGAGGCCGTTTAGGGCTTTAAAGATCAGCACCAACACTTTAAATTGTGCTCAGAAATGTACTGGGAGCCAATGTAGGTCTTTCAGGATCGGTGTTCTATGATCTAGGCAGCCATTCCCAGTCACTCTGGCTTCCGCATTCTGGATTAGTTGTAGTTTCTGGGTAACCTTCAAAGGTAGCCCCATGTAGAGCGCATAGCAGTAGTCCAATGTATTGTTCTGTGCCATATTCTCTGTTTTAATGAATTTGTATGTAGCCATTTTACTGCATTTTTAATTGAAAAAGGAATGACCGCTCCCCACATAAAACGGGGGGCGCCCTTTGTGTGGGCGCGCGCAGCCCCTGGATCTGGAGCGGCCCCAACAGCATAGGCTTGGCTTTGCCTTCCCTCAGGTGGGATACCTGGAGGTCTCCGCCTACCCCAGTCAGTTGTCCAATCCCACCTGGGGGAAGGGTTGCCAAGGAGACCAGGCCAGGTAGGGGAGGGGAGGGATTACCTGCCCACACAATAGAGGGAGGATCTTACCTGGGAATCCTCACTTGGCTCCAGAGCTTCTCCCACCCTACCCACCCTCAGTTAATGTCTTATTTTGCAGGTTAACTTTTCTTCACAGGTTTTGCAGGTTAACTTTTCTTCACAGGTATGCGGGCGCTGCTACGTTAAGGTCGCTGTTAAAGGGCCGGAAAGGAATTTCCCTGCATTGGCAGGTTTCGCCTTTCCTGTAGCAAAACATCACAACTTTGGCGCTATCAGCCCTTGGGCGGAATCCTTTAGTCCATCTTCCTCTTTGCAGCGGCGATACCAGGGTTCCCCGTTAAAGGGGTTTCTGAAGGGAGGCTTTGACTGTACGCCGAAAGGTCGTCATTGCTCTCCCCTGCGGTGGCGGCGGCGTAACGGGGGCGGCTATCTCTGCTTGAACATATGTTCTCCAGATGGCGCCCATCCCCCCCACACAAACTGGATAACCCTGATGCTCCCTAGGTCCCCGGCTGGGGCCTGGGGAGGGAGAACGCCCATTGCCTGAGCCAAGGTCTACCCACATTTGAAATTTAATAAAGTTGTGGCTAATTCAATCCCATAGCACATTGTCTTGAGTCGTTATTCCACATGACGGGGGGGGGGGGACCGCTCGGGATCTGGGGACTCCGCCTGTCCACGCAAATTAAGTTGCTGTGATGACCAACCTGTCCTCCTGACTGAATCGGGACTAATTTAGGCTCGCTCCCACCCCTTGGTGGGTGCTGTGTAAGCGATCATGGTATAAATCCGTATATATGTAGAAAGAGATGTTCTTAGTGCTAAATTCCACTTCTAACAACCCTTTCCATTGCAATTGGAACGAATGCCTGTGCTGGTTCACCAAAGAAGATCAAGCGCCTGTATTTCCGGTACTTCAAAGTAGGAAATCGCCTGCTGAGGGTGCGGGATGCTTTGAACTGCAGCTTTCTCTGTATCAAAGGATCAATAAGGGGTACATGTGGGAAGAGTCACCTTCAGCAATCCGTTTTAAAGAAGCTACAGCCTCCTTCGTGGGGTGAGCCTTTCCTTTTTCTCCCTTTCCTAAAAGGACTAAGAAAGTACGTGGAAGGTCTTCCTGACCCCACCCTTTAATCCTTAAAAAAGGAAGAACACGGTGTGTTCTATTCTTTTCTTGGGTTCATCTTATTTTAACTTATTCATCGTCTGCTTCACTGTAAGTTATATTGCAGGGGGCCATTGATCTGCACAATGCCCTTCATCTAATATTTCCCCACCGTCATATAATCACGTAACAAAAAGTTGGGATCCAACTTTAAATTCTATACACTTGTCTCTGAGCCTGTTTAAAATGATTGTAATACAGTGGTACCTCGGGTTGCATACGCTTCAGGTTACATACGCTTCAGGTTACAGACTCCGCTAACCCAGAAATAGTGCTTCAGGTTAAGAACTTTGCTTCAAGATGAGAACAGAAATCGTGCTCTGGTGGCACGGCAGCAGCAGGAGGCCCCATTAGCTAAAGTGGTGCTTCAGGTTAAGAACAGTTTCAGGTTAAGTACGGACCTCCGGAACGAATTAAGTACTTAACCCGAGGTACAACTGTATAACAAATGCAAATACAAATGTATAATTAACATATAGAAGATAAGTGCTAAAGTTCCAACTCAGTAACTAAGGAACATCCAAGAACTATGCTGAGGATATATAAATAAATAATATTTTATTCTTTTTCCATATTGAAAATTACATGTGTTACTCAACAGTTGTATTCCAGTGACTTCCCACCCACCCAACATCAGTGTTTACAACCCAAATTGCATACAATTACATTTTAAGGTTCCGTCTTACTTATTTTCATCCTCTGTAATGTGTTTCTTAATATACTCTACTGTTTTCTTACGCTTCAACCCCTGCTGTGGTCTTCACATATGTGAAACAACTTTTAAAATAGACCAGAAAAGGTTTCCAGTCTTCTTTAAAGGATTCTAAATTTGTGCACTTCAAACATCAAAAGCCAGCAGGCTGCATTAATGAAGGTGCCAGATGTAACTCTGTGGGAAGGGGCTTCCACAGCTTAGGGGCCACCACAGAGAATGCCCTCTCCTGGCTCACCATCCCCTGAGCTTCTGAGGGTGGAGGAACTATGAAGAGCGTCATCAGGTTTTGCTATAGTCTTAGTCTATGACCAAGGAGACTTGGGTTTATGTCCTCCCTCAGCCATGAAGCTCACAGCATCACCAGTCACGATTGCTTCTTAGCCTCCTCGATCAATCTGTTGAAGTGAAGATGGAGTTGTGACTTGTATAGGTAAAAGGGAAAGGACCCCTGGATGGTTAAGTCCAGTCAAAGGCAAGTACGGGGTTGCAGCACTCATCTCACTTTCTGGCCAAGGGAGCCGGCGTTTGTCCGCAGACAGCTTTCTGGGTCATGTGGCCAGCATGACTAAACCACTTCTGGTGCAATGGAACACTGTGACGGAAACCAGAGCGCACAGAAACGCCATTTATCTTTCTGATGCAGCCGTACCTATTTATCTACTTACACTGGTGTGCTTTTGAACTGCTAGGTTGGCAGAAGCTGGGACAGAGCAACGGGAGCTCACCCCGTCACGGGGATTTGAACCGCCGACCTTCCCATCAGCAAGCCCAAGAGGCTCAGTGGTTTAGACCACAGCACCACCTGCGTCCCATCTGTTGATGTGAAGATGGAGTTGTGACTTTTATGCCGTCCTGAGCTACTTTGGAAGAAATGTGGAGTTAAGCTATCATTAAAAAACCATGAGAAAATGAAATTTCGTACTATACCCCCAAGTCACCAGCCTTCTCAGGTTTAATTTGACTTCATCTCCTCACACAAAAGAACTATGAACAGCAGCATTAGCTTATGGTTGCCAACGAGTAACTTGCTCATCTTATTGCTTGGCCATTTTCTGCTTCGGAATCAGTAAGCCTTAATAGAATAGAATAGCTGCATGTTCCATTAACGCTGTATGCAAATGACAGGCCTGCGTTCCAATTACTAATAATTTACAGAGCACTTTGGTGTACAAAACACTTTATGACAGTTATAAACACAAAACACCAGGAAACGACGAGGCCCATTTAATCTCTGTGTTTTACAGATGGGTAGCTAAAACTATATTAAAGAAACACGCGCAAACGGTCTTGTCCAAAGTCACATAATTGGAAGGAGGTTCTGCTGACATGCCAGTGGTGCTTGCATGGTAAGGTCTAATATTTGAAAATGTGGCTGCAGGTGAGCTACTGAAATAATAGAAACTCAATTCAGTCTTGTATGCTTGTGGCATAATGACATGTATTCTTCCTGACCGGTCTGACAAGCCCCCAGGCTGTTTTTCTGTGCCACCTGCTTCTGGAGCTATTTGAAAGAAAGGGGTTTTAAATTTCTTGCGCGTGCAGAACCCCCAGTGCACAGGAAAGGGCTGAAATGGAGGAGAGACTTCTTCATGAGCCAATGTATCAGCTGTCAGCCTGCCAAGGTCACAAAAGCCCAGTCAAATAGTTCTGTGGGGGCTTAGTTCTACTGTGGAACCCTTATATTTCGGATAGGTAAAGGTAAAGGGACGCCTGACGGTTAGGTCCAGTCGTAACCGACTCTGGGGTTGCGGCGCTCATCTCGCTTTATCGGCCGAAGGAGCCGGCATACAGCTTCCAGGTCATGTGGCCAGCCTGACTAAGCCGCTTCTGGCAAACCAGAGCAGCGCACGGAAACGCCGTTTACCTTCCCGCTGGAGCGGTACCTATTTATCTACTTGCACTTTGACGTGCTTTCGAACTGCTAGGTTGGCAAGAGCAGGGACTGAGCAACGGGAGCTCACCCCGTCACGGGGATTTGAACCACTGACCTTCTGATCGGCAAGTCCTAGGCTCTGTGGCTTAACCCACAGCGCCACCCGCATCCCATATTTCAGATAGCTGGTCTAAATAAATCCCCTGCACATAGAAAGCTAGCCTGTCAAGGAGAAGGCTCGTTAGGTTGCATGCAGATTAGGGCTCAAAAGACTGAAAGCTAGCTCAGTTGGTTAGAGCATGGTGCTGATAACACCAAGGTTGCAGGTTTGATCCCTGTATGGAGCAGCTGAATATTCCTGCATTGCAATGGGTTGGATTAAATCATCTTCGGGGTTCTCTCCCAATCTATGATTCTATGATTCTTCCATACAGAAAGAAAAAAAGAAAGTTCCCTGCATCTAGAAAAGCAGATGCTGTGGAGAAGGGCTCTAGTCTAACATGCATCCACAACATGCTAGTTTCATATATGTAGTGTTCTTTTCCTTCATGGGGTAGCTTTGAATCATGTGAGCGATGACTTGGGATATTTCTAAAATTCTTGTCTTAACAATGCTTTGCCATAGCCTTCTGTCACGGCTCCCTGCTGGTGCCTGGCTTGGGAGAATGGCAGGATATAAAATAAATGTTTGTATTCTATGTTTTGAACAAGTTTATGTGTTTTAACCTTGGTGATTTTTTTCTGCTTGTACAATGGTACCTCGGGTTAAGTACTTAATTCATTCCGGAGGTCTGTTCTTAACCTGAAACTGTTCTTAACCTGAAGCACCACTTTAGCTAATGGGACCTCCTGCTGCCGCCACGCCGCCAGAGCACGATTTCTGTTCTCATCCTGAATCAAAGTTCTTAACCTGAAGCACTATTTCTGGGTTAGTGGAGTGTGTAACCTGAAGTGTATGTAACCTGAGGTACCACTGTAAATCCTTTCTGGTCCTTTTGTAGTGGAAAACAATGCATAAATTGAACCAGAGCAGCGCACGGAAATGCCATTTACCTTCCTGCCAGAGCAGTACCTATTTATCTACTTGCACTTTGATGTGCTTTCAAACTGCTAGGTTGGCAGGAGCAGGGACCGAGCAACGGGAGCTCACCCCGTCGCGGGGATTCAAACTGCCGACCTTCTGATCAGCAAGCCCAAGGCTCAGTGTTTAGACCACAGCACCACCCGCATCCCAATGAGGTTGTACATATGGCTATATTCTCATTCTTTTCATGCAATAATTTACCATTCTGGAGGATCGTAGGCAGTCCTTAGTACAACGCCACACAAAAATAATCTGGATTTATTTAGGTATATGTAGTCATGGCAAGATGTTGCTGCCTCAGCTTCTAAGCAGTTTTATTTATTGTCTGACATCTGTCTGTCTCAGGAGACCATGGAGGAGTGCTCCTTTGGGGGTGAAGTCAATCTGTTGGAAGGTTACAGCGCCTTTTTATTTATACAGGGTGTTGAATTGCAGCGATTATGGCAGTGAAAAACCCAATTATTTCATTGCAATTTATTTTTGGACTTATGTATCAACATTGGTTTTGCACACAGAGAAGGCTATAAATAATAAATTGTTTTAATTTGTTGTTTTTAATGATCAAAATCGCTGTTTTGCAATCTTTTATTATCGTGTACTTCATGCATGCTGTTACAACACAAAGGAAGGAAGCAATACTAATGAACTGAAGGAATTCAAAGCTCTCTCCAGCTCTGTATGCTGGTTTTTTACTCTTTAAATTATTGTATTTTTATGGTGTTTTTGAAATCGTGCATTTTGGGGAGAGGGGAGACTGCCCGCTGGGTAGCTGTGGGCTGGCGAGGCCCCCTAGATTTAGAGGCCCTAGGCTTCAGCTAGCGAGTGGCGCTGTGGGTAAAACCTCAGCGCCTAGGACTTGCTGATTGCATGGTCGGCGGTTCGAATCCCCACGGCGGGGTGTGCTCCCGTCATTCGGTCCCAGCGCCTGCCAACCTAGCAGTTCGAAAGCACCCCCAGGTGCAAGTAGATAAATAGGGACCGCTTACCAGTGGGAAGGTAAATGGTGTTCCGTGTGCTGCGCTGGCTCGCCAGATGCAGCTTGTCACACTGGCCACGTGACCCGGAAGTGTCTGCGGACAGCGCTGGCTCCTGGCGTGAGATGAGCGCACAACCCTAGAGTCTGGCAAGACCGTACGGGCAGGGGTACCTTTACCTTTACCTTTAGGCTTCAGCCTACTTAACCTATACATAAATCCAGCACTGGTTGTTGTATCATCCGCAGTGACTGCCCTCTAACTACTGAACCACCTTTAGTGTTTCGTTGCTGACATTTAAATCCCTAAACAACTGGGGACCAGTATGCCCAGTAGGTCAATACAGACCAAGCCGATTTATAAGACCTTCCAAAGGGAACTTGCAGGTTATTTCATGATTTTTGCTTAGGGGTTATCCACACTCGCCTTCCCACCAAGCTTTCCAGGCAGGGTCCATGCTATAAAGCTCCATTTCTGAGCACCCATCCCCTTGCTTCAGAGTTTTCCCCGTGTAAACCTGTTCTTTACTGCTGAATCGGAACAAAGGGAAATCTGCTGAAAACCTGCATTGCCATTTGTTCTACAGTGGTACCTCAGGTTAAGAACTTAATTCGTTCTGGAGGTCTGTTCTTAATCTGAAACTGTTCTTAACCTGCAGCACCACTTTAGGTAATGGGGCCTCCTGCTGCCGCCGCACCACTGGAGCACGATTTCTGTTCTCATCCTGAAGCAAAGTTCTGAACCCGAGGTAATATTTCTGGGTTACTGGAGTCTGTAACTTGAAGCATCTGTAACCTGAGGTACCAATGTAATTCGTTCTGAATCTGTGTTCTTAATCTGAATCTGTTCTTAACCTGAGGTACCACTTCTAATGGGGCCTCCCACTGCCGCCACACAATTTCTGTTCTCATCCTGAAACAAAGTTCTTAACCCGCGGTAATATTTCTCGGTTAGCGGAGTCTGTAACCTGAAGCATCTGTAACCTGAAGCGTCTGTAACCCGAGGTACCACTGTATTTCAGGTTTTTGCGGGGAATGCTTCAGGCTGGTAAATGGAAACAGGGGTGTAGTGGGGGGGGGGTGCCAGGCGACCCCCTTGCAGATGAACCCAGTGCAGCCTGGCCCAGTGCTTCTCTTTGCCCACCAAGGGCTGTGTTGGCTGGCCGGGTTTCCCTCTGCATGGGCAGGCAGGCGGCTCAGCGCAGCCCCACTTTGCTCCAGTGGGGGTAGGGTCACTCTGACGGTGTTGGTGGCAAGGACTGGAGCCCCCCCCCCCCCACGGCAAAGTGTGAGCACGTGCCTCTCCAAAGCGCTGTGAGCCGAGGTTGCTTGGTCATGGAGTTTTAAAGTGTGAAACTGTGCCTGGCTCCTGCCAACCTAGCAATTCGAAAGCACGTCAAAGTGCAAGTAGATAAATAGGTACCTCTCCGGCGGGAAGGTAAACAGTGTTTCCATGCACTGCTCTGGTTCGCCAGAAGCAGCTTAGTCATGCTGGCCACATGACCCAGAAGCTGTACGCCGGCTCTCTCGGCCAATAAAGCGAGATGAGTGCCGCAACCCCAGAGTCGGTCACGACTGGACCTAACAGTCAGGGGTCCCTTTACCTTTACGACCATCTGGAATGCCCTCCTTTGGGCAGTTCATGAGGCTTATACAGTAAGGACCTTTAAACACTTCTTAAAAACATATGTGTATACCCAGATTTCCTGGACTTTGACTCTTAATTTTTAATTTGCTATTTTTCACACATCCCTGCTTTGTGATAGATACAGTGGATGCTCGGGTTGCAAACGTGATCTGCGCGGGTTGCGATTCAGCGCTTCTGCATATGCACAAAGCGCAATTTAGTGCTTCTGTGCATGCATGACTGCTGAAACCTGGAAGTAACCCGTTCCAGTATTTCCAGGTTTCAGCGGTCTGCAACCCGAAAAAAACTCAACCTGAAGTGGCTGTAAGCCGAGGTATGACTGTACTGTAGTCTCCATTTTCAGCTCGTATGTAGGGAATTTTATCAAATGCCTAAAAGATCTGGATATCATCAGGCCTGTTGTGAAATTCTGTTTTATGGCAACGAGAACAAGACAGGCTGCGGTGACAGTGATGGCCGACGAATGAGTACTGATTTTAATCTCTGGAATACAGATGTCCACTGAAGAAGTGCTATTTTTTTATGTAAATGAATTTATAGAGAAATTTTTAATTCTGTTTCTTGATGAGGATGTGGCATATGTTGTTTGACCGCAATAAAGATCAATCGATTGATATTGAATGTCATTGTTGTACTTTTATTGCTTTCATGCAAACCACTTGCAGATTTCTATTATGTTAAGTGGTACCAAAAAGCTATTCAATGAATAAGCAAAATCGATCAGGTGCATATCCAAATGCACATTGGAGCAGGCTTTGAAGTGTGGATGAGGCCCGTTCACATTGCATCAGAAGTGTTGGGGGGAGGCAGGAGGGGTCAGCGCTGTGCTGGTCCATTGATCAGCATGCAAAATTGGACTTCTGTCAAGTATGGGAGTCCCCCTCTCCCTTCTGGTAGTTCACCGATAAGAAGTAATGGGTATTTGGTAGATTTAGTCCTTTTATTACAGCCTTATGTTGCAAGCACAAACAGGCAACCCTCTGCAAGGATATCAGTTGCCTACTCTGACTCCTCCTCACTTCCGAAGCAAGAAATGTGCCAACACTGTATCCAGGGCAGCTGTTTACCAGCTCCATCTGGTACGCAGGATGAGACCCTACCTGCCTGCAGACTATCTCGCCAGAGTGGTGCATGCTCTGGTTATCTCCCGCTTGGACTGCTGCAATGTGCTCTATGTGGGGCTACCTTTGAAGGCGACCCGGAAACTACAACTAATCCAGAATGCGGCAGCTAGACTGGTGACTGGGAGTGGCCACTGAGACCATATAACACCGGTCTTGAAAGACCTACATTGGCTCCCAGTACGTTTCTGAGCACAATTCAAAGTGTTGGTGCTGACCTTTAAAGCCCTAAACGGCCTCGGTCCAGTATACCTGAAGGAGCGTCTCCCCCCCCATCGTTCTGCCACTGAGGTCCAGCTCTGAGGGCCTTCTGGCGGTTCCCTCACTGCGAGAGGCCAAGTTACAGGGAACTAGGCAGAGGGCCTTCTCGGTAGTGGCGCCCGCCCTGTGGAACGCCCTCCCATCAGATGTCAAAGCGATAAACAACTACCTGACATTCAGAAGACATCTGAAGGCAGCCCTGTTCAGGGAAGTTTTTAATATGTGACATTTTAGTGTATTTTTCATCTTTGTTGGAAGCCACCCAGAGTGGCTGGGGAAACCCAGCCAGATGGGCGGGGTACAAATAATAAATTATTATTATTATTATTATTATTATTATTATTATTATTATTATTACAACAGGAAGTCCCTCCCCCTGCATCTCCTTTGTTCTCTGACACACTCGGACCTTCAAGTTTGGGGAGAGGGAGCGGGTTCCCCCCACTCTTGATTGATGTATTGCCCAGCTGCTCCCTCCCTTCTGGTTGCTTAGCGACTATCTCATAGCTGGGTAGCTCCTCTCTCAACTTCTGTGTCTGCCTGTCTCTCTGCTTCTGGAAACACTGGAAGCAGGGGGTGGTGATGGTGAATATTCCCCCTCCTCTTCTGTTAGGAGCTGATCTCCCTGTGATTGCATTCCCCAATCTTCCAATCCAGACCAGCCCCATACACTGTCCCAATGTGCCTGCACAGCGCCGACCTCTCACCGCCATGCGCCATCTACTATCCCTCCTAGTAAGCAGCAGTGATGCCGCTACCAAGAGGCCAGGTGTGCGCAGCCACCCCTCTCACTCACTGCTGCTGCATTTCATTGCTTTCAATAGGTTGCACATTTGAATGCACACGTCTGTTCATATTTGGATGCAGCGGGATGTGTTGTTAATATGTCCCAGTTTTAACATCTCTACAGCTAGACAGCGATGTTAGGGTACAGGTAAAAATGCAACCACAGAGCCTAGGACTTGCCGATCAGAAGGTCGGCGGTTCGAATCCCTGCGACGGGATGAGCTCCCGTTGCTCAGTCCCTGCTCCTGCCAACCTAGCAGTTCAAAAGCACGTCAAACTGCAAGTAGATAAATAGGTACCGCTCCAGCGGGAAGGTAAACAGTGTTTCCATGCGCTGCTCTGGTTTGCCAGAAACAGCTTAGTCATACTGGCCACATGACCCAGAAGCTATACGCTGGCTCCCTCAGCCAATAAAGCCAGATGAGCGCTGCAACCCCAGAGTCGGTCACGACTGGACCTAATGGTCAGGGGTCCCTTTACCTTTTACTAAAAATGCAACATATGAATGAAACCAAGATGTATTTGCTCCTGTTCTATAGGTAGAGCATGAGACTCTTCATCTCGGGGTTACGGATTTGAGCCCCACATTGGATGGAAGATTCCTACATTGCATAATGTTGCACTAGATGACCCTTGTTGTCTCTTCCAACTCTATAAATCTACGATTCTACAACAGCATCCCTTTCCAGAAAGCGTGTTCTCACTAAAGGAGAGCACGTGTTGCGGATGGGGACGGTCAAAGCACCCTGTTGTAAATAGGCAGGTGGAGATTAAAGGGCCTAACGTTTGGTTGGTGTTTGGTGTTGCTGGGGTAAATTTGATGTTGCAAATTTAGGGGTGGGATCAGAGGATATTTAAGCAGGGTCCACAGCAGGCTACTTTCTCTTTTGCTGTGGACATCAGATCTCCCGCCCGCCCTCCCTTGTTTGGGCTTGCGCCTTGACCTTGCTTTGCCTGTCATGGGGTCGTCCGCATTGATGCGGGGGCCTAGTAGGAATTTTCCCAACTGGCTGATTAGTGTGTGCCTTTTGGGTTTTGCCTACTGCTTAGCAAATCGTCACAACTTGTAAGGTTGGCGGTTAGGCATTGGTTTAAATTGGTTGGTGGAGGGGTATGGATTGGCTGTGCCTGCCCCTCCAATGCTGCTGCTGACGGGAATTCCGTTAAAGGAATTCAGGGGCTTACCATCCTTTCGTCCAAACCCCTGGAATCGGGTCTGGGCCGTGTAAGCCTCTAGGAGCATGCGGGGAGAAGCTGAGGGTCTGTGTCGCAGCTCCAGTTATCCCTGAACTTGTTCCTCCACAATGGCTTTCGCTGGAATCCGGGAGCCAGTGCTGTCCCCAAGGCGAGGGGGGGGGGGGGACACAGATAGTCTTAACCAATGCCTAAGCAACCACTCACAATTTGTATGCTAATAAAGTTGTGGCCAAAATTATGCCAAAAAACCTTAAACAAAAATTATGTGTGATGTGTGAGTTATTGGGTGAGGGTGTTTTGGGGGACCTCAGCACTCAAATAGCTGAAGACATTTTTTGTTCTGACAAGCTTTGCCAACTGGATAAATAGGTCTCTGACATGGGGCATTTCCATTTATTGTTTCGCTATTCATTTGCTGTTATTTTCTGTGCTGTTTAAACTTCTTTTTTTAAATACTTGTTTCTATTATACCACATACATCACCTTGAGACATATATGTGGAAGGTGATTAATTGATTAATAAAAATAATACCATGGCTGTTTGGATACACAGGCATTGTACAAATAGATTCACCAGAGAGCTGGGATCGGCTGCAGTTTTCTATAAAGTGTACCATTGGTTGGAAACCCAAATTTTGAATCATGGGATGTTTTGGCAAGTCGTATATTCTTAGTTCCTAATAGGAATTCCACAAGTAAGCATGGGGGGGGGAGAGAGGGATGAAATCACTTTTATTATTACCATTTGTTTGTTTGTTTGTTGTTGTTGTTTATTGGCTGTGATTCCATTTGAAAAGAACATTGTACCATTGAACCCACATCATGCAGGAAAAGGTAGCAGGCAGATTACAAACAGAATTTACATTCACAAAGTCTCTACTTGAAGTCACCTTCTGGCTGCTTCCGAAGGTGCTGCATGCATTCCGAAGAGGGAAAAAAAGAGCATTTTGTTTGTTTGTTTCGTTTCACTTATTAGAAAATGCCCATCTAGTTAGTGTTTTGCGCTTTTTTATTATTAGTATTAGTATTACGCGAGTGTGAAAACAAGCATTGTTTAAAAAGACATTTACTGAAAGATGTTGCTGACTGAGCACATAGAACCGGAATCTTGGTTAACACAGAATAAAACGGATACAGGTAAACGGGTTCAGAGAGATACATAGGACATTACATTCAGATCACAACAATGGAATTCCTACAACAATTGGTTCTAAGAGCCTGTTTGATTGATGTACTGAACATCACTGGTATGTTGAAGGACTGGGCAGATGGAAACTAAGCTAACATATTGTACCGGAAACATAGACAGAGAAATGCCGAAGGGATTTAGCACACAATGCAAAGTTTGTTCGTTGGTTCGTTTAAAACACAGAATAGCATTCATAATGAATATTGCAGTCTGATTTCATATGGCTTTCTCTAAAGATATATGCATGAAGCTCAATGCCAAACTCACTCATAATCACCCGGCTTCCCCCGGAAGCGAAGGCCTTTTGATTAATGCTGCTTTAATTTATTGATTGTTTAAAAATAAAACAGAAAGGCTTTGGGAGAGGGAGGTGAACAAAATGCAGAAATGGGGAACTGCCCAAGCTTTCCATATCAATACAAACTATTTTTTTCTTAAGGAAAAAAAAGAAACCCATATACCTGAGATTGAACATATTGTGATTTAATTCTTTTTAATAATAATAATAATAATAATAATAATAATAATAATAATAATAATGCTGTGGAAGGAGAAAGAGATATTCAGAACCCAAGCGAAGAATCACACTTCTCTTTGGTGTTGGCTTGTGCCCATCAAGTTCCCGAGTGCTAGGTGTTAGTGTTTTATTAGTGGTCCTCAACTCCATAGATACCAGAAGCAAAGAACTGAGGGGTTGTGCCGACATTTCATTCCAGGGAAGGGAAGTGCCCATTGTGACTGTGTTGACAGCAGTTTAGGCACTTTGGAGGCCAGGGACCTTAAAGTTGTAGAGCACTGCTCTTGGCCATTGATTCAGGGCCGATCTGGTCAGCCAAACCAGGTGGCAAGAGTTCTTCTTGGAATGTACCAGTTCATATTTCAACAGGTGATGGGAGAATCTCATTTCTGAATACAACCCCATCTCAAAAAATAAAAAAATAAAATCCTTGCATGCTGAAAAGCAGCACATCAAGAAGATTGTCTGGCTAGAACCTTTCTGCCTGGAGTGCTAGGTTTGGATGTGCAAGGGCTTTCTCCTAACGTTAGAGAACATTCATAACTTTGAGAAGCTACCTGCTGCCTGAAATGGAACAAGCCAGGAAAAAAATACTACTATACGATTCCATTGGCTTCAAGCCCATATATAGAAACATCGTTGGAGAGA
Organism: Podarcis erhardii; assembly: GCF_964252035.2. Classification (NCBI taxonomy): domain Eukaryota; kingdom Metazoa; phylum Chordata; class Lepidosauria; order Squamata; family Lacertidae; genus Podarcis; species Podarcis erhardii. Next base: position 31,826,551 of record NC_138515.1, on the reverse strand, counting down.
AATTCACTCACTCTGCTTTTAGCAGAATAGCATGTCTACCTCTATTCCTAGAAAAATAAAATATTTAAATATATGTCTCTGTTAATGGGCCAGAATCAGGGGTACACCTCATATAGAACTATTTCTGTTTCTTCATGTTTATAGCTGCAGTTGGAACTCCACTAAACCTGGAGTAGCAAACCCCATTGCATGGGGTTTACTTTTGAGTAGATATGGTTAGTATTGCAGCCTTAATCTCCTTTTTGGGGCCACAGTCAAGCAGGTGCATATGGCCAGCATGCAGAATGGAAGCTGCAAAGCTGGCCATAGGGTAAATCAGTTGCCCAACTGCTCTTCTGCAAGGTGGGACACTGTGGACTGAAAAGAGATTGGTATTTCTTGGATCAGCCAGACAAAAGCATTGCTATGGACAGAACCAGCTGGAAGGCATACCGAGTGAACTCACCATTCAGCAAGGGCAGATTTTGTGTGAACTGGTCCTTAATAGGGGAAATGTTGCCTAAGACAATACACTGGTTCATGGTTGATGAAAGAATAAAGATTCCTTTGCCCAAACAGCCAAAGGCTTAGTCACTATGAGAATTTGAATAAGAGCACACCCCACATTTACAGATTCTAATAGGTATAACAGGAATCACTTTCCCCCAAAGAACCCTGGGAATCTCAGTTCTGTGAGCAGGGTTAGCGGAAGCGAAGGAAGCACTGTCAGGGAATGTTCATCACCTTTACCAGACTTAATTTCCCAGGATTCTTTGGAGGAAACCAGACCAGTGACATTGGCACATGCCAACAGAAAGCTCATATTCACGCTATAGATGAGGTTTCAGAAACCTGCAGCCTCAACTTGAGACCTGGCATTTGGGAAAGAAAGTGGTAGGACATCTCAGCAGCCTTTTGCTGGCATGGAGGGATGAGTAAGACAACACAGTGAGGGAATGCAGACACCCTAAATCTCGTTACACTACCAGTTCACTGAAAATGAAAAGTTTACCTCAGGATTCATGACAAGCCCACTTTCCTCTCATAAGGTTATCTGGTGGGGCTTTCCTTTTGACCGCAAATGCTGGCCACCAGAAACAGTGTTCTCAGTTTGGAACACCTGGCCCAGAAGCCACATTCAACCTGCTCCCTTATTGCTTTAAGAAGATGGCAGAGAAGCAAACGCTTTCAGAGGGTGTTTGTGGCCCTGTGAAGACCAGGAATGTTAGATGTATTGTATTTGTATCTGCTGTTGATTCTTCTCTTATTCTCTATACTTGTAGGGTTTGTTTTTTTTTAAAAAAAGAATTTAAAATAATTAAAGTATAAGTTTGTTTTGTAAGGGTTTCAGTATGTCATAAACCACCTGTCTTTGAACCTTAGATGGGGCATATGTTTTATAAATGCAAAAATTGTGACCTTACCCCCAAACTGCTGGGATTCAAGGGAAAACATATCTAGTATTATCTGTGGAAATATGAAGGTAAGGTTATTGTTGTTTTCAAAAAATAACAAAATTCTAAACTGGATTAAGCAATGTGCTCTTAGTCAGTTTTTTAAACATTGATCTAGATGGGGCTTCAGAATGGAGTTGTTCTGCCTGGACATAGCATATCCTTAAAATTTCTTTTCTGGCATTATGGATATATAACGATAGTCAACATTTTGGAAATTAATCTGTCTTTGTGCAATAGGTATGGCCAATATGCCAAACTAGAATGCAGCAAAGCAATGAACAACACCCCACACCTGCCACCTCACACCTTAGGATGCTGGGTGCTAATAAATCTTATTTTTAAAACACACACACATTCAATATGACTGCTGGTCTTGCCACTGTCTGGCGAAACTGACTTAGCGCTTGGCTGATTTCCAACTGAGCTTTTATTCTGGGGCCAATGCAGATTTGGCCATTCAGACTGGGAAACTTTCAATAACAGGACTGAGCTTCACAAGTTGCAGGCTCACATTATATATCTGTTGTTAGATTTAAAGGCATTTTCTGGCTCAACCCCTGTTGCTCCATCCTTACCCCCCTCTACCCATGAGCACTGGACTCCCTGTGTGATTCTAAATCATGGGGGGGACCGATCTGTGCACAGCTAGACCCCTGCTCCAGACCTTCAGCCTCAATGCATGTAGAAGCAGCCCTTTGGAAATGTGAGAGTGAGCGTGGGGCCAGTGAGGGTGACACCCATTATTCTGGTGGGCCGTAATGCCAGAAGATTTCTATTCAACCATTCAGGTTGGAATTCAATTCAGTCACAAAATTCCATCTGCAGAAGCGTATCAGCTTGCAAAACTGAATGATCCTCTTCCCACTGTGTGTCATTCTGGGGGTTCGCCTTACACCATCCCAGACAATTTAGGGGGCAAGGAAAGTACACACAGGGAGGAGAGGGGGGGAAGCCTCAATGCACAAGTTGAAGCCCTCTATCAGTCTCCCACTTCCTTGGCTACCAGTAGTGGTATAGCTAGACCAGCGACAAACAGACTTTTCACACGGTCCTGCTGACCATGTGTTTCAGCTCCAATTCCAGGATCAGACCTGGGAATGTTACACACAGAAAACAATGAACACTGAGTTCCACCACACTAGCAAGGTAACCTCAGTTCTGGCCCTGGGACAGAATAAGTGCCGGAGTGCAGAAGCTGAAGTATCTAGAAAGCCAACAGTATCTAGAAAGCAGAAGCTCCAAGAGAGAATCTCCCTGCACCTGCTTAACACTTTTGGCTCATCTAGTTCCATAATGCCTTCAAGAGCTACCCCAGATCTCAAACAGAAACCACCCCCCATCCCTCTGGGATTTCTTACCTCCGCAGTATTGCTACGCCAGTGAACTATGGCCCTTCTCTGATTTGGGATAGGCGTCAGCGTTTTCAAACTTCAGTTTCCCAGGTGAAAAATTGGCCATTGTCATTGGACAAAGGCTCATACCCATTTATTTTCTGAAGGGGGTATGACGAAGGATGCCTATCACAAGCCAATACAAAGCAGAGAAGCCTCATATCTACATTTTAATAATACTTTAAGTGACCAGTACCCACCAACTTGGAGCAGGTTCGCTTTGAAATGAACAACAGGGTGGAATATTGTAGTGTGCACTTCTCCTGCTCCCAGTCTCTCTGTTAAATAAAGCATTAGAGGTGCGCTTTCGTTTTTTAAGACCTTGGAAATTCAGCCAAGGGACCCTCTGTATCTCCAAGGAAGCATGGTTCCTTTAGTCCTCCCCATCTGGCCATGAAAAACAACTTGAGGGCTTCAACGTGAGTTGACTGGATAGTGCAGATGATCCAAGTGTCTCCAAACAAGCTGGAGACTTTATAGATTAGAGGAAATGTACTGGCCGACTTTTGTTAAGCTAGAAAGGGAAGGCAGCACATTGCAAGCCAAAACTGCAGTTCTATATTTACTTACCTGGGAGGAGTAAGTTTCACCATACTAAAAGTGCCTTCATTGGAGATTTTTAAGCAGAGGTTGGACGACCACCTGCTATGGATGCTTTAGTTGTGATTTCTGCATTGCAGGGGGGTTGGATTAGATGACCCTCGAGGTCACTTGCAACTCCACAATTCTCTGATATTCTGATTTACTTCTGACAGGCATACATAGGATTGTGCTGTCAAGAAACCTCCTCGCTAGCTTCCTATTATGGCTGTTTTCAAGGCTACAAGACCCTTGCCTAGAAGATTCTGAGGCACGTAGATGCTTTCTTATAAAGTGCAGTTGAATGCAGCTCTTCCACTGACATCTGGGCTGGAATTATGGGCAGTGAATGGTCCAGTTTCGACATTATCTCTTATCAGTGATGAGGAATAATGGGAATAGCAGAAAACAAACATGTGTTTCCATTTCAGCTGGGCTGGAGACACCCTACAAGGGCAGGGCTTTGCCGAATATCCTCCCATTTCCATTTTGGGGCCAAAAGTAGTGATTTGTGGAGGCTGAAATATTTGTTCCAAAGCAGCGGTTGTGAATATATTAATGGCCTCATTGTTTTTGACACTGGCCATTGTTCCCTTAGCTGCTCTGCTTATCTGCCACTTCCACCTGCCTCTATCGCCTTCTGGGGTTAGTCAGGCTGGTCACTGGGACAATGCCCTATTGCTATGTAGCCAATCACACTTGGCATTTTGGTGGCATCGCTGAGGACAAATCTAAGAGAGGAATGTTGCTTAGATTAATCATGGAAGTGATCCCAGCCAATCAAACATCTCACAGGGAACATGGCAATATTACTACATTATGCAGCAGATCAGTTTTGTCTATGTGGTGATGTCGCTGAGGGCAAACCAAGTCAGTTGGAAGAGAGAAGGAGGGTGGGCAATGTTACTGGACAGGGGAAGAATTTCACAGACATTGCCCCGCCACCATCACCCAAAAGAGGAAGGTGGTTCTATCCAAAAACAGTGAGTACTTTCAACTTAGACCTATAAAGGGGCATCCTAATGGGTGCCTTGATTCTGTTAATTACAAATTCAGTAAATGAGGTGTGTGTGTGTGTGTGTGTGTGTGTGCGCGTGTGTGTGTGCACGCATGCCACCTATCATTCACTGTGGGTGAACCCTCCCTCTTGCTGGGAGACAAAAACGAGCATGCTCTAGTCCCTTTTCTCTGCTTAATGTACACCTGCCTCTGTTTAACATACGCAGAACTATGGCTTTATAATAATAAAAAGTTGTGTAGACTGCAGCTCATTCATCTTTACATCCACTTGGAGGCATCGACTAGATGTGAATATGTACAAATTAAGGGATGGATGGGAGAGGGAGGAGGGTGTGGGTCGGGGCGGGGCTTGAGTAAATGGCAAGGGGCTGGAGCTGTGGGTGGGGAGAGGTTGCGTGATGTGTGGCAAGTATAAATTCCCCATTTGGTCAATGGGAAATCCATTTCCTTTACTGTCCACGGACAGACTGGCAGTCTGTAGCCATTTACTTCTTGAACATGTCCTGGAGGGGACCAGGCAGGTATTTGATAACGGTGTCTAGAATGCTCTCCTCTTCCTCCTCGTCCTCGTCGCCACAGCCAGGGGGGATGGCCTTTTTTGGACGTGTCAGACTCCCTTCGGCATTGGCTTCCAGAGCAGCCTGGGCTTCTGCTTCCCTTTCTTCCTTCTTCTTTATTCCATACTGCATCAGGGAATAGGGGAGAGGATTGTAGGGAAGTAGAGAGAGGGAAGGAGGGAAGGAAGGAAGGAAAAAACACACAATTTTGTCACTCTCACAGCTAACACCAGGAATTAAAGCAGGAGAGGATGCCATACCGAATGTTAATATTTGCTTCTTGCAAAGATCTCATCTCTGCCGTGGCCTGTTGGTGGTCAATATTGCTGAGCCTTTAAATCAAACAGCCTCTTTAAAATGTCAGGCCAGCCTTGAATGACAAAGCTGACGAAAGAGGCATGACCCCTAAAAATCAAGGAACATTATATAAAGAAACAAATCCCTCTTAATCCCCTGCTCGGTTGCACAAAAGTTGAATAAAGAAGACTGGGGAAAAAAAGTCCCAACCCAACTGGTAATTTACTGAGTGGATTTTCAACCATATGGAATGCTTCTCTGTGGCTGCTCTGGGGAAGAATTATTCATCACACACTCTCCAAGTTGCCTTGGGTAGATGAATGTCTGAAGGGCTGATCATGAAGAAGGTGGAGCAGACTTGCCCTCTGTCACTTCAGAGGGAAGGACTATGGCAAGAAATAAGCTACATTTTAGGAGAGCTATTCCGACAGGAAGAGCAGTTTGATGTAGAACAGGCAGCCTTGGGGAGGCAGGGAGCTTTTTCTTCACTGGAGATACTTAACACTAACTCATCCGTCACCTGTCAGGGATGCTGTAGGTGTATCCTAAAGCGTGGGTTCCGCATGGCATAGGGAATTGGGTTGGATATGCCCAAGATACCTTCAAACTCTAAAATTTAAGCTTCACCAACCTGGTCCCCTCCAGATGTGTTGAACTATGATTCCTACAAGCCCCGTGCTGAGTGGAGCTGATGAGAGCTGTGTTCCAAAACATCTGGAGGACACTAGGTTGACAAAGACTGCTATACTGTAGTTTTGGTGTCTACCAGCTCCATCTGGTACACAGGCTGAGACCCTACCTACCCGTAGACTGTCTCACCAGAGTGGCGCATGCTCTAGTTATCTCCTGCTTGGACTACTGCAACACGCTCTACATGGGGCTACCTTTGAAGGTGACCCAGAAACTACAACTAATCCAGAATGTGGCAGCTAGACTGGTGGCTGGGAGTGGCCACTGAGACCATATAACACCATTCCTGAAAGACTGACATTGGCTCCCAGTATGTTTCTGAGCACAATTCAAAGTGTTGATGCTGACCTTTAAAGCCCTAAATGGCCTCGGCCCTGTGTACCTGAAGGAGTGTCTCAGCCCCCATCGTTCAGCCTGGACACTGAGGTCCAGCTCCAAGGGCCTTCTGGTGGTTCCTTCACTGGGAAAAGTGAGGTTACAGGGAACCAGGAAGAGGACCTTCTCAGTAGTGGCATCTGCCGTGCAGAATCCCCTCCCATCAGATATCAAGGAAATAAACAGCTATGTGACTTTTAGAAGGCATCTGAAGGCAGCCCTGTTTAGGGATGTTTTTAAGGTTTGATGTTTTATTGTGTTTTAATATTCTGTTGGGAGCCACCCAGAGTGGCTGGGGAAACCCAGCCAGATGGATGGGGAATATATAAATTGTTGTTGTTGTTGTTGTTGTTGTTGTTGTTGTTGTTGTTGTAAAATCAAAGTTTGACAATTATGCTAGATTTTAACTTTGGGTATGAGCAGTTGAGAATTTCCAGTCCCATTTGAGCCCACAGCTAGGGTTGGGAAAGACTCCCTGTTTGAAACCTTGGAGAGCTAGTGTAGACTGTACGAATGTAGATGGACCAACAGTCTGACTTTACAGCTTCCTGTGTCCTTATGTAACAGCTTCTGTACTTTCATCATTATATAAAAAGGGAAATGCTGTAGGGTATGTTAAGCCTGGAAAAGAGACTGAGAGGAGATTTGAAAGCCACCTTCAAATATCTCAAGGACTGTCACAAGGAAGATGGAGCAAGCTTGTTCTTTACTGCTCCAGAGGGTAGGACCCAAACCAGTGGGTTCAAGTTACAAGAAAGGAGATTCCGACTAAACATCAGGAAGAACTTTTTTACAGTAAGAGCTGTTCAACAGTGGAACAGACTCCCTTGGAAGGTGGTGGACTCTCCTTCCTTGGAGGTTTTTAAGAAGAGGTTAAATGGCCATCTGTCATGGATGCTTTAGTTGAGATTCCTGCAGTGCAAGGGGTTGGACTAGATTACCCCCAGGTTTCCTTCCAACTCTACAGTTTATGATTCTATGATTTTGTGTAGCTGTTGCATAATAAAATGTTGGCATATTTTTTTTAAAAGGACTCCCTAGAAATAAACAGTCTAGCATTTAAAAAACGAAATCAGTTAGCAATCCAGATCCCTTCAGCTCAGACTTACGTGAAAATCTATAGCTTGGGAAATGACCTGCTTTTGGCCACTCCAAGCCATTTCAGTTATGCTGAATTAAGAAGGCACTTCACGAGCGAAAGGGCACAGAGGGTGTTAGATTATCTCCTGCAAAAGAACTCATCCATCTGATCCAAAAGTAATTGCTTTGTCCGAATGATCCCCACCTTCCCTTTCACTTTTGCATTCTAATTAAGCCACGTGCCGGAATCAAGATGAAATTCAATATACATGATTCGTGGGGTAACTGGTATGGACAAACTCTCCGCAAAAGCTAGCAAAACACTCGACGAGAATGAGCAGCTTCAAAAAGAAAAAAAATTAAATTACATGGGATTTACAAAGGGATCAAAGGATTATCCTGGGACAAACTCTTCAGTGTTTCCCCTGGACTGACTGTTGTTCTTTTGACAGCTCTTTTGACAGCTGGTCTGCTGAAACACCCTCCCGCATTAATGTGACCAGCCAAGGGTCAATAACTCAACTCCACTTTTTCATAAACTCCAGCGGGGAACAAGGTACACTCAACATGACTCCAGTTCCTCTGAGACCCTTCTTTGTGTTCCTCCTCCACTAGAGCTCTGGATGGTGGCAACATGAGAATGGGCCTTTTCTGCTATGGCTCCCTATTTGTAGAATGCTCTCCCCAGGGAGGTTCGGCTGGTGCCTTCATAATACTTCATAATAGTTTAGGTGCCAGAAGAAGACATTCCTCTTCAACCAGGCCTTTGACTGCTTGACATTCGGTGCCCTTTTAAATGTATTGCCGCAGGAGGCTTATTGGTTTGTTTCTGTTTTTATTTTTATTATGTATTTTGCATTATTTGTATGTAATTTTACATACAAATACCCTGAGATCTGCAGAAAAAGGGTGGTATACCATTATTATTATTATTATTATTATTATTAGCCAAGAGGAGTGCCAGAATAGCTCCACTGGCAAGTTTGCACACCTCTGTGATTCATCATCATCATCATCATCATCATCATCATTTTATTTGCACCCTGCCCATCTAACCAGGCTGCCAATAAACTCCTTGCTACTTAATAAACATTTTCCTACCGTTTTCTTTTTCTGTTCTTTTTAATCCCTTCCTTGTTACAGGCAGAGCAGTTGAGCGGCTGAGTCACAGAGGGGTGCAAACTCAGCAGTGGAGCTGTTCTGGCACTCCTCTTGGTGCCGTCCTCCCCATAGCCTCTCCTACCCTCTTCTCCTTCCTGTTAAGCAGGAAGCGACTCTGTCATTGGGAAAGCAACGCTGGCAAAGTGCTTATTTTGCTGTGCCGAAAATAACCAAATAAGGCCCAGCATGCCCTGCCTTTCCCCAACTCTCTGACCAGGCCCTTGGGATGCAGGTGGTGCTGTGGGTTAAACCACAGAGCCTAGGACTTGCCGATCAGAAGGTCAGTGGTTCGAATCCCTGCAACGGGGTGAGATCCTGTTGCTCGGTCCCTGCTCCTGCCAACCTAGCAGTTCGAAAGCACATCAAAGTGCAAGTAGATAAATAGGTACTGCTCCGGCAGGAAGGTAAATGGCGTTTCCGTGCGCTGCTCTGGTTCGCCAGAAGTGGCTTAGTCATGCTGTCCACTTGACCCGGAAGCTGTACGCTGGCTCCCTCGGCCGATAAAGTGAGATGAGCTCCGCAACCCCAGAGTCGGCCACAACTGGATCTAACAGTCAGGGGTCCCTTTACCTTTACCTGACCAGGCCCCCTGAGCCCTTATTCTCACTTGGACCCCTAGTGATCACCATCCTTGACCTTGCATAAGGCTCACAGGATTACCAAGGGGCAACGCTACAATGGATCAACAGCCAAGTGGTTGCGTGGCTCTCAGTACATTACAGTGTTGCCAAGGGGTAAGCCCACCAATGTGGGGGTCAGTGTAGGCAGAGCTGAGCAAGAGGGACCAGTGACCTGACTCGGTTTAAGGCAGGTAATACGTTCCGATGATAAGAAATGATTCTGTTTTGCTCTTTTGGTTCATTTCCCCAGTACTCCTTGCTTTCCTTCCACCATCCAAATGACCCTAACCTGTTCCCTGCTAAGGTTCTTCCTACTGTGATTACAGATTTTGGCAAACCACACGGGTATTGTTGGGACTTGAAATAAATTGACAAAGCCAGCTGGATGTCAGTGCTGACCTTTAGCACCACATGCCCTGGAACACAAATGCTCACTGGCATATGGAGATGTTTAAAGGGGTGGGGAGGGGATCGGCTTTGGAGAAAGGAGCTCTTCCAACAAGAAATTCATCTTTCATTGATAATCAGCTGGCATCAACTGCCCCAGATAAAGGGAGCGGGGAAGCAACACCTTCATTGCTCTGTTTTGATTGCAATTTGATATGTATTGTATAACCATCTGGAGCACTTTCATTTGTAGCTACATTTTGTGGACTTCCTGACAAGAGAGAACTACTGTTTTTGGGGGACGGGGGTGTGCTGGTGTGGAGGACTCCCTGGTCCTGAATGGGGTAACTGTGCCCCTGAAGGACCAGGTGCGCAGCCTAGTAGTCATTTTGGACTCACAGCTGTCCATGGAGGCGCAGGTCAGTTCTGTGTACAAGGCAGCTGTCTACCACCTCCATCTGGTATGCAGGTTGAGACCCTACCTATCCACAAACTGTCTCACCAGAGTGGTGCATGCTCTAATTATTTCCCGCTTGGACTACTGCAATGCGCTCTACGTGGGGCTACCTTTGAAGGTGACCCAGAAACTACAACTAATCCAGAATGCGGCAGCTAAACTGTTGACTGGGGGCGGCCACCGAGACCACATAACACCGATCTTGAAAGACCTATATTGGCTCCTAGTACGTTTCCGAGCACAATTCAAAGTGTTGGTGTTGACCTTTAAAGCCCTGAATGGCCTCAGCCCAGTATACCTGAAGGAGCGCCTCCACCCCCATCGTTCTACCTGGACTCTGAGGTCCAGCACCGAGGGCCTTCTGGTGGTTCCCTCACTGCAAGAAGCAAAGCTACAGGGAACCAGGCAGAGGGCCTTCTCGGTAGTGGTGCCTGACCTGCGGAACGCCCTCCCATCAGATGTCAAAGAGATAAACAACTACCTGACATTCAGAAGACATCTGAAGGCAGCCCTGTTCAGGGAAGTTTTTAATGTGTGACATCTTAGTGTATTTTTGGTCTTTGTGGAAGCCGCCCAGAGTGGCTGGGGAAACCCAGCCAGATGGGTGCGGTACAAATAATAAATTATTATTATTCCTCTGACATTATGGCTTTCCTTTGCAGGAGTGTACACATGCAAGGGCTGTACACTGATTCCTCAAAATCTGATTTCTGGGCTTGATTTGTAGTTCTGGATTAGACCTGATTCAGACCAGATCAATCTGAACATCATCTGGTCTGCCCCAGATAACAAAATACAAATATTTGGAAATCGGTTTGATTTGCATTGGGAAACCAAAATAACCATACCTTTCTTGTTTTCTACCAAATCTGCAGGCATGCCAGCCCCTACAAAATTGTAACACTGCAAAATTATAGACAGGAAGCTCCAGGGTTGTTGTTGTTTTGAAAAGAGAGAGACTGTACTGCGCTGATGTTTGTAATATTACACAATATTTGTGCAGCTTGTACGCTTGACTGTATACATTGTACTCAAAGGACTCCCACCCTCACAACAAAGTTCTAATAAAGAAAGACACCTTAAAAAGAACACAGCTGTAAGCAGACCTTGTCTAACAACTAGAGCCAAAACTGGGGGAGAGGGATACTAAGACACAGACAGCAAATGTTTAAAAAAGAATCGGAAGATTGGGAAAGGGTGGAAAACATTCAAACAGATATATACTGTGATGGAAACAAATCACAAGCTGAACAAATGGCACCAAACTCTTTCTAAGAGTGCATTAAGACTTCAGCATCACTCCCCTCAAGCATTGCAAATGGAGATTGATTGAGCCCTGCAGCTCTCAATAAGCAAAGTCCAGCTCTCCTGCTCTCCTCCCACCCTGGAGTTTGCCATATATGGTGCTGTAATTAATAACTGCAACAATTTGGAGACTGTCTGGCTTTCTGAGAGACAGTTTTGAGCACAGATCCACTATGTAGCAATTGGTAGCTGCTTCAGCAAGGTGCAAGTTAGCCTGAATCAGTTCAGGATTCAGCCAAATCCGATGCACAGCCCCATTACATGCAAGCTGAGAACCTGAGCAGCAGTGGTCAGTCACATTACTGCTGCTTACTAGGAGGTAGAAGCAGAGAGGGAATGAGGGAGCGAGGAGGTTGGCACAGTGCAAACACACCCGAGGAGCTAATCTGGTGTTCCTGTGGGTTTGTTTGCACCACACCACCCTCCCTGCCACCTCCCCCTCTACCTAAGAAGCAGCAACACTACTCTCCAGAGGTCAGGTGAACAGCAGCACTCCACCATGCCATGTGTTACTGCCTTATAGTATAGTTGTAATAGCTGCAGCAATACAGTGATACCTTGGCTTACACACGCTTCAGATTACAGACGTTTCAGGTTACAGACTCTGCTAACCCAGAAATATTACTTCGGGTTAAGAACTTTGCTTCAGGATGAGAACAGAAATCGCTCAGCGGCAACAGCGGGAGGCCCCATTAGCTAAAGTGGTCTTCAGGTTAAGAACAGTTTCAGGTTAAGTACAGACCTCCAGAACGAATTATGTTCTTAACCCGAGGTACCACTGTATAAGGTTTGGTAAGCACCCAGGACACTTGAGAGTGCTGTATCTCTTGAATGAATTTACCTGAATTCCTTCCAAACATACGCAGAAAAAACCATCAAATAGCTACCTCCTGCCCTCACATATGGCAGTCTCACACCCCATTTAAAACGGGGTTAATAAGGAGCAAGGCTTTCGGGTCAGAAAGCATGGTCTCTATGCAGGTCTCTAGCCTGGTAACCTTTCTTAGAAACGGATCACTGCTCTGCTAGCCCTCTCCCTCTCTTCTTGGAACGAATCCCCACGATTCCATCAGAAGCTCTTGAAAATCATCCTATTCATTTCCGAACAACAACTTTCAGCAGCCTGGGTACATAATATTGTTGGCTTCTCAAGTATAATTAAGCACATTTTGTTTTCGGCATTCTTCTCGTCTCCATCCTGTGGATCCCTTTCACCTCGCCTGCAGTTTGGAGGACAATTCTGACAGATCCAGCTGTCTCTGTGTACCCCCCCCCCAAAAAAATCACGGACTGTGCTACAGCTTGCATTTTTCAGCGTGCATCATGAATATTTATTCGTTTCTCAAACACACTTCAAAGTTCTTTATTACGCCTTAGGGAATCTGCAGCATGGCCGGTTCTGGAGGGAGGGGAGGCTGGGCATTTGCCAGGGCTCCAAGACCAGCAAAGAGCCCATTGCCTCGGGGGGATAAGCAAATGTGTCAGCTTCAGTTTCTCTCCATTTCCCCTTTCCCCAGCCAGAAATTCAACCCCATACATTTCTGCACCGCATTACCATTTCCTTCAAAATCCCCACAAGTTAATTGTCTGCATTTCGGTGCAAGTTTCTCCTGATATCACAGGCTGATTTGGGGGAGGGCAACCGGTTTGGTCACACTGGGTGCAGAGCCTCGGGGGAACCGCAGGGGGTGCCACAATTATTATGTAGAATGAAAGGTGAGAGGTGGGGATTTGGCATTGCACAGGGCATTGCTGAAATTTGAGACCCCAGGATCTGCCATTGCTAATATACACATTTTTCATGCAATTTTGCTTTTTATACCCCAGCATCACCCTCTGGCTAATTCAATTATAGCTCACTGTATAGCATGATTAATATTGTTTTGCAGCAATGGGTCTAGACCCGTGGTTCCCAATGTGGGGCATGCACCCCACAGGGGGGCAATTTGATTTTTAAGGGGGGGATTCGAGAATGAGTCATTAACAGTGAATGGCACTTTAGGCTTCCTCCACGTGAATAGTTCACTTTTTGAATAATAAGAATTATATGTCATGGGGGGGTGTATGTCAGGATTTTAGAGATGCTTAGGTGGGGCATGGCCAAAAAAAGGTTGGGAACCACTAGTCTAGACTTTCAAAACCATTCTCCATAATTCAAGCTAATCCCCTGGCAGTCAAACCAACAGAGTTCCGTGGGTACTTCCAAGTATGGATGCAAGGGACAGCAACTTCTGAGTAGAGGGGAGATTGAACTATTTTATTTTATTTTATTTTCTCAGAGGCAGTGCTGGCCACAGGTTTTTGAAGACCCTTGGGCAAGACATCCTCAGTGACCGTTGGCTATGCTGGCTTCAGCTGTAGGGAGTTATAGTCCAACAACATATGGAAAGCACTGGGACTTGGAAGCCTGCAGGAACCCACCACTGACAAGGGGATGTGCTTTTGCAACCGATGAAAGCTTGAGGGGAAATCACCCTTTGCACTGATGAGCTCAAGTATAGTTGTTCTTGTTTCTGTCTCCTTGCCTTGCCTTGGGATAGATAAGACTCCTCCCTGCTTTCATAACAAGGATCTCTGCCATAGCCTTCCCCTTTCCACTGCTCTTCTCCCTTGGCCTCCACTCCATTCCAGCATCTCCTCAGGCCACCAGAACTCACCTTCCCTTCTATTTTGGGTACAAGGAGTCCAACTCATGGACAGATTACATTTTTTTGCTCTCATCAACCACACCACCCATAAGGGTTGATCGCTGCTACTTCCTCATGGCTCAAGATCATAGCATCATCAGGCAGTTGCTGAGAAACCCACTTCAACAGGGGACTCCACTACTGGTAACAGAGCCCCCTGGACCTGTTGCTGCTCCCCTTGTCATTGCCACCTCCTTTGTCCCCTTTGGCCAAGTGGGAGGGAGAGAGTACCAAAAAGGAATGGGAGTGAACAGAAGGAACAGCAGCTGCCACTTCCACCTTGGTCTTCTGTGTTTCCTCTGTTCCCTGCTTTGCCCTCATGGGATGTTGGAGTATATGGGATTCACACCATTCCTAATGGTGCGAATCATGCCAGATCACATCTGGCCCTAAATCTGTGGCTCAACCAGACTGTTCACTGGAGGGCAGGTTTCTTTTCCTTCAGGAAGCAATTTCAACGCGTTTCCATTTGTAGATTCGGGTGGCGCTGTGGTCTAAACCACTGAGTCTCTTTGGCTTGCCGATCAGCAGGTCGGCGGTTTGAATCCCCATGACGGGGTGAGCTCCCGTTGCTCTGTCCCAGCTCCTGCCAACCTAGCAGTTCGAAAGCACACCAGTGTTCATAGATAAATAGGTACTGCTGTGGCGGGAAGGAAAATGCCGTTTCCTTGCGCTCTGGCTTCTGTCATGGTGTTCCATTACACCAGAAGCGGTTTAGTCATGCTGGCCACATGACCCAGAAAGCTGTCTGTGGACAAATGTTGGCTCCCTCGGCCTGAAAGTGAGATGAGTGCCGCAACCCCATAGTCGCCTTTGACTGGACTTTACCATCCTTTTTTTTACCATTTGTAGAGAAGGGTGTAGAAATGTTATGACGATACTTTAAGTCTTAAATTATAAAGACATGGGAAGGGCATTGAAAGAGAGAGAACTCCTTGGAGTGAATTGTGCCTGAGTTTTGCTTCCCTCCCCAGCAACACTAGGGCACGCTAAGGTCATTAGGCGTGATATTACTTCAGTACAATTAAGCACCAAGGATGCTCCATTAATTTACATTAGGCACAGGCATCTGCTTGGCAGTACGCTGTTCACCAGGTGTGAAGAGCTCAATTCCCCTTCTCATAAGCTCATTCATTATCTTCTTCATTATCGTGGGAGCTCACTTTGCTTCAAGAATGCTGCCATAAGGACCCATATGGATTGCCCTGGTGGTAGAATGGGGATGAGTCAATAGATTTGCCATCCAGCCTGAGCCATGAGGCTGAGGCACTGAAGCAGGAAATGAAACACACTCTCTTGCCCCCTAAGAGTGGGAGGGAGAGGAAAGGACTAATATGCAGCCTTTGAAGGCTAAAAAGAAATTAACTCTTTACTTGTTCTATGTATTTCATCATGCCAAAAGACTTCACTGATGGAGGGCTATGCTAAATAACGTCCCAATTTCTGGCATTCGTGTTCCAAGTAGAACATTCAGTGCTGTCAGACAAATCACTGAGAATGTAAAGGTAAAGGTAAAGGGACCCCTGACCATTAGGTCCAGTCGTGACCGACTCTGGGGTTGAGGCGCTCATCTCGCTTTATTGGCCGAGGGAGCCAGCGTACAGCTTCCAAGTCATGTGGCCAGCATGACTAAGCCGCTTCTGGCGAACCAGAGCAGCACACAGAAACGCCGTTTACCTTCCCGCTGGAGCAGTACCTATTTATCTACTTGCACTTTGACGTGCTTTCAAACTGCTAGGTTGGCAGGAGCAGGGAGCGAGCAACAGGAGCTCACCCCATCACAGGGATTCGAACCGCTGACCTGATCGGCAAGTCCTAGGCTCTGCGGTTTAACCCACAGCGCCACCCGCGTCCCACAATGTATATCTTGCCAAATTATTTTTGATGTTGTTTGGGATTGCCTTTGTCCCCCACCACCCAGTTTTGACTTCTCAGCACCATTTTTCTTTGCTCTCACTGATCTTTGCATTTTCTTTGCTCTCACTGATGACGGCCTCTTCAATTCAACTGACTGCAGCAATCCACATTATTTTGTGTACTAGCCTCCATCACATCATGCACAGCATCACAACATCCCTGGCAAAATCATTCTGCCTGCCACTTCCAATGACCACGGACAGTGATGGCAAATGTGTTTTCAGCAGGTGCAGCACTCCCCACCCCGACAAAACCCTTTCAACACTCACAGAAATGAACACAAAATTTAGGCGCATAGTTTCAACTCTGTTCTCCACTGATCACGGATGATTTCTCTCAGGCAAGGGGTCAAAGTCAGAATAATTTCACAAGCCGAATTACAAATTTTCATTTGCGTCCAGTTTCAGCTGAGTGATTCAAAAACTCTGTGTCTATTTAAAATGTCAGGGGACACATTGATATCAATACACCTTTGCATACTCTAAACTTGGTTTCAGATTATCCGAGCATTACTAAGGAAGCGGTGGTGAAGATCCAGTGACATATAAATTTCCACTTCCTAAGGCCTGCCCTCTATGATGAGGGGGTGGTCTGATCAGGAAGGAGACACAGCTTTTTCAGTCTGGTTTTTATTTCCAGGTGTGTGTCTCCGTTTTGCCTTTTTTTCCCCCCCTCTTCCATTGACATCAGCTGGAAGGGAAACTGCTATCCCCACTCCAGAGCTGTTGCGTTAATTTATCTGCTACTCATTTGTGGCATCCCCTACTGGGGAGCAATTTATTCACCCATGATTCTCTGGAGCCAGCAGCAGTTGAGCCCATTGATGTTAGAGGGAGCCCACCCTCCCATCTTATTCTGAACAGAGGAGAGCTGCAAATAACTTATCTGTATGAGGGACAGTTATAGTGGCTAATGTAGGTGCCTTTTTCATTGATGGAGTGGCTGTTGGTGGTGGGGGCATCATGTCCACCCCATTTCGTGGTTCTGTGTCTTTTATGCTCTTTTAGATGTGGCAGCCTGTGATGGCCTGGGATTTGGACTCGGAGGCTGAACCTGAGGAATCCCAGCCTGCACTGGAGTCCCCGCCTCCAGAACCAGCTGAGCCAGGGCTGGGGCTTGATCCTCAGGTGCAGGCACCAGCTGAGTCTGCTCTGGCCCCTGAGGTGATGGAAGACCCATTGCCTGCAGGTGCTCCACTCTCAGCCCCATTAGGGGAAGCTGAGGTTGCCTCTGGGTCCAGTAGCCCTCCAGCCTCTCCTGAGCTGCAGAGGCTCAGGGAAGAGGCGGAGGGAACTACCGTATTTTTCGCCCCATAGGACACACTTTTCCCCCTCCAAAATGAAGGGGAAATGTGTGTGTGTGCTCTATGGGGCGAATGCAAGCTTTCGCTGAAGCCTGGTGAGCGAGAGGCATCGGTGCGCACCAACCCCTCTCGCTCTCCAGGCTTCAGGAAGCTATCCGCAAGCCTTGCAAGCCCAGTGGGAGTTCCCATGGGCTCACAAGGCTTGGGGCGGCAGCCTGCAGCCTGAAGCACGGGAAGCCCTTCGGAGGCAAGTGCTTTGGGCGGGTGTCCGCAAGCCTTGCGCGCCCGGTGGGAGGTCCCGCCGGGCGTGCGAGGCTTGGGTCGGCAGCCTGCAGCCCGAAGCGCCCTCCGGAGGGCGCCCTGTGCTTCGGGCAGGTGTCCGCAAGCCTTGCGCGCCCGGGCTCACAAGGCTTGGGGCGGCAGCCTTCAGCCTGAAGCACAGGGTGCCCTCCAGAGGGCGCCCCGTGCTTCGGGCAGGTATGCGCAAGGCTTGGGGTGGCAGCCGCAGCTGGGGGGGGGAAATAATTTTTTTTATTCATTTCCCCCCAAAAAACCGAGGCGCGTCGTATGGGCCAGTGCGCCCTATAGGACAAAAAATACGGTAAGTTCCTCCAGGAGGAGTGCTCGCCTCCAGGCCAGGAGAGGCGAGGCACCTGTGGACCGGGGCCGCCCTATGCCTTGGGGCAGATAAAAGCCAGCCAGCCCAGTCCCAGGTTGCAGGAGCAACATTGTTGGTAGCCTGTTCCTGTCTGCACCCTGTCTTGCTCTTCTGCCAGAGTTCCTGACCTCACCCGACTCCCTGCCTTGGACCCCGCTTCAGCTTTGATGGACAGCCTCCATACCGCACCCTTGACCTCGGACTGGACGCAGACCATGGTTAACCCTCGGGACCAGCACAAAACCATGTTGTGTTATGCCCTCCAAGGCAGCCATTTTGAGACTGATGCCCATGCCGCTTTTTCAAAATTCCTAATGTGCCCACTGGCCCCAAATGTTTGCCAGTCCTTGCTCTGGGTAAAGGGTACATTCTCCTGGTTCCCACTTACTATCTCACAATGACTTCCAAGAAAACTTCTTATGCCTGGCTATCTGTGGTCTCTATTCAGGCTACTGAGGGTATAGGTGAAGACGCCATGGCCATTGGCAGAGATATGGCACCCCTAGAGGAACTGGCCCAGGAAGTATCTGCCCCCTCATTCTGAAGATGCTGGTCAGGCCTGCTTTAATATGAGATACTTTTTTGCAATAAAAACCAGCTAAATCCTAACATTTGGTGAAACGAAAAGAGATTCATCCAAGTTTCTGAAGCCTTGCAGCAGTAGCTACAGCTCCAAGCGCTGTTTATGCAAGATTTTATTGCACACAAAGAGAAGAAATCTACTTGGATGCCAAATCAAATGTAAAATGGACGTAACTGTTGATGCAAGGAAGGAGAAATCTCACCATTCACTGCCATGAAGAGAACCTAAGCTGTCATTATTCCAGAGAACTGAGCCCTACAATATCAGACCACAGGTGTGTAAATAACTAAAGCTATATGTCAGCCTTGTCAGCCTGCTGCAGTAAAGGAAATGGAGTTTTTAGTACAGAGCGAGAAACCAATAAAAAAATATGGTGGGAAATAAAAAGAAGTTCCAAACAAATACCAAAGGGTGTATCTTCAAAGTTAGGCTTCCTGTCTGCTGGGGATATGATGGAGTTTTTAGCCAGTATGGGTGACAGATTATAAAAGACTTTTCAAAAAATCATGGGCGATATTGTACTGATTGTTTTACTAGTGCTCTTTGCTGTGAGTCTATTAGCATGAGTAGGTGCTTCAACTTGCACCACAAATAGGAGAATTGGCACTCCTACTCAAGAGTGGGTGCCGCTACTATTTCAAGGAAGACCTTAAAAGCGGCCATCATCTTTTCGGTGATTGTTCCTGTATCTTGAGCAGCTCTGTAGTAAAGCTAGTAACACTTCACTGAGGTGCCATCTCTCCTGAGATGAAACTCAGAAATCGGAGTCCATACAGACAGCACCACCAGCTTAAGGTACGTATCAACAGCTGGTACAGACATGCTGTCAGGGAACTGCCATCGGAGCTCAAGGGGGTGGAGAGGCTCTCGGATGCTGGGGAGGGAACCAGCCGGGAAAGAGGGAGAGCTTCCGCTGAAGAAGGAGGGAAGGAGGAGGCATCGGAGGGAAGGCTCAGGGACGCTTCCAGCGAGACCAGTGGAGAGAGCTCAGGACCTCCCCTTGGAACGCCCACTCTGCGCAGAAAGCTGTCGCGCAGGGAATCAAGGCGGAGACTTTCTGTCAAAGAACTTTTATGTTGGAAAAAGTTCAGGAAACGCTCACTGACGGATTCTGCCGGTGATTAAGACAGCCACGAAGTGAGGGCTGTCCGGCCAGGGAAAGTTTTAACCAACTACTCAACTTGGAGCGGTTTGGCGCTTACGCACAAGCAACCCCTTATCCCATTACACATGCATAGAGACTTAGGCATGGTGTGATGGCTGATGAGAAGCTGAGATGTTGCTGATGCATTGCACATCAAGCACCACTCATCCCGTAAGCTCTTCTCCATCAAATTCAGACCCTGAGTTGTCATCTCAGTGGTGAGGACCTGGATCTGACTGCTGAGATGGATCCTGACCACCTCCAACTCCCTATAGGCAACGTTGACAGGTGAGTGGGGCTGCCCACCTGTCAATCATCTGACATCATTAAAATCTCCTGTGGCTAGTTCAAAGGGGCTTGCTGATTGGCTGTGATGGTGTGCCTTCAAAGGGGATTGCTGTCAGTGCTGATCAGCTGATGGGCGCTGACAGGGAACCCTATTTTGTCCATTTGCAGACCTGGTTTGGATTCAAACTGCAGCTGCAAATGGACATTTTTTCCTCTGCAAATCTGTATGCAGAGGAAAAATGTCCTCTTGCAGGCTCAGTTTGCATACAAGCCATGCTTGCAAATGGCCAACATCAAAGGGGCTCACCATTAGCCTCTTTGATCATCTGATCGGAGTGTCTTCAAAGGAGCTCTCTGCTGAATGCCAGTCAGCAAGACCAGTGGTCAGGGATGTTGGCTGCCTATGGCCTAAAGTGTACTTTAGGTTCCGAAGATGGGACATCTGTTAGAGAAAAATTCAGTGGTGCCTCGTAAGACGAAAAGAATCCGTTCCGTGAGTCTCTTCGTCTTGCGGTTTTTTCGTCTTGCGAAGCAAGCCCATTAGCGGCTTAGCGGCTTAGCGCTATTAGCGGCTTAGCGGCTTAGCAGATCAACTGATAAGTGGCTTAGCGACTTAGCGGATCAGCTGATAAGCGGCTTAGCGGCTTAGAAAAAGGGGGGGAAAGGGAAAAAAACCCGCAAGAACTCGCAAGACATTTTTGTCTTGCGAAGCAAGCCCATAGGAAATTCGTTTTGCGAAGCACCTCCAAAACTCTTTCATCTAGCGAGTTTTCTGTCTTGCGAGGCATTCGTCTTGCGGGGCACCACTGTTGCCTTAATTGAAATTCAGAGTAAATGTGCACGAAGAACCATTTGAGAAATTTTGAGGCACACCCAAACAGATTCAGCAAGACTTGCAAATATCTTAAGGAGATGGGGGGGGGGGGCAGAGAGGGCAGAAACTTTTCAGCATTTTTCCAGATGGACAGAAGTAGTTAGATCACAGAGTTTATACAAGCATTTTGTCTGTGTGGTGATTATTGTTTTAGAATAAAAAGAGTGGCCCTCTTCTTTGCTATTCCATATCTTAAGTTGTTGTATCAAAATTACTTACTTACTTACGTACTTCTTACATATATGCCAAAAAGTTTTCTAAGTGGTTTACAAGTATAAAATCACTACATATTTAAAAGAGACAATAACAAATCCCTCGGGGCCTTAAAACATCCTTTATTTAAAACATACAAAGAAAGCATTTAAAACAATAAAATCGGAAATTCTGTTCAGGGCTTGCCTATATTATTATTATTATTATTATTATTATTATTATTATTATTATTATTATTTAGTGTATGCACTGCTTATATGTGGCCAAGGGCATTGTTTTCATCAATTTAATTCACCTTATGTGAATTTGCAGGTGTATTTTTAGTTCGGATATTCAGGGAGAAGGTCTAACAGGCTAGTTCACATCCAACAAGCTATTATTTGGTTCTCTGGAAGATGCTCCATTTCATAATTGCATGTCAGTGCTATCTCACAAGCCATCAGCTGCAGGAGCTCAGAGGATGTGCAGCGGTTTTCAAAAAAAGTTGGGCAGAAATTGTATTTTGTTTGCTGTTCCTTTTGGTGTTTGGAAAAATGGATTTTGATAGAGATCTCACTGCCTCAGCATTTTTAAAGGCATGTGAATTGCTGTTGAGTACAGACTGCCATTGCAGCCACGCAGCTGTTAGCAATTGTGGAAAGTTACTGAGAAAGGCATCACTTTGAATTACAAACTCTAGAACACGAGCATTGGATTTTTGGCTAATTGAGTGAAATATACTCAGAGTCGAGAGTGGATTTCATGCTCTTTATTCAGCTCATAGTGGTGAGGAGGAAAAAAAGTCCCCTCAAAGTATCTGCTTTATATACATTATTTACACAATGGGCTGCACATGATTGGCTAATTCCGGAATTCTCCTGTAGGCCAATCAGGTTGTGGATTCACTTCCATCTGGAACTGGATTTGGTGGCTCCTGCAGACGAATCATACTGCTGCATTGTTCTGGGACCAATCAGACTGCTGCATTTTGGATCCTATTGTCCTGGGATCAATCAGACTGCTGCATTTTGGATCCTATTGTTCTGGGACCAATCAGACTGCTGCATTTTGGATCCTATTGTTCTAGGACCAGTCAGACTGCTGCATTTTGGATCCTATTCAACTCAGTACGTAACATTGAGTTAATTGACTGCCCTCTGTACCACATTTCCCAATTGTCCAGTGGCTTTCTCCTGCGGAAATTGTAACAATGGTTGGCGTTCTTGAAATACCCTTCTAAATCCGTTTTTTAAAGCTAGAAATCCAGAATTTTTGGGGGGAGGAGGGGTAGAATGGGAGTAAATTTAGGACCTCTGGGCCAGTTTGCACTACTTATATCAGGGATGGCTCTACCAGAATCCAGACCATGCATATGTGTTCTTTGTTGGCATCCATCTGTCTCAAGAGACAGTGGAGAGTGCCTCCGGGGGTGAAGTCAAACCGCTGTGTTTGCAGCACCAAAGTGGCCTTTCTGGGACGCAAGCCTGGGCAGTGTCTGTGGAGGTCTTGGCTTGGCTGCAGGAATTGCCAGGAGGAGGCATGCAAAGCACCATCCAACTATCTGGTTGGGAAACTGGGAGGTTTCGTGAGTGCTGCTGCTGGAGGAAGGACCTGAAAGAAAGTGGGCAAAAGATATTGGCCCTCTCTACCAATGTCAGGCTTCAGGGAATTGACTTCCTCCCCCGTGGCAGTAAATAAGGAGATCCAATGAAAGGAACGTCTTGCCAGTTAGATTCTTTAATAATCACAAAATGAAGGATTTAAATTAAGACCGTTTGATCAAATCAAAGATAAACTAGATGGATGGTTACAATATTATCAGTTCAATGAGTTGCATAAGCTTGATAAGAAAAATGGTTTTGCAATGGAAAAATCCAAATTGGAAACGGAGTTGTTAGATACTAATGTTAAAAACTTATCTGAAATATATAATACAAAGGATGAACAAGTTAAATCTGTAATGATGGATTGGGCAAGAGATGTTGGACACAATATAATGTTGGAAGATTGGGAAAGGTTGTGGAAGAACGGGGTTAATTTCACTGCATGTACTGTATTAAAAGAAAACATTATGAAAATGATGTATAGATGGTACTTAACCCCGGTAAAATTAGCAAAGATCTACCATACTAATGATAATTTATGTTGGAAGTGCAAAGAAAAAGAAGGTACCTTTTATCATATGTGGTGGACATGTCCTAAGGTGAAAGACTTCTGGGAAAAGATTTATAATGAGTTGGAAAAAAATGTTGAAAAATACATTTGTTAAGAAACCAGAAGCCTTTCTGCTTGGAATAATAGGATTGGAATTGCCCCCAAAAGATGTTAGATTGTTTTTGTATGCCACTCAAGACTGCTATTAGCTAAAAATTGGAAATCTCAAGAAATACCAACAGTAGAAGAATGGCAGATGAAGATGTTGGACTTTTTGGAGCTAGCCAACCTGACTGGAAGAATCTGCAATCAGAAAGAAGAGGAGTATCAAGAAGATTGGAAGAAATTTAAAGACTTTTTAGCCAAATATTGTAATGTAAGATAATTAGAAGTCACTTGAAAGTACCAAATAGGTTTCGGATTAAAACAAGAATGATTTGTAAAGAAATATGGATTTAAAATATTAAGAAAAGAAGATAGTAAATTGAAGGAGTTAATTTTATTAGAAAGATGATTTTGGAGAGCTGTTACAAGGTGATACAATGAAATTCAGTTAGGGGGGATTTGAGGAAGTCAGTTAACAATGAAAGATAAATTGGGTTTTACAAGTAATATGTGTTTATATTTTTGTTTTTGTTTTTGTTTTAGAATTGTAATGTGTTTTCTATTGTGTGTTTTTATGTCATACTTGTTATAAATGTGGAAAATCAATAAAAAAAATTGGAAGGAAAAAGATTCTTTAATAATCACAGTGATAGACAAAAGAATACGTGTCCCTAGAAATGGCGGTGCTCCCAATTAAGGCTTTCCCCTCCATCCCTATTAGTCTACGTCACTCCTACGTCTTGTAATCTGAGCTTTCTTTTTCTGTTTCTTCTTCTCCTAGCTGTTCCCCATCCAGTATTTCCCAACTTCTGCCTTCTGAACTATGCCCCTCTGCAAACCAGTGTTATAAATCTATACTGTCCTCCTGTTCCTGGGAAGATTCGTGATCAGGAGGACGGGGTGGCTCTCATCATTCCTCCTTAGTGCAGCCCTCCTCCACACAGTCCCTGACAACCGAACACAAGTCCAGTTCCTGGAGATTGATATACCAGGAACACCAGTTGTTGAAGTGTCATCCTGCTTGCTATGTGTAGGGTCCAGTTTGTCGTCACCCATCACTACATAGGTGTGGCTGCAACACACATATGTACCTCACATGATGACTGCAACACCTAGGGATAACGGGTGAATCGGTCATCAAAGGTAGAAGGCCTAAGAATTTCATATCACTTCAGCTCTAGCATGTTTTCTGTTCACACATTCAACTGCCACTCATCATCGGCACAGATGTGTAATTGCCTCAGAAAACTCGTGTTTCCACATGGGCTTCACATTCATTTCAAGAGGTGGTGTTCAATTAAGTTTTACTCAGAGCAGAGTAAATTTGAAATTAATGGATGAATTTTTAAAATTTATTTATTACCTGCCCTTCACACTAATGTCCCAGGGCAGGTCACAACATTAAAACACAATATTAAAAAAAGTTTCAAACAACTAAGTCACTATGTTAATTTCAATGGGTCTACTCTCGGTAAAGCTTAGTTAAATACCACCAAGTGTGAAACTATTGTGAAAACTGAAATGAAGCTGAGGAACTAACATGGGGAACTTTTTTTTAAGTCTCACATAAGAGGCCTTGCTTTGCCAATGGCTACATGCCAGGAACAGTGTCCTAACACTTGCTTTCCTTGAAAATTCAGCCATTGCTGTTATGTAGAGAAAGAAGGCAAACTGGGACATTCATGGCACTGGGACAAGGAAGCAAAAACAAATAAATGGAATTTACAAATATCCTGAGTAATAAAGCTTACTTATTTTGCATCTGCAAACTCTCCCCCTCCCTGCTCATCTGAATATTTATGAACATCTGGATTATTAAGCATTTTCTGGCAGGAATGATCAGAAAAAGCAAGATCCTGGTGACTAACTGCTCAGACTCTCACATGCCCATCTTAATCAGGCTCTTTCTCCACTAGGGCTATTGATACAGACACAGATATAGATTTGCACATTCCTAATTTTACAAGAAGGCAAGCTGTCATTTCCTGCCTTAGCTCGCAGCATTTCAGACAACTGCGAAATAATGTGCCAGCCGTCCAGAAGATGCAGCTGTCTCCACCCACATGGTGTGCCAGGGATGCAGTGGGTAACAGAAGCGGTTCAGCCAGTGGGGTGGCGCACCAGTGCTAGCTTTCTGACAGTTGTGCCACTGAGGGCTTACCTGGAGGACAAACAGAGGTGGCAGGGAGGTCAGGAATGTGGAAGTACATTAGTGGAGCAAATCCAACTTGACTGGCTCCACTTCCACAGTCCTGACCTCCCTGTAGAACTTGCTCTACCTCTACCTCCTGGTAAGCTGTGGCAAAACCACCACTGTTGCAGCTCTGTGTTGCAGATGAGCCATTTCTGATGGGTAGGTAAGCTATTTAATCAGAAGGAATAAAGAACCCACCACTTCTTAGCTTGTACAGTGAGTGCTGGATCCAGTTTTTGTTGCTTTCTGGAGGGGGGCTCAATGGAGTCAACTCTTCTTCACTGCTGC
The DNA here is from genome assembly GCF_964252035.2 of Podarcis erhardii. Classification (NCBI taxonomy): domain Eukaryota; kingdom Metazoa; phylum Chordata; class Lepidosauria; order Squamata; family Lacertidae; genus Podarcis; species Podarcis erhardii. Next base: position 31,800,809 of record NC_138515.1, on the reverse strand, counting down.
CTACCTCCTCTGAGACCAGGCCGTACAGCTGCTTCAATCACTGCTAACTTGGCAAAGTTCTGATTAGTCAGAGGGATGTGGATCAGAACCATAGCTGTCAACTTTTCCCCTTTTTTAAGGGAAATTCCCTTATTTCGAATAGGATTCCTCGCAAGAAAAGGGAAAAGTTGACAGCTATGATCAGAACAGTTTGGATCAAAATGTACTGCTACTACTACTTCTGCTGCTGCTGCTGCTGCTATAGTGGTACCTCAGGTTAAGAACTTAATTTGTTCTGGAGGTCCGTTCTTAACCTGAAACTGTTCTTAACCTGAGGTACCACTTTAGCTAATGGGGCCTCCTGCTGCTGCCGCGCCGCCGGAGCACGATTTCTGTTCTCATCCTGAATCAAAGTTCTTAACCTGAAGCACTATTTCTGGGTTAGCAGAGTCTGTAACCTGAAGCATCTGTAACCCGAGGCACCACTGTCCTATTATTATTATTATTATTATTATTATTATTATTATTATTATTATTCCATGCATTGTTCCTTTATCACAGAGGTGGGGGTTCTGTGACCCACCAGATATTACCGGGCCAAAGCTCCCATCATTCCTGATCATTGGCCAGGTTGATGAGAGACAGAGTCCAACGGTAACTGGAGGTCATTATCTGACAAAGAGAACAGACCGTTCCCGTATCAGAGAAAGAGAGTGAAACACTTACAGTTAGTTTCTTTGTTAAGGAAAGCAGGACAAAAAACACATGGAGACTTCTAAAGGTTGCTTCTGTCTTGATGAAGCAGTTGTCCAGACTGGCTTGTAGCTCCCCCTTCACTCCCTAGCTCTCTGTGTCAGCAGGGGTGTCTTACCTATAGACATTAGTGGCGCAGGGTGCCAGGGCACCAGATTTTGGAGGGTGCCACAGGCTGAGTGCCTGAGTGCCTGATGGGCACGATCGGGGGCAGGCGCAGGGTGCCCCTCTCTGGCCGCGTTGCTGCCTGCACGCCTCCCTGTGAGCGGAGCGGGGAAGCGCCCTGTGTGATAACCAGCGCTAAGCGAGGATGGCACAGCTGACAAGCCACCTGATATGCTTGCTGGCCCTGCTGTGGCGCAGACTTCCCTGGACGGGGGTAGGTAAGGGGCACCAGGCATTTAGAGGGAGGCTTCGCAGGAGGCCATCTGGGTTGCGATCCAGGCACTTCTTACTTACATGCAGCGCTGAGCGCGCGTCAGACCGTGCGATGTAAACAAGCTGGACCGAAGTCCCCTCCCCATTAAAAAAGGTCGACAACTCTGGGAAAGAGGGGGGCACCGGAGAGATATTTGTGCCATGGCACCGTATATGTTTAAGGCGGCCCTGTGTGTCAGGCCCCTCCCTCGGTCTGCAATGAGCTCCAAGGGAGCATCTCTGTGTCAGCCTGGCTCTTTGCTTGGCAGCATGCAATAAACGCCTCGTTCTGGGATGGGGGGCTTAGAAGCTGTCAGAGTGGCTCTGTGGTAGAACTGCCAAGTCTGACTGCTGAGAGCCAGTGTTATAGTGGTTAAGAGTGGTAGACTCATAATCTGGTGAACCGGGTTCACATCTCTGGTCCTCCACATGCAGCTGCTGGGTGACCTTGGGCTAGTCACACTTCTCTGAAGTCTCTCAGCCTCCCTCACCTCACAGAGTGTTTGTTGTGGGGGAGGAAGGGAAAGGAGAATGTTAGCTGCTTTGAGACTCCTTCGGGTAGTGATAAAGAGGGATATCAAATCCAAACTACTCTTCTTCTTCTTCTTCTTCTTCTTCTTCTTCTTCTTCTTCTTCTTCTTCTTCTTCTTCTGTCCCTGCCCTGTGTTGGGCCACCTGCCTGTGTCCTCCTCTTCACTATCTCTCAAGCTCCCTGCCTCCAGTACTTCCCAGTTCATCTCCTCATTTTGGCCGTGGCCAGTTTCCCAAGCTCATACCAAGAACTAACTTAGTTGGTCTTTAAGGTGCTACTGGAAGGAATTTTTTTATTTTGTTTTGACTAGGATTTGTTGTTGTTGTTTAGTCATTTAGTCGTGTCTGACTCTTCGTGACCCCCTGCAAGAGAGCACGCCAGGCACTCCTGTCTTCCACTGCCTCCCACAGTTTGGTCAAACTCATGCTGGTAGCTTCGAGAACACTGTCCAACCATCTTGTCCTCTGTCATCCCCTTCTCCTTGTGCCCTCCATCTTTCCCAACATCAGGGTCTTTTCCAGGGAGTCTTCTCTTCTCATGAGGTGGCCAAAGTTTTGGAGCCTCAGCTTCAGGATCTGTCCTTCCAGTGATCACTCAGGGCTGATTTCCTTCAGAATGGATAGATTTGATCTTCTTGCAGTCCATGGGACTCTCAAGAGTCTCCTCCAGCACCATAATTCAAAAGCATCAATTCTTTGGCGATCAGCCTTCTTTATGGTCCAGCTCTCACTTCCATACATCACTACTGGGAAAACCATAGCTTTAACTATACGGACCTTTGTTGGCAAGGTGATGTCTCTGCTTTTTTAGATGCTGTCTAGGATATAGACAGCTAGGATATAGGACCTAAAAGCTCTTCCTCTGTGCTTTCCCTGGGAGGGCTGTTAGTCAGGTGGCTTCCACCACTCCTCCTCATCTAGCCAGTCCCTGACATTATCATGGATGAAGATGCACCTTGAGGAGTATGATTTTGAGGTTCAAAATGACTGGCAGCAAAACCGCTAAATAGCATCTCTCTGTTGGCACTCTGGCTGACTACTCATACATTTATTTTCATTCCTAGTTGTTCTCTGCATTGCCTATTCTGTTTGGTAGGGAGAAAATATCTGTGTTCCATTCCATGTATATATAACAGGAGAGGGTGTCATTTGGCTTGGAGGCAGCCACAGCCTAAGTAAATGTTGAGATGTATTTGTGTCTCCCTGTAACTAGCAATGCTCCAGTTGTGCTGGGAAATCTATTCTCTCTGAGGAGTGAGAGGTGCAAATTGTTCCCAAAATGTTTAGGGGAAATATATATATATATTCTGTGTTCATTAAACAGTGATAATTAGGTGACAGTTTATGCTACATCCCTTGAGAGAGCAATAGGTAAGCCCAAGAGGCAAGTACAATGTGAGGATGTCAAGGCAGAAGTGAAACATGCATGAGTATGTCCTTCTGCAACACATCATTGGCACAATCCCAGTGCATTTGTGGTGGATTCAAGGGCACCATCTGGGGTGCTGGGGCCCCCATTTTTTCATGTGCTCTACGGCAGGCATAGGCAAACTCGGCCCTCCAGATGTTTTGGGACTACAACTCCCATCATCCCTGACCACTGGTCCTGTTAGGTAGGGATGATGGGAGTTGTAGTCCCAAAACATCTGGAGGGTTGAGTTTGTCTATGCCTACTGTACAGGAAGATGTTCTCAGACACCAGGCCTGTTGGTATACCAACTCTGTGTTACAAGAATGCCTGCAAATGTGACATGGAGGCTGCCAACATCAACCATGCCATGTGGCTCTCTCTTGCAGATAACCGCAGTGTCGGGGGGGGGTCAGTCAGGTCAATAGCAGTGACCAGAGGAGAAATGACAGCTGGGAGGAACACAGAGAGAAGAAACACCATGGTTTACCTGCAGCAGCACAACCGGACACCTTCTTCTGCCCCGACTGCAACAAAACATGTCTCTCCCACATTGGTCTCTACAGCCAGAACAGGCACTGCAACCTTCCAATAGCTTGACCTCAACCCCAAAGCACACTCCTCCATTGTCGCAGGAGACAGATAGATGCCAACCACACACTAAAGAAGGGCTAATCTGTGCCTAGGAAACAGCTGGGCTTCAGTTTAGGCTACAGGAAGTGCCCTGTTTGCCCAGCTGCTGACACCATGCCTCTTTGCTGATGATTGGTGCTTTGATTCAGCTATCAAACTGCAACACACCTTTTGCTGTCCGACATATGGGGCTTCTGGAATGTACGACTGACATATTCTGCAGCTTGGGGTGGGGGTGGGGACCATGGGAAAAGACAGCATTATTAAATCATGCCTGCGCTGGGTAGGATACTGCTCTTGCGCATTAATTACTGTTAGCTTCAGAACGAAAAGGAAAATAGCTGAGTTTTATCGGAGACTTTTTTTTCCTGACCGCATTAATTATTGCCTCACTGAATTCATTATTTATTTTGCCAAGTACCTTGAGGCCCTTCCTGAAACAGCTTGGAATCTAGGTTAATGACATGACGTAACTCGCAGATGAAGAAAACAAATGGTTGGGTTTGATTTCTTCATTAGAGGCAGAATTAATCAATGCCAGAATTTGAAATACCCCGTTAACAAGGGCTTTGCTTCATGTCAATGACCCTTAGGAAGGTTCGCATGAATCTACCAGCATCCTTTGAGAAGAAAATGTGATGGGAAGGGAGGTGGAAAAAGAGGGGGAGGTGTGAAAAAGAGTGGGCAACGTGGTGGATAAGCAGAATCAAGAAATATTTCAGTAAGAAAAGAAATGTCAAAATACAACAGGGGCCATTTGCTTGTTTGTATTAGGACTCCCTCCCTGCATGGTTTGGGTAACAGATCAGGTTCAAAAGCTGTGATTTCCCATCCAAATTGGCTTTCCTGACAGTTCTCCCCTGGAAGCTGATCATTGGCTGTTTCCCCAGCCAATGAATGGAGATCTTCACCCACCCAAAAGAGAATCGTGTTTGGATCTTGGATCTCTGGCTATATGGCTGGCAACTTCTAGGGTAAGGAATACATTCTACAAAGCAAGCTGTAATGGAAATGCTTATGAATATGCAGGATGACTTTTTAAAAGTCACAAATAGCTGCAGAAATGTGGTCCATGGAACAGAAAACTGGGGAAATTGGAAAGAGAGAGAAGCCAAATTAACAGATCTACCCGTCCCGACAATTCCACCACAACCACCTTCTGCGTCAGAGAAGACCAATCTTTCATTCTGCAACCAAACGTCTTGGGACCAGACATCCTCAACAGTGATGCCATTGTACCAAACATTTCCCCAGCTCCATTCTACATTTCCTTTCAGAGGCATAGAAACCTGAACTGCAGTGGTGTCATGTCACTCAGCTTTGCTTACTGGAGGTTACAGGGGAGAGGGAGAGAAAGAGATGCAGGGCTGCGGTTTCCAGCAGCACTAAATGTTGTCTGTCACTTGTAGTGGCTGGTTCTGCCTTTGCAAAACAAAGGGAAGCTCACTTTACAGACCACCACCAGAAAATTCAGTGGTATTCTCCCAGTTGGTCTAGGGCAGGCATGGGGAACCTCAGGTCCAAGAGCCAAAGGTGCCCCCCCCCAGGCCTATCTATCTGGCTCCTGGGCCTCTTCCCAGGCCACACTCCTTCCCCAGTCACACCCTCTTCCCACAGGCCACATCCCTCACTAGCCTATATTATACACCCTCCTTGAGTGTTTCTCCTGCTGGGATTGTGTCATTGAACTCTGATAATGCCTCTTGCTTTCCTGGATAGAGATGTGTGTAGAAACTAGCCTGCTGGACAAAGCAAAATTTCATATTGTTAGAAAAAATTGGGTGTCTCTGCCAAGCAGTAGCAAGATTACAGGGGGTTACAGGCGCTCACACAGAGTCTATGTTCCTTTGGATAATTGAGACCTGGTGGAGACTGTCACAGCTTTAAGAAATATGGGTTTTTTCCCACCTATTTCCACCTTCAGTCTGCATGGAGGAAGTCCATATCTTACAACACGGTCATTTCAAGAGGGGCTTGAAGAGCCAGCCTGCCCAAAATGGATCCCAGTCTTTCTTCTCCCCCTTTCTTCTTCCCAGAACACCTTGCTAAAAGACTCCTGTCACCTCACACACAGTTACCCTGGCACCATCTGTCTCCCCGGGCCAAAGGATTTCCCATCAACCTCTTTGTCATGTTAACAGATTTGCCCTTCACAAGGCCAATCAGGCTGGTTTGCATAAGTCAGCCCAGGGATTCCTTGTCTGACACAGTTCTGCAACTTGTACTTTCCTCCATATCCCAATTAATCAAAATCCTACAATTTATTAATTTCTAGGGTTTGGGGGGGGGGTCCCCCAAATCTATAACAATATTCATTGCTCCTCCGACTCTGTCCTCCAGCCCAATACACTGTCATTGAAATTCTACTCAATATCGATACAGATGGTGTATCGATACAGTGGTGCCTCGCAAGACGAAAAGAATCCGTTCCGCGATTCTCTTCGTCTAGCGGTTTTTTCGTCTTGCGAAGCAAGCCCATTGACGGCTTAGCGGCTTAGCGGCTTTTAGCGGCTTTTAGCGGCTTTTAGTGGCTTAGCGGCTTAGCGGATCAGCTGATAAGCGGCTTAGCGGCTTAGAAAAAGGGGGGAAGGGGAAAAAACCGCAGGAACTCGCAAAACATTTTCGTCTTGCAAAGCAAGCCTATAGGGAAATTCGTTTTGCGAAGCGCCTCCAAAACGGAAAACCCTTTCGTCTAGCGGGTTTGCCGTCTTGCGAGGCATTCGTCTTGCGGGGCACCACTGTATAGTTAGCAGAGTAACAACTTAAACACATTGCAGGATTCCCCAAAAATAGATCAGAGGCAATTGTATTTCATCCAGCAGAGCTTTACTGCTCCTGAAGGCAGATGAGCATAATGGTCACAAATCCAATACATTCAGGATTGGCACTGTCCATAAGAAATCCTGTTGCAGCAGACTTAAACTTGCAATAACTTATAACAAGTCTAAACCTTAACACTATAGCATACTATGTGCAAAACACCACACCAGAAGGAAAAGAGATAGAATAAGTAAAACCCAGGCTCCTTCTGGCCTCTTATTATAGTCAGCATGATCTTGAAGAAGAGATAACAGAACCAGTTTAAACCAGCTGTACTCAGCTTCTCTGAAGGTATAAGCCAAACATCATGAAGCTTCTTTCACACAGAGAAGCTTCCAGAACCCTCTTGAATTAATTAGAATAGGAAAGATCTCTACCCATCAGATCAATACTTTCTGCACTAAGAAATGCAGACTGACATACACACCACTTACAAGTGGCCTCTGAAAGGCTCCTCCAACCCTGATCTAGAGTGATCACAGCAGGGGTGATGGCAATTGAATTTGAAACTTGCAGAAACAATTGCAGCAGGAACATATATCAAACAAAACCAATTTCCTAACAGGATATGGTACCAAACAACAGTGGGCAAGGTAAGAAAAGGATACAGTGGTACCTCGGATTAAGAACATTATTAGTTCTGGAGGTTTGTTCTTAACCTGAAACTGTTCTTAACCTGAGGTACCACTTTAGCTAATGGGGCCTCCCACTGTTGCCGTGCCTCCGCCGCACAATTTCTGTTCTCATCCTGAAGCAAAGTTCTTAACCCGAGGTACTATTTCTGGGTTAGTGGAGTCTGTAACCTAAAGCATCTGTAACCTTAGGTACCACGGTATATGAATGGGAATCCATGCAGGTAAGTATGACAACCAATATATTTTAACACCTTAGCATGATTGTTTGTTTCTTTGTTTTCATTGCAGGGAGCAAGAGTTACAATAGCACGAAAAATCCAGAGGGAAAACAGAAAGTTTTCAGCAGGTAGTCACAAAAGAAGTTCACTTCCAGCTTGTAAGCAACGATGCTCTCGTACATGGATTTCAACATCGTTTCCCCCAAAGGCCTCTTTCTACTTTGTTCTTTAAATCTGAATGACCCTGTCAGAGTGGTTAATAAGTATAATTAGCACTGAAGCACATCCATGAACTAAAAAGCTGCTATGAAGTCTCAGAGTGTCTCTCTCTCGACGAACAAGTTATATGGAATATTATCCATCAGACATCTATGCCTTAAACTGGTACCACAGGAAGGAGCCCTTAAATCTCTTCTCTGTAGCAATCAATTATGATGTTCTCAGAACTGGCCATTCAAATGGAGGACGTGGGCCAGGATCACATGAGTGTTTATCAGTCACAGCAGTGGGCTCCATCCTGACTCAGTTAAAAGCCGCTGTAATAACGCCAGTGATCTTGGCTGAGCGATTGGTCTTTTGCATCAGGAGTGGGTGAGGAGAGGACAGAATCAGACATACTGTTGTGAATGCAAATGCCATCAACGAGGAGGGTGGGGTCCTGACTGACTCCAGCTACAAAAGCTGAGGCTGTTGAACATATACTTTCACTGGAATATTGTTTGGTGGAGTTGTGTGTTGGGGGGTTTACGTGGAAATGGTTCCGTTTGGTTGTGTATGTTTTACCATTTCATTTATTGTTTGATTATTTTTGTTGGGTTGTACTTATGTATTTTTTTTCATGTTGTAAGCCATGGTTTGAATTGAGCAAAGGTGGCATACAAATAAAATTTAGGTAGGTAGATATTTTCTGAAAGCTTTTATTTGCTCCCAAGCCTTCCCACACTAGCCTGTTTTTATTGCTGCTGTTTTTATACCTTAATGCTGTTTTCATTACTGCTATTGTGTTTTATATGGTATTTTGGTATACCACGTTTTATGCAGCATAATCATTTAGCAGTACTGCATTATGTATTTTTATATTTTCTTATCAAGTGGAGTTTTGTGTTTTGATATTTCCTTATCGAACAGAGTTTGATATTTCCTTATCGAACAGAGTTCGTTAGCTACAAACATGAGGCTGACCAAACTGCGGGAGACAGTGGAATACAGAAGTTCCTGGTGTGCTCTGGTCCATGGGGTCACGAAGAGTCGGACATGACTAAACGACTAAACAACAACAACACAAGTTCCTTGGTGGAAGAAGTTCCTGCAAATTTTGGGCTTAATATTTTAAAAGTCAAAATAAATAATTTAAGGATGATACTGTTTTAGCTGAATTGAAGAGGCCACCTCTAAGGCTGTGTTCATACCCTCATTTACTTGCTGCATTTCCAGTGCTGGGCTTTTAAACTGTATTTACATGACATTATCCAAAATGCAAATATGTCCTGTAGTTACAAGATACTGTGGTTGAGGCAGGTTTTCCCCTCAAACCAGCTTCACTCTGATTGAAGTCCTTAAGCTGTTCTTGATTTGTTTCTAGCCAAGGTATAAACACCTGTACGTTTCCAAGTATGTTTCCAAGCACAATTCAAAATGTTGGTGCTGACCTTTAAAGCCCTAAATGGCCTCGGTCCAGTATACCTGTAGGAGTGTCTCCACCTCCATCGTTCTGCTCGGACACCAAGGTCCAGTGCTGAGGGCCTTCTGGCGGCTCCCTCGCTATGAGAAGCCAAGTTACAGGGAACCAGGCAGAGGGCCTTCTCAGTAGTGGCACCCGCCCTGTGGAATGCCCTCCCACCAGATGTTAGAGAGAAAAACAACTACCAAACTTTTAGAACACATCTGAAGGCAGCCCTCTTTAGGGAAGCTTTTAATGTTTAATAGGTTATTGTATTTTAGTGTTCTGTTGGAAGCCGCCCAGAGTGGCTGGGGAAATCCAGCCAGATGGGCAGGGTATAAATATTTATTATTATTATTATTATTATTATTATTATTATTATTATTATTATTACCTTAGCACAGTGAAAAGACATCTCTGACCATCCTTCATGTGTGCATGAATAGAAATGAATAGTGCTATTAACGTACCCTAAGTAAAGCATTAAGCTTCTGATACAGGATGGTCTTTTCATTCCATTCAGTATAGGGACAGTGGGGGCAGTTGTTCATTCATATAATATGGACTAAATACATTAACAAAACCCCAGCTCTGATCCTTAGCTTTTTGCCTGCAAAAAGAATCAACCTGAGACAAAATGATTTTTTGCACACATAAAAACTACTGTACAAATATTTTTTACAAATACTACAGAGGTCACTAAGTCCCATGACCACCACCAAGGACAGCACTCCTACTGCAATCTGTACCCTCACAATATTTGGGGAAATACAAGCCTGCAGTTGCTAAAGTTCAGAAATTCTCATTTTGTGCTAGGTTAGGGACAAGAAGTAGGATTCCAAAATCCGACAAGAACCCGAAGTGAAGGGATGAAACTGAAATCTGTGAAGTGAAAGAAAAGAGTTGGGGGAAAGGCTGGGTGGGAATCCAAACAGGACTTGGTTAAGATGTTATTTACAAAACCGTGTGAAGCCAAGACAGCTGCAGCTTGATTTATCCCACATAGAGAACGACAAAAAGCAATTACGAGACAATCATTTTTTTCCTGCTGAACTATAGGGCAATGGTGACAGCGCATGGAAGGCATGAGAAGAGAAAATGAACCAGCCAATCTCGCCCACTGAAATGAAAAAGAGAAATGCGCACAGCACTTGTGAACATCACATGCAAGCTTCTCTCCTCCTGGAAAGAACACGTCCCTGACAGAAATGTATGATTAGATATCTGCACATGCCAGACTCACAAATCAGACACTAAAAGCGAGAACAAATTGGGAGCTGCGGGAGACTGCTCCATAGCCTCATTCATCTGGAAGATTGAATCCAAGGAACTAGATGTTTCAAGGCAAAGATGGCCCTGGAAACATGAGGAGACTGCTTCTGTGCTACAAAACAGCACCAGCTGGTGAGGGGGGGGGGAATCATTTGCAGCAGAGAGACAGGGAACCCTAACTCTGACCCTAGCTAAAGTTTTTCCTACAATCCCTTCCAAGACTTCCCCTCACTTGATGTGGGTGGCAGGGGGAGCACACACTCAACTGGGAACCCTTGGAAAGAAACGGTCTGGGGTGTGGTATAAGAGAAATGTTGTGGGTGGGAGAGAGCTCAGCACGCCTTGTCCATCAATCTCCACCTCCAACAAATCCTCTCTGCAGCAGGGAAGGGGCTGCATGTGTTCCTGGGCTTCTGTTTGGCACCAAATCTTAGAATCATAGAGTTATACAGTTGATAATAATAATAATAATAATAATAATAATAATAATAATAATAATAATTTACCTATACCCCACCTATCTGGCTGGGTTTCTCCAACCACTCTGGTGGCTTCCAACAAATAAAAATACAATTAAATATCAGACATTAAAAACTTTCCTAAACAGGGCTGCCTTCAGATGTCTTCTAAAAGCCAAGTAGTGGTTTATTTCCTTGATGTCTGATGGGAGGACGTTCCATGGGGGGGGGGGGTGTCAATACCAAGAAGGACCTCTGCCTGGTTCCCTGTAACCTCACTTCTGGAGCTGGACCTCAGTGTCTGTGCTGAACGATGGGGGGTGGAAACGCTCCTTCAGGTATACTCTGAGGGTCAGCGAGTCCAACGCCCTGCAATGCAGGAATCTCAACTAAAGCATCCATGTCAGAGATACATCCAACCTCTGCTTAAAAACCTACAAGGAAGGAAAGTCCACCACCTCTCATGGAAGTCTGTTCCACTGTCGAACAGCTCTTACTGTCACAAAGTTCTTCCTGAAGTTGAGTTGGAATCTCCTTTCTTGTAACTTGAATCTATTGGTTTGGGTCCTACTCTCTAAAATAGGAGAAAACAAGCTTGCTCCATCTTCCACATGACAGCCCTTTAGATATTTGAAGATGGTTATCATATCTCTTCTCAGTTTCCTCTTTTTCAGACTAAACGTACCCAACTCCCTCAACTATTCTTCATAAGGCTTGGTTTTCAGAGCCTTTATCATCTTGGTCACCCTCCTCTGTGCATGTTCCAACTTGTCAATATCCTTATTAAATTGCAGTTCCCAGAAATAGACATGGTACTCCAGGTGTGGTCTAACCAAGGCAGAACAGAGCCTTGGTCCCTTGATCGCAACACTATACTTCTGTTGATTCGGCCTGGAAGAGCATTGACTTTTTTGTTGCTGCTGCATCACACTGTTGACTCATGTTAAGCTTGTGGTCTACTAAGACCCCTAGTTCCTTTTCACGTGTAAGCCAAGTGCAGCTGGTTATTCCTGCCTCAGTGTAGAATCTGACATTTGTCCCTGTTGAAACTAGTTTTGATGCAGTTCTCCAACCCGTTAAGATCATCTTGAATCTCGATTCATAAGCTACCTCTACCAGTTTGGTGTCATCTGCAAATTTGATGAGCATCCCCTCAATGTTTCATCACCTTTGAAACTACACGAATCGGCCTACGCCAGATCCACCCCCATCATAAAGCAAGCAGGGGAGGCATCTGATAAAAGGTCATATGGATTAGAAGTATGGAACCCTTTCTTACTTAGTCTCTGCTGTAGAACTTCATTGCAGGCTCTTCAAACCATTCTACAGTTGGGGAGCCAGTCTAACTATTATGCAGAATGTGGTGGATAGACTTGAGGGGGTAGAATTCTGTACCGTACCCCAGGCAGTGCTGATTGGCCGCTGCCCCCAGGGAAAGCCCGCCTAAGACCTGGCTCAGGCCAATCGCCGGCAGGTGGTCAGTCAAGCCCCCAGTCCCCACACCAAGTCACCACAAGGTCTGTGGTCTGGCTGCAACACCACCCACCAGATAAGATGAGCAGACTTTTCAAATATGTCTTGTGAGGAAATGTGTTTTTATAAAATTGCATTTTGATAGAAAATACATTTTAAAATGTTTGTCAATATACATATTTACATGAGAATATTAATTCAGGTTTTTTTAAAAAAACAATAACAGCAAAGCCAAATTAATGCAGAAATGGTATGGAGCTGACTTATACTCCTCCACATTTGATGCTGAGTATAGTAATCTGGCACATTAGGGAGAGGGCTATGCTAGACTTTTCTCCCTTAAAGTGCTAGTTTAATACATGCCACACAGTCTTTATTTATATCCAGTTACTCACCTCAGACAAGCAGTGAGTATAGACTTGTAGGCACCCCCTCACAAACATCCACACTGAATAAAGGACCTAGACCCACTGGTCTGCAGAACATGAATTTTGGCATTTGAGTAAGTCCCCCACAGAACAATCTCTCATGACTTCCCATTTTCCCTCTTTTTCCCTCTTCTTCATCAAGGTCTAATATAGATTCCTATTAGTTGGTTGACTTTGTGTGCCCATATCTCCCACATAAATAAAACAAGTGAGGCTGCCTGAGCAGTTCAGAACCACAGGAGGAACCTTGAAGTTTTGAAATTCCTGGGTTAAATTTGCTCTGCTCTCCACCAAATGTCAGCCTTGAGAAAAGGGGGGGGGGGGAGTTAGAATATAAAACACCCACAACAGTTAAAACAGGCCAATGGCAAAAGGAAAATGGAAAACAAAAACAAAAACCAGCTTGCACAGCCATCTTGGCTCCCCAGTTACTGTCTATTATATGCAGGAATTTTAGTACCAAAATGCTACTACCTCTGATTACTTTTGGGTAATGTATAGTTTTGGCTCAGAGTCAGGGGTAGCCAAAGCAATGCCCTCCACATGCTGCTGGACCCAGCTCCTGCCAGCTCTAGCCAGCATGGCCAGTAATCAGGGATGATGGGAGTTGTAGTCCCACAGTGCCTGGATGGCCACAATGTCAGAGTGTGCCAAATAGGATGGATGAACTGATAGCAGGTGCCTGCAGAGGGTTACAGTGAGCGCCACTTTATTCCATGCCGTTTGTGCTCACAAATTGCAGGTCTGCAGCCTTAGACTAAAGCCACAGATGATAGTAACTCTGGCAGATTGTATCAAGGAAAACCAAAGTGCTTTTGCAAATGAGTTCTACTTTATGGGTGAGTACCTTACCTATGGTCCTCCTCTCTCCTCCAAGTGCCTTTTCGTTTCACCAGAAAGGACCAAAGGGATGAATAGAGAGGGGAGGGTCATTGCATTTAGAAGCAGAGTTTTCTACCATCTAATTAGCTACAAGGCTGTATTTCAATGTGCAACTTGAAATCCTCTCCAACCCAAATAATCTAGCTGTGCTAATTGCTGAGTAGAAGATACATAAAACGGAGCCAGCAGACAAGACAGTGGTAATCTGAATATCATCCCAGGCAAACTGCAATTACATGTCACAATTACATATTCTCTCTCTCTCTCTCCAGCCCCAACCCCCAACTCCCATCTTCCACTCACTACAATGGATAGTCTTTTAGATTCTGGTTTTACCATTAGATGACAATATTAATTACCGTATTTTTTGCTCTATAAGACTCACTTTTTCCCTCCTAAAAAGTAAGGGGAAATGTGTGTGTGTCTTATGGAGCGAATGCAGGCTACACAGCTATCCCAGAAGCCAGAACAGCAAGAGGGATTGCTGCTTTCACTGCGTAGCAATCCCTCTTGCTGTTCTGGCTTCTGAGATTAAGAATATATTTTTTTTCTTGTTTTCCTTCTCCAAAATCTAGGTGCGTCTTGTGGTCTGGTGCATCTTATAGAGTGAAAAATACGGGTACTTACTTCAAAAATGTGGTAAGCCAGCACAGAGATGCAGACAATCTTGCAACAAAGTTGTACCATTCAAACTGCTAGTATGAAGGAGGAACCTCATCAAAGAAAAAGGATTAAGTACCCAGCCTCTGCTTGGTAATTTCTCCCATTTTCTGGCATTCTAATTGAAACGCTTCATCACCATTCTCTAAGGTAAACATCACAAATAAGCACGAGCTCCTTATTCACTTGTCAAAGTAGCCTGTCAATCACCCCACTGCTGTCGCAGACAAAGTTGTCCTCACTCTTGTTCTGCAAAAAGTCCCAGGGCTTTTTCCACTGTAGCACTGCTCATTCAACTGTGTGAAGCCCTGGGCTGGCTTGCCACATTTTGGAAGTTTGTAATAAACATTGCCATCTAATGGTATGACCATTAAGTCCAGAATCTAAAATTACCTAACTGCCCACTGGTTTAAAAGCTGATATTAGTTTTATCTATTGCAGTGATTGGGAAGAGAGGGAGAGGGAGAATGCAGAGAACACAACATCTAATTGCAGTTTGTCCTGGATGATGTTCAGATTACCGCTGTCTTGTCTCCTGGCTGCATTTCATGTATCTCCTACTCAGCAATTAACACAGCTAGATTATTTGGGTTGGGAAGGATTTCAAGTTGCTCACTGAAATGCAGTCTCATAGCTGATTAGATGGTAGAAAACTCTGCTTCTAAATGTAATGATCCGTCAATCTATCCCTTTCGCCCTTCCCAATGAAGCTAAAAAGCACTTGGGAGCAGGAGTAAGGAAGACTGAAGGAAAGGCACTCTGCCTCTGAAACAGTTTATTCAAATGGACAGCCTGGACCTGAAAACTCATTTAACTTCCTTCACTTCCATCAAGTCTGGCTCCATGGGATTTGCTCACTGAAGAGCAAAATCATGCCATAAAGTCAGAGGTGAATGTGTCTTATGGCACTACATAGATTTTACTCTTTGGCGAGCAATTCCCACGGAGCCAGACATGACGGTAGCATTGGTTTCAGCATCCAGACTTTCCATTTCTATAAAATGTAATGGAAGAGCTGAACTCTGCTCCCATTTTAAATAAAAATGCATCTAGCCTTTGCTTTAGTATAAAGTAGGGATCAGTATAAAGTATAGGATTAGTATAAAGTAGGGATCTTAAAAAGCAGAGACATCACCTTGCTGACAAAGGTCTGTATAGTTAAAGCTATGGTTTTCCCAGTAGTGATGTATGGAAGTGAGAGCTGGACCATAAAGAAGGCTGATTGCCGAAGAATAAATGCTTTTGAATTACGGTGCTGGAGGAGACTCTTGAGACTCCCATGGACTGCAAGAAGATCAAACCTATCCATTCTTAAGGAAATCAGCCCTGAGTGCTCACAGGAAGGACAGATCCTGAAGCTGAGGATCCAATACTTTGGCCACCTCATGAGAAGAGAAGACTCCCTGGAAAGGACCCTGATGTTGGGAAAGATGGAGGGCACAAGGAGAAGGGGACGACAGAGGATGGGATGGTTGGACAGTGTTCTCAAAGCTACTAACATGAGTTTGACCAAATTGTGGGAGGCAGTGGAAGACAGGAGTGCCTGGTGTGCTTTGGTCTATGGGGTCATGAAGAGTCGGACATGACTGAATGACTAAACAACAGCAAGGGATCAGCAACTGACTGTGCTTGAAGGGTACTGCTGGGCCTGCAAGTTGCCTACCTAAAAGGGTGGGGAAAGGCTGTGGAGGAAGCAGTTTCTATGGAAACTGAAGTTACTAGCAGGTCACTTTGGGGGAAGATGAATTGAGACTTTGGCCCATTGACCTCTCATTCCAAACTTGAAACCATCCTCCAAGAAAACGAGTTGTTCACTGGTTGTTTAAAAGAATGCCTTTAGAACCACGACATCCCTGAAACTCACTGCCAGGTGAATGGGCTGGGGACCAATCAATACCTAAATATAGCTCAAGGTGGCCATGTGTCCTACTTTGCAGAGGACAACTGTCTGATTTGAAGGGCTGTCAGAAGACAATGCTCTCTTTGAAAGAGTCCTCTGTTTGAACAACTGTCTGCTACAAAACAAAACAAATTCCTTCCAGTAGCACCTTAAAGACCAACTAAGTCAGTTCTTGGTATGAGCTTTCGTGTGCATGCACACTTCTTCAGATACACTGAAACAGAAGTTTCCAGACCCTTCTATATAGTGAGAAGGTGGGGAGGGGTATTACTCAGAAGGGTGGTGGGAATGGGTGATTGGCAGATAGCTGTGATGAGCCTGTTGACGACTCTTAACGACTGCAATAGGTCTTACAGGAAAAAGCAAGGGGTGAAAAGGTGAAAAATGGCTTTGTCATGTATAATGAGATAAGAATCCAAGGTCTTTGTTCAGACCAGGTTTCTCCATGGTTTTGAGTTTGGTGATAAGTTGTAATTCAGCAGCTTCTCTTTCCAGTCTATTTCTGAAATTCCTTTGTAGTAAAACAGCTACTTTGAGATCTTGTATAGAATGTCCTGGGAGATTGAAATGTTCTCCTACTGGTTTCTCTGTCTTGTGATTCCTGATGTCCGATTTATGTCCGTTTATTCTTTGGCGTAAGGTCTGGCCTGTTTGTCCAATATAGAGAGCTGAAGGACACTGTTGGCATTTTATGGCATACACAATGTTAGACGATGAGCAATTAAATAGTCCCGAGATGGTATGTGTGATGTTGTTGGGGCCAGTAATGGTGTTGTCCGGGTGTATGTGGCAGCAAAGTTGGCATCTGGGTTTATTGCAGGCTCTGGTGCCAACACGGACACTGGAGGAAAGAGGGTCCTGAAGTTGCCTATCAGTAATCAGCACTTGGACAGCAGTGTAAAGTAGGCAAACACTGGTCTTCTGCACTATGGTGAGATGTACTGTATTTCTACTTAAATCACAGTAATTATTTCTAAATTTGCATCTGTACATATGAATCAGCAGGTGCAAATTTTTATATAAATCTGGCAGCTGTGGCAAGGAGTGTGTCTGCCCAGTTTAGGTGGGTGAGCCAGCTGCATCTGCTCCTTGAAAAGGCAAATTGAGCTGGAGCAATGCATGCTCTGTGCACTACTGGCGTGCGGCCCTTCAGAAAGGAATGTGGCCCTTTGGTTGAATATATTTCCCTACCCCAGTATTCTACCTAATGGGAAGCCTCCAGGAGGATCCTCTGTCTTAGAGGCCTGTGAGGCAGTGGGAGAGGAATTAAAGTGCGCCACTGAGCTGCACGCATAGGAGACAGTGGGTAATTCTGTTCGTAAAGACCAGGGGTGGTAGTCAGCTGCGCTTTACCTAGAGTAGACCTACTGAAGCTAAGAGGACTAAGTTAGCCGTTGTGCTGGTCCCGGGGGGAGGGTTACCGTGCGCCGTGGTCTGAGTCTGGTCCTAGGTCGAGGGTGTGGAGGCTGTCCGTCAAGGGCAAAGCGGGGTCCAATGCAAGGAGCCGGGCGTGGTCAGGAACTCTGGAAGAGCAGGACAGGGTGCTGGCAGGAACAGGTTACCAATGATGTTGCTCCCGCAACCTGGGACTGGGCTGACTCGCCTTTATCTCCTCTGAGGCATAGGGCGGTCCCGGCCCACGGGTGACTCGCCTCTGCTGGCCCTAAGGCGAGCACTCCTCCTGCGGGAACTTAGTTCCCTCCGCCTTTCTGCCCTGAGCCTCTGCAGCTCAGGAGAGGCTGGAAGGTTACTGGACCCAGAGGCAACCTCACCTTCCCCTGACAGGGCTGGGAGAGGAGCACCTGCAGGCAATGGGTCCTTGATCACCTCCGGAGCCAGAGCGGATTCAGCTGGTGTCTGCTCCTGAGGATCCGGCACAGGTGAGGGCCCTTCAGGTTCAAGCCCCTGCCCCAGCTCAGCCGGCCCTGTAGGCGGGGACTCCTGTGCAGGCTGGAATTCCTCAGGTTCAGCCTCTGAATCAGATTCCCAGGCCATCACAGCTGTGTTCATTCATTTCAGCGGGCTTACTGTGAGTAAAACCTACATGAATACTAACCCAGATGTCAAGAATACTTATAGAATGTTGCTGAGATTGCCAATTCAGGAATTGGTGCCACTGAGTTCAATGGGACTTCCTTGCTTACAAGTGCACTCAGCTTTAAAGCTCATCTGTTAGTTCCATCATTCCATGGATCAGGCTATCAGAATTCATTTGAATCGTAGCTTTTGGAGTCAGAGAGGATAGGGATGATGGAAGGGGGAAAGTGGTATTTACTTTATTTTTGCTGCTCCAATATGTCTAGGGCAAGTCAAAGAGCTTGACACTAATTAATAATGTTTGAATAGGACTAATATTTCCCTTCATTTCCATTTGAATTTTCCAGTTGAGAAGCTTTATGGTAAGTGACTGCAGCAATAATCAGTGATGTGCAGCAAGCCTTGATTTAAAATCTTTTTTCCCCAAAGACCTATCATATTAAGATTTTTTTTTTAATTGTCTGTTACTATATACTATGCAAACTCCATCCATGCTGACAGGCAGCAAAGAAGTTTAAAAAGGGTCTAGATATGCAGATATCTCAGGTTGTGGTGGCGGCGGCAGCTTTTAAGTAAGCAACTAGTTTGCCAAAGGAGGGGAAATTTCGCTTATTCCTTCTCTGACCTGCCTTGCCAATTGCAGCCTGTATATGTTGTCCCTCAATGAAAACAGTAGAGGAGGTTCTACCTATTGGGAAATACTTTTCTGACAGTCTGTGGGTGATGATCTGCAAGCGGTAGCCTTCCTAGTGAAGAATTTACCAGACTGACTTTGCCCACCAAGGCTGATGATTGGTTCTTTCTGTTTTGTTTTGTTTTTATAGAATATTTATTAAAGTTTTCCAGAAATAATACAATGTGAAATAAAAAAAGAAAAAAGAACATAAATACAAAAATAATTAAAAACGCATAGAATTTCCATTACTTATTTTCTTGTAACTTATTTTCCAGACCTCCTCATACCTCCCTTTCTTGTATTCCAATTCAAATGTTAGTTCAGCAAATCCTCACCATTTAGTTTTTACTTATTTCTAAACCTTATTTTTCATATCTCTTAAGCATTACAGCTGGAAACCCCTCAATTTCTGTCCAACATCGTTCTAACATTCAATAATTTTGCAATATTTCTGTAAATAGTCTTTAAACGTCTTCCAGTCTTCTTCCGCCGACTCTTTTCCCTGGTCTCGGATTCTGCCGGTCATTTCTGCCAGTCCCATATAGTCCATCATCTTCATCTGCCGACGATTGGTTCTTTCTGGACAAGAAGGGCTATAGCATGACTTCCTTTTCCAGCTGAGCCTTGCTTGAGCAACAAGGACTTCCTGAGCTCTGGTGTAGTCCTGAATCCTCACTTGTGCTTCGGTTCTGGGTTGTGGGCTCCTCCTGAGTGCTGGTTCATCCTTCAGCCCTGACTTGTAGCTTGCTCTTTGACGTGGCCTTCCCATAGGAGGCAGTGATGGCCACCAACCTGTGTGGCCATGGAGACAAAGGCTCTTGTGGCTATGCACTACCTGTGGGCATTGCTCTCTCTATGAAAGCAGAGAGCAACTGAGCAAAGGAACAAAGGAAACAGGAAACCAGTAACGTCACATCCCTCTCTAGTCTCCCGTGAGACTTCCAATAGCCTGGGCTGTCTCTGGAATGTAAACACAGTCCTGTGACCCCAAGCAGCTGCTCAGTGAGAAACAGAAACTAACACTACCTCCACAATTGGAGGCAGCAATGCTTCTGAATACCAGTTTTTGGAAACTACAGGAGGGGAGAATGATCTTGCTGGTTTCCCACAGGAATCTGGTTGGCTACTGCAAGAACAGGATGCTGGAATAGATGGGCGACTGGCCTAATCCAACAGGCTTCTCTTATGTTCTCGGCCTCCTGCTTTGATCTATAATCCTGGCTTGTTGTTTCAGCTTGCTCTATTGAAGTGATGGACATGAGGCAGGAGTTGATAATGCAGGTGAGCTGCGCACAGGTGAGCTGCAAGCAAGCTGCCGGCTAGCCCTGTGGAGCCTCCTTTTATTGAGACAAATATGCAAACCAGGCAGATACATTTTGGGCTGTGACCTTTACACATCTTCCGGTCCCAAGATCGTGGGGTGGTACAAAGTTATTTTGGCACCTGTTTCCACCGCGTCATTTTCCCCTTGCAAAGTGTATGACGAAGGAGACAAAAGGTCTCAGAGACAAAGGTTACAGACAGGACACCGCAGACTACTGAGACAGCAAAAGGTTAGACAGAGGCAACAATGTTCAGACAGCCGTGGCTTGTCGGAGGTGTGTGTGCCCAGCACCCCAAGGTCACACGTGCAGGCAGACTGTGGCTGCCTGCTGGTGGGGAGTGTTCTCCCTCCAGACCCCATGCCCCAGTCCGCGATCATCCCTACATCTATGACTTCAAGGCCCCAGTTCCTGGCTCACCCTCAGACTGTTGCCCAAAGCCCAGCCCAGCCACAAAACGATTCAGTTGACAGGACTTGGTCTTTGAGATGAGGTGGCACTCCATACAAACCACCATGGTTTCAATATTTGCACAGCAGACATTTTATACATCAAGCACTGAAAAGATCAAGAATGGGAGAGAGCTAATGTATTGTGAAAAGCTTTTATTCAAATGAGACCAGATGAGGAGATGCTACTCTGAAAAATGTGAGGAGACACTCTCTTGGAAAATCAGAAAAGGATTCTCACAAAGATGAAATTCAACAGAGATGAAAGTGAAGTTCTGCATTCAGGAACAAAAAGACAAAGGCACAAGTGTAGGATGGGGGGACTTGGCTTGGCAGCAGCAATGAAAAAAAGGAGCCAACTGGGTGTCTTAGTTGATCACAAGCTGAACATGAGCCAGCAGTGTGATGCAGCTGCTAAAATAAGCTAATGCTGTCTTAGGCTGCATTAACAGAAGCGCACTGTCTAAATCAAAAGAAGGACTATTTCCACTGCATTCTGCCTAGAGCATCCAGAGTACTGTGTCAAGTGTTTGCCAGCACATTTCAAGAACACTAACAAACTGGAGGATGTGTAGAAGGAGGTGACCAGAACGGTGCAAAGCCTAGAAACCATATTCCATGAGAAATAGTTGAAAGAGCTGGTTATGTTTAGCCTGGGGAAGAGAAGACTATGTTCTAGAGGGTAGGGTCAGAGTTAGAAATCTCCCCAAAATGGCTTCTCTTTGGTTTGCATTAGAGCCAACATAACGATATCGAAAAAATAGTATCATTTATATTCCTCAATTAAACTCAGATGCTCGGTTATGGTGCCTATTTAGCAAAAGTAGAGCCACTAACAAACAATATGGGCATTTGCCAGGCATTCTTTAGCTGCAGGTTGGACTAGGTGACCCTTGGGGTCCCTTCCAGCCCTACGATTCTATGGTTCTAAGAGAGAAGTTTCAGGGTGCTCAACAGAATCCCAAGGTTTACAAAAACCAAGGGGGCAACCACCCCTACAATTCAATGAAGATCACAGAATGCTGAATGGCAGAGAAATGGAAAACCAAGGGAGTGCCTTTCTGACTGGAATACTGCACAGAGTACTTCACACTGCAGCAATTAGTTGCTGCTCCCACCTGTTACCAATACAGTGGTACCTCGGATTACAGACGCTTCAGGTTACAGACTCTGCTAACCCAGAAATAGTACCTCGGGTTAAGAACTTTGCTTCAGGATGAGAACAGAAATTGGGCGGCAGCGGCGCGGTGGCAGCAGGAGGCCCCATTAGCTAAAGTGGTGCTTCAGGTTAAGAATAGACCTCCAGAACCCGAGGTACCACTGTATTTTTGTTTTAGGTTTCTTTTTACAACTACTACTACTAACGAACATTGTTATGGGAGCCATTATCTCAGTAGACTGTCCCTTCACATGCATAAGCGTGTTCTTGATTGTTTGGCCACACTAGAATGTGACAGAGACTGAACTCAGAAACTGGACTTTTGTTTTCCTGAGTACTGAAGCCCAGGAAGTAAGCTTTTATTATTATGAAGATTTTATTAATATGTCAATTCTTAGTGAATAATGGCCCGCATTTCTGCTCAGATTTTCAATACTTATTCAACAACTTCCCTCACTCGAGAATACAGATGACCCCCTTCCTCAATGGCTCATCTTTTTACTTATAAACACCAGACCTCCTCTCCATCCACATCCTTAAGTATATGGCTCCATATGAGCTTGCTCTGGTCATGATCTTGGAGCAAGTTATCCTCAGCAGCACACATCACTACACCAGGATTTAATGGAAGCTACTAACTCGGTGGGGGCCCCAGTTGCTTTTCTGTAGATGGGTGAGGATGGAAGAAGTTCCACTATCTATGGTCTACGAGTATATATGGAAAAGCTCTTTACTAATGGATCCCATCACAGCCTGAGCTCAAATGAATATGCCCTCCAAAATTCTCATCTGAAAATGATGGTGGTAAATATATATATATATATATATATATATATATATATATATATGCAAATAATCTCTGACATCAGCATTTGGTGTCAGATTTTCCATTAGTGGTCAGTAGTGGTTCATGACAGGTAGCGGTCAATATTGGATAGCTGGCATACAACCAGTAGCAGATGCCCACTTGATCTCTAGTTGGTCACTTGGCTGCTGCTTACAGGGGGGTAGCACAAGCGGAGAAAGGCTATGAGGAAGTTGGTGTGGTGCAAATGCACCGGCAGTTCTCTGCTGGTGCATTTGCACTGCGCTGACCAAGCCACCGCCTTCCTGCTCTCCTTCTACCTCCCGGTAAGCAGCAGCAGTGAGACCAACTTGAGGTCAGGTCAGGACAACAGCCACACCCAACCCCACCATGTTTTCTGCTCCTACATACAGCAAGCATCAGTGGTTGACTGTTCTCAAGAGACGGCTTGCTAATAGTACATTTTTTTTATTATTTTTTATAAATATTTATTAAAGTTTTTAAATATAAATGCACAAACAATAAACAATCTTACTTCTGTCACGAACATAATTTCATCACTTCTTTGGACTCCCTCGCGTCTCCCGCTCCCATTTACATCGTTAAAAGTTTTTTTCAAACAAATTATCAACTTGTTTACAATCTCATGTCCAGTCATTCAAATATAATCTAGCACTTCTTCTAAAAAATTTTTATATTTTCTTTTAGTCTCACTTATCATCAAATTTAAATCTAATTTAGTGGTGGCCAATTTTTTATAATCTAGCATCCTTCTTAACATTCAACCAAATTACAATGTTTTTGTAGATACATCTTGAATTTCTCCCAGTCTTCCTCCATCTTCTCTTCTCCCAGATCACGGATTCTGCCAGTCATCTCGGCCAGTTGCATATAGTCCATCAGCTGCATCTGCCACTCTTCCAGTGTGGGTAGATCTTGAGTTTTCCAGTTTTTAGCGATGAGTATCCTTGCTGCCGTTGTTGCATACATAAAAAATGTTCGGTCCTTCTTTAGCACCTTCTGGCCGACAATACCCAGAAGGAAGGCCTCTGGTTTCTTAGTGAAGGTATACTTAAATACCTTTTTCAGCTCATTATATATCATTTCCCAGAAGACCTTCACCTTAGGGCATGTCCACCAGAGGTGAAAGAATGTTCCTTCATTTTCTTTCCATTTCCAACATTTATTATCAGACGAATGGTATATTTTGGCAAGTTTAACTGGGGTCATGTACGGCTTGCTAATAGTACATAGCACATTTTCTGTTAACTTCGTTCCATCCATTTCATCCATCAATACACTCAAATTTCAACCAATTAATGTAAAATATTGAGATTAGATTTTGAGATCAGCATCCAAACTGTGACATTGGCGAGGGTGGGGAGCTGCTAAATCCTTCAAAGTGATTTTATTTCAGCTCCCGTCTAATTGAAGCCATCTGGCCATGACGAAATGTCACTGCACAGTCCTGCACCATCACACAGGAAGCAGAGATGGACCGAGTTGCTTTTTTTACTGCTGGATCACTAGCTCATCACTTGGTATAAATCTAAAGTAACCTTGCTTTGTCCTTTACCAGCTCTGTGTGTTTCCTGGAGCAAAGCAGCTGATTGCAGACTGGGTTCCCCCGCCCCCAACCTGCCATCAGTATTATGTCATTATGTCATTCACACTATGCAAAATAGCCATTTCCCCCCCATTGTTACTTTCTAACCCCCCCCCCAAAAAAAGACAAGGAATATGACAGATCTAAACAACACAGTGAAGCTTATATAACCTAATGAATGGAATCTGCGGCTGGCAGACTTTCCTTTTAGGCAAACCCATGAAACGAAGCGAAATTAGATTGATCAGCAACAGTGCACACCTTTGGGGCACGGCACCATAGGAAGCCAGATCCAGGAGCATTGATGTACCGACAAGGCGCTACTTAGAATCTGAGTGCCAAATGAGTGTGGTTAAATGGAGAGCTTTTATTTGGGAGTCGGGGTGGGGAGTAGGAAGGGCTCCTCTAAGCCGTCTAGTCTACACACCCTCCCTCGTTTGAGACAGAAAAATCCAGAGCTAATTGCCTTCAGATATGCACTCCTTGTCTGAAGTGGGGCAGCCCCAGAAGAAATTTGACCACTGAATTCTGCTAATCAAACCAAGTGCTATGATCTCATTTGCTTTCATAGGGCACTTGGTGGGATACACCAAGGCACTGTGGGAGGATAAACCAAATTAGCAACTCTGGCAACAAGAATGCAGCAGATATATTGTTGAGGTGCCGAAGTATTTTATCGAAATACTTATTAGACTGAATTGGATATATTCCAGTTTTGAAGCCTAGGTTGCAAAGATAGATTTTTGATGGTGTAGAAATGTGTGTGCCTGTGAGTATTAAAATACATTTTGTATGAACCCGCCCCTCCTTTAACTTGCTCGGTACCATTTTTCAGTCTGATGTCTGCTTCTTTCATTCTTTTAAATGATTGCAGGGGGTGGGGGAAGGGACTGACCAAAGTCATGGGGAAAGGGAAGCATTTATGACACTGCTGAAAACATGCGGGACGACGACAACCCAGAGTGGTTTCTGAATGAGTTCAAAAGTTTGCAGCATCTTATTCAAAATAATAGTGTAATGATTTCATAGAATTGTAGAGTTTGAAGGGGAGACGATCTAGTCCAACCCCTTTCAGTGCAGGAATCTTTCACCCAATGTGGGGCTCACACTCACCAACCTGGGATTAAGAGCCTCATGATCTTGTTTAGGGAAGTTTTTAATGTTTGAGGTTTTATCATATTTTTTATATTCTGTTGGGAGCCGCCCAGAGTGGGTGGGTATAGATAAATCATCATCATCAACATCTACCAATTGAGCTATCCAGCCATTTGTGTTTAATGCATTCAGAGTTTGAACTCATGAATTCAATATATGAGGCATTTGGTTCAAACAATGCATCTTTTAAAAATGGAATGACTTTCATTTAATACGCAACATTGAGATGATGGACTGCAATGTTTTCCAGGTAGCTTGCAGAACAATGACAGACAGGAGGTTCTATCCTGGAGAGCCAGTGTGGTGTAGTGGTTAAGAGTGGTAGTCACGTAATCTGGGGAACCGGGTTCGTGTCTCCGCTCCTCCACATGCAGCTGCTGGGTGACCTTGGGCCAGTCACACTTCTTTGAAGTCCCTCAGCCCCACTCACCTCACAGAGTGTTTGTTGTGGGGGAGGAAGGGAAAGGAGATTGTTAGCCGCTTTGAGATGCCTGAAGGGGAGTGAAAGGCGGGATATCAAATCCAAACTACTACTCTTCTTCTTCTTCTTCTTCTTCTTCTTCTTCTTCTTCTTCTTCTTCTTCTTCTTCTTCTAGTGCTATGTCAGCAGGGTTCTGCTGGTACAACGGGATTTCTGTTTCATCTCCTTCCCCCTGTACCCTTCCAAAATCTGCTCTGCGTACTTCCCCAACCTTCTAGAGCTGTTTTTGAAGGTACATAGAAGGCAGTAGAAGAAGAGGAAGCTCTGTTGTGTACATGGAATGAGAAGCCAGACAATCTTCTGCAACCAGGGTGCCACTGATAAGGCACTTATCTGAGGGAACTCAGGGAAGGGCATTAGAAGAAGATTTCAAAGTCCAGGTAGGAAGAGGAAATCCTTCAGGGAATCTCGCTCCAAACTGTGAAGGACCTTCCAATGTCAAGTGCAATATATTGTATTGGGCCTGGAAGCAGTCTGGAAGCCACTGAAGTATATAAACAGGCCCTCCAAGCGTCCCTATTTCCCAGGGACAGTCCCAGGTTTACAGAAGCCATCCTGGTTTTTGATTTGATCCTGGAGTGTCCTGCTTTTCCTTAGGGCGTCCCTATTTTCATTGGAGAAATGTTGGAGGGTATGGTAGATGGCCCTATTTTCATCAGAGAGATGCTGGAGGGTATGGAGTTATGCAACACCGGCCCCCATCTAAGGAGATAAGTAACTATACAACCTTTAGAAGACATCTGAAGGCAGCCCTATATAGGGATGTTTTAAAAAAAATGTTTGATGTTTTATTGTGTTTTAATATATGTTGGAAGCTGTCCAGAGTGGCTGGGGCAACCCAGTCAGATGGATGGGATATTATTATTATTATTATTATTATTATTATTATTATTAGACATTCCTATTTTCACCAGCCCAATGTTGAAGGGCATGGATGAATCACCATTATAATAGATTCTTATGGCCCAGCCTCAATTATCAATCTCCTAGTCATCTTCTGGATTAACTAAAGTTTCTGAGGTCCGAGCCATTTTCCAAGGCAGCTCCATGTGCAAAGCACTGCAGAAATTCAAAAGGGACAACAGACTCCTAGATTCAAAGGCAGAATGTCTGGATTGAAGACTGTCCTTGAATAGGTAAAGGTAAAGGGACCCCTGACCATTAGGTCCAGTCGTGACCGACTCCGGGGTTGCGGCGTTCATCTTGCTTTATTGGCCGAGGGAGCCGGTGTACCGCTTCCGGGTCATGTGGCCAGCATGACTAAGCCACTTCTGACAAACCAGAGCAGCGCACAGAAACGCTGTTTATCTTCCCGCTGGAGCGGTACCTATTTATCTACTTGCACTTAGACGTGCTTTCAAACTGCTAGGTTGGCAGGAACAGGGACCGAACAACGGGAGCTCACCCCATCGCGGGGATTCGAACTGCCGACCTTCTGATCGTAGGCTCTGTGGTTTAACCCACAGTGCCACCCATGTCCCTGTTCTTGAATAGAGCCATGAAATTAAGGTATCTGTAAGGCATCTGCAACTGGACTTAACGGTCAGGGGTCTCTTTACCTTTTTAAGGCGTCTTAATTCATACAATGACTTTTGCAAAACTTTCCTATAAGATAGCAGTTATTTACCCTTGCATGTTTCAATGAAAGCTCATCGGTTAATTCACTTGCACAGGCATCCCATTCATGGCCAGTGTCATCTCTGATATATTCAAAGGTCAACAGTAGCCCCCTATATTTCATATCTATTGCATATAATGGATTATTAAACAGTCTTTCCCATTTCACGCAGGATTCTGAGGACAAGCAACTGACACTTATTAGGACGTAAATGAAATGTCCAAATGCCTCAAACAGCACAATTCATTTTGACTAGTGTAGACTTACAAGAGGAGCCAATTTGTAATGTCTACCCAATCAGGTATTTATTATGTCAGCGGGCAAAAAGGCAGCTGTGGTCCTCCTGAATAATTTCAGATGAAATGACTTTCTTGAGGGGGGGGGGAGAGAGATCTGTTTGCTTCACAGCTACAGCATTTAATACTAATAATACAGGGTTGCCATATTTCAAAAAGTGAAAATCTGGACGGAAAAGTTGCTCAGCTTTCTTTCTTTTTTGGCAAAGTTGCTGTTAGTTTTTGTTAGCTGAAATATGCAATGCTGTTAAGAATCATAAGAATGGTTCCAAACCATTCTCAAAATTCTCCTCTACATATATTGACATTAAATATTCCCTGGATTTCCTCTGAATAGTCAAATATTTGCTGAATGGTCTTTGAATATTCAGTATTGGTATTCTACATCCAATGAAACTGATTTCCATCTTTGATATTTCAATTCTGCATTTGATAATTGATACATTAGTATTTACTGATAGTATTTCATAGCAAACAAACTATACTATTTAGTATTTGGCAATATTTGCTGAGTGTCATGTAATGGTCCTTAGGATTTGATAGAAGTATTTAGGATTTAATAGAAGACATGCAATTACATTTATTTAGTACAGTAATACCTCATGTTACATTTGCTTCAGTTTGAGCGTTTTCAGGTTGCGTCCTGTGGCGATCCAGAAGTACCAGAAATGGTTACTTCCAGGTTTTGCCACTCGCGCATGCACTGATGCGCAAAATGACGTCATGTGCATGCGCAGAAGCAGCGAATTGCCACCCGCGCATGCACAGATGCGGGTTGCATTCCTTTCAGGTTGTGAACGGGCCTCCGGAACAGATCCCGTTCGCAACCAGAGGTACCACTGTATCTGACAACTGGCAACTTATGAGACTTCATGTTTGACACCTTCCAATGTCAAAATCATCAAGAGATATCAACAAGAGTATAGGACTCAATTTCTGAGGTAAAATTTTAAATCTCAGATATGAAATTTGAATGGCGAGAAGTCACATGGAGACAAATTTCACCCACCCGCAATAAATGGTGGTTTGCTCAAGTTAATAGTCATATCTACAAGTCTCAAACTACCAAAATGCTATGGATCATGACAGAAGTAAACTATCCTGTATACCAACGATTCCCAAACTCCACCACCCCACGGGACACTTGAAAATTGTTGAGTGTCTTGGTGGATCATTTGGTGGGGTTTTTTTATGCCTGTTGTGTATCAATTGTGATGCAATGTGCTAGATGCTGTGTGATTTTAATTGTATTTTATTGCTTTTTTATTTCTTACATTGCACTGCATTCTATAACAGTTTGAATTCCAGAGAATTAAAATTGTAATGTTCTTCACAGGCATGCTGTGGAGCACTTGAATGAAGCTTGCGGATCACTGGTGGTCTAGTGGCTCACAGTTTGGAAAGTCCTGCTGTGTGCACTTAATTGAGTGTATTTTCCATTGAATTAAATGGGGAGTGTCTGTGAGTAGACATGTATAGGACTGCACTGTTCAAGCCTTTGGGGGCTGACTGACCTCAATTTCTTCAGCAAGCTCTAATATGATGATTAACTGGTGTGGGTCTGCTGTCAAGACTGCTGACAATGACAGTGGAGAGGAGCCACAATTCCATAGTAGAGCTTCTGCTTTGCATTCAAGCTCCTAGGTTCAATTCCAGGCATTTCTTGGAATACCAGAAACCCTGGAAAGTTGATGCCAGTCTCTGCAGACAATATTGAGCTAGATGGATCAGTGTTCTAACTCAGGTAAGGCAGCTTCCTAGGTTCCTAATTGCTCATATATTCCCAGATCTCAGGTGAGATCCTGCCTCACTGGAACATGGAAGTACAGTGGTACCTCAGATTAAGTACTTAATTCGTTCTGGAGGTCCGTTCTGGAGGTCTAAGTGTTATAATAATAATAATTTATTATTTATACCCCGCCCATCTGGCTGAGTTTCCCCAGCTACTCTGGGCGGCTCCCAATCAAGTATTAAAAACAGCACAGCGTTAAATATTAAAAACTTCCCTGAACAGGGCTGCCTTCAGATGTCTTTTGAATGTCAGGTAGTTGTTTACCTCTTTGACATCTGATGGGAGGGCGTTCCACAGGGCGGGCGCCACTACCAAGAAGGCCCTCTGTCTGGTTCCCAGTAGCCTCACTTCTCGCAATGAGGGAACCGCCAGAAGGCCCTCGGCGCTGGATCTCAGTGTCCAGGCTGAACAATGGGGGTGGAGACTCTCCTTCAGGTATAACCTGAAGCACCACTTTAGCTAATGGGGCCTCCTGCGGCTGCCGTGCCGCCGGAGCCCGATTTCTGTTCTCATACTGAAGCAAAGTTCTTAACCCGAGGTAATATTTCTGGGTTAGCGGAGTCTGTAACCTGAAGCGTATGTAACCTGAAGCGTCTGTAACCCGAGGTACCACTGCATTAAACTATGATGACCTTCATTCTACCTCAGGAACAGTGTAAAGATAAAGGTACCCCTGACCATTAGGTCCAGTCGTGGCTGACTCTGGGGTTGCGGCGCTCATCTCACTCTATAGGCCGAGGGAGCCGGCGTTTGTCCGCAGACAGCTTCCGGGTCATGTGGCCAGCATGACTAAGCCGCTTCTGGCGAACCAGAGCAGCGCACGGAAATGCCGTTTACCTTCCCGCCGGAGGGGTACCTATTTATCTACTTGCACTTGATGTGCTTTCAAACTGCTAGGTGGGTAAGAGCTGGGACCGAACAACAGGAACTCACCCCATCACGGGGTTTCAAACTGTCGACCTTCTGATCAGCAAGCCCTAGGCTCTGTGGTTTAACCCACAGCACTACCTGCATCCCTGGAAAGTTGATGCCAGTCTCTGCAGACAATATTGAGCTAGATGGATCAGTGTTCTGACTCAGGGTAAGGTAGCTTCCTATGTTCCGAATTGCTCATATATTCCTAGATCTCGGGTGAGATCCTGCCTCACTGGAACATGGAAGTATTAAACTATGATGACATTCATTCCACCTCAAGAACAGTGTATCTGTGCATTAAAAAAAATAAATTCAATCTGCTTCTGAGTTGTTCTGAGCTGTCTCTGCCTTGATTTGTGTTTCTGGTTCCAGGATGTTCTTATAAAGCAAAGCTCCTTGTTCTCCCCATTCACTATAATGGGGGATCTAAAAATGCCTGTCACAAGAACATCCTTGTGGAATTCCCACCAATGCACATAGGCTCTGTGACAGGGCATGTAGGAATTTCTCGACAGAGTCGTCCCTGAAGAAAGGGGTCCCTGGAATGAAATATCTGAATTAGAGAAGGTGTTTTTAAATTTAATGTAAACTTGGCTGTCCCTCCAATAAAATGGGAAGCCTTGAGTGACAGTGGCTATACCAGGGCTATCAATCTTTGCTTAGCTCAAGCAAGGAACTTTTCAGCAACACAGCACAGCCACTCAAATAAAACCTCAAAAGAAGCTGCAAATAGGGATGGACAAATGTGTTATTTTTGGTTTCTCCCAATTCCTCCTTTTCCCACTCTTAAGTTCTCCACATTTCCACATCAGTTTGTGTTTGGTTTTGCTTTTTTAAAGTCCTCATGAAAATTCATCAGCACTTTATTGCAAATTTCTTATAATATACTCATTTTCATGCAATTTTGCCCAATATACACCATTTTGCAAAGCAACTTCCTCTAATAGAATACATTTTGAATGTTGTTTTCTATAATGCTTTCCCTCTATATGATATGTGCACTTCAACCAAGTATATATTTGTACACATTACTTGGTTGGAGATCTGCATTGCAAAATTTGGAGAAATGTGAATTTTCGAAGGATACTTGTGTTTCGATTCACATATTGTTCCGGAAAAAGCACCTTAGCGAAGCTTGTCTTTAAAAGTGAACTGAATCAAATTTATCCCCCACTGCTAGCTGCAAGGACACAGAAAGGTTTGACTCATTGGGGTTTTCACTGTTCTGTTCTGCTCTGCTCAGTTAGATGTAGCTTAGAAATTTCGTTCTAATCTCTCGTGAATTTTTTCCTTTGCTTTTTTGTACTCTTTGCAAATAGGAGCTTTGTTTAGGTAAAGTAAGAACCAAACAGAACTAGACGTTCCGGAAGAGCTGGGATTTGCTAAGGAAGCATGAGGGACCAAGCTGCCCAGATCTCATTAGGAGTCAAGAGGAGGCTTTGATACATATATTGATTTGACACCTTGCTGAGTTTTAGTCTTTAAGGGAATTAGGTACCCACAGCTCCCTGGATTTCAAAGGGAAATCTTCATCCCTAGTTTCAAGCAATTTAGAAGGCTGTTCTGCTTCCATGTGCCTGGTATGACCTTCAGGCATCCTTCAAATTCCACTTAGTTTGTGTCAATGTCACTTTCCACTGGGTCAGTGTTGGTGCTGACCTTTAAAGCCCTAAACAGCTT
Source organism: Podarcis erhardii (assembly GCF_964252035.2). Lineage (NCBI taxonomy): Eukaryota > Metazoa > Chordata > Lepidosauria > Squamata > Lacertidae > Podarcis > Podarcis erhardii. The sequence goes on along the minus strand of NC_138515.1, from coordinate 31,768,691 downwards.
CACCCCTGTATACCTAAAGGTGTGTCTCCACCCCCATCATTCAGCCTGGACACTGAGGTCCAGCTCCGAGGGCCTTCTGGCGGTTCCCTCACTGTGAGAAGTGAAGCTACAGGGAACCAGGCAGAGGGCATTCTCAGTGGTGGTGCCCACCCTGTGGAACGCCCTCCCATCAGATGTCAAGGAAATAAACAACTATCTGACTTTTAGAAGACATCTGAAGGCAACCCTGTTTAGGGAAGTTTTTAATGCCTGATATTTTATGGCTTTATTAATATTAATAATAATAATATTCTTTTGGGAGCTACCCAGAGTGGCTGGGGAAACCCAACCAGATAGGCAGGGTATAAATAAATTACTACTACTACTACTATCGTATTTTTCAGTGTATAACACACACACACATACACACACACACACCGTGTGAAACACGACCCCTATTTTTGGGGACTTAAAATAAAGAAATACCCCATATGCAATATCCATGTATAAGACAACCCCCAATTTTAAACCTGAAAAAATAGGGGGGAAATATAGTCTTATACGTGGAAAAATAGGGTAATTGGTTGGGCCTTGGCCAAAATCCCAATAAACCCAGTGGGAAAGAACATTGATGTTAACTACATTAAATGTAATCACTTATTATTCCCCCACCACTCCCAGGCTCCGGTAATTGCCCCTCTTCCAAAAAAAAAGGGGGGGCATCAAGGTAACCAAATCCATTTCAGTACTAAGCATAAGCCTCAAATCAGACTGGGTCTAAATTATCCACTCCCTCCAGGTGTGCTGGGCCCAGGGGTTAACCCAAGCTACACAGTCCAGGTCCGGTCCCAAATCCAAGGATTCCGCGATAAGTCAGCCCAACAGGGCCAAGGCAGGAAATCAGGCTAGGTCAGGCACAGGGTCTCAGGCAGGTTCCAACAAGCAGCAATGTTGCTCCCGCAACCTGGGGCGGGGTCCAGTAGCCTTTTATCTTTGTTGGGGTAACGGCTGGTCCTGATCCCCGGTGACTCACCTCCCTGTCCGAAGGTGAGCACTCCTCCTGCGAGTACTCAGGTCTCTCCTTCTCTCAGACCTGAGTCTCTGCAGCTCGGGAGATGTCGGTGGGTTACTAGATCCAGGGGCCGCCTCAGCCTCTCCTGACCCAACTGGTAGTGGATTGCCCAGCAGAGGGCAACAAGGTCATCCCCGCATCTGGAGCCAAGGCAGGCTCAGGCCCCTGACTTGGCCCAGCTGGTGCTTGTTGCAGGGGAACCTGTGCGGACTGGGGCTCTTCAGAATTCAGACTGACCCAGAAACCCCAGCGGGTGCAGAATGCCGCGGCGAGTCTCCTTATGGGGTCTTCGCTGCGAGATCATATTCATCCGGTACTATACCAGCTGCACTGGCTCCCGGTGGAGTACAGGATCAGGTTTAAGGTTGCTGGTTTTAACCTTTAAAGCCCTATACGGCCTAGGACCCTCGTACCTATGGGACCACAGAGAAATTTATGGTCTGCAAATAAAAACATCCTGAAGATCCCAGGCCACAGAGAGGTTAGGCTGGCCTCAACTAGAGCCAGGGCTTTCTCGGCCGCGGCTCCAATCTGGTGGAACGCTCCATCACAAGAGACTAGGGCCCTGCAGGACCTGACATCTTTCCGCAGGGCCTGCAAGACAGAGCTGTTCCACCAGGCCTTTGGTCGGGGCACAGCCTGACCCCCTCCTCTGGCAATCTGCACAGAATCTTGCTTAATGGTTGCCATCAATTTGATTTTAATTAATTTTATAATGAATGTTTTCAGAATGTTGGATTATTTTGATTGTTGTTAGCTGCCCTGAGCCCAGCTTCGGCTGGGGGGGGTGGGATATAAATAAAAATTATTATTATTATTATTATTATTATTATTATTATTATTATTATTAAATATATCTATGTAGCCCTCAGTCACAGTTTTATCTTAGAGGGTTGAATTCTCCCACCTCCCTGTACATATCTTCATTTATTACCAATATATGTAAAGATACACATCTAGTTAATACTACTCACTACCAAAAAATCAAAGATCACACAAGAAGCCCAATCCAAAAAAAAAAATGAAAAAAATGAAAAAAAATGAAAAAAAGAAGGAAGATAAAGAAAGAAGAACTATTGGTTGGGTGAAGTTGTTGTTTGTGAAGTATCGCACCATGAACACTATTTTTTTTAATCAAAATATATAACATTTAAAGGAGGTGGGCCCCCAGTTTATTACACAGATTACCAACAGTTTCAAATAATAATAAAGCCAACACAACAAAGAGGATGATTCGATATTTCAAGAGAATAATCTAATACAGAACATGTACAGAACAAAATAAAAAACAACAGGCCAAAATAATAAAAAAATTAAAAAACTAAGTCACATGACAGGTTCTACTCTTACTGCACCCCAATGGACCATAACACTGTGGCTTGTATACCATCCAGAGGGCCTGTCTGTCAAAGGGAGACATTGAGGACTGGCAATGATAGGACACCCTCTTCTCCGTCCCACCCCCAGCTGTTCCAGCTGCTAATACTGGTCTTACTGCACTCCAAGGGGCTGGGGGTCACAGCAGCTTGGTTTAGGATTGGTGACCCAAGCCAGGGGGTGAACCAAAGTGTATTAGGCATTCCTATCACTTGCTCTGAGATGGTGCTAAAAAATATAATAATAATAATGAAAAGGGCATTGTTGAAAGAGAATTGCTAAGCATATGAGCTGTTTGATATTTGTTTTGCTCTGGGGGGTACGGTCTGCAATTATCCTCTGATTCTTTTAAAATGAATTTATGGTAACTAGATTAAAATGCAGGCAATATCCAATATTGCAAATGAAAGGTGTTTATTACAGTACAGAACATTGCCGTTTGTTTATTTATTTATGCGGCTAAATATCCATAATGATCCGAAATAGCAATATAAGCATTTGAAATAAGTTTGGGGGGGGCCACTTTGCGTGCCTCCCTTCTTCAAAACGAAACAAAAACCCTCTTTATTTTATATTTAAAATTACCAATAGCGTTTAATAGTCGTAAAAGTTAAGACACGTTATTTATGAAACCCATTAATCCTTGGTGCTAGTTGAAATTCACATCGTTGGGGAGTTATCAATAATTAAAAGGGAAGATGTCATTAAAGTCTGCTGGAGAGGACACGGCAGTCACCTGGGATGTAAACTTTATCTTCAGAATTACAGAACATGATTAATGGGGAGGGGAAAGTATTATCTCTGTTTGAGGCCCCTGACCTTCAGAGAAGCCCAGAATATTCTTCTGCCTGCAGACAGCTATGGCAGTGGGGCGGGAAGTCTCAGATGCGGAATGAATATTCTACATTACCCAGCAGGAAAAGAACATCTTCGAACCTGAATTTCACATAACAAGTTTTTTTTCTCTTCTGAGCCAGTTTTTTGGGGGCTTCCAGCAATATCAACTTTCCCCACTTCCCGTTCCAAAAATATGTTTGTAAAAAAAAATAGCCAGATAGACAGATGTTCACTCTCCTACCCTACACATGTGCTGTTTTGGGGATTCTCCTAACCTCTCAAACCTGATTTGTGGGGCAGGGGAAGGACAGAGCAAAAGTTGGACTCATCACATAGCCTCCTTCAAGCACAACTTTTAAGTTGAATCCAGCCCGCTGAAACTAGGGAATTTTGCTAAAATGCCCCGAAACCTGTTTTGTTCTGATTCCTCTCCAGTCTCCCATGTGATTCAGGTTGTGAAGTAGTTATTGATGTATTACAACATCAAAAACTTCAGACTGGGCAGGTGCCTTTCATCCAGAAGGAGGGAGACCTACATCGGGTGAGTGTGTGCATGCTCACTACAGAGAAATCCCTGTTCTGGGTCCATACAAAATAGCTCTATCTTAACTTTCAGTCAACAGGAGCCCTTTGCTGTACGCAGTGAATTATGCATTATGTAGCACACAATTACAAAATTAGTAAACCTACATCAGTCTACAGTTTGCTGTACTGTAACTTCTGGTGATTCTACTTATTGGCACTTAATTTTCTCTCCAGATGCTACATAGCTAGCATGAATGAGACTAAAAGTTAAATTAGAGATATGTGGTGATAACTGGAGTCTTGGGAATTCTGGAACGCCTGGTAAAATATTTTTTAATACCTGCAATTTATTTGGTTATGCATATGTGGTACAAAGCTTCCCTCTTCAAAGACCTTCCACACATTAGAAGTACAACTCAGAAAGCTGACACTCCCTAGAAAACCATATCAAAAGCAAACAACGATAAATAAATCATACACCCATCAAAGAGGCTCTAAGTAGAGCTTTGAATCCAGAAAAGGATGGAGGGAGGAAATGAGAAATATCATTTTGGGCCTTCTCACACAAGGCTTTTGGTGATTTCCACCCCAAAATCAGTTTATATTGAGAATGCAAAACATACATTAGCCAAAATGCTCATATGAATTTAAAATGTGTCTTTCACACATAAACAACCCCACATTCAAATAATTAGCGAGAGAGACACTCCAAGCAACTGAAACCATGTGAATTCCGTTTTTGGCCAAAAAAATTACACTCCAGCCACTGTGATTGGAATGCCTTGGCAAAATATTTCACTGTTATTAAAACCTTCTGCAACTTCCAGTTGGCTGCAGGAGCTTCCTGTAGCCAATCAGAAGCTGCGCTTTGGTTTCCGAATGTTTGCTTATGTCCCAGCTGGACTCTGATCAGTCTGATAGTGGGTCTTACCTTATCCCGAATCCCTTGCCTCACATTTTCCCTTTCAGCCTCCATCTTGGCATATTTAGCTTTCCTCTCTTCTTCCTGCTGCCGAAGGGCTTCCTGTCGTTCTTCTTCCTTCTTGGCAGCATCTGGATCCTTCTCTTCTTCTCCACCCAGCATCTTCCCCATGTCTTTGGTAGCCCCTAAGGAAAGAGAGCAACGAAAAGGCAATGTGAGGAGGAGCCGAGACACTAAGAAGAAGCTTTGTGGGCGAGTACAATGTTGCCCTTGTGCATGAGGAGCTGGATCCAGTTACTTTATTTTTAAAAAAGGAGTCCCCTTACAAAGAAGGAGCTTGGATTCAGAGAAGCCTTTTGAAAACAGAAGGAGACAGAATAAGGTAAATGTTGCTGATTTCCCCCACATGTTGCTGATTTCTTGCCAATCAACAGGTAACTTTATTTCCAGCGCATGACAGTTTTGCACATGCTCATTTCTAAATCTGTTCTACCTCTCATCCACATCAATCTGTGATTTATTTATTTTTAAAATGTATTGCATGTGTTTTGTTCAGCATTTCTGTATACTTTTTATGCATTTTTAGTGCCTTTTACCCTAAAATGCACATTTTATATGCATTTTGCTGTCTTCTAAAGCAGGGGTGTCCAACAGGTCAATTGTGATCTACTGGTAGATCCCTGTGAGGTATTGGTAGATCACCGGTTGATCTCTGGCTACCTTTCCTCAGTGTCGTTGAAAATGACTCCTGTCCCACCCCCTCGCCCAGCCCTCCATTGTTCTCTGATCAGTGGAAGGGAAAACTGAGCTTTCTCTTTGTGGCTGTTTCCATTCAAAGCATTATTATTGTGAGTGACTTTTTCCCTTTGACCCTTGCCTTTAAACCCCCCCCCCAAAAAAAACCCCAGAACTTTCCTCCTAAGAAAGTATTTGCATAAAAACGGGGCTTTCCTCCTCCATAAAAAAGCTCAACAACTCCGACCTGAACCCCCCCCCAAAAAACGGGACTTTTCTCCTCCCTAAAAAAACCCTCAACTTTGACCTGAACCCAAAAAACCTGGGGTAGATCATTGCCAGATTTTAATTCTGAAAGTAGATTGTAGTCTCTCGGGAGTTGGCCACCCCTGTTCTAAAGCATTGAAAAATTCAGAGAAGGGTGAAAACTGAATGAGAGCTGCTTTCTAAGCTGAGCATTGGTCAGGGAAGTGGAAATCAGGTCAGTTTACTTAACAATTTGAACCAATCTGAAAAATCCTCAAGCATCCTCATTGACCCCTCCCAAGTTATTCTGGCATGTCTTCCATGTCCTCCAGAGTGGATATTCAGTGGGTACAGGAAGAAAGGAGAAACCACCCCTTTCCAAAAGTGGACATCTGCTCACACAACTCTAAATCCAATTCATGCTGTTGTCACTGTGGCTTCGGGAGTAAACCCGGAGGAAAAATCTTCTGGGACATCTTCAGGGAAAGAAAAAGCTATGGAATAAACCCTACACAAATCTCTTTTACCCTTTTACAAGTCCACCACATATGAAAGAATGTTCCCTCTACCTCTTTGCATCTCCAGCACTTAACTGATTCAGTCGTATTCATCTTAGTAAGCCTACTTGGAGTTAAATGCCATCTGTAAATCATTTTCAAGTAGTTCTCCTTCGAAGGATAACATGCTGTGAACTTCAAGTCACTTTTCTAGAGTTTTTCCCAGAAGTTAAAATCTATATTGTGACCTATATCTATTGCCCAGTTTGTCATTGAGGCTTTAACAAGCTTGTCCTTTGTTTCCCACTCTAATAACAAATTATACAATTTAGACAAAAGTTTCTCTTTGTTTTGTAAAAGTCCTTTTTTGAATTGTGGGCTTTGATCCAGAAAACCAATTTTTTCCTATCTAAATTTAAACATTTCATGTAACTGATGGTATTGTAACCAATCTGGAACATGGCTCCTTACATTTTCCATTGATCTCAAAACAAAACAAATTCCTTCCAGTAGCACCTTAAAGACCAACTAAGTCAGTTCTTGGTATGAGCTTTCGTGTGCATGCACACTTCTTCAGATACACTGAAACAGAAGTTTCCAGACCCTTCCATTGATCTCAGTTTGAGTCCCCCCAGTCCACCCTGTAAAGTACAGCAATTCCCTGTAGGTTGCCCACTGTCTAGCCATATTAACTCTCTTAATAGAAATAGCTTTCTTCCCTTCCAGAAGATTTTTATATTTCTCCCAAACTCTATACAGATTCTTTTCATGACCTTCTAAGTCCAGGATATCTGCATTATCCAATGTAATGCCTTCTTTTAACCAACACAAACAGGCTGCCTCATAATACATTTGCAGGTCTGACAGGGCAAAGCCTCTTTTTTCTTTTATGTCTATCATAATTTTATGTTTGATTCTTGGTCCCCCCCCCCCCCCCCGTGAGATAAATTTAGAAATATCCTTCTTCCATTCTTTGAAGCAGCCTAAATTATTTTCAGCTGGACTTGATTGGAATAAAAACAGCATCCTGAGCAATAGATTCATTATAATAGCTGAGATTCTGTCAAGCAGGGAGACCTTCATTCTCTCCCAAATCTCCAACTGTTTCTTGATCTCTTTCCACAGTTTAACATATAAGTTCAGATTTCTTACTGTCAGCCAGATTCTCAAATATCTAACTTTTTTACATATTTGCAAACCAGACATTTTTTCTAACATATTTTTCAACTTATCATCCATGTTTTCCATCAACTTTTTTGCTTTATCTGAATTTATTTTAGACCCTGACATGCTTCCTCATATGATAGACAACAGTCCATGCAGAATGGCCACTTAAAGTCCACACACACACACACACACACACACACACACACACACACACTTACATATAATATGCACCAGTCCATACATACAGTCAAGGACAAGTAAATCCTGTTTCTTCCCATTCCCAAATAAAGAGAATAAACAGGGGGGTTGTGTACTGCCTGATCAATGTGCATAGACTCCAAATGATGCTGTCAACTGTGCACAATCTGGTGGCATAAATAGAGTATTTCACCCTTTGCTAGGTCACTAAGCATATGGCTCCCTTGAAAAATATTCCCTTGAAGAGATACTATGTACATTTACCAGTGTGTGAAATTTTCACATTTTCCAGTATCACTTGGAGATTAAGTACATTGACCATGCAGTATGCAAAATCCTGTTTAAGATGTTCATTTGTGCATGTTCCCCATAATGTACACAATAGCTGGTATTGGGGGGGCGTTATTGGGTTGTTGCTTTTATTTTAATTATGTATTTTGTGGTTTTATATTTTGATTTCATTCTGTGAATCTGCCCTGAGACCACCAGGTATAGGGCGGTATATAAATTCAATAAATAAATAAATAAATAAATAAATTGTGCACATTCCCCATTCAGCCCAACATACACATATTGCAGCTTCTTTTCAGCTTGATGTCTGTACTAGATATTTACCCAGATTTCAAACTAGAACATTTTATTTCCTCTGGACTCAGAAGTTATTATGGATTCTGTCTACATACCTTCCTATGCTTGAATTCTCTCTCAGCCTCTCATGATGACTTGCGTGCTGGTTTAACATGCATGCATCACTCGGTCTCTCTGGTAGATTACAGTGCATTTGATGACTGGCAGCTAGAAAAGGAAACTAGGCTCACATTGTGAGAAGTGATGTGAAGTGATATATGAGTTTTATCTGGGGTGTTAGATATGTGGTCTCTCTCTCACACACACAGAGGCAATTCATCCCCTGATGTTGACGAATCTCCTATCCACTGGCATTACCCTTCATCTCTGCTCAGACAGTCATGAACTGATTGTACCCAGCTAATATCAACTGGGTCCATTCTCAGTGGAAGAGAGACAGCTCACAGACCGATAATTGCACTCTGTAGAATTTAATATGACAGAGGCACGATACATTTGGAGTGAACAGAAAGGCTGTAAAGTGGAAAATCCTCAGTAGTTTTGTTCATTTTCCAATCAAAGCAGTTTCTCTGGAAATGGTGGTTATGGAAGGTGGCTGCCCTATGTCCTTCCAGTCATTGGTGGCGTCCAACTCCCATCAGCCTTAGCTGGTATTGTTGATGGAAAGGACCGCTGGGAGCTGACGTCCAGCAAAATCCAGAGGACTACGGGTGACATACTCTTGCTGTAAGAAATGAGAATTCTTAAGAGTTTTCATTCTGTATAAGTTGAAGAACTCTTGAAAGAGGATGTGGACAGAGAAGATGTGGCTTCATAGCCCTGGTTCACCCATGAAACCTGTAGGGTGGCCTAGGGCAAGTCTATGATAAAGAGCATGGAAACAGCATTGGGCTGAGTGTTGTTGTTTAGTCGTTTAGTCGTGTCCGACTCTTTGTGACCCCATGGACCAGAGCACGCCAGGCACTTCTGTCTTCCACTGCCTCCCGCAGTTTAGTCAAACTCATGCTGGTAGCTTCGAGAACACTGTCCAACCATCTCGTCCTCTGTCGTCCCCTTCTCCTTGTGCCCTCCATCTTTCCCAACATTCCCAACATCAGGGTCTTTTCCAGGGATTCTTCTCTTCTCATGAGGTGGTCAAAGTATTGGAGCCTCAGCTTCAGGATCTGTCCTTCCAGTGAGCACTCAGGGCTGATTTCCTTAAGAATGGATAGATTTGATCTTCTTGTAGTCCATGGGACTCTCAAGAGTCTCCTCTAGCACAATAATTCAAAAATTGGGCTGAGTAGGGAGATCATTTTTGGAGAAGATGCCTCCAGGAGCAATGTGGAAAAACTTGCCTTTGAGATGGTGGTGGTGATGGTTCTTCTGTTCTTAAGATGTCTGGAGGTTCTGAACTCAGTTGCGCTTTTAATATAAAATGAACAGTTTCTTTCATAGGGAGCTGTGTCTGTTTTGGTGATACCCAGGGAACACCTCTAAGTTACTGTTACAACACAGCCTCTCAGGTTTTATGGGAGATTTTAAACTGGGGGTTTCCTACCTTCCCAGTGAGGTCTGCCAGGCACCATCATTAGCATCCTTGCACTGTCAGGGGGAAAAAACTTATCTTCTCCCAGGTATTTGACAGAAAAGGATATTGACAAGCTGAAACAGGCGCAGAGGAGGACGAAGAAGTTGATAAAAGCTCTGGAATCCAAGTATTGTGAGGAACGGTTGAAGGAGCTGAATATGTTTAACCTGGAGAAGAGACTGAGAGGTCACATGATAGCCACATTCAAATATCTGAAGGGCTGTCACATGGAAGATATAGCAAGCTTATTTTCTGCGGCTCTGGAGAGTAGGACTCACACAAATGGATTCAAATTTCAAGAAAAGAGATTCCAGCTAAACATTAGGTAAGTACTGTTCTACAGTGGAATGGATCGCCTTGGAAAGTGGTAGTCTCTCCTTCATCAGAGGTTTTTAAACAGAGGTTGGATGGTCATCTGTCACAGATTCTTTACCTGCAATTCCTGTATTGCAGGAAGCAGGACTAGATCTCCCTTGGTGCATCTCCTAACTGTACAATTCTATGATTTTATTGTTTGTTGGTGGCATGTTTACACTGCTGTTCAGTTGGGTATGTTTTATAGGTTTTTCCCATGGATTTGATCACTTTTTCTGATTTTATAGAATAATTTATTATTATTATTATTATTATTATTATTATTATTATTATTATTATTCCCCGCCCACCTGGCTGGGTTTCACCAGCCACTCTGGGCAGCTTCCAACAGAATATTAAAAACACGCTAAAACATCAAACATTAAAAACTTCCCTAAACAGGGTTGCCTTCAGATTTATTCTAAAAGTCAGATAGTTGTTTATTCCCTTGACATCTGATGGTAGGGCATTCCACAGGGTGGGCACTATCGGACTTGCATTCAACCGAACGACTCCTCCGGTCTAGCCTTCCAAATCTCCTCTGACAATGATTAACAACCTGAGCCTTTGATAAGGCTCCAAGCACATTCCCCCATTACGCAGAGTATACAGCAACATGCGGAAGGATGAGGCAGTATGAGCTACATGGCTAGGTTTTATTTCTAATTACGCAGACAGAAAAGAAACATCCTCTCTCTATGAAAGCAGAGAGCAACTGAAACAAACAAAGAAACAAGAAACCAGTAAACATCACACCCGTCTCCTGTCTTCCGTGAGATTTCCAACAGTCTGGAATCCCTGGAATGTAAACAGAGTCCTGTGACTCCAACTGTACAGTGGCACAAACAGAAAGTAACAGGCACCACTACTGAGAAGGCCCTCTGCCTGATTGCCTGAAACCTTATATCTCTCAGTGAGGGAACCTCCAGAAGGCCTTCGGAGCTGGACCTCAGTGTCTGGGCTGAATGATGGGGGTGGAGACGCTCCTTCAGGTATCCTGGGCCGAGGCCATTTAGGGCTTTAGAGGTCAGCACCAACACTTTGAATTGTGCTCGGAAACGTACTGGGAGCCAATGTAGGTCTTTCAGGACCAGTGTTATATGGTCTCGGCGGCCACTCCCAATCACCAGTCTAGCATTATGCTTTGTGCATTATGAAATTTGCTTGAGGACTCCTTAGGCAATAAGCAACAGATAGATTGAAACAATAATACTAGTAGTAACAACAACTCATACGTAGAACCATTGCACACGGCTAGCACTGTACTAGGACAGCCTATCTGAAAATTGCTGGTGGAGGCATATCCTAAATTTAGCATTTTTATTTCCACTAGATATTTTTGAGTCAGCAAAACTACATCAGCTTTATCTTCGGTTAGTTTATCTCTGCTTAGAGCTGCCCTGACTGTAATGAGGTAAGCTGCTCAGGAAACTGAATTCAGAGATACAGTGACAGAAGAAAAGATACGGTTATTGCTTCTAAGCATTGCTTTATAGGCTATCATTATGTCACAACAACACAGCCTTAGCCTGGCTGTTTCTGCTGGCTAAGGTGAGGCTGCAAATTGTTGTTGCTTCTGGATATTGAGGGTATAATCCTGTAAAATGAAAATCAGTGCTATTGCTGGAGCATCAGTCGAGCCCTTATAAGCAATAGCTGGCTGATCCAGATTTGTGTTGTGTTTTGTGTTTGTTTAAAGGAAAAATAAGTAAATTAAAGGAGGATTCCTTTCATGCCTCAGATCCAGGTTTGGGGCAAGCACTCTTTTGGTGAGAGAGCCCCAGCAGAGATTTAAAATCATAAAATATGCAGAAAAATAAAGTGTGGAAAAATAGGTTGCTAGACAGTTAAAATATCCCCTTCTAAGTTGCTTCCAAAGTTTCCCTCTTCCCTTAGCAAAGAAAGAGACTACACATTTGGTAAGTTTAAAATGGTTTACTTATAAACCCTTCAAAGGCGCGATTCATGTGCTTTTCCATATAGCAATAAGAAAAGGTTGCACAGGTAGTAAAACTTGGCTTCGTTCCAGTAGTGAAAGTTCCTATATCTTTGGTATAGGAACTCAAGAGATGCTTCTTAGATTCATGTTGCCTGAGCTTGGAACAGGTAGAATGAGGTATAGCAGTAGGTTTTAGTATCTTCTTCACAAGGTGAGGGAGAGTGACCTAGCTTATTCTATGACATTAACTCCTTCTTAGAATCATAGAATCATAGAATCATAGAGTTGGAAGAGACCACAAGGGCCATCGAGTCCAACCCGCTGCCAAGCAGGAAACGCCATCAGAGTACTCCTGACATATGGTCGTCAAGCCTCTGCTTAAAGACCTCCAAAGAAGGAGACTCCACCACACTCCTTGGCAGCAAATTCCACTGTCGAACAGCTCTCACTGTCAGGAAGTTCCTCCTAATGTTTAGGTGGAATCTTTTTTCTTGTAGTTTGGAACCATTGCTCCGTGTCCGCTTCTCTGGAGCAGCAGAAAACAACCTTTCTCCCTCCTCTATGTGACATCCTTTTATATATTTGAACATGGCTATCATATCACCCCTTAACCTCCTCTTCTCCAGGCTAAACATGCCCAGCTCCTTTAGCCGTTCCTCATAAGGCATCGTTTCCAGGCCTTTGACCATTTTGGTTACCCTCCTCTGGACACGTTCCAGTTTGTCAGTGTCCTTCTTGAAGTGTGGTGCCCAGAACTGGACACAGTACTCCAGGTGAGGTCTGACCAGAGCAGAATATAGTGGCACTATTACTTCCCTTGATCTAGATGCAATACTCCTATTGATGCAGCCCAGAATTGCATTGGCTTTTTTAGCTGCCGCGTCACACTGTTGGCTCATGTCAAGTTTGTGGTCAACCAAGACTCCTAGATCCTTTTCACATGTACTGCTCTCAAGCCAGGTGTCACCCATCTTGTATTTGTGCCTCTCATTTTTTTTGCCCAAGTGCAATACTTTACATTTCTCCCTGTTAAAATTCATCTTGTTTGTTTTGGCCCAGTTCTCTAATCTGTCAAGGTCGTTTTGAAGTGTGATCCTGTCCTCTGGGGTGTTAGTCACCCCTCCCAGTTTGGTGTCATCTGCAAATTTGATCAGGATGCCCTTGAGTCCATCATCCAAGTCGTTGATAAAGATGTTGAATAAGACCGGGCCCAAGACAGAACCCTGTGGCACCCCACTAGTCACTCTTCTCCAGGATGAAGAGGAACCATTGATGAGCACCCTTTGGGTTCGGTCAGTCAGCCAGTTACAAATCCACTGAGTGGTAGCATAGTCAAGTCCGCATTTTACCAGCTTCTTTACAAGAATATCATGGGGCACCTTGTCAAATGCCTTGCTGAAATCAAGGTAGACTACATCCACTGCGTTCCCTTCATCTACCAGGCTTGTAATTCTGTCAATAAACGAGATCAGGTTAGTCTGACATGACTTATTTTTCAGAAATCCATGCTGACTATTGGTGATCACAGCATTCCTTTCTAGGTGCTCACAGACTGTTTGCTTAATGATCTGCTCCAGAATCTTCCCTGGTATTGATGTCAGACTGACTGGGCGGTAATTATTTGTGGTCAACTCTCTTTTCCCCTTTTTGAAAATAGGGACAACATTTGCCCTCCTCCAGTCTGCCGGGACTTCGCCTGTTCCCCAGGAATTCTCAAAGATGAGTGCCAGTGGTTCTGAGATCACATCTGCCAGTTCTTTTAATACTCTTGGATGCAGTTCATCTGGCCCTGGAGACTTGAATACATCTAAACTAGCCAAGTATTCTTGTACTATCTCCTTAGTTATTCTGGGCTGTGTTTCCTCTGCTGAATCATTTGCTCCAAATTCTTCAGGTCGGGCATTGTTTTCTTTATCGGAGAAGACTGAGGCAAAGAAGGCATTGAGGAGTTCAGCCCTTTCTGTGTCCCCTGTTTGCATTTCACCATCTTCTCCTCTGAGCGACCCCACTGTTTCTTTGTTCTTCCTTTTGCTACGAACATACCCATAAAAGCCTTTTTTGTTGCTTTTAACCTCTCTAGCAAGCCTGAGTTCATTCTGTGCTTTAGCTTTTCTGACTTTGTGTCTACACGTGCTGGCTATTTGTTTGAATTCCTCTTTGGTGGTTTCCCCCCTTTTCCATTTTTTGTACACATCCTTTTTTAATCTTAACTCAGTTAAAAGTTCTTTAGATAGCCACCCTGGCTTCTTTAGGCACCTTCCATGTTTCCGTCTCATTGGTATTGCCTGAAGTTGTGCTTTTACTATCTCCCTCTTAACAAACTCCCAGCCTTCATGAACTCCCTTTCCTTTTAGTATTACTGTCCATGGGATCTCACCCAGCACTTCCCTAAGTTTTATGAAGTCGGCTTTCTTAAAGTCAAGAAATTGAGTCCTAGTATGCTTGGCTGCTCCTTTCCGCTGTATAGTAAACTTCAGAAGAGCATGATCACTCGCGCCTAATGATCCTTCCACTTCTACCCCACTAACCAGGTCATCAACATTGGTTAGGACCAGATCTAAAATGGCTGTTCCTCTTGTTGCTTCTCCCACTTTCTGGACAATGAAGTTGTCTGCAAGGCCAGTGAGGAATCTGTTTGACCTTATGCTCTTGGCTGAGTTTGACATCCAGCAAATATCCGGGTAATTGAAGTCCCCCATTACTACTATCTCCCTTCCTTTTGCATGCTTGGCCATCTGTTCCAGGAAGGCATCATCTATGTCCTCCGTTTGGCTTGGGGATCTATAGTAAACTCCCACAATGAGGTCCCTGTTATTCTTCTCTCCCTTAATTTTGACCCAAATGCTCTCACTTTGGCTTTGAGGTTCTAAATCTTGGATCTCTTCACAGGTATACACATCCCTGACATATAACGCCACTCCTCCTCCTTTCTTGTCTGGTCTGTTTCTCTGAAATAGATTGTATCCCTCCATTATTACATTCCAGTCGTGGGACTTATCCCACCAGGTTTCAGTGATGCCTATTATGTCATATTTAGTTTGCTGTACCAAGAGCTCAAGCTCATCTTGTTTATTACCCATGCTTTGCGCATTAGTGTACAGACATTGAAGTCCATTAATCATTCCCCCGTGTCTCTTATTTAAGGATTTTTTCCTCCCATCACTAGGTCTGCGTGCTGTTTGCTCCATTCGGTCTATGACATTTGGACTCCTACCTTCAGGAGCACTGTCTCCCTCCCCCACATTAGTCAGTTTAAAGCCCTGCTGATGAGGTTTCTGAGATTTTTGGCAAAAACATTCCGCCCAACCGTTGTGAGGTGCAGCCCATCGCTTGCCAGAAGTCCATCTTCAAGAAACTGCTGTCCGTGATCTAAGAATCCAAACCGTTCCTGTTTACACCATTTGTGAAGCCAGCTGTTCACTTCCACTATTTTTCTCTCTCTCCCTGGGCCACGTCGTTCAACTGGGAGGACAGATGAGATGACAATTTGTGCATTTAATTGCTTCAATTTCCTGCCCAGAGCCTCATAGTCTCTTTTGATCTTCTGGAGGCTATTGTTTGCAGTGTCATTGGTTCCCACATGAACCAAGAGGAAGGGGTATTTGTCAGTGGGTTTTATGATTCCTTGCAGTCGTTCAGTTACATCTTGGATCTTAGCCCCGGGGAGACAGCACACTTCCCGAGACATCTTGTCAGGCCCACAGATCACTGCTTCTGTTCCCCTCAGTAGGGAATCCCCTATCACCACTACACGCCTCCTCTTAGGTTTGGTCGGGGTTCTTCTGTGAGCTGTCCGTTCCAAGGTCGCCTGCACGTTCCCTGAGGACTGACTTTGCTTTTCGTCTTCATATACCTGATCAATACCTGATGATATACCTGATCATATACCTTGCTTTACTTAGACTTAAGAATGTTGGTTATATGAAGCTGGTTAGTAAAGGCAATAAAGCTTAGGTTCCAAAGTGGTAAATGTTTCTAAGTTATTTGTATAGAAATACAGTGGAACCTCATTTCCTGAATGCCTCTGTTGTCATACATTTCAGTTTTCGAACACCAAAAACCCAGAAGCAAATGCTTCCATTTTCGAAAATTTTTCGGAATCCGAATGTGTTCCACTGAGTGCAAGAAGCTCTTGCAACCAATGGGAAACCGTGTCTCAGTTTTCGAAGCTGAACGGGCTTCTGGAATGGATTTTGTTCGAGAACTGAGGTACCACTGTAGAAAGATGGGTCATGAGGTCTGTTTTGGAGCATTCAGCTTAGATCTCGCTGGGTTCACATGGTGAAAAATGGGAAGGGTTCCAGGGGTGCTAACTTAAAAAAAATATTGGGGGGCATGGGTCAGGCAAGCCTCACCCCACATAATCAATCACAAGAAACGTCAAACACACAAACACCATTTGAATGGCAATGTCCATCAACTTGGGGGGGGGCAGCCCAGACCCCTCAAGTGTTCTGATTTAATAGGGACATCCCAAATTTACAGAAGTTGGCCCAGCTTCTGATACCAATCCAGGCCATGCAGAAGACAGCAAAAGTAAGAGAGGGCAGGGAAGGAGGGGGTGAGCAGGCGGGTGGGCAAGGAAGGCAGAGAGGGGGTTAGCAACGGAGATGAGAGATGGTCCAGGGTGCCCTGAATTTTTCTCACAAAATGTTGTCGGGTATGCCAGCTCCCTCAAATATTTTATGGGAGAGCAAAGGGACCTCAGCCCCTAGGAGTTGGGTCCTATGTGCCCACCCTAGCTCAGATTCCACTGCAAGGGTGGCCAAAACCTGGCTCAGCTGGGACTCATGCGACTGGGTGCCTGAACAGTACAGAGGTGAAGGTAAAGGTAAAGGACCCCTGGACAGTTAAGGCCAGTCAAAGGTGACTATGGGGTTGTGGCGCTCATCTTGCTTCCAGGCTGAGGGAGCCGGCGTTTGTCCACAGACAGCTTTCTGGGTCATGTGGCAGCATGACTAAACCACTTCTGGTGCAACGGGACACCATGACAGAAACCAGAGCGCAAGGAAACACTGTTTACCTTCCTGCCACAGCAATACCTATTTATCTACTTGCACTGATGTGCTTTCGAACTGCTAGGTTGGCAGGAGCTGGGACAGAGCAACGGGAGCTCACCCCATCGTGGGGATTCGAATTGCCGACCTTCTGATCGGCAAATCCAAGAGGCTCAGTGGTTTAGATCACAACGCCATATCCCCACACCCTTATCTTTTTAGATGGGCCTACCACGTTCCCTAGGGACACGGGTGGCACTGTGGGTTAAACCACAGAGCCTAGGACTTGCCAATCAGAAGGTCGGCAGTTCAAATCCCCGCAACGGGGTGAGCTCCCATTTCTCTGTCCCTGCTCCTGCCAACCTAGCAGTTCGAAAGCACATCAAAGTGCAAGTAGATAAATAGGTATCACTCTGGCGGGAAGGTAAACGGCGTTTCCATGCGCTGCTCTGATTCGCCAGAAGCGGCTTAGTTATGCTGGCCACATGATCCGGAAGCTGTGAGTGATCCTCGGCCTATAGAGTGAGATGAGCGCGCAACCCCAGAGTCGGCCACGACTGGACCTAATGATCAGGGGTCCCTTTACCTTTTACCACATCCCCTGGAGCACATGAACTTCTCAATGATGTCTCCTCCAGGTCCATACTGGTGTTATTATTGGGGATATAACTCCCTGTGGGCACAGAGGGCCTGCACACCAGGTCTCCATCTCCTTGCAGATGCAGGCACCTGCCCTTCATGTGTGTGAACAGAGGAGTGGATGGTGCTCCTCATTTCTAAACCCATATGCGTAGATGACACCTTGGAACAAAAGGACATTTCCCAGAGTTCTTGTAGATGCTCTCCATGTCAGCGAAGACAGAAAAGGCACTTGTTAATCACAGTGACTGTGGCTCTGTGATACATTGCTAATTGTCATTTACTCCGTGTACTACAAGGGGTTCTGATGTAGCATTGTTCTTTATTCAGCCATGTTACTTGGGGTGCAAGGGGGGGGGATTAAAATCTTCCATCCCTCTCCTCCTCCTTACCTTTTTTTTTTTTTTTGAAAGATGCTATTAAGAGCTACATATTTTTTTTTGGCTGTACAGCAACAAAAGCCCCAATGATTAATTTATGTTCAGAAGAAATCCTTGCAATTAGAACAGCTGTCTAAAGAAAGAGAAGCAAATTCTATCTTTTCTCGGGGGCTTTGGGGGAAAGTACCCTCCAAAAAAAAAGGTCATGGTTTCCTCTTCCCACCCCCAACAACAACAACAACAACAACAACAAAATTCAGAGAGAAATTGTCTAATTAAGTCTCACTGTCAATCTATGGCCTAGTGCCCAAGTCTCTTAGCCACTGAAAACCTGCTGCCATGCGGTCAGGTTCCATATTGTCTCAGCAACAACTGGTCACATGGGATTGCGCATTCAGCCTGCCATCTGTAATGATCCTCCTGCTCTTTTACCCGTCCAGTTTTCTGGGGCTTCTCCTCTCACCCCATACCAATTTTAGGGTGCATGAAGGAGGAGAGGAAGAGAATGCTTTATTGTGCAAGTCCTCGCCCCTACTTCTGCGGATGGGAAGCATCATCTCCTGCCAAAACAAAGCTGCTCCCCTCCAAACTAAGACCCTTCCTTTGAATCCTCCTTCCACAGCCACACTCAAACCCCAACACCAGATTCTGGTTCTCAGGAGGGACTGGTGTTTCCCTTTAACCTCTCCCCCACCCCTGCCACAACTATTTCATTATCTCTCTAAAGCAGCCAGTGTGATTTTTTTTTTATTATTAAAGCAAATACCCTTGACATTTTCATAATCAAGCGACTACATGACAACTCATTTCCCCCCCTAAAGACTATTAAAGTTAGACAACTTTTACATGTCTGGACCTTAATTGAAGGTCAGTGGAGCTTATTAAAAGAGCTGAGTCACTGTGGGGTGGGAAGGGCCTCCTTTTAAAATGAATAATTATTTCCCTTTTCAAAAAGGGAAAAGGAAAAACCCCACAGATTGATTTCAACGGTCGGTTGCTTGGAAGACTATTTTCGTTCTCAAAGCTGCTGAATCTCAGCCCCTTACAGGGTTTGGGAAATGTCTATTTAGAAATATTTACAACCTTAAGCGGGAGGGAGAAAGCATAGAATCAGATAGCTAGTGCTAGTCTTCAAAGCAGCAGCACCTGCCCCCCCCCCACAAGCCACAATCTGCCCCCTTGCTCCCCAAGGCTGCCTCAGGCCATCCATTTCCAACAACCCAGCTGCTCTCTTTTCCACTGGGCACCTTGCAACTGCAACACTGTTCTGTAACTGGCAGGTAAGGTACCTACCTGTGTTCTTAGCTCCAGGATTATCAGCCAGCCCTCTGTGACCTATTAAGGAAGCCCATTTGGCTGGGAATCTGTGCAAAAGGCAAGGAGGGCCCCCGCTTCACAGAACACACCAGCATCCCCATCGCAATATGTTGCCCAGAAGCAATTACATATGGCGAAGGACTTTACACAAATTTAATAACATTTTTAGGGCCTTGGCTACAACAACGTTGCCCCAAACCAGCCATGGCTGTGATTGGATAATGAGATTCCTTGCCAAGCCAGGCACACACCTGCCTCCCCATCTCATCCCATCCTCCCCATCTCTTGTTAATCTTTTATCCTCGCCCATCTTGGCACTCTTTTCCTACTTATCTCACTGAAAACAAAGATTGGGCTTGTTATAGTGCCACAGAGGTCACAGATTGTAGCAGGGAAATAATTTAATTAAGAGATGCCTTGTTTCATCCCAATAGTTTTGTACCACACAATTTAGCTGGGGGTCCTGCCCCCCGAAACAAAATGTTGTTCTACTTGTTGTTATAACTCATCTCCTCCATTTCTCTTACAGTTTGCGGTTATAATCATCTGAACCAATTAATGATGCCTACTTTTTAATGGGAATGAGTGGGATTGAGGTTGTTCCAGGCTTTGCTTTATGTGAAACTAGGGGTGGAAGGATCTGTCAGTTTCATTTCTCTCAGTTTCTCATTATTTACATCTTCAGTTCAGATGTTTTGCAGCTATCTGCATTTTTTTTAAAAAAGGCACAAACATGAATATTCATCAGTACTTTAGTGCAAATTTCTCCTAATAAAAACATTTTACATGAAGTTTTGACTAATACACATTTTTTACAAGCAATTTCCACCTGTATAATGCATGTTGTTTGTTACTTTCAGTAACAGATTAATTTTTACTCACATTTTCCTCTAATATATGGATTTTTGTAAACACCGTTTGACTGACGAACTGCACAGAACAATTTGGATAAGGGCGAATTGTAAGAGATAGCTGTGTTTCAGTTTACATATTGTTTTGAAAAGTGCAAATTATTGATAATTTGGCTTCAAAGAATTCTGTAGTTTGGAGAGGCTGCTGAGAGATGTTAGGAGATCCCTATTCCACTCCCAGAGCTATAATTTTCACAGTGGTTCAACAGTCAATCCCTCATCCCAGGGAACTCTGGGAATTGTAGCTCCGTGAAGGCAGTAGGGGACTATTTAAAGTAGTATGGTACAGTTTTAGAAGTATACTGCAGCTGATGCCTTTCTCTTCCCTCTCTACCTGTCATCTCAATTCCCTTATGATTTCTTAATAGAGAAGAGCAAAGCCTCCTGATGTTTGAATCATTCAACACACCAATATTGCCTAGATCAGGTAGTCAATAAATAATGATCAGTAAAAAAGGAATGGCATAGACAGCTTGGGAGAAATTAAATAGTCCTGCAAGGAGCACAATGCAAAATGGAACCATCAGCCAGAGCAGATAGCTCAGCCCATAGAGCATGAGACTCAGTTTCAGGGTCATGGGTTTGAGCCCACGTTGGGCAAAAAGATTCCTGCATTGCAGTGGGTTGGACTAGATGGCACTTGTGGTCCCTTCTAATTCTCTAGTTCTGTGAAAACAGCCCTACCTCTGTGATGAGTGACATAGAGCTGTGCATGTAGACCAGCAAAAATGAAGTTAGGTGGCTAGCTTTTCCTGCACAACAATAGGGCCAGGTTTTTGTTAAAATTCTGTACTCAAGAGGCAAAATACTGTATTTTTTGCACCATAACACTCACTTTTTCCCTCCTAGAAAGTAAGGGGAAATGTCTGTGCGTGTTATGGAGGAAATACCTACGGGTGGCATGCCTACGGATTTTCCTCCTCTAAAAACTATGTGCGTGTTATGGTCGGGTGCATGTTATAGAGCGAAAAATACAGTAAATTCTGCAACAAGACTAGTAGATGCCTGTGACCTATATAAATCCCACAATGTAAGCCTTTTAGTATAATCCCTCTTCTTTTACACCATTCACCCGTCAATTTGTATTCTGCTGGATAAATTATTCAGAGTCCGTCCATCATCATTGTCCCCGCCATTTCTGGGAAAGGACAAGGAGTGATGGAGAGCTCTGATGGCTTTGGCTTCTGACTTCAGCAGGTGCACTGCACAGACACTTGCAACCATATTGGTGGGAGAGATTGATAGTTGCTTTCAAGTCTCCCGCTTAATAGGTAGGTTTAAAAGACACCTCCAGATGGAAACCTCAGAAATCCCAGCCTCAGAGTGCTGGCATCTGCTTTTATATACCAACTAGGGGTGTATGGGGTGCCAAGGGAAGGTTAGTACCTCTGGTGGGGAAAATGTTGTGCTTCTTTTGGGATAGTTTGTCCACCTTGGGTCCCCAAACTACACTTAGCTCCTAGAAGCTGTCGTCATGTGACAGTAGCCACTGTTAGAATTCCTGCATCATGATAGCAGTCATGGGATTGTTGTCTATCACATGACGGTATATGTTTTGACTCCACAGAGTGGGAAGAATTCCTGCATCATGATAGCAGTCATGGGATTGTTGTCTATCACATGACGGTGTATGTTTTGACTCCACAGAGTGGGAAGTGACGGAGACAGGATGTTTGTGTTACTGTGTTCCGTGAAGTGGGACTATTGTCCTTTGTCCTTTTTCTCTTTGCTGTCTGATGCTAGAGAGAGAGGGAGCCATGTTGCAGTGCTCTGTGTGTGTTTATATGTAAATAAAGTAGATTAGCCAAAATGCTGAGTTGCTGAGGTCTGTCACGAAAAGCTGTGAAGTCTCTGTGGATCCCTAAGTGTGCCAGTGTCGGTTGGCACTGGTCACTGTGATGTTCGGGCTGAAGAAAGCTTATGAGGCTCCCGAATGATCGATCAGGAGAGAGGGAACATGCCAGTTGGGCATGTGTCTCTGCCAGGGTCCTACTCGAGTATAGGCTGAACTCCTGACAGCCACACCATGGGAACAGCTTTGATTGGCCAGCTAAATGAGGGGAGGGTAGCTAATGGGTCTCAAACCCTCAGTGACCCCCCCCCCGTATGAAAAGAGAGACTCTAGCAAATTGAGCGGACAAGACCCATAGTGGGTCCAATGGGCAAGAAGGCAGTTTCTGCATGAGTTATGGGGAGAAATGAGGGACAGATGGGGCTCATCAACTTGGGAAGACAGCCCATCTGGAAGAAGCAAAATTCTGATCCCAAACCTCTGCAATCCTGAGGCTGAAGAGTGGGTTGTAGCATTCAGTATACAGGAAACAGGGATGGGATGAAAATAATTTTGGCTTCAGTGTGACTTTACCTAATTTGCACCTCCCAAAGCAATGTGTGAACCTAAGTGCATCTATCCTTCAAAGCTGGAATTCCTCCAAATTGAACAATGCAGTGCTCTTACCAGAAAAATGTGCGGAAATGTACATGAAGTGTGCATAACAATGCAAATATTGGTGAAAATAAATGCATATTACCTAAAATTGCTAGCAAAAATGTTTAGAGCAGGCAAAACTGCCTTCAGAAACAAGTATAATAGAAGTGTGCCTCAAAATGCTGAGAATTCCCCCCTTCCCCCCCCCAAAAAAACCTACTGCTACTACAGTTCAGTGACAAACTGAACTTTAAGGCTGGAAAAATGAGAAACTGCGAGAAAGCAAATTTGACAGATTTGTTCCAGCTGTAACAGTCATTTCTGAATGCTCCTTCATGTTAAAAACAAACAAAAATTTCTCTCAAGTAAGGGGGTGAAGTGGGGGGGAGCCCAAGACATTAAGAAGACGAATTCTAGCCCAGCTTGCTCCCTGCTGTCCCAGTTATCTGCTGGCAGAGAGCTTTTGATCTAGGAGGAACATACCCTCTTTGTCACCCTGCCCTGCAGCCTGATGTGATCTGGGTAGTGCCATATCATTGCTGCATCCTTCTGCTGCATGTGCAGTTCAGGCCCAAGATTTGCAGCACATGATGCGTCACTTCAGCTGGGGAATAGGGGGACAAAACCCTTCCATCATTCTGTTTGCTGGGGCTTGTTTTAGATAGCTAAAGCTAATGAAACTGCGTTTCCAAGCCTTGGAAATGATAATTTAAGCACCTGACGTGTCACAGTGTGTGTGGCTGGAGGCAAGGAGAACTGCATGGGTCGTTTCTTCTTCTTTGCTTTCCCCTCAGTGAAGCAGCTCAGTTGCGTTGCTTCTTACACCCTATTTGTGTATTCAGTTCCATGTTGGTCCGCACAGGACCTGTCAGAGAGCCGACAAGGAGAGCAGGTCGCTCACAGATCAGAGGAAAAGAGTGAAACACTTGGCTAACTTACAATTAGTTTCTTTGTTAAGGAAAGCAGAACAAAGAACACACAGAGACTTCTAAAGGTTGCTCCTGTCTTAGGGAAGCTGTCGTCTGGACTGGCTTGTAGCTCCCACTTCACCCCCTAGCCATCTGTGTAGGTCCCTCCCTCTGTCTACGGCAAGCCCCAAGGGACCATCTCTGTGTCAACCAGGCAGAGGGCCTTCTCGGTAGTGGCGCCTGCCCTGTGGAATGCCCTCCCACCAGATGTCAAGGAAATAAACAACTCTTTGACTTTTAGAAGACACCTGAAGGCAGCCCTGTTTAGGGAAGTTTTTAATATTTGATGTTTTATCGTGTTTTTAATACTCTGTTGGGAGCTGCCCAGAGTGGCTGGGGAAACCCAGCCAGATGGGAGGGGTATAAATAAATTACTACTACTACTACAGCCCTTCCCTATCATGTGAGTAGGTGAGGAGGGTTTTACATGCCATTTCCTTGATGGTGGTCAGCTTTCCTTTGCAACAAAAGAAATCTTTCCCCTTTCCATCACCTCAAAAAGGATCAATTGTTGTTGCTGCTCCTGTTACAGGGAAAGTATACTTGGCCTGGATAGCTCTGTTGGTTAGAGTGGGGTGCTGATAACACCAAGGTTGCAGGTTCGATTCCCATATGGGATAGCTACATATTCCTGCACTGCAGGGGATTGGACTGGAGTATCCTTGGGGTCCCTTTCAACTCTACAATTCTATGATTCTATGTTTCAGTCTTTCATTGTGTTATTGTTGTTGTTACCATACTTTCTGCTCTATAGGATGCACCTAGTTTTAGAGGGGGAGAACAAGAAAAAAAAATTCTCTCCCTCCCTGCGCAGCACCCCTTCAGTGAAGCAGCAGGAGAAACGGAGCCCCTTCCATTTCTTCTGCCGCTTCGCTGAAGGGGCGCTGCGCAGAGAGGGAAAGCTGCGCAGCGCCTCTCCTGGCTTCAGGTGGCTTCTCCTGGCTTCTCCTGGCTTCAGTCTTGCTCTCCAGGCTTCAGTGAAAGCAATGCAAAGCCTCTGGAGCATGGCGGGAGTGCTCCCGCTGCACTTCAGAGGCTTTGAGTTGCTTTCGCTGAAGCCAAGGAGCCTGCATTCACTCCATAAGACACACACACATTTCCCCTTAATTTTGGGAGGGGGGGAAGTGTGTCTTATAGAGCGAAAAATACGGTATGTGTGTGTGCGTGCGCGCGCGCGCGATCCATTGTTCAGCATGAGGATGTTGAACCTGCTGAGAACAAGCTGGTACCCATAAGTGTGGGCACTGCATTTTATGGATGTGAAATTTCTCATTTATCACCCACACTTTGGGTAGCAGACCTCCAGGCCCTGCCTCCTTAGTGGCTTCTCTCTAAAAGATGCACATCTAAACGAAGTGGGATGAAAATTGGGATGCAAATTCTGGGGAACAGGTTTTGTTTGCCCGTGAGGATGTTGCAATTCCTGCCTTGCTTACCTTGCCAAGTTGTCCATATGCTACCCAGATACCTTCAAGCAACTCTTTCTCTCCCCCCCCCATAGCCATCTTCATTTTCTCAGTTACAAAGCCAAATCAGGATTCGAGAAGAAAGGGGAAGGTAGGCAAGGGAGGAAATAGTAGCTCCTTTTCAAGGCATGGTGAACAGATAATTTCTTTCCAGCTCTGTTCCAGCTCAGTTTCGTGGCCCAAGTCAAGATTTAGGCTGTAGTTCACACATGAATGTGCATCCCTTGATCATTCACTTGCAATGGTGAGGAGATTTCACCCCTCCCATACCCAAGAATCTCCTGAGAATCTCCTGAGGTCTCTGCTGACTCTACAGAGAGGAGGAGCAATGTACTGCTCTCTACTTAATTAGTCAAGTGAGTGAATCTGTGTGAGAGAGAGAGTCAGTCAGTGTGTCGGAGAGAGAGTGCAAGAGATCGTGTTTATAGATAAGATTGCTGCTAAGAGCAGCTGCAGGCACTCAGAGTATAGCATTGATTTATGCTTAGAATTTGTAGCTCTGTATATAGTTTTGTATTATAGCTGTAGCAATAGAATAAAAGGAAGATATTCTATAGAGCTGCTCTCCGAGTGGTTTATACTCTGCAAGACTCTGCAAAACGCTGCTGCGCAACGACTGTATTATTGAGACAGTGAATCCGGTGCTCTCAGCTCCAAGCTGTGAGTCCACAGCACTGTGACCTGTTCCTGTGGGAAAGGAGGTCTCTGGCAGTGCTACCCAGCTCGCCTAGCCCAGTCGGGGCTGTAGTGCATGAGTCCAGTTGGCGCACTGGCTCAAGGGCGATGCTGACTGGCTCAAGGTGTAAAACAAGGTGGGAAGCTATAGATAGGTAGCCGTGTTGGTCTGCCATAGTCAAAACAAAATAAAAAAATTCCTTCCAGTAGCACCTTAAAGACCAACTAAGTTAGTTCTAGGTATGAGCTTTCGTGTGCATGCACACTTCTTCAGATACACTTCTTCAGATACACTGCAGTGTATCTGAAAAAGTGTGCATGCACACGAAAGCTCATACCTAGAACTAACTTAGTTGGTCTTTAAGGTGCTACTGGAAGGAATTTTTTTATTTTGTTTTGAAGGTGGGAAGCTGTCGCCCTCGAGTTGAGCTCCAGCCCCCATCAACCCCAGCCAACATGAGCAATGGTCAGGTATGATGGGACTTGTGGTCCAGACATAGGTTTGCCACTCCTTGTTTAAACTAAGTACATTGAAGAGATTGAGTTAGATCAGACTGTTAGTCACACACTTAGTCCCCACAGAAACAAATGAGAAACTAAGAGTGACTAAGGCTGCAGTTAGTACCCACTTACTTGGAGTCAGTCTCATTGTCAATCTAGACTGGGACTTGGGAGCAAACACAAGAAATTTAGGACTGGTCTCTGAGTTACTTCCATGTTACAGACATATGTACTTTCCTTTACATCAACTTTGTTGGAGTGGTCACGTTGTGTGGATGCCTGATTATCGTCTTCCAAAGCAACTATATTCCGAACTTTAAAATGGTAAGCATAATGCTGGTGGTCAACAAAAGAAGTTCAAAGACTCTCTCAAGGCAAATCTTTAAAAAAGGAATATAAACACCAACAACTGGGAAACACTGGCCTGTGAGCGCTGCAATTGGAGAACAGCCTTTACCAAAGGTGTCATGGGTTTTGAAGACGCTCAAACCCCAGACAAAAGGGAGAAACACACTAAGAGGAAGGCACGCTTGGCAAAACCCTCACCATGATCAACTCCCGCCTGGAAACATATGTCCCCACTGTGGAAGGACATGTGGATTTTGACCTCCACAGTCACTTATGGACTCACTTTTAAAACTGTGTTTATGGAAGACAATCTTACTTGGCTATAAGTGATTGCCAAAGAAGAAGACTTTCCTTTACACTGACAGTCAGAAAAGGAGGTTGCACCAGTTCATGAGCAAAGTTGCACTCCTGTGCATACTTACTTGGGAACAAGTCCCACTAAACCCAGTGTCCCACTAAACTCAGAATTCATCCTATATTTCCTTTCCCATGCTGTCATTTTATAGCTTTGTTTTTATAGTGCTTTCTACCTCATGTGTTTTGCCTGACAATTTCTGTGCAGCACAAAAATGGGAGAAGAGAGCTTTGCTGTGCCAAAACTTTTCCACAACTCAATTTGATCAATAGAGCTGATTAAATATGAAGATAATGGATATGACAGTTAGACCACAGCTATAAGATCCTGCATTTCAATTTCAAACTCTGCTGAGACCCAAATGAAACAGTGGAATGGCATCATATATCAAAGTTAACAAAGCTACCATAAATTTAAAAAAGTAAAAAGCCACCTGTGCTATATTCCATAACTAAGCTGGTGTGGTCGCAGGGAGAAAAAGAATTGGATGTCATCAGTATACTGGTGACACCAAACCCCAAATTCTGAATGACCTCTCCCAGCAGTTTCATGTAAACGTCAAATAACATGGGCAACAGAACAGAACCCTGAGGGACCCCACAATACCCCCCCCCAGTATTACCTTCAATACTCCCCCAGTCAAACAATACTCCCCCAGTATCACCTTCAGGGTTTGCCCCTTTAGGAAGGAACAGAGTCCATTTAAAGCCTTCAAGTCCCATCCCACAAAGGCAGCCCAGAAGGATACTACGGTTGATAGTACTGAAAGCCTCTGTAAGGATAGATTTTGGCTAGATTTTGGCTAGATTTTCCACTTTTGCTCTATTGTTTGCATGCGATAGGATTCATTGGGTGAGAATGCATAGCTAAGTTGAGAAGGTGACTTTGTTCCTTACCTTCATAGTCCTCATCAACCTTGTTTGCCTACATTGCTTTTCCCCCCTATCGGCTATGATGATGCACATATTTTGTTCAGTAGCTTCACTGACATTCATGGAAACTTGTAAACAAGATCATGAATGTCACCGCAGCCAGATTGAATGGCAATGTGGGTCAACTGAAGTCATAAACACTGAGCCAAGGAAGAAGATGGTTCTGGGTACAGAGACAACATCAAAATACCATGGATGTTTGGAAAAGCCTTTCCTGGTAATTTGCTCCATTGGGTCTAATGTACGACTTTGGAACTGAACAGTGAAATGGGGGGTTATTTGGCACAGCCTTATAAATAAACTACATTCTGGATCTGTGGGGGATCCAACAACCTCTATGGTGCTAAGAAGCTGTGATATTTTGAAGAAGAAGGGGAGAGACTCTTAAATAACGTCCATGAGAATCTCCTGCAAATTATGTAAATGTAGCCCAAAGAGGAAAATATGTCAGCAAGTTGTATTGCTTTTCGTTCTACACAAAAGACCAAAGAATTGTAAAACTTTCCTTCTGCATGAAAATCATTGTAATTCCCATGGATGCAACTCATAGTGGGATCTGTATCATTGACCTCAATGGATTACAGCCCACCTAATGAAACTTTACTATTTTTATTATTGTGTAAGGAGAAGCTTAATGGCAATGTGTCTTTTCCACCCACATCGATACACCTGACAATTTCCAAAAAGCAAGGTTGCATATGTAAATCACAATCCTTCAATCTAGTTTATTCAGCCGAGGAGACGGCAGCCTGCTGGGGGACCCAGAGTGCTGTGCCGTGGCTTAAAAAACCAATTTAAAGATCCTTTGCAAATGCCTCTCTCTCACCAGGTACTTGGGGAGGGGGAGACACTTTTTTCATCTCTTGGTGCTTGCTGTCCTTAAAATCTCAGGAAAGCTCTCTCTGCCCTGCTTGGGAAAATAAGACAGAGATAGAAAGCTCCTGGATTCCCACACAGTGACTCTTTGACTTTTTAGAACTACAGTGAAGGACTTTCTTTGGGTAGTTAATCAAGTCAGGCAAATTCACATTTCTTGCCTTTCTGGATCTGAGCAGATAAAGAGATTTTGTGTGTGCATAGTTTGTGTGCCTGGTTTTTGTTTTTGTTTAAAGACCCTGGAAGACCTGAACTGGGTCATTTCTCTCTGTCAAAACAGCAGTCCTATATTGGTAGAAGAGGCTTTTCTCTCCTTAGCCTTTGGATATGTGGGCAAAAGCAATCTATTTAATCAATGTAGACTCTGGATATTTATTCTACATATGTATACAGTGTTATGTGTATGGGGGTACCCCTAAATTCCTGGATCCAGTAAATAGAATTTAATCAAACATCCTGAACCCTTGGATCCAGCAAGGGTTAAAATATAAGCTAGGCTAGTTTTCTTGGGAGAAAAGCAATGACAAACCTAGACAGCATCTTAAAAAGTAGAGACATCACCTTGCCAACAAAGGTCCGTATAGTTAAACCTATGGTTTTCCCAGTAGTGATGTATGGAAGTGAGAGCTGGACCATAAAGAAGGCTGATCGCCAAAGAATTGATGCTTTTGAATTCTGGTGCTGGAGGAGACTCTTGAGAGTCCCATGGACTGCAAGAAGATCAAACCTCTCCATTCTGAAGGAAATCAGCCCTGAGTGCTCACTGGAAGGACAGATCCTGAAGCTGAGGCTCCAATACTATGGCCACCTCATGAGAAGAGAAGACTCCCTGGAAAAGACCCTGATGTTGGGAAAGATGGAGGGCACAAGGAGAAGGGGACAACAGAGGATGAGATGGTTGGATAGTGTCTTTGAAGCTACCAGCATGAGTTTGACCAAACTGCGGGAGGCAGTGGAAGACAGAGGTGCCTTGCGTGCTCTGGTCCAGGGGGTCACGAAGAGTCAGACACGACTAAATGACTAAACAATAATATCAAGTTTCCTGAGAGATGAGCCATTAAGAAAACAAAAGGAAGTTGATGAGCTATTAGGAAAACCAAAGAACTAGGGCTCTGTGCCAGATGGCAAAAGGGAGGGGCCCTTCCTCTAGCTCTGACCTAGGAGACAAAGCCAAAGTTTGAAGCAGAGTTTTAGAGTTGCCTCTGATGTGATGTGACCTAGTGGGGAAGGGTTGCAGGTTGTAAAAGGCAGAGCATGGCATTAGCTTTCTGCTGTGACCCAAGGCTGTAGTTATGGGACAAATAAGACCCTTTGGGATGTTAATGCTATGAACCCCTTCTCAGGTTGTATATATCTGCAAATAAACCATATATCATAAAGACACCACAGTCTCCACTGTGCCTCATTTACCCACGTACCCTGAGTAAAGTGCATGGAATCTCGCACCACTCAGAGATTGATGTGGTATGCAAGATTATTTATTTTATTACACTGCTATCCAATCTGGTAAGGTAGCCCACCTACATAGGAGAAGGAAAATCCTGATCCTAAACCACTGCTGCCTTGTGGGATATCTTCAGGAGAAGAAAAGGCTAAGCAGCAAACCCCACACAAATCCAGGATGGTGCCTTGTATGCCTACTTCTGACAAGTCTTGCAGCCAAGCTGGTGCCAAACATATTGCTCTGCTTGCCTTTGGGCCACAACAGCCAGGCCAAGAGGTCTTGTCATCTGGGCAGCCCAAGACCTCCATACACATTGCCCAGGCTCATGCCCTGGAGTGGTGACTTGGGTGCTGCTAACACAGCAGTTCAACTTCACCCCCAGAGGCACACTCCATTGCCTGTTGAGATGGACAGATGCCAACAAAAACTGATATCCAGTTACATGCCCCCCACGTTATCTGTCACCCAATAACTGAACCAGGATTGTGCACACCATACATTTAAAGCACCTTTAAATAATCCTGGAATTCAGGGTGGTGTGAGGAGTGGCTTACTGTACAGGTAACAAGTCCACATCTGCTTTGTTTCTCTAGTACTGATCATTCCTAGGCTATCTGTTGGGGTGTACGGTGACCATAAGGCCATGTATGTTGCTTAGCAGTGACGTCCGCTCATGAAGGCAGCCTGTTAAGATTGCCATGAGGCCCAGGAGTCCTGGTGGAGATCATTTGCCATGAGAACAAAAACAGCCTCTGTACTAACACCTTGGGGGAGCACCAATAGATGTTATATCACGGTGATGAAAGTGGGTATTGTTGTTGTTTAGTCATTTAGTTGTGTCCGACTCTTCGTGACCCCATGGACCAGAGCACGCCAGGCACTCCTGTCTTCCACTGCCTCCCGCAGTTTGGTCAAACTCATGCTGGTAGCTTCGAGAACACTGTCCAACCTTCTCGTCCTCTGTCGTCCCCTTCTCCTTGTGCCCTCCATCTTTCCCAACATCAGGGTCTTTTCCAGGGAGTCTTCTCTTCTCCTGAGGTGACCAAAGTCTTGGAGCCTCAGCTTCAGGATCTGTCCTTCCAGTGAGCACTCAGGGCTGATTTCCTTCAGAATGGATAGGTTAGATCTTCTTGCAGTCCATGGGACTATCAAGAGTCTCCTCCAGCATCATAATTCAAAAGCATCAATTCTTTGGCGATCAGCCTTCTTTATGGTCCAATAATTAATAGGTATTAATTAATTCCTCCCTCCACAAAGCTGTGATTAAGGAAGTGATGGGAGAGAGGTCCCCTCTGTCCATTTCTCTGCTCGAAACACACACTCCCAGCTACTTCCGACCATGGAGAAAAGATATGGGTCAGGTGAAGAGGAAAGGGTTAAGCAGCCACCTCTGCCATTGTGCCACTCAAAGCTCCACAGCTTCTGAGACTGCTTCTGCTTAACAAATAATAATCAGGTGAAAGACAGGTGCCATTGTGTGTCTGAGCTAGTTTGATTGTCACACCAAGGCTCACAGTAAACCAACCAAAAGGATTTCTTCTCTTGCCATGCAATTTAGTAAAAAAATATTTATATATATATAAAAAATCTCCAATGCCAAGAATAGCTGCAAAGCAGCTTGAAAGAAACCCTTACTTCTAAAGTAGGTCACCACTTTTCAATGACCTTTACAGGCTTCATAGGAGCAACTCATTCAGTCCCGGGGAGGAAAAAGTAAGGCAGTTCTGGGGGGGGGGGGATTTAGATTTTATTTTATTCTGCACACTCTTTTTGAGATTTGTGTATACTTACTAATGCATTTATTAATTTATTTATGCACGTATTTCTGTAGCACCAAATCACGAAACATATTATACCGTATTTATTATTTATTATGATGATGAGTTGCATCGACAAAGGAAGAATCTGTGAGTTGCAGTTAAGCATCAAGGCTATCTATAGACCATGTGGACATTCTGAAGCTATTTTTATTTCATCTCCCTTGAATATTTCCATTGATTTGTGCACTATGACAAGATGACCAGACAGCAGAAGATTTATGAGCTCCTACTGGTGCTACAAGCTCAGACTTGTCATATAATGGATACCCCCCACACACAGAAATGTTCTTGGAATATATTTATGGGACTTGTCCATAATAAATCAAGGAACTGTTGCCTGATTAAATAAATTAACAGAGCAATCCTATTAGGGTGGTGATAGTGAGAATCCATGGTTAAGCTATCACTCCATCCTATGCCCTAGCTCAGGCATAGGCAAACTCAGCCCTCCAGATGTTTGGGGATTACAACTCCCATGATCCCTAGCTAACAGGACCAGTGGTCAGGGATGATGGGAATTGTAGTCCCCAAACATCTGGAGGGCTGAGTTTGCCTATGCCTGCCCAAGCTATTCATTTTTCTGTTTCTTTGTTTTTAAAATTCCCCCTGCATTGACACCAATTATGGGGTATTAACCATACCACCTACAGGGCTAGCACAGTTGTCAAATCTTTGGAGAGGGGCATGTCAAGTGAACAAAGCAAATTTGAATCTTATGTATCCAAACTTGCCCTAATATAACCCTCCCACCAGTGGTCCATCTATATTTCACTATATGTCACAGTGCTGTCCGACAAGGAATGTCCTGCGTGAGGAATGAACTCTTCGTTGTCAAGAGTACACTTACAAGTTAGGGAAATGCATATCCATCAATCCTAGGTCCCTGCGCAACTCTTAGGTGTGCACCTGATGAGGCAGTTGCAGCAACAGAGAGGCCCTGCCCTGACCTCAGCTTATGTATCTGCTCTACATGTGCTGTGCGCAAGCAGGAGAAGACTGCTTCTATGTGCAACCTCCTTTTGCTCTTCCCTCCCCAATTCTTGCCTGGTCCTGGGAGACAGTTTACCAGGAGAGGTGGGGGCAAGAGGAGGAGGTGTGTAAGTCTTTGACTGTACACCTGCCTGACCTATCTCTCCTTCCTCCTGCTGTGCCTGTTCCTCACTCTCCAATCCCACAGCTTTTCCTGCCTCTGCTTCTCATCTCCTGGCTGTCCCAGGCTCCTCCAGTTCACTGATCCCTTCCTCCAAGGCAGTCTCCAAGCCCTCCTCCCAGTGCCAACCAGTGCCTCAGGGTCCAACCAGTCCCTAACAAATCCTAGGGCAGAGGTCAGCAAACTAAGGTCCGCGGGCTGTACCTGGCCCTCAGGGGTGGTTTAAGTGGCCCCCAAGCTGTCCCTGAACCCTGCCACCCAGTCGACAAGTCCCTGCGCACTGCACTAAACCAACGCAACGCAGCTCAGGGACTCACTTCCGCTGCACTGGCAAGGCTTCCTAGCAGCTGCAGGAAGCTCCTGCAGCCAATAGGGAGCTACAGACGCCTCCTTCGCACTGGAAACAGCATCTGCGCATGCACGCACACACGCAGACGCCTCCTCCATGCTGGAAATAGCGTCTGTGCATGTGCATGTGCACACAGGCGCCTCCTCCGCACCAGAAATAGCATCTGCAAATGTGTGTGCATGTGCGTGTGTGTGATCCAGCCCACTGAGAGAGATCTCTGGGGGAGTGGACCAGCCCAGGCTCCGTAAGCTTTGCTAACTCCTATCCTAGGGGCTCCTCTGGGGTGTAGATGCCATCTATGGGACTCAGGTGGCGCTGTGGTCTAAACCACTGAGCCTCTTGGGCTTGCTGATCAGAAGGTCAGTGGTTCGAATCCCCATGATGGGGTAAGCTCCCATTTCTCTGTCCCAGCTCCTGCCAACCTTGCAGTTCAAAAGCATGCCAGTGCAAGTAGATAAATAGGTACCACTGCAGCAGAAAGGTAAACAATGCTTCCATGCACTCTGGTTTACGTCACAATGTTCCATTGTGCCAGAAACGGTTTAGTCATGCTGGCCACATGACCTGGAATGCTGTCTGTGGACAAACGCTGGCTCCCTTGGCCTGAAAGCAAGATGAGCGCCTCAACCCCATAGTTGCCTTTGACTGGAGTTAACTGCCCAGTGGTCTTTTACCTTTACCTTTTAGATGCCATCTTATGAGTGGAGCTGTTCTCTGCCAGCAGAATGGCACTCATGCCACTTTCTACAGCCTCTCAGGATTGCATTCTAAGTTGATTCATCATGCAGATTTCAAATGATTAATAAGTGGGAGATGCACATGGATCTAAATATATATTCACATTCATACATTCAGAATGGTCCCATGATTCTAGCCATGAGGTGTAGTCATTTTACCTGTGTGAGTGTGCGTGCATTTTGCCAGAGTGGTGGAAGACAATTCATTAAAATCTCAACTGCCAAACGAAATAATTGAGAAAGAGAAAATGCCTATGAAGACCAAACCCAGCTGATTCGTCTAAAAATAAATCAGTGATGGATCAATGGAAATTAATTATGGGATGCACAGAAGAATCTTCCCCTTGTACAAGCCGTCTTCAAAAGAAGAAACTGTTGTTGTTTCTGATTGTATGCCTGCAGACCTAAAAGATAGGCTCGCCCCTTATATGCCCAACAAATCACTGCACTCTGCAGGAGAAGGCCTCCCGCAGATAGCATCTCACCAGGAGGTCCATTCCATATGATGGAGAAATCAGGGGAGGAATTCAGCACTGCACTTCAGTTAGTAAGGCTTGAAGATGTGGACAATGTGCTTGGATCGGTCAGAACAGCCACTTGTGCACTGCACCCTTGCCCTTTATGGCTGATAAGAACTGCCAGCTAGGCCAGGGTGGTGATTAATGCCTCCCTGTGAGAGGAAGTGGTTTCTGCCTGCGTGAAGGAGGCAGTGCTAAAACCATTCCTCAGCAAACCCTCCCTGGATTTGAAAACTCTAAATCAGGGTTTCTCAAACTTGGGTCTCCAGCTGTTTTTGGACTACACTTCCCAGCATCCCTGACCACTGGTCCTGCTATCTAGGGACGATGGAAGTTGTAGTCCAAAAACAGCTAGAGACCCAAGTTTGGGAAACCCTGCTCTAAGTAATTACCAGTCAGTTGCCAATCTCCCCTTCTTGGGCGAGGTTCTTAAGTGAGTGGTTATGGATAAGATCCAGGTGCCCTTGGAGGAAACTGATTTTCTAGATTCATTTGTTTGCCCTGTATGGTGAGCTTGGTCAGGAGAGAGACAGGAGAAATGTGTCCTTGTTAATTCTCCTCAACCTCTCTGCAGCTTTCGATACCATTGACCATGGTATCCCTTCTGGAGTGGCTGTCTGAGTTAGGGGTGTGTAACACCACTTTTGTACTGTTCCACAATCCCATCAGATATGTCTAAAACAGGCACCCCCAAACTCAATCCTCCAGCTGTTTTGGGACTACAACTCCCATCATTCCTAGCTAACAGGACCAGTGGTCAGGGATGATGGGAACTGTAGTCCCAAAACAGCTGGAGGGCTGAGTTTGGAGGTGCCTGGTCTATAAGTACCCCCCTGCTGGCATCCCCTCCAACAGTATGGTGAAAGTGTAGGATTTATGTAAGACAACCTCTGTGGTGTTAAGATCTGAAACTGCTTTTATGTATGTTTTTATTGTTAAATCACTTCAGGATGTTTCATGGAAAGTGATTTAGAAATGAAATGAGATGTAAATGCACAAGGGTATATTTGAACTTTCATCCCTATGTACAAATTGAACATGGCATTATTAGTTCCCAGTATTTTGATTCAAAACTTTGCTAGGCATCTGGCTTGCATATTTCATCCATCTACCGACCTGTGAATCACATCAATAGATTGTGGATTCACATCACAATACAGTATAAGCAGCAATTTAAGTTGGATTACATGAAATGTCTACATTAGATACTACCAAGGTTCAGACACATAACTGGGCCATGATTCAATTTGCATAGAGAAGAAGCAGGTAACAGGCAAATAATTTCCCCCTGAACCACACACCTGATGGACAATGCAAAACTATGCTATCTTCAGAGGCATCCAACACAGTGCTGTGTTGAATGGTTCAGTCTGCCATGTTGATTCAAGATGAAGTCCAATTGTTTCCAAACAGAGATCAAAACCCGCTCCTCCATTTTAGGAACTGCCATGCCAAATAGAGTGCCAATATATCCAAATCAGTGCAGTGGGGAATAGTTTGATCTGTCAACTTCATTCAAACTGGCATCCAGTGGTTTCCAAACACAGACCAAAACCTGCTGCTCCATCTCTGGAACTGTCGTGCCAAATTGGGCAAAAGAGGTGTCCATATTGGTGTAGTTTGGGACATTTTAGTCTACTACCTTGATTCACGACAGCATCTGATTGTATCCAAATGTAGATAAAACTGGCCCCTTTATCTTGAGAACCATCATGCCAAGTTGGGTGGTGATATCTCAAGGGACGTCCAAATGGATGGAGAACAGATGGACCAACAGACAAACCACTTTCCAAAATATATGTAAGTAGTAGATTGAGCCAGTGACCCTTCTAACATCATTCCTTGCTTTGAAACTACAGCAGCATATGTCTCAGCCAACGCAACCCAAGGCATTGTTATCCATTTGTATAGCTCGTGTCTGGGAGCAGACAGTTTCTAGCAATGGAAGGAGCCTTGCTGTTTAATTCTCAAGGCAGAGACAAACAGCAGGGGAACACTTCTTGCATCGCTTCGTCTGTTATTATTTCAGCTTCCTGTCTCTAAGGTTTCTAACATGTGAGTGGGGGCAGGGGCGGGAGGCAAACCGAACTTAAAAGCCATTCTGAAATCAGACCTGGAAAGAGAGGTGATGTTGCCCACATTGTGATCCCAGACATAAGTGTAAAGCAAAGCAAAACAGAAAATCAAGACTGCATGTGCAATTTTTAAAAAAAGTAATCACATTCCCTCCAACATTTCTCTGATGAAAATAGGGATAACTATAATAGTTTTAGTATTTATACCTCACCCAGATAGCTGTCAACCTTTCCCTTTTCTTGCGAGGAATCCTATTTGGAATAAGGGAATTTCCCTTTAAAAAAGGGAAACGTTGACAGCTATGCTCACCCATCTGATTGAGTTGCCCCAGCCAATCTGGTCGGCTTCCAACATACATAAAAACATAACAAAACATTAACATGAAAAAACTTCCCTATACAGAAGTCTTCTAAAGGTTGTATAGTTACTTATCTCCTTGGCCTGGAGGTCACAATAACTCCATACCCTCCAAAATTTCTCCCATGAAAATAGGGATGCCCTAAGGAAAAGCAGGACATTCCAGGATCAAATCAGAAACTGGGATGGCTTCTGTAAATCCAGGAGTGTCCCTGGAAAATAGGGACACTTGGGAGGGTCTGTAATCATTATCATCATAAAAAACAAGGAAAAACCAGACAAAGGAACAAACCATTTTCCAAAATGCATAGTAGTTATTGGTTAGTCGAGAGATGGGGAACCTTTGACTCACCAGATGTTGCCGGAGTCCATTTCCCATCATCTCTGAATGTTGGCCACACTACCTGGGGGTGCTGGAAGTTGGAGACCAACACTGCTTGGAAGGCCCCAGGTTCCCTAACCCTGGGCTAGAGCTTGCTTAATTAGGGAACCAGAGGGCTACTAATCTGTTTGAAATGATCTTGAGATTGTGTCCAAAGAGAAATATTCAAGTAAACGGCATTCCAACCTATGCACTTGTAAAAGGAACTGAACATACGAATCGTGCTCTGATTTGTTTCAATGTTTATCTCTTCATTTCTGCATTTGCTTAGCTCTCTCACTGAAATCAACGGGATGCCAGTGTATCACTTGCACCCGCTCGTGCCCACAGGTCTTTAAAAACGTCTCTCTCCAATTAAAACGTCAAACGCAATTCCTTTTTTGTGTGTGGCGTTCTGAAACAAGAGTACCTATCCTGAAGACATTTTGCGCAAATTTGAAATTCATTTCCACTTCAGGTAATATTGAAAAGTAGTGGGGGGACAGTTTTTTCTGCTAAAAATTATAGGCTGCCTATATCAGCTTGAAAGGAGGCTCCACCATCTTGCACCTGCCATTGGCAATTCATGAGGCTGAGTAGGTGCAGCAGAAATTGAGAAATGGCGCCAAGCTACACTTTGCGCTGGAGATCTGTGCTCAGATTCCCCATTTTAAAGAAGCAAAGCAAGCAAACTTAAAAGCAGTTCCAAGGAGGAACAAATTGGATCGGGGCAGCACCACTGAGGGAGGGGAATGCTTTACTATTTTGACCTCACTATTTTTGCAATGCCAATCCTGCCCTCTGCCTTCCTCTCCCCAGCCCTCACTGCCGATGAGAGAGCAGGGATGGGGCTTGGAGGAGAGTGCTTGTGCTTTGAGTGGGGATGGACCTAGACGTTGACCAAGGCCTCTTCATTCCTGACCCAAAAAACTACTGTATTTACTTGAATGCCATGCACCATCGAATGCTCCCTTACTTCGCAACATAATTTGGCCAAAAAAGAGGTGTGCATTAGATTCAAGTAAATATGGTATTAGTGATGTGGGTGGCGCTGTGGGTTAAACCACAGAGCCTAGGGCTTGCCGATCAGAAGGTCGGCGGTTTGAATCCCCGCAACGGGGTGAGCTCCCATTGCTTGGTCCCTGCTCCTGCCAACCTAGCAGTTCAAAAGCACGTCAAAGTGCAAGTAGATAAATAGGTACCGCTCCGGCAGGAAGGGAAATGGTGTTTCTGTGCACTGCTCTGGTTCGCCAGAAGCAGCTTGGTCATGCTGGCCACATGGCCCGGAAGCTGTATGCCGGCTCCCTTGGCCAATAAAGGGAGATGAGCACCACAACCCCAGAGTTGGCCACGGCTGGACCTAATGGTCAGGGGTCCCTTTACAGCAACTTGGAGGTGGGGTGGAATCAAGCAGTTGGGGGGAATGGTGTGAAGAGGAAAGGCTTAACCAATCCTCTGGTTGCCACCACTGGTGCAGTCCAATTTCAGGTGCTTGCAGATACTTTAAAAAATATATTGGGAGGTCCAGTTGTGGGTCTACAGAGGGCTGTACTTGCCCCCTCTTTCTGCTACTGAGCCTTGATCTTCTCTCTGTGCTAGCAGCAGGGATTTTTAACATACTCAAACAGGTTGTTTTATGTCTGCTGGTTTATTTTATTTTTAATTTGCCCAGGTCCTCATGGGGCAGGTATTCAATATGAAGCACTAGAGGAAGGGGAAAGAACAAATTGAAAGAGTTGAACTGTACAGAACCCCTTGCTGACTTAATAGATTATCTGCTAGTAAAATAAAGCACACGGCACTTATGAGTCTCCAATCCATTTATGCTCACATAGGAAAACTCACAGTTTTAATGAAACAAGAGGCATTGCTCCATTGGCTTCAGCTAAAACAATACATTTTTTGGGTGTACGCCAGTTTATTCAGTGCATTTTGTCATTTTGTGAACCATGTGTTTTGGACCATGGATCAAAATAACATTTTGCTTTTAGATAGCAGAAATCTCCAATGCTCTTTGTATCTTGCCCGTTGTGAACTTTCGACATTTGCTTCCAATCCTGAATACAGTGGTGCCTTGGGTTACAGACACTTCAGGTTACAGGCGCTTCAGGTTACAGACTCCACTAACCCAGAAACAGTACCTCAGGTTAAGAACTTTGCTTCAGGAAGAGAACAGAAATCACGTGGCGGCAGCGGGAGGCCCCATTAGCTAAAGTGGTACCTCAGATTAAGAACAGTTTCAGGTTAAGAACGGACCTCCAGAATGAATTAAGTTCTTAACCCAAGGTACCACTGTACCAGACCCTCCAAATTTCCCTATCTTCCACAGACAGTCCCGGATTTACAGAATCATTCCAGGTTTCTGATTTGATCCTGGAATGTCCCACTTTTCCTTTAGAAGACATCTGAAGGCAGCCCTTCAGATAGGAAGTTTTTTAATGTTAAATGTTTTGTTATGTTTTTATATATGTTGAAAGTCGCCCTAGTGTGGCTGGGGCAACCCAGTCAGATGGACATGCTATAAATAACATTGTTGTTGTTGTTGAATAGGACATCCCTATTTTTCATTGGAGTAATGTTGGAGGGCATGGAATATAAAAGTTAGAACTGGACCCTATAGAAAACCAAACCTTCTGGCTGAGCAACAGCCCAAAGACCTCCCTGCATTGCTTTTGGGGAAATGCTGGCATAAACGTATGATCCAAGCCTTTTTTAATGAGGGACTTTAAAAGTATACTATTTTTTTAAGTACAAATGGGGAAACTGCCATCTTCTAGATAGAAAGAAACTCTCATCAACTCCAGCCAGCATGGCCAATGGCCATAGATCTGAGTCTACCAAAACCTGGAGGGCCAGAGGTCCCCCAATCCTGTTATAAGCTACAGTCCAACAGATCAGAGTTCACTGCATTCCTTCACAATAATGCAGCCACCACAACTGCTTTTTGCCTTTGACTCCAAGAAACGTCATGCCAGCAGAGTG
Organism: Podarcis erhardii; assembly: GCF_964252035.2. Lineage (NCBI taxonomy): Eukaryota > Metazoa > Chordata > Lepidosauria > Squamata > Lacertidae > Podarcis > Podarcis erhardii. The sequence goes on along the minus strand of NC_138515.1, from coordinate 31,728,098 downwards.
GACAGCATGTGTTTTGGCATGAGTCTGAAGACAAGGCCATGGGGAGGAGCAAGGTGATTGGGTCAACATATGGGAGGGCCAAGATGGTGGAAATGAGCAGCCCATGAGGTCTTTTGTGGACTATGGTAATTGAAAGTATTCTAGTCAAATGAAATCACTGGCAGGATTTGAGATATGAGCAGCAGGGGGGGAAATGATACAATAATTGCATTAGAGGGTTTTTCTTATCATAGATAAGAATTTGATATACAATGCAGTAAAATAAAAACACTGTGGAGGTGTGAGTGGGAAGTCTGTCTATGAAACAAAGATGTTATATCATTATTTGATTTGAAGTTAATTTGTGAAATTCTGAAAATTTTACCAAATATATATATTAAGAAATGAGCTACTCATGTGACCAACATTATGCTGTCCTAGCAAGAATTAAAAGAAAAAGGCTCTTCTGAGACTTGTAGAGACCCTTTCAAGCTACTTGTGGCTACTACTAGTTTCTTATGTAATTCCTCAATTTAAAATAGGAAACAGTTGTAGGTGGCTTAACAAATCATTTATTTTGGAACGAGAGATGTATGTATAAACCTCAGTCAACAATTTAGTTTTCTGTGGTGGCAGGGATTTTTGAGAAGACTTTCTTATTTACAAAAAGTGTTAAATTTTCTCCCATTAAATGTCAAATCTGTTAAAAGGTGCAGGCCACTTGCTTCACATCACACTCGTTGTTTGCATCCATTTCAGAAGCCCCCCCCCCCCACGCTCCCCACCAAAAGGAAGAAAAGAATTTGCTGTTGTGGATTCTAGTGAAAAGGTACTCTAAAAAGACAGACTTACTTGCGGGACACGGATCTCTTTCATCCTAATTTTCCGAGCACAAAGAACAAAATGAGCAACAGTAAGGAAAATGGCTGCCAGAATGAGATTCCTCTTCCGCTCCAAAAGCCTTGTTCCCAACACAATGCCTTTCAAACCTACAAAGACTGCCTCTTTCTTTCAGAGGAAGGATGAAAGGCATAAAGCAATGCACTGCAGGATAATCTGCAAGGGATCGGATAAAATTCAGGGGAGACTTCTTCACAAATGGTGCATATATATATATATATATATATATATCCTCAAAAGACTTTGGGTAATGAGTGGCTAGAGGGTGCTAGGCCAGGCATCTTTAAGATGGCTGCTAATTTTGTTGCTGCTTGCGTCACATATGTTTCATATATCCCAGGGGTTATTGGGAGCAGGGAGATTCCGCTTGTACTATGAAATTTTCCAAATGACCGTTTCCTCCACTTCTTTTTAAGGGCCAGTGCTGCAGCCTGAGACAGAGTAGCCCCCTCTATTTCCCCATTGTTAAGTTGTGGGTGAACATATCAGACGACACAGCAATTCTTCAAACAGCTCTTGTTTATTCACAGGCCAGAACAAAACTGAACTGAAGTGAAGGGTTCAGCCAACCTGCTTATATAGAGCTCCAGTACAACGTAACTGTAGCAACTTTCTGTAACTATCCAATCACTGAACGTCACTTTGGATCCCTTATTTGCATATGTGGACCTGAGTAAAAACTATCTACAGTATCCCCCTGATGGCCCAGGGTGAGAACTTCAGTACATAACACCCATGTGCCACCTTCTCCTTCTCACCCCTGCCCCTTTTTGCGGCCAACTGATGTGTAGGTTTGCCAAGGCTTTCCAGGGCCTCCCAAATGAAAATGCCTCACCAAAGATGTTGTTTTTGTTTCAAACATTGCAAATTGTGGACAAGACGGAGTGCTTCCGGAAGTGGCAGAGAGATATTTCTAAATTTGTCTGGCAGGGCAAAAAGCCCAGAATTAAGTTTAAGATATTAACTGATGTGAAAGAAAGAGGGGGCTTTGCCCTGCCAGACTTAAAGCTGTACTATGAAGCCGCAGCTTTCTGCTGGCTAAAAGACTGGCTACTTCTCGAAGACACTGATGTATTGGATTTGGAAGGTTTTAACAATGCTTTTGGTTGGCATGCATACCTATGGTATGACAAAGTTAAGATCAATAAGGCCTTTAAAAACCATATTGTCAGGAAAGCAGTATTCAACGTCTGGACAAAATACAAAGACTTATTGGAAAATAAAACTCCAAGGTGGCTTTCCCCTCTGGAAGCTAAGGCCCGAAAAGGACCCAATATGGAGGCCAAATGGCCAAAATATTGGGAAATATTAGAAAAAGATGGAGACAATTGGAAATTGCAGAGTTTGGAGAAAATGAAGGATAAAGTGCGAGACTGGTTACATTACGCTCAGATTAAAGAAGTCTTTAAAAATGATAAAAAGTTGACTTCCGGCGGAGCGCGGAACCCGCTACAGGCGAGGGATTCTCCTGCGGAGGAAGCCCCAGCTTTTTCGCCAGATTTTGGAGGGTTTAAGGGCGCAAAACCCCCCCATTAAACCTCTGGTGGGTGTCCAGAGGTCCAGGAACCCGGCAGTGCCAAGCAGCGGTTTGCAGCGTCGTCAGGTAGCCTCAGCGAGGTGAAGAGAACGACGGTGCGGGCGGCAGGCAGTCGGGCGACCATTACAGCGGCGTTCCTAGGCGATTTGGCAAAGCCCCGAACCTGTTGGGTATAGCGCTCCGCTCTCAAACTGAAGAACCTCGGATTCATACATGAGTGGATACAATAAATAACAAACAACAAGGAAGTCTCCGAGTCCTAAGGGAGAAAGCTTGAGTTCAGCGATGTTTTTGACTTCATTGGAAAAGGCACAGAGTTACGAGCAGAGCCTAAAGAGAAAGTAAGTTACCACTAACGGATATTGTTACTGTCTCCTCTGAGTTGTAAGCGGACAAGCTAGAAGGGACCCCCTTTAAAGGGGAACATTACGAGGAGCAGGAATAAACTGTGTATGACTGGAAACCCAGTCAGTGGGGGTTTGTTTAATCGAAGTACAGATAGAACTGTTGTTAAGATTCCCCGGAAGAGCAAGAACAGCGAGAAAAGCTCGGACGCCATCTTTTAGAGGGGAGAGGAGGAGAAGTGCCGCCCAGCCATCAGAAAGAAAGCGACCTAGTGCTTTAGCCGCTTTAAACTACAGCGTTAAAGAAGCTAAAAAGTATCAAAAAGAGACGGACACTGGGCTTTCATTTACAGCGGCTTATTAAAGTGGCTTAAAGTGACTTTGTTTTCGGTCCCCGTTTGTAGTCACGCTCTGAGCGCTTACCTCAGATAAATCAGCTCGAGAAAGCAGAAAATAAACGGAACAGACAGCCACCTATATAGGTGTGTCCCAGCTATTTATAACGATTTATACGACCCTAATTTCAAAGGAAACTACAGCGACCCTCCTTCATAACCTACGGACTTTGGACATCGTCGGGGCTTTGGACTTTAGGAAACTTTAGTAGCGCCCCCTGGTGGTTGTGGAACTATTACCATTTATTATTACCATTGCATTCAGACCGTAGGGACTAACGCATCTAAAATCTGATTTCTGGACGTTGATTATCGGTCTGTCATAGCTTAAAAAGCACAAACAATCCGAAGGAAGGAATACTATAAATTATTGCTCCGGACAATTAAAGGGCAAGTTTCTACCTCCGAGGTTCGGGGGGGGAAGGGATAATAACGAAGCTAACTTTGTGGAGAGAAATTGCGGATAAAGTGACGAATAGTCTCTCTATCGGTATCTAGGAATTGGTGTCTCTATCGGCACCTAGGAATTGGTGTTTTGTGTTCAACATTAGTGACTCTGCTCTAGTTATAGGCATTGGGTACTTTTCACTTGAGTTTCTTTGTATACTGCCTTTACTAAGTCTGCACATTTTGTTTATAACTTTGAACGGATTAATTTGATAGTGGTCAAGGTCCCTGAGAACATTGCTGAGTGAGAAAGAAGCATAAAGCAAAGAAAGAATTTTAAAAGAGAGATAGAAAGGATAGACAGGTACGAGACTGCGGTATATAAAGAAAATTTATATAAAGAATACTGAAAATGTCATATAACCAGAAAAAAGGGGTGGAGGGAGGTACTCCAATAGAAAGGAAATCATCAAAACAAGAAACAGAGTTTAGAACAGAAATACTAAGGATGTTCGCAGAAATAAAGCAAAGTGAGAAGAATTTAGAAACGAAACTAGAGCAAGTAGACAATAAAATAGGGAAAATGGATAGAAAGATTGAAGAGACAGTAAGTGAGTTAAAAGGACAGATTAAGGAGGTGTCAAAAAGAGTGGATGAAGGGTTTAAAAAGACAAAGTATGAATTGAAGGAAATGAAACGGGAAGAAGAAAAAATGAAAGATGAGATAGTAGAATTGCGTAAAACACAAGAAGAGTTAAAAGATTCGATAGCGATGAATGAATTAAAACAAAGAGAAGTGAACTTAAGAATGAGACAGATCCCAGAATTACAAAACGAAAACATAAGAGAAAAAATAATAAAAGAATTAACACAGTGGATGGGGTTATCAGAGGAGGAGATAGCAGGAACAATACAAAATGTATACAGATTGAAAACCAAAGCAAGTAGAGTTAAGAAACAACCAGGTGATTGTTTAGTCACATTCAAAGACAAGGAGATGAGGAACCTGATCTTGCAAAGGAACAGAGAGAAGAGACTATATATAGATGGAAATTATATAATTATATTTAAAGATATACCGATTAGACTTTTGAAACGGAGAGAGACATATAAACCACTGGTGCAGTTGTTAAAGAAAAATAGAATTGATTTTCGTTGGGAATTTCCGGAGGGTGTCTCATTCTTCTATAAAGGAATTAAAAGAAAACTGACAAACCCCGAGGAAATAGGAAAATTTACAAGGAGATACAAAGAACTTCAACAAGGGGAGGAGGAATTGAAAGGTGCCGAAGGAGGAGGAAACCTGAGGGCGGACATACTGCCGGGTGAAGAAGAGAAACGAAGGGAAAGAAAACAGGAGGAAGAGGAAGAGGAAGAAGACGAAGAAGGAGAAGAACTAGGAAACCCTTAAGTTAAAAAAAAAAAAAAAAAAAAAACTTAAATTAAATAAAAATGTCATTAAAACTCTGTAGCTGGAATGTAAATGGGATGAACGATAAGAAAAAACGAAATGGAATTGAACGCATTTTAAAGAAAAAGAAATTAGATGTAATATGTTTGCAGGAAACACATATTGCGAAGAAACATAGGAAAATGCTGATTAATAAGAGACTAGGGAATGAATTCATCTCCTCGGATAAAAAGAAAAAAAGAGGCGTGGTATTATACATTAAAAATGGAATTGAGGCACACCAACTATTTAAAGATGAGGAGGGGAGATTAATTGCAGTCCGAATAAATTGGCAGGGTGAAACATTGATTTTAGTAGGGATATATGCCCCTAATGGCAACAAAACAGAATTCTTTAGTTCCCTGGAAGGGAAGCTATTTGATTATATGGATCAGAAAATTATCCTAATGGGAGACCTAAACGATGTCGTTTCAATCGATATGGACAGATTAAGAAAATCAAAAAACAGAGAAGGTAAACTACCCAAGACATTTTTTACAATGACCAAAAACTGCAATCTTATTGACATATGGAGACTAAAACATCCCCTAGAGAAACAATTTACATATTACTCAGAACCGAACCAATCATTTTCAAGAATAGATCAAATCTGGGTATCGAATGAATTGTCACCAAGAATTAAAATGATAGAAATCCAGGCTAAAGTTATCTCAGATCATAATCGAATCGAAATGGAAATGAAAGGATTAGATGAACGTACTTTTAGGTGGAGATTAAACGACAGTCTATGGGACGATCAAAATTTTGTTGTAAGAATCAGGAAAAAATTAGAGGAGTACTTTTTAGACAATATGGGTAAAGGGGTAAAAACAAGCATGGTCTGGGACGCCAGCAAGGCGGTAATGAGGGGTCTACTTATTCAACAAAGTGTCTGGAAAAAAAAGAACAAGGAAAAGAGATTAAAAGAGATCATGAGACAGATTACAGAGAACGAGCAGAAATTAATTCAAAAGCCGAATAATGAAAGGGTAAAACAGCAGATAAAATATCTGCAAACACAAGTCGCAATTATAATAAACAAGGAGATTGAATGGAATATCAGAAGGCTGAGACAGAAGAGCTTTGAATTTGCCAACAAGTCAGGTAAATGGCTAGCGTGGCAAGTCAAAAAAAGAAAAGAACAAAACACAATTAACAAAATAGTAGTAAATGGAGAAGAAACAACCAATCCGAAAGAAATCAGAAAAGGCTTTTCAGACTTCTTTAAACATCTGTACAGCCATAAGGAAAAAAATAACAAAAAAAAGATAGAAAGATATTTAAATGAAAAGATGGTAAAGAAAATATCGACAGAGGAAAAAGAACAGTTAAATGCCCCAATATCAAGATTAGAAATAGAAGAAGTGATTAAGGACCTGAAAAGAGGGAAAGCTCCAGGCCCTGACGGGTTTACATCGAGTTATTATAAAGAAATGAAAGATATTTTGACTACGCCACTGATGGAAGTAATGAATAATATCTTAAAAGAAGGAGAATTGCCCGGGTCGTGGAAAGAGGCCCTCATTACAATCATTCCAAAACAAGACACGGATTTGACCTTAGTCAAGAATTATAGACCTATTTCCCTACTGAACACAGATTATAAGATCTTCGCTGGAATCCTAGCTAAAAGACTCAAAAAGATACTAATAAGGATGATACACGAAGATCAGACAGGCTTCCTCCCGGGAAGGTCAATAAGGAATAACACCAGAAATATAATCAATCTTATTGAATTTCTATCTGATAGGTGTGACAAACCTGCGAGTTTAATATTCATAGACGCGGAGAAAGCCTTCGATAATGTAAACTGGGATTTTATGCTTAAAAATCTAGAAGGTATGGATATGGGCCGAGAATTCTTAAATGGTATAGGGGCAATCTACACAGAGCAGAAGGCGAAATTAATAGTTAATGGAGTCACTACGGAAGATATAAAAATTAGTAAAGGAACCCGTCAGGGCTGTCCACTTTCTCCGTTACTTTTCATAACAGTCTTGGAAGTACTATTAAATGTAATAAGAGAAAGTAAAAAAATCAAGGGGGTAACATTAGGTGCAAACGAATATAAAATCAAAGCGTATGCGGATGATGTGGTTATTACGGTGGAAGAACCTTTAGAGAGTATAAAAGCTCTTCTGGTTGAGACAGAGGAATTTGGTAAACTTGCAGGCTTTAAATTGAATAAGATTAAGACAAAAATGATTGTAAAAAACATGGATCAGGACAAGGCAGTAACAATACAACAATTAACCGGAATTGAAGTCGTTAAAAAGATAAAATATTTAGGGATTTGGATTACCAACAAAAATATTGACTTATACAAAAATAATTACGTCCCGGTTTGGAATAAAATCAAAAAAGATTTAGAGGTTTGGGCCAGAATGAAATTATCGTTATGGGGTAGAATATCCATGGTAAAGATGATGCTGTTACCTAAATTGCTGTTTCTGTTTCAAACAATCCCCATTTTAAAGGGAACAAAGAATTTTAAAGAATGGCAAAGAACCATCTCAAGATATGTCTGGGAAGGGAGGAAGCCCAGAATTAAATATAAGCTGTTAACGGACGCTAAAGAAAGAGGGGGCTTCGCCCTCCCAGACATGAGACTTTATTATGAAGCGACATGCCTTTGTTGGATAAAAGACTGGGTTAGGCTGGAAAACGGAGGGTTGTTAGATTTGGAAGGCTATAACAACAAATTCGGGTGGCATGCGTACCTATGGAAGGACAAAAAGAGGGTTCATAAGGGGTTTACCAGTCACATTTTTAAGGGTCCACTAATAGAGGTCTGGGACAGATATAAGAACATATTAGAGCCGAAAACACCACACTGGCTTTCCCTACAAGAGTTAATGAGTGTTAAAAAAGTTAACATGGAAGAAAAGTGGGGGAAGCTTGAAGATATGGTTATAAAGGAAGGGGGAAAGTGGAAAGTAAAACCTTATGACCAGATAAAATCATTTACTCAGGGCTGGCTTCACTACTTTCAGATAAACGAATTTTTTAAGTTGGAGATGAAAGAAAGGGGATATGAGGAAAAAGAATCTACATTTCAAAAGGAGATAGTAAGTAGTGAAGTTAAGAATCTTTCCAAAATGTATAAAATACTACTAGAGTGGCATACGAAGGATGAGGAGGTGAAGTCAGTGATGGTGGAATGGGCAAGAGATCTCGGGCACAATATATTAATGGAAGACTGGGAAAGGCTCTGGAAAGTAAATATAAAATTTACGGCCTGTATGTTACTTAAGGAAAATGTGATGAAGATGCAATACAGGTGGTATATTACACCCGTGAAATTGGGCAAGATGTTTAAAGTAGATAACAAATGTTGGAAATGCAAACAAAAGGAGGGGACCTTCTACCATCAATGGTGGGAGTGTAAAAAGGTTAAAAATTTCTGGGAAGAAATATATAATGAATTAAAAAAGATGTTAGGTTACACCTTTGTGAAAAAACCAGAGGCCTTCTTACTTTGCATCATTGGAAAGGACATTAGGAAAAAGGATTATAAACTCTTCCAATATGCGGTTACGGCAGCTAGAATTGTGATAGCTCAGAGATGGAAACAGGAAGAAATTCCAACGGTGGCAGAATGGAGAACAAAACTAACAGAATATGCCGAGTTAGATAAATTAACAGGGAAAATAAGATATTTAAAAGATCAGACGTTTATTGAAGATTGGGGAAAATTTGTAAGTTACCTGGAAAATAAATGTTCAGTAAATACAACGTTAGTGGGGTTCAAAGAGGCTGTGTGAAGGGTCAACAAGTATTGTTTAAGCTGAAATAATATTTAAAGGAGGTACGAATGGCAATATAAAAGAGGAAATGTGACAATAAGATTTAAATGCGAATGAATGTCAATACCGCTGAAGGAAGTTCAAACTGTATAAGAAAGGATAAACTTCGAATACATTGTATATATAATTGAATTTAATAAAGTTTTCTTCAAAATGCAAAAAAAAAAAAAAAAAAATAAAAATAAAAATGATAAAAAGTTAGGGTTCCAGGTGGAGAAATCGAAGTTGGAAACAGAATTGTTAGAACCAAAGACTAAGGTATTATCAAGAATGTATAACTTGCTGTTAAAATGGAACACACAAGACAAAATGGTTAAATCGGCTATGATAAAGTGGGCACAGGACATTGGGCATAACATTATGTTTGAGGACTGGGAAAGGTTATGGACCACTGGGCTGAACTTCACCGCATGTAATGCTCTGAAGGAAAATGTAATGAAAATGATATACAGATGGTACATGACCCCAGTTAAACTTGCCAAAATATACCATTTGTCTGATAATAAATGTTGGAAATGTAAAGAAAATGAAGGAACATTCTTTCACCTCTGGTGGACTTGCCCTAAAGTGAAGGCCTTCTGGGAAATGATATATAATGAGTTGAAAAAGGTATTTAAGTATACCTTCACTAAGAAACCAGATGCCTTCCTCCTGGGTATTGTCGGCCAGAAGGTGTTAAAGAAGGACCGAACATTTTTTATGTATGCAACAACGGCAGCAAGGATACTCATCGCTAAGAACTGGAAAACGCAAGATCTACCCACACTGGAAGAGTGGCAGATGCAGCTGATGGACTATATGCAATTGGCGGAGATGACTGGCAGAATCCGAGACCTGGGAGAAGAAAGGGTTGAAGAAGATTGGAAGAAATTTAAGATTTATTTACAAAAATATTGTAATTTGGTTGAATGTTAAGAAGGATGCTTGATCATAAAATAATTGACCACCACTAAATTAGACTGGAATTTGATGATAAGTGATATTAATGAAAACATAAACCTTTTGGAGAATTGTTAGATTATATTTAAATGAGTGGAAATAAGATTGTAAACAAGATGATAATTTGCTTGAAAAAAATTTTCAACGATGTAAGTGGGAGTAGGAGACGTGAGGAAGTCCAAAGAAGTTATGAGATTTTGTTATGACATAACTAATGTTGTTTATTATTTGTGCATTTCTTTTTTTAAAAAAAAACCTTAATAAATATTTATAAAAAAAAAAGAAAATGCCTCACTCTGATGAATGATCCTAGGGAATGTTGGGCCTTTTCAGAAGCCACCTTCATACCACACATTCAAAGCGCCATGATATAACTTTAAACAGTCACGGTTTTCCCCAAAGAATTATAGCAGCTGTTGTCCGTTAAATATGCTGGAAGTTATTAGGAAGACTGGTGACTGGGAGTGGCTGCCTAGATCATATGACACCATTCCTGAAAGACCTACATTGGCTCCCAGTACATTTCTGAGCACAATTCAAAGTGTTGGTGTTGACCTTTAAAGCCCTAAATGGCCTCGGTCCTGTATACCTGAAGGAGCGTCTCCACCCCCATTGTTCAGCCCAGACACTGAGGTCCAGCGCCGAGGGCCTTCTGGCAGTTCCCTCCTGGTGAGAAGTGAGGTTACAGGGAACCAGGCAGAGGGCCTTCTCAGTAGTGGCACCCTCCCATCAGATGTCAAGGAAATAAACAACTATCAGACTTCTAGAAGACATCTGAAGACAGCCCTGTTTAGGGAAGTTTTTAATGTTTGATGTTTTTAATATCCTGTTGGAAGCTGCCCAGAGTGGCTGGGGAGGCCCGGCCAGATGGGAGGGGGTATAAGTAATAAATTGTTGTTGTTGTTGTTAGGAAGACCTCCTACCCCCCCCCTCGCAAAACTACAATTCCCAGAGTTGCTTGTGAGGAGGTATTGGTTGTTTAACCACTATGAGAACTATAGCTCTGGGAGGGGTATGGGGGTCTCTCAGCACCATTAAGAAACTGTAAGTCCAAAAAATTCTTTAGGGGTAGTCATAACTGTTTAAAGTTGTTTCAAAGTGTTTTAAATGTTTGGTGTGAAACACTGAGGTGATAAGACCCCACTTTACTGCAGCAACACATATCATTTGAAGTTCAAGAGCAGCAAACCATTAGATTGTGAAGTTTAACAGCTTACTATTGTTAAACTCTAAATAGTATTTGTGTAACAGATATTAGATGAAAAAATATATATCCATTTACAGTTTTTCTCCAATACCAATGACACAAAAATAGACCAGTCTAGGTCCAATGGCAGTCCTCCAAGAGAAAGATGCAGTCTCTGTATGGAATATAAATGTAAGTTCATTTTCTGCCTGCATTGACTATTATTCTACATGCCTATCCATGCAGCAAGCTGAACAGGAAAAAGAACGGTCTGTTGGCAGGAGGAGGACTGCAGTGCAGTCTGACAAGCAGGCAGACTCTCCCAGTAATATTGATTCCGCAGTGATGTTGGACTACTCTATCACATCTGTAGATTCAAGTGGCAAAGTGTTTCCTGGGGCTCCTTCAGGCAACCTGTTTGTTGAGTATTCATCCTGATTTTCTTGCACGAAGCTCATGCAGAGTGTATACAATGTCTAGTCTTTGCTGAGCATGCATTCAGATTTGTTTGTGGGAAGGTTTCTCAGCAATGAGCGTTCATCCCAATTTGCTTGCATAACCGCTATGCATCTTCCCATTAATCACCCCACACTTTTTAGTGCATTTCACCATCACTTTCCTAATTGCAAAAGGTCTGTGCTTTATTAAATTGGATTGAGTGCAACAGAGCACTTTAATCCACTTTAAATGGTGCAAACATAAATTTCTGGTATGCGATTGAATGTCTCCTGCAGAATACTGGCAGGCAAACTTGTGTTTGATTTATAACATAGAACACAACTACTTTATAATATGATCCAGAAAGTATAGAACAATGCAGCTACATAAGAACAGGAATCATTCCCAAAATATAATGATAAATGAAGCTCTTACATATGTACTTTAAGTATGTCTACACAGTCACTAAGAAGTGTGAGCTTGTTTTTGCTGGGTAGTCTCATTAACAAGAGGTCTAATTTGAGACGAACAAACCCTCATCTCATCAACACAAAGTAGCCTTTATGTTTCCTGATCTTTCATATTTTTCAGAGCTGAAAATCCCTGCTCACAAAAATATTTTGTGGAGAACTACAGAAGAAAAGCCCATGCTCTTAGAGGTGTGGATACTCTTTCTGGTTGTATATCCACACCACCCTGAAATGTTTAAATGTTTCTTTGGTTGTCCTTGACTCTTCCCGCCACACTTGCCATCCTCTCTTGCCACACCAGAGTGATACACCACACCCTTTGAAAACCACTGTCATAAGGACTGAACATGGGACCTTAGGTCTACATATTAGGGGAAGAGATGCGGATGGTGCTGTGGTCTAAACCACTGAGCCTCTTGGGCTTGTGGAGGTTGGTGGATCAAATCTGCTTGATGGGGTGAGCTCCTGTCACTTTGTCCCAGCTTATGCCAACCCAGCAGTTCAAAAGCACATATGTGCAAGTAGATAAATAGGTACCACTATTTATACCAGTAAATGGTGTTTATGTGCACTCTGGCACTCATCAGGGTGTCCTGTTATGCCAGAAGCGGCTTAGTCATGCTGGCCACATGACCCAGAAAGCTGACTGTGGACAAATGCTGGCTCCCTCAGCCTGAAAAGCGAGATGAGCGCTGCACCCCATAGTTTCCTTTGACTGGACTTAACCTTTTTAGGGGAAGGACTACACGGTCCTCTCAGCCCAGGAATGCTGTCAAGAAGTGAGGCCACATGCCAAGTCCTTCTCTTCCCTGCTTTGACCCATAATCTTGCCAGACTGATTTCTTTTCCCTACGCTAGGGAATTGTGGTAAATGGGTAAGACATTTGGCCTTACATACCATGAGCCTCATTCCCCAAATGAAATTGCTGAGCAATTAAAGCACTGAAACCGATGTTGAATCACATGGTATTGTGATACCAGAGTGTTGCATTTTCACACCCATGTTTTGAAACACTGACTGCCCGAGATAGGAGCAGGGAAATGTACAATGCGAGGACAGCATGAGACAGGCAAAATACCGAGTTACTGGAGAGTAAGTTCCATTGAACTGAGAGGCACTTAATTCTGAGTAAAGAGCATGGGCTTGAGCTGCAAGGCAAAACCCGATATGGACTGTGCCCCAGAGTTTAATGACTCAGCCACTTCACTTCTAGAATGGGATAAATGTGTCACGAGGCCATGGTCCTATCAATTTACCACTATTTATTTGTGTAAGGGGCAAAACCAATTCAGCAGTATTATGGTCCAAAAGCATTAGAACTTTTTATAGCTCTTTTCACAAGCGGGATAGCAAAAAGATCTGTGCTTGGTCTATTTTCATCTTTCAATGAAGAGCTGAGTTTCTCCCTCTAAATATATAGGCCACGTCTGCTATTGATCCAAGTTTCTTTAAGCTGTGGAGATCAAGTCACCTCAGTGTGTGGAATTACTTAGAAAAGCTCAAGGGATCAGGGGATAATTGGAGAAGAAAAATAATTGATGTCATTTCAGTTCTTTCCCCCTTTTCCTGGAGGAAAGTCAAATGATAACTGAAGGACACAGAACTTCTGGATTGATGAGGGAGAGAAAAATATATATCCCTATCTACCTAATATACAATTTAGCATCCTTGTTAGATGGGAGAACACATAAAGGAAAGGATGAATAGCTCTCGGCTTAATATGCTATTTGGATCAAAGACAGTTGGCCTAGAAAAGATGTCACTTTTTGAAATAATAAAAATAATACAGAACTGGGATTATTAGCAACACAATTTCAGACACTCACGTTCAAATGGTGTCAGGGAAAAACTACAGCTATATGCAAAAGGATATCTGCAAAAGAGCATCTTGTGATAAGCCCTCTCTCTATCCCTTAACGCAGAGGTTGGTGATATGTAGGCCTCCAGATGTTGGACCCTACTACTATCATTCCTCAAAATTAGCCATGCTGCCTCGACCTGTTGCTTTTGACTGTTCTGAGCCTTGTTGTTGTTATTTAGTCATTTAGTCGTGTCCGACTCTTCGTGACCCCCTGGACCACAGCACGCCAGGCACTCCTGTCTTCCACTGCCTCCCGCAGTTTGGTCAAACTCATGCTGGTAGCTTCAGGAATACTGTCCCACCATCTTGTCCTCTGTCGTCCCCTTCTCCTTATGTCCTCCATCTTTCCCAACATCAGGGTCTTTTTCAGGGAGTCTTCTCTTCTCAGGAGGTGGCCAAAGTATTGCAGTCTCAGCTTCAGGATCTGTCCTTCCCGTGAGCACTCAGGGCTGATTTCCTTCAGAATGGATCGGTTTGATCTTCTTGCCATCCATGGGACTCTCAAGAGTCTCCTCCAGTACCAGAATTCAAAAGCATCAATTCTTCGGTGATCAGCCTTCTTTATGGTCCAGCTCTCACTTCCAATCAATTTCATTGTTTGGCCTCGAGTTGTGGTATTGTAAGAGTGGGAGAGAAAGGAAACTCTCTGCCTGTTCTCAGTACCTCATGCATACTTTAGAAATCTCTACCTCCTCCCTCACTAGCAATCTTTCTTAAAAATGAAAAAGCTTCAAGGACCCTTGAAGGAGGGGCCTCTCCAACAGTCCAAACCTTCAATAATTTTACCGGCTGCTTCTTTTTGTTGCATCTGCATTAAATGGCTGCCTCCCTTTCAGCCACCCTAAGGAATGTGCTCAATGTTTCATTTGGGGAAACTCGCCTGCATTGATGCAAATATTTTTGTGTGCATTTTGCATTTGGAACACTGCACAAAGTATTAGTATTTCACATTTGAAATATTGCTGAATGGCGTATTTTGTGTTTTTGTAATTGACTTGCTCGGAAATATTGTTATAGATTTGCCTCTCCCCAAACCATAGAAATTAACAAATGGTAGCATTTTGATTATTTGGGATGTGAAGGGAGAAATGTAGAGGAATTCCTGAGCTAGCCTTTGCAAAACGACCTGGCCAAGCTAGGTCCATTAAGAAACAATAGAGGGTAATTGGCGATGCAAGAGAGCTGTCTTCTCCACTAGTCCTGAGGTGTGAACAGAGACTGGGGGTTGGGAAGGTTGCCAGGGTAACTGGGTGTGAGATGACAGGGGGAAAGAGTTATTAGCAGGGTGTTCCGGAAAGAAGAAGAAAGACTGGGATCCTCCTTGGGGAGACTGCGAGAGATGTCTTGGACTTGAGTGCTGCACTGCTGTGGCGGACAATCACCTCTTGAAATGGCCATGCTGTAAGTTCTGGACTCCCTCCATGCAGACTGAAGGTGTAAATTGGTGAATAAATCATATTTCTTACAGCTACAACAGTCTCAGCTGTGTCTCAGTTCTCCAAAGGGACACCGACCCTGAGTGAGTGCCTGGAACCTTATGGACTTTTGCAACCACTAGGCACCCAACTTTTGTAACAATATGTACTTACACAGCTCTGACTCCAGTATATATATATATATATATATATATATATATATATATATATACATATATATATATATATATCTGCTATTTGGGGGCACCCCTCTGGTTACTTGTAGCCCAATCATATACATCTCTAATCATAAGTAAGTTCCACTGTGTTCAGTGAGACTTAACACCCACTTAAGAATATATAGGATTTAGTGATGGAGGAGCAATTTCGTTCAGTTCAGCTTGAATTTAAAGGCAAGCTCCTGAACTTGCACTTTCTGAAATAATATGCAAGCCAAAAAAACCCTGCCAGCCTTTGAAATGAACACTTCTCCAAATTTTGCAGTGTGGTTCTTCAGGCAAGTAATGTGTACAAAAAAGGCACATGACAATGTAAAGTGTGCTTGTATTAGGAGGAGTTGCTTTGTGAAAAGGTGTGTATTAGGCAAAATCACATATTAAAATTGTGTACATTAGGATAAATTCTCACTAAAATGCTGAATTTTTATCATGACTTACAAAAAAAAAGGAAAGTGATATAGAAATGTGGATAAATGAGAAATTGAGAGGAACTGACCTTGAGACAATCACCTATCCCTAATGACATTGTAGAGTTAATGTCTCACATAAAATACATTTGTTTTAAAGGTAATGATGTATTGGCACAACACACTTATTTTATGCCATGAAACTATATAAGAAATGTTTAGAAAATGCAATCTTTTCTTGGAACCGTTATCTTCAAAGGAGAAATAAAGGCTGCCTTTTTTCATTCTTAGGCTTCTTTGCTGTTGAAAACACTGCTACTGAATTATACTGGCATAGGTTAGTGGGTGTTAAATACATGCAATACAAAATGCAATATATTCAACTGTGCCAACAATGACTGTCTTCAATCTGTCAGAAGAACTTTTGATTGAAGCTCCTTTTCCAAACTTGACTGTTAAACATTCTGGGTTTTTGCTTCTTTAGACAAGTGCCTGAGGCCAAGCTGAATGTTAATTATTTTTCTGCAGGTTGTATATTGCCAGATTTTGTCACTAAATAGCTTGCCACTGTCTGGGAGAAGAGGGTGAGATGGATGGTGAGGTGAAATACATCAAGTTCGTGAGAGCAGAGTGATCCTGTGTGAAAGACATCTGGGGGGGAGAAGCCATTTGTTGCCCTAGATTAACAGGGAATCCAGCTCATATCTACTCAGAAGTAAGTCCAACAGAGTTTAATGGGACTTGCTCCTGGGAGAGAGTGTATAAGATTGCATGAGCCCTTGCTGGGTTATCAGAAGGCTACATTTTGCAAATTGATCCTTGGACATTCCAGGTGATGCATTTCGCTCAATAATGTCAGACGGTACGCTTTTTATTCTGGCAATATTTAAAAAAGAGAGATGCTAGAGCCTTAATATGTCATCCACGATATGCATGTAAATATGAACTGGGCTCTGCTTTTTAAATTTTGTTATTTCACCTCCCACACCAATAGGAACTACCACTTCTTAAAAGGAGAGCCCATTTTAAAACATTATCTATTCTGGTAAAAGGCCAGAACCTCAAAAATGCAGTGGTACCTCGGGTTAAGAACTTAATTCGTTCCGGAGGTCCATTCTTAACCTGAAACTGTTCTTAACCTGAGATACCACTTTAGCTAATGGGTCCTCCTGCTGCCGCCACGCCGCCAGAGCACGATTTCTGTTCTCATCCTGAAGCAAAGTTCTTAACCCAAGGTAGTCTGTAACCTGAAGTGTCTGTAACCTGAATCATCTGCAACCCGAGGTACCACTGTAAAATAAAAAAATCAAGAAAATGAACAATTGTACCCTTTATTCTACACTTCAGTAATCAACATTTGTCCTTATTGATTAGCCAACAGGAATATTACTTGATTAATCCACTGATTAAAATCCAGTTCTGTGGTCTGGCAGGTTACTATTTTTATCTGCACAAAAGAATACTCATAAAAGATAATTCAGAAGGTATTTTCTTTCCTTCCCAAATGAAAAGAAGTGAAAAATATCACATTATCCTTATTCCAAACATTTCTTACCTATACCCACCTTAATTGTCTCAGTATGGAGTCAGGAAAATATATAAAATTCCTGTGGATTATTCTCCCCCCCCCCTTTTTTTTTTTTGTAACCAGCCAGAACTCATGAAAGCAAAAATGCAGCTCTACTGTTGATCTTTCAGATATTCTCTTTTTTGCTTGTGGTTGTTGGATATGACTCATTGCAGATGTACTTTGCTTTGGGAATATAAACATAGGCATCCCATAACTTTGCAGAGAGAAGCTTCTTTGCCCTGTAAACACATCCCTGCTGTTTTTGCAGAATACTATTTTCTTTCTCTACATTTTCCACCACAGAGAGCTGAACATCTGCCGCATGGGTTTCCTTTTGTAGTGTGCAGAGCAGAGCTCTCTCGCCATCACAAACAGAAGGCAATCATTCTTCATCTTTCCATCTGCTCAGTGACGGAATTAGGGAGTGTATCAGCTCTTGCTTAGCTGAACAGCACTGCCATTCCTTCTTTGGAGATGAAGTTTTGGAGGCGTTTTTGAGTTGTTGCACCCCTCGTCATTATTCAGAGTTCAGCTGCTGAAAATCAGGCATTTCTCTCCTCTTTCAGGTCACCCAGTGAACCGTTTCAAATCCATTCCCTGATTTCTTGCCCGCTCTGGCATCTGATTCCAACATAAACTCCATATCCTTAAAGGCTATAATAACAGCCCCTCCAAGTGTTCCTATTTTCCAGGGACAGTCTCGGATTGACAGAAGCCATCCTGGTTTCTGATTTGATCCTGGATTTCCTGCTTTTCCTTAAGACATTCCTACTTTCATCGGAGAAATGTTGGAGGGTATGGAGTTATGCAACCCCTGAGCTACCTGAAGCCAGCCCTGTATAAGGAAGTCTTTTAAAAAATGTTTCATGTTTTATTATGTTTTATATATGTTGGAGCAAATAGTGAGGTATAAATAGTAAAATAATAATAATAATAATAATAATAATAATAATAATAATAATAATAATACCTTTATTTTCATTTTGCAACCTGTGTACAATGAAATTAAACGAGCCTCCCTCCCTCCCCCAAACACTCAGTCTCGTTGCACTCTGTGTTGACATTTCCATTCCACCTTAAGCAACAGGCATGTGGAATTGTTGTGTGTCACATGTCTGTTTAAGTTCCAGCACAGTACGCTGGGAACTTCTGTTTGTGTACAGCTTTTGCTTTTGCTGTTCTCCCTGAGACGACGTGAGAGAGAGACGACATGTTTCTTTGTTCTGATTTATGTTTAATAAATCTGTAGTAATAGTATGACTTCACAAGCCTCACGCCTATTCTGTGTGCACAGTACACTCTGCTAATAGCATGCCTTGGCTTTTGAAGTCTGGGTGGCTGATTTACGTTGGAGCATGGGCCGATGGAAGGAGACGTCCGAGCTGGGGCTTGCCAGCTGGCCTCCCCGCCCTCTGCATGTTGACACTCTGTGTGCTTATCGAACAACACACCACCTCACAATTCCTCGGAGGAATGCAATTACAGTGCTACCTCAGGTTAAGTACTTAATTCGTTCTGGAGGTCCGTTTTTAACCTAAAACTGTTCTTAACCTGAAGCACCACTTTAGCTAATGGGGCCTCCTGCTGCTGCCGCACCGCTGGAGCACAATTTCTGTTCTCATCCTGAAGCAAAGTTCTTAACCTGAAGCACTATTTCTGGGTTAGCGGAGTCTGTAACCTGAAGCGTATGTAACCTGAGGTACCACTGTATTATGATTATGGAAAAGGATGTCCCTATTTTCATCCATGCCATAATGGACACCCCCCACACACACACTGTGTTTCTGCTGTAATCTCTTGGTATATTGCTGTTCCAGGCAGACTAGATGGCCCCTTGGTGTGAGCCAGTGGGACAATTATTGGAGCTCTGCAACTGGTAACAGGAATCTGCAGATCTCTCTCTGCCACCTGCACAAGATGTTGCACCTGAACAAATAGGCTCAACTGCACTGCAATGCAGATAGCCAGGCTGTATTTCTTTCTAAGCTTCGCAGCTTCTTGCAGGGATCATTGGTTAGTTCTACAACTTACTGCAGAAGTGCATATACCTTCACATCTGCTGTCAATGCACAGTCCTAGTTGCATACTATCATTTCCCCCATGGCTTTCTTTGCATTGAGGCCAATACTGTCAAATTATTGTGTTTTGTGTGTATGTGATCAATAAAATAATTAATGGCATGCAAGCAAAACAGTCTCTTGAGAAATGAAGGTTCTCCTGGTTCTCTGTTTTTCTCTTGTTAATGATTAACACTCAGCACAGTTGTTTCCCCTTTTAAGTTTGTTACAATTGGTTGGGAGTCACAAATACATGAAAATTTGGCATCAGAACAGAAGAAACTGACCAACAGATGCTGTGATTCCACAAATCACTCATATCTCTATCTCTATATACACTATTTCTGCTTGCAAAACAGGTTGTTGAGTCAACTTGCTCAAGAGAATAATCCCTGCAGGAGACGTTGAGCTCACGGAAGGTTGATATACATGCTTCTCTGATAAGCAGATTTCATTTCAGTTTCATTTCAATGCATCAAATTAGGCCAGCACTAACACTTCTTGTCTTGAGTTCTGAATTGGCATTGTCCTGTGCCAATATGGAGAGAAATTGACTTCATTGTCTCCAAACTGTCTCATTCAGCTTGGTTTTCCCTTCCCAGGACCTTATGAAATAAATCAGTTGGTGCATGGGACATGCAAAATAATGATGATGATGATGAT
This sequence comes from Podarcis erhardii, assembly GCF_964252035.2. NCBI lineage: Eukaryota > Metazoa > Chordata > Lepidosauria > Squamata > Lacertidae > Podarcis > Podarcis erhardii. Next base: position 31,708,054 of record NC_138515.1, on the reverse strand, counting down.
GATGATGATGAAGATGATGATGCATTATGCAGCGTTCCAGCCTGTCAGTTGTGCTCTTTCCGCAGAATACTCCAATGCATATCCCTTCCACCCTGGTTTTCTGTTCCTCTCTTCATCAGACACTCAACATTCCAGGTCCACTGAGCCTGCTCAGTCCTCACTGATATGTTTGGTCCTAGCCGTTGTGGTTTAGAAAAACATCATCCAATACTGATTCCCTTTTATGATTTCACAGCTGTCTATCACACTTAGGGAGAGCTTGTGGTTCCAAAATTCTCTCTCCCTCCCCCCCCCCACCTTCGGATGTGATGAAATATTCTTTTGGATGGTAGTTAATGCATTGAGGTTGAATCCTGACAAGACAGAAGTACTGTCTTGTGTATAGGGGGCAGGCAAGTGTGGGGGACTCCCTGGTCCTGAATGAGGTAACCGTGCCCCTGAATGACCAGGTGCACAGCCTGGGAGTCATTCTGGACTCGCAGCTGTCCATAGAGGTGCAGGTCAATTCTGTGTCCAGGGAAGATGTCTACCAGCTCCATCTGGTACGCAGGCTGAGACCCTACCTGCCCGCGGACTGTCTCACCAGAGTGGTGCATGCTCTAGTTATCTCCTGCTTGGACTACTGCAATGCGCTCTACGTGGGGCTACCTTTAAAGGTGACCCGGAAACTACAACTAATCCAGAATGCGGCAGCAGGACTAGTGATTCAGAGTGGCCACCAAGGCCATATAACACTGGTCCTGAAAGACCTACATTGGCTCCCAGTATGTTTCTGAGCACAATTCAAAGTGTTGGTGCTGACCTTTAAAGCCCTGAACAGCCTCAGCCCAGTAAACCTGAAGGGACCTCTCCACCGCCATTGTACAGCCCAGACACTGAGGTCCTCCTCTGAGAGTCTTCTGCTGGTTCTCTCACTGCAAGAAGCAAAGTTACAGGGAACCAGGGAAAGGGCCTTATTGGAAGTGGCACCCGCCCTGTGGAAAGTCCCTTCCTTCAGATGTCAAGGAGATAAAGAACGACCCAACTTTTAGAAGACATCTGAAGGCAGCCCTGTATCTGGAAGTTTTTTGTGTTTGATGTTTTATTTAAAAGGAAACCCAGCCAGATGGGTATAACAACAACAACAACAACAACAACAACAACAACAACAACAACAACAACAACAACAACAACGTTGTGCTGGCTGTTCATGCTAACTGCAGACCTTCAGAGAGAAAGAGAGAGTGAGAAATCATTCTCTTTTCCTTTGTTTCTTTGTAACTTTCCTTTCCTTTTGGTATAGTTTGGGGGCTGAGGAGAAGACAAGTATCATGCCTCTAGACCAGCGGTTCTCAACCTGTGGGTCCCCAGATGTTGTTGGACTACAACTCCCATCATCCCTGAGCTCTGGCCTAGCTAGCTAGGGGTGATGGGAGTTGTAGTTCAACAACATCTGGGGACCCACAGGCTGAAAAAGGCTGCTCTAGACAGAGTTTTTAACACAATAGGTGAATGGACACCATATTTACTAATAGTGGATTGAGCATGCTCAGTAGACAGAGAGTGCATAGAATGCCGACTGATGGTTGAGGAAGAGGAATGGAAAATGGTGGGGATGGGATGGAGTATGAAACTCATCAGTATAAATATTATCATTTATTAAATTTCAATCTGAGCCTTCCTTCCAAAGGAACCCCAGGCAGCAAACAACAAACTAATAGAAGCAATGCAGTAAAAATAAAACATATCTAAAGAAATGGTTAAGAACATCTAAATACATTTAACTACTAATTTAGAGGAAGCAGAGAAGTCTCCACATTTTATGTATCTTTCTGGAGAGGAGGGGACTCACATTTATTCAAACTACCTTCAAGTGACCTCAGCCTCATTTTCCAGAAGGTCAAATCTGATTGGCCATGCATCATTGGCATTAAAGCAATATCTCAAACTGTAGTTTGCAGACATTACAACAGGCCACTCTCCTTTTATTCTGGCTGCGTTCCCCCTGATCTGCACACGGTGAATGGAGGCTTAGCATAAGGAAGGAAAGATACAGTCCAGCCAATAGGCAATTAATCTGGGGGTCGGTGTGGTGTTTAGCATTCAATTGAGATTTGCCTTCCTCAGTAACTAAAATTGTTTATCCAGCAACCATCTCCCTGCAAAGCAATATGAATTGGTTCGCTCCTTATATCATCCATCAGTGAGGCAGAAAGACATTGTTATAAACGGGCCAAAGGACTCCCTGCCGTTAGTGCAGCGGGAAACTGGGAACAATTCTTTACTAAATGTGTTTTGCATCTCTCACTAATTTTGAAAAGGCCTAGAATTTCGGGAAGGCAGGAATTAACTTCCTGCATCACTTAAGTCCTTCCTGTGCATCATGGCTCCTACTTTGCAGAGGACAGTTGTCTGCTTGAAGGGATGACAGATGATAAGCATCTATTTCAAAGTGTTCTCTGCTTGGAATCTTGTCTGGTCCAAGTCCAGTTTGAAGGTTGGGATTGGTCAGTCTGTCCATTTCAGTTTATCCCAGTTTATCTCATTTTTCACCTAATAAGTTCAGTTTCTACACATTTGCACATCAGTGTGCAAACTTTAGTGATGTATGGAAGTGAGAGCTGGACCATAAAGAAGGCTGACTGCCGAAGAATGGATGCTTTTGAATTATGGTGCTGGAGGAGACCCTTGAGAGTCCCATGGACTGCAAGAAGATCAAACCTATCCATTCTGAAGGAAATCAGCCCTGAGTGCTCACTGGAAGGACAGATCCTGAAGCTGAGGCTCCAAGACTTTGGCCTCCTCATGAGAAGAGAAGACTCCCTGGAAAAGACCCTGATATTGGGAAAGATGGAGGGCACAAGGAGAAGGGGACAACAGAGGACGAGATGGTTGGATAGTGTTCTCGAAGCTACCAGCGTGAGTTTGACCAAACTGCGGGAGGCAGTGGAAAACAGGAGTGCCTGGCGTGCTCTGGTCCAGGGGGTCACGAAGAGTCAGACACAACTAAACGACTAAACAACAACAGCAAGTGCAAACTTTTCTAATGTCCTCATGAACATTCATCAGCATTTTAGAGCAGGTTTCTCCTATTATACACAGATTTTTGTGTGCAATTTCAACTAATAAGCACATTTTTGCAAATCATCCCCACCTAAAGCAATGCATTTTTGTAAGTTACCTTCATGAATATAGGCACACTTTAGGCCACTATATGACCTTTTTTGGCTGGAGAATTGCATTGAGAAATTCTGATGAAGTGTGAATTTAGGAAGATAGCTGTGTTTTGGTTTACATATTGTTTCAGAAAGTGCAAGGTTTGCCTTTGAAAGACAAAGTGCATCTAAATTCTCCCCCATCCCTATTCAAGATAAAGCGCCATAAAAAGGAGTGCGGGAGTCTTAAAGCTGCCCCCTGACCGTGCCTGGACAGGCAGCAAGGTTAACAAGCTAGGGTATTTTGGAAACCAATTCTAGTATCAGTCAATAAAAACCCCAACACAAATCCTTGGCTTCTCTTCTTTTTTAATTTATAATGGTTATTTCTAGGACTGGCATGTTCCATTTTACCACTTGAGTCAAAACAAGAAGTGCCATGCTGCCGCTGCTGTCGCCACTGCCGCCACACCTGCTGCTGCTGCCATTGCCATGGCCCACTCTTGCAGTGTCATGCACCCTGCCAGATGGTGCCAATTTCAGTCCAGAGATCCACCTGGGGGCTTCTGCTGCCTGAGAAAGTGGTTTCTCTCTGTCCAATGGCTGGGCTGGCTCTGGTTATTTCTGTATTTGCATCTAAACATTAATTTCAGCATATGTGAATGTGTGCCCTCTTTTGTCCTCCGTTTTGGTGTTTCCCTGTGTTGGTAAAATCAGGTCTGGCTAAAGATATTTTTTCGCCTGAGGCAAAGCCCCCCCTGTGATCTATACAGGAGTTGACAAGCCTAACAGTTGACTCTAACTTTTGCACTAGCAATGGGACAGCATCTTCCCCCATTGCTATGAATAGCCGACTTGGTTACTGGTGAAGGGTAGTCTGTGTGGTACATTCAGAAGATCTCTCCTGTGTCTCCCCACCACTCCTCCAATACCTTGCTGGTCCCCCTAGCATCTGCCACCTGAGGCAGCTGCCTCACTCTCCCTAATGGTAATGCCGGCCCTGGATAAGGTGACAGCAATCACCATGCAGTGCTTCGGAAGAGACAGAGCAATCTATAAGTTGAACTATACCTTCTATAGAAACAGAGGGGAGAGTTTGAATAAGTGTTGCCATTTTCAGCAGCAGGAGTTCTGCTTTCTGCCATAGGAGTTTGAGCCATTCAGATCTCTCTTCAGACTCAAAATTCACTAGGTGGCTTGGGGGAAAGCTGTATTCTGCCAGCCTCAGCCTGCATTTGCAACATTGGGATAAGAATGTCAGTCTACGTTACAGAGTTGTTATAAGAATTACTAAGTGAATGTATGAGAGATGTACTGAGCACTTAAAGGGCACACTATATAGTTACTGACAGTGCTTTTCTTCTGGAAAAAAAGAGATGCAGGTACTCACCATGAAATTATTATAGTAAGTGCCACACTTTTAACCAGTGCTTTTCTTCCAGGAAAAAAAAGTGACAGTACTGCATACCCTTGAATACCCCCAAGAAAAAAGCACTGGTTACCGAGCCCATGTTTGGTGCTGTGGTCTAAACCACATCTAAACCACAGAGCCTAGGACTTGTCGATCAGAAGGTCGGCGGTTCAAATCCCAGCGACGGGGTGAGCTCCCGTTGTTCAGTCCCAGCTCCTGCCCACCTAGCAGTTTGAAAGCACATCAAGTGCAAGTAGATAAATAGGTACCACTCCGGCGGGAAGGTAAACGGCATTTCCGTGTGCTGCTCTGGTTTGCCAGAAGCGGCTTAGTCATGCTGGCCACGTGACCCGGAAGCTGTCTGCGGACAAACACCAGCTCCCTCGGCCTATAGAGCAAGATGAGCACTGCAACTCCAGAGTCGTCTGCGACTGGACCTAATGGTCAGAGGTACCTTTACCTTTACTGAGTCCATGTTTTGATAATACTTCTGTGGTCTGCAGCATTCTATGGCCTGGTTCATAAATGAGGGTTTTAATGTCTCACCTGAGAAATCTTCTGGTCATTTTTTAACACCTTTGAAAATAATGTCTCTGACACATTGTTTCTGCAGCCTTCCGTTTGTTAATTAGTGCCAGCCAGTGCCAAGATTGGTGCTTCTTCTTTGACACCAATTCTGATTGGACTTCCCAGGAATCTTCTCAGCAATTTTCATGAATCCTTGGGTTCCAGCTCTGTGATTTGACTGTACTCAGTACCTTTGTATGTACAGGTGGGAATAATCTGGGATTTAAGGTACTGCTGCTTAAAAATCAAAACTTTTCTGACATTAGAGCATAGCTTCATGCTAACATTTCTACTGCTGGTAATGTCCTGGTTGAAGGTGCCCCATCAGAGCTGCCTTTCTGGAGAAACATATTATCTTTTATGAAGACTGAACTTCAGTATTTGAATATCTCTAACCTGCTGGTCTGGTAATCTCTTGTTGCTGTCACTCCAGGCAGGAAGTGGGCAGGTGTTGAGGCAGGCCCTGAAAGTTGCGGGGCATCATGGGGGCGACGGCGCTGCACTCATGTTGGGTCCCTGTCAGGGGAGCCTAGTATTAAGAGAAAGGAGAGGCTTTGCCCCACTGTAATAGAGTCCCCAGTGGCATCTATTCACATGTCTGGGGGGGGGGAGGAAGGAGGTGCAGTCAAGCAAAGTTCTGCAGAATGTACTAAGCCAGAGGTGGGGAACCTCAAGTCTTTGGGCCAAATGTTGCCCTCCAGGATTCTCTAGCTGGCCCTGCTTTGCACTCTCCTTGAATGTTTTTGCCTGGCTGGAATCTCTCTCTCTCTCTCTCTCTCTCTCTCTCTCTCTCCTTGCTTATATTTCAAATCCTGCTCATGAGTTCATCAAGCTATAATATTTCCTTAAATATCCAAAACACCCACCCACCTCACTCACACACGAAAACAAAGATCACCACAGCCAATCACAAGCAAACAATCACAGCCTAAGCCAACCCCAACCTCTCTCACCACCAAAGGAACACAAGTGAACAACACAAGCAACGCTGACACCAAACTCTACATACATTAAACATAATAGAAACACCGCCACCCGACCCCACCCCCATCCATCCTCCCTCTCCCCACCCCCCTTTCTTTTTTCTTTCTGTTTTCTTCTCCCCCTAATGCCTCAACAAATGAAACGGATTTGTAAAAACGTTACATGGAAGAAGAAGAAGAAGAAGAAAAAACAAACGAGGCACTACACTTCTGTAAAACAAGAAAATCCTTAATAAAAAAAATATTTAAAAAAAAAATATTTCCTTAAATAGTCCAAAAAGAGCTCACATTCTTCCACAAAGCAGTCATCATTAGGATCTCTTATTCTGGCTGCTCATTTTGCCCTTTCTGCATAGTCCATCACCTTACTTATTCATTCTTCTTGAGTGGAATCTTCTTCTTCCTTCCATTTTTGTGCATAGAGGATCCAAGTCACTGTTGTTACATGCATAAACAACTTAATCATCTTTTTTTTAAAAAAAAAAACAAAACAAACCCTTCTATTCCTATAATCCCTAAAAGAAAGGCTTGAATGTATATCTAATAATACATCTTGCTTGTTTGGCTGGAGGATAAGTACAGGTGTGTGAGTATGTGTAGAAAGTAGCCTACTGAATTAAGGCAATGTGTACATTCACTGCTCTGCTACTTTTGCCTCCTCCTCTTCCAGGCATGTGGTCCTTGGGCAGTTGCCCAGTAGTGAATGTGACTCTCATCTGAAAATGTTCCCAAATCCTGTGATGTGCCCACCTGCTGCCCTTGCTGACCTCAAATGTCTCAGGTAGGGTAAGACTTGGCAACCCCAAGCAGTCTTAGTGGTCATAACTGTATATGTGGCTCCATATAAGTCAATGGGACCTGTTGAGAACTAAGCCTACCAGCATTCCAGAACTAAGGTTCCATGTGTTGGGCACACATCACTTGGGAAGACAGGTGAACTAATGCCAGTGTACTGAAAGAAGATCAGCAGTGTCAAAGCAATGATTCTTCCACATCAACTTTGTTGGATTGGTCATGTTGTGCGGATGCCTGATTATCGTCTTCCAAAGCAACTACTCTACTGCGAACTTAAAAATTGCTGGTGGTCAACAAAAAGACTCTCTCAAGGCAAATCTTTTAAAAAATATAGTATAAACATCAACAACTGGGAAACACTGGCCGGTGAGCGCTCCAATTGGAGAACAGCCTTTACCAAAGGTGTCATGGGCTTTGAAGACGCTCAAACTCAGGACGAAAGGGAGAAATGTGCTAAGAGGAAGGCACGCTTGGCTAACCCTCACCATGATCAACTCCCGCCCAGAAACCTATGTCCCCACTGTGGAAGAATGTATGGATCCGGAATTGGTCTCCACAGTCACTTGCAGACTCTCTGTTAAAACTGTGTTCATGGAAGACAATCTTACTCAGCTACGGGTGATCACCAAAGAGGAAGACAAGCTGGAACATGACAGAAACCAGGAATTGCCCCTGCTTTTGACAATGTCAACAAGCGAAGAGATCCTGGAACACCAGTGCTGGTGTCAGTAAATAAAATCCCTAACAATGCAAGTAATAGACTACATGGAATTGGCAGAAATGACTGGCAGAATCCGAGACCTGGGAGAAGAAGCGGTGGAAGAGGACTGGAAGAAGTTTAAGACTTATCTGCAGAAACACTGTAAAGTTTATGAATGTTAAAACGATGTTGGATTTAAAAATAATACGGCATTGGAGATATAGGTTTAAAAGTTATGTAAAAAAGTAATTGAAAAAAGGTGAAAGACTAAAGTTATATTATGTCAAAAGTAAATAATATGTTAAAGGTGTTTAAACATAAGGAGGAAGGATTGGAGACATAATAGAAAGATTTTAATAATCAGAAATGAGTTTTGAAAGTGGGTAAGGATTTGCTTTATCTGATTGAGTAAAGAGGAACACAAAAAAGGGAGGCGGGAGGAAGTCAGGAAAGAAAGTTTTCCAAATATCAATCTAAAAGTTGGAATTTATATTTTTAATTTTTTCTTTTTGTTTTTTTTCTTGATGTTTTTTATCTTCTGTAAAAGCAAATAAATATATATTTAAACAAAAATAAATAAATAAAATAAAATCCCTAACAAGAAATTCCATTTTGATGCTAAGGCATTTCTTTTAACATTTTTCAAATGACTGGTGACTAAGGATAATGAGGTACTTCTCTTTTAGATGACTGCATGAGCTAGAATTGCTTACAGAAAGTATTGGGAAATGAATCCAATACTTCTGCTCAGAGAATAGCATATTAAAATATAGGGTATCACAAATTAAAGTTGGCTATTCAGGCTTGTCAGGAAATGGGTACTCAACATTTGGAACAAAACTGGAAATGCTTGAAAGTGACAAGCAAATTCCTATGATTGGTCATTCCTTTCTGCTTATATAAGGAGATTCCCTAAAACAAATTGGATGTTTTCATACTAAGAAAGAGGAATGTAAGCACTGAATGAACTATTTAGATAAAGGAGCATGTAATTAGTTATTTTCCTTGGGATCTTTGGATGAAGGGCGGTATATAAATTTAATTAATAATAGTAGAAGAAGAAGAGTTTGGATTTGATATCCCGCTTTATCACTACCCGAAGGAGTCTCAAAGCGGCTAACATTCTCCTTTCCCTTCCTCCCCCACAACAAACACTCTGTGAGGTGAGTGGGGCTGAGAGACTTCAGAGAAGTGTGACTGGCCCAAGGTCACCCAGCAGCTGCAGGTGGAGGAGCAGGGAATCGAACCCAGTTCATCAGATTACAAGTCCATCGCTCTTAACCACTACACCACACTACACCATACAAAACTGTAATAATAATAACAATTTTGGTGGGTAGTAAAATGCTGGTATATGGAGAATTGTTTGTATAAATTGTAAAAAAAAAAGTCCCCCGCCCCAAAAAAAACCAGCAACTGTCTTTCATATACTTGGAAAATATGTCTTTACAACATTTATTGGCCCACCCTGTAACAAATAAGGCTCTTAAGGTGTCCTACAACCTAAAATCAAACAAGTTAAAAAGCTAAGAACTGTAACAACAAAATATGATATAACAGAAAACTCAAGAAGCATAGAATGAAAAATGGACAAAAACAGGTTGAGGATGCAATCCTAAAGCTGTATGAAGAACTCCTGAATGTAGAATAAGTAATACTCTGCCATCAGAGGGACTGTTAGAATTCCTGCTCCATGATTGCAGTCATGGGATTTTTGTCTATCACATGGACGGTATATGTTTTGACTCCAGAAAGTGCAAGTGACGGAGACAGGATGTTTGTGTTACTGTGTTTTTTAAATGGGTTTTCTTTGTTCTTGACAAAGAATGAATTGGAACAAAAGCATGGGGAACCTTTTACAAATAATTGAACTCTCACCTTCTTTGATGAAGGGCAAAAACATATCAGTGTGTCTAAATGTTTAAAGAACTTTGATAAGAACACTTATTCCCCAAAATATAGATAACCCCTACTGAGAAGCTAATATTTCAATCAGTGTTCTTTAATAAAGATATTTAAAAAAAAACCAGCAGGTTATTCGTCTAAAAGCTTCTGCCGACATTTTCAAGTGATTACTTGCTATAAATGTATTACATTCCGGGAGAACCCTGATGGGAAATGCTAAACGTGTAAGAATTTCTGGAGACTCTTGTTAGCGCCAGAAGTAGCAGCGAGTCTGTCAGGTTTTCCATTACAAAACCATGTTTTCGAGGAGACCTCTGCAGTTTAAAACAATATTTCATGTGATAGTGTTGGTCAGATGCCAAGAGTAAGATGGTCTTATCAGTACTGCCTTAAATCGGAACTGGTTTTAAAAACAGAGCCTTCTTCCATCAACAACTCAAAATTCCAAAACTAAAAATAAAAGAGAATTCTGAATTTTGGAGGTCAAGAGCAACTTTATCAATCAAACTATCCATTCACTTTATGTGTGACTCCCAGTTAGGGTTGCCAAGCAACAATATTAGAAAGACCTTCCAAGTGTGGTTGCACCATAGATTTGTAGTTGTCATTATGATATTGCTAGTCCTGTTTTCAAACCATTTGCCGGTGATCCCTAACAAAGAATCAAATTTATTTCACTTGCTGCACTCTTGGTTTACATTTTCATTGAACTGTCCACTGTGGCACCAAGCTGTCTTTCCTAGTCAGTCACTGCCAGTTCAGACCCTATTAGTTAAGGTTTACTGCCTCACTGTGCATAAATGATAGACTTTCTAGGGATCAATGGATCTGTCAATTTTGCTTCTCTCTGTTTCTCATCTTTCCAATATAAATTCAGTTCTCCACATATCTGCAGTCATTTACAATTTTTTATTTTTTATTTTTTTTAAAAAAACCTTCATGGTTTTTTCCAGCATTTTAGTTCAATTTTCTCCGAATAAATACTACTTTGCAAAACAATTTCCCCAATAAAATCATAGAATCCTAGGATTCTAGTGTTAGAATGGACCCCAAGAGTCAGCTGGTCATACACAGGGTGATTCATAATGAAGTATACAGAATTATGAACCATGTTATTTTCAATTACATATGCATTTCTGTGCATACTTTACCCTAGTACAGTGGTACCTCAGGTTAAGTACTTAATTCAGTCCGATTTCTGTTCTCATCGTGAAGCAAAGTTCTTAACCTGAAGCACTATTTCTGGGCTAGCGGAGGCTGTAACCTGAAGCGTATGTAACCCGAGGTACCACTGTATATGCATTTGTGCACACATTACCAGGCTGAAAAAATGCATTCTAACTCTGAAGGAAGGCTGTGTGCTTCGGTTTGCATGTTGTTTCAGAAATTCAGAATTATTACGTTCACATTTAAAAGACGACTGAACTGAATTTCTCAAATTAATGCTGCTCACAATGAATCGCATTTGCCATTTTAGAATCATAGAACCATATAGTTGGAGAGGATCCCAAGGGTCATTTAGTTCAACCCTCTGCAATGCAGGAATCTCTACTAAAGCACCGATGACAGATGGCCACCCAACCTCTCCTTAGAAACCTTTAATGAAAGAGAGTCCACCACCTTCCGAGGGAGACTGTTCCACTGTTGGACAGCTTTTACCGTCAGAAAGTTCTTCCTAAAGTTTAGTTGGAATCTCATTTCATGTAACTTGAATCCATTGGTTCAGGTCCATTTATAGTAATGTATAGCTGTTGATTGAATATTTGATTGATTTGATTTATGTACCACCTTCCTGCCAAGGCACCATAGGCAGTTTATCATTTTTAAAGTACAGTGGTCGTATAGTTAAAGCTATGGTTTTCCCAGTAGTGATGTATGGAAGTGAGAGCTGGACCATAAAGAAGCCTGATCGCCGAATAATTGATGCTTTTGAATTCTGGTGCTGGAGGAGACTCTTGAAAGTCCCATGGATTGCAAGAAGATCAAACCTATCCATTCTTAAGGAAATTAGCCCTGAGTGCTCCCTGGAAGGACAGATCCTGAAGCTGAGATTCCAATGCTTTGGCCACCTCATGAGAAGAGAAGACTCCCTGGAAAAGACCCTGATGTTGGGAAAGATGGAGGGCACAAGGGGACGACAGAGGACGAGATGGTTGGATAGTGTTCTCGAAGCTACCAGCATGAGTTTGACCAAACTGCGGGAGGCAGTGGAAGACAGGAGTGCCTGGCGTGCTCTGGTCCATGGGGTCAAAGACGAGTCGGACACGACTAAATGACTATACAACAACAAACCTCGGGTTAAAAACTTAATTTGTTCTAGAGGTCCGTTCTTAACCTGAAACTGTTCTTAACCTTATGTACCACTTTAGCTAATGGGGCCTCCCACTGCTGCCGTGCCACTGGCTCGCAATTTCTGTTCTCATCCTGAGGTAAAGTTCTTAACCCAAGGTACTACTTCTGGGTTAGCAGAGTCTGTAACCTGAAGTGTTTGTAACCTGAACGGTTTGTAACCCGAGGTACCACTGTATACAAGAATGAATTGTAGAGTGACAGAATCTCCTCAGGCCATTGGGAAGCTGATGGCAGAAGCTCCCTGCCCTGGCTTCCTCACTTGATGAAGTGAGGCCTCAGGCCACACGGAGCTCCAGGAAATCATCTTTTCAGGCCCTTGATGGTTTGTGTGCTTCCTGGCCTGGTTTCCCTCAGTTGTTCCTTCCCTCAGGGCACATACCTACAAGCAGCCCAGTGAGGCCTATAAGGCACACTCCTTGGAATAAAGTGCCCTCTGATGGTGAAATCTCATGACTTCAGTGCAAACAGTGTCCAATATGTCGTTTAAATTCTACTCAGTATTGATCCAGAGCAGATTCCAATGTATAGTTAGCAGAATAACAACTTAAACATGTTGCAGGATTCCCAAAAAACAAACGAGAGGCAATTATATTTCATCCAGCAGAGCTTTACTGTTACTGAAGGCAAATGAGCATAATGGTCACAAATCCAATACATTCAGGACTGGCAAAGTCCATAAAAATCCAGTTGCAGCAGACTTAAACTCACAATAACGGATAATAAGTCTTAACCTTAACACTAATTCCAGTTACAGATAGGTAGCCGTGTTGGTCTGCCATGGTCAAAACAAAATAAAAAAATTCCTTCCAGTAGCACCTTAAAGACCAACTGAGTTAGTTCTAGGTATGAGCTTTCGTGTGCATGCACACTTCTTCAGATACTGAAGAAGTATCTGAAGAAGTGTGCATGCACACGAAAGCTCATACCTAGAACTAACTCAGTTGGTCTTTAAGGTGCTACTGGAAGGAATTTTTTTATTTTGTTTTGACCTTAACACTAAGTATACTATGTACAGTATACTACGTACCACACCAGAAGGAAAAGAGATAGAAAGAGAAAAGTATAACCCAGGCTCCTTCAGTGTGTCTTAGGATGGTGGGTTTATTTTTAACAAGCTATCACCTGTGTGTGGTTTCAAAATCCTTCTGTTATCAGCTACAGCAGGGGTGCCAACTTCAATAAAATATTGGGGGGGGGCATGGTAAGCCCTACCCTGCATAATCAGTCATATGATGCAGTGCACTCCCACCATTTGAATGGCAATGCCCATCAACTTTGGGGTGGCCTGGCCCCCTCAAATATTTTATTGGGGGACCCCTTGGCCCCTAGGAGTTGGCTCCTATGAGCTACAGCAGGCACCCTCAAACTCGGCCCTCTGTGGGTACTAGGAGGTGTGAGTACTCCGAGGTACTAGGAGTTTCATGTCAAGCACTTAATCAGATTAATCAGATTAAATTTATTGTTGTTGTAATAAGTGAAATAGATACTGTACATTGTGTCCCACTTCCTTTCCTTCCTGCTGATCCTCAAGGTGTGAGTAAGTTGCAAGTCAGGACACCGAGAATGAGATTCACAAGCTGTTTTGGGACTACAGTTCCCATCATCCCTGGCCACTGGTCCTGTTAGCTAGGCATGATGGGATTTGTAGTCCCTAAACAGCTGGAGGGCCGAGTTTGGGGATGCCTGAGCTACAGGGTGCTATGTGAGATTTATTCTGTCCTTTGGGGGGGGGGTTAATAGGCCAAAGGATGGGGGTGGGGACTCAAAACCTCTTTGACCTTCTGGTTCCCTGCTCCCCGCTTTTCTCATTCAAACATCACCCTCACAGGTAACTGATTTTCCTGTATCCATTGCAGCAGGAACAATTCTGAGCACCTGACACTTGCAGAAGTATGTTGGCCGTCCTGGCTCGCCATATTAGAAACTGCCTGAGTCAGCGCTCAGGCTCTCTGTTTTTAGTTTCGATTCTGCATTGCAAGCAGCAGTGTGCTCCACACTTTTCTTCTCCCCAAACTACTTTGTACTGAAGTTGCTTTTGTTGTGCACCTTCTGAGCGACCTCCTCTTGGCGATACTTTTCACCAACTCTGTTCAACCCAAGCATTCATTTATAAATAGAATATTACTAAAGCAACACCAGCCGTGGCCTGCCTTCTCCTTGGTGATAATGAAATCAGCGGTGCTGAACTGTGGAAGGATTTGCTTCTGTAGAACCAACACCATCACTCCCACCTGCCTGCCTTTCATTTTGGATTAGTTTTTAGAAAAACAAAGACACTTCAAAGTGCTATTTTGGTGCTCCTGGCCGTCCAACTGAGTCACTGTCTGTCAGGCTTGACTCAAGTGCTCTTCAAAAGGCAAAGAACACTACGCTTTTGGCAGATCTGCTGAATACGTGCTTGACTGCATAAATTGTTACTTCATTCCCCAGCCCTGTTTTTATTCACGAGCCTAATAACAGGTTAGGTGTGACGTGAAAAAGCAGAAAAGAAGAAGTAGAAATCAGCTAGTGCTTGAACATTCACTTATCAGCTAAGTGGGGTTAGGCTTTTGACCTAACTCAATGGTGTGACATTTTTATTTATGTTAAAGTTGAACATCCTGCTCTTCAATTTCTTGGGTTTGTCACGGCTAAAAATTGGCCACTGTTTCTTTAATGCTTAAAAAGCTGGGTCAGCATGAGTCAGCGGCCTGCACCAGGTTATATATATAGAGTGAGAAATGTTAGTTTGTTGTTGGGTTGGTTGGTTAGTGAAAGCTGGTAGTGTTGATGTGTGTACAGTTGGTCAGTCGCTTTTGCAGAAAGACTTTGAAGAATAAAAGCAGAAAGGACTCTGCAAGGATACTTTTCTCGTGGACTCTTTTATGCCGACAAGGGTCCGAGGACCAGGCTGAGGCAACAAAGGGAGGTCAACCCCCCCTTTTTTTTTACAAACACTGACAGTGTTGTAGCCAATGAAGTCGTCCTGTTACCAGAAGGACTTCTGCTTCTTCAATGGGACTTTCTCTCCCACTCTTCCCACCTTCCCCTCCTCAATCTACTCCAAAGGCCTGGCAGAACTTCCAGAACAGATTTGGAGGAGGAGGAGGCAAGGAAGAGCCTGGGCAGCTAACAACATCTAAAAATGCAACATTAAAAGCACATTGGAATCATAATCAAAAATAAATAATGCATGTGTAAAAGAATCAGTGCCAAAGGACTATTAGAAGAGTCAGCTCCAAAGACCCACAAAATAAATAGGCCTTGAGATGACACCAGAAGGAAAATACTAGGGGAGGGGGGCAACCAGATTTATACCGGAAAGGTGTTTCATAGACAGTGATGGACAAAGCCTTATTGGACTAGAAACACCAAATCCTGGGCAGAGATCCGTTTTAAACTGCATCATCCTCTATTCCTACCAATACTATGATGCTGTGGTCTAAACCACTGAGCCTTTTGGGCATGGGTAGGCAAACTAAGGCCTGGGGGCCGGATCCAGCCCAATCACCTTTTAAATCTGGCCCGCAGATGGTCCGGGAATCAGCGTGTTTTTACATGAATAGAATGTGTCATTTTATTTAAAATGCATCTCTGGGTTATTTGTGGGGCATAAGAATTTGTTCATTTCCCCAAAAAAATATATAGCTCAGCCCCCCACAAGGTCTGAGGGACAGTGGACCAGCCCCCTGCTGAAAAAATTGCTGACCCCTGCTCTTGGGCTTGCCAGTCAGAAAGTCGGCTGTTTGAACCCCTGCGATGGGGTGAGCTCCCCATTGCTTTTTTACAGATCCTGCCAACCTAGCAGTTCAAAAGCACACCAGTGCAAGTAAATAAATAGGTACCGCTGGAGCAGGAAGGTAAACAGCATTTCCGTGCACTCTGGTTTCCATCACTATGTCCCATTGCACCAGAACTGGCCACATGACCCAAAAAGCTGTCTGTGGACAAACGCTGGCTCCTTCTGCCTGAAAGTGAAATGAGCGCCGCAGCCCATAGTCGCCTTGGACTGGACTTAGCCATCCAGGAGTCCTTTATCTTTACTATGGAACAATTATCAGTGGCTAGATAACTATGTGAACCAAGTGTCAACCTTTCCTGCAAATGGCTAGGTAATCCCTTCCTAAGGATACTGATCATGATTGAATGTTTAACACTGCCAAGATATTTGTCCTTGGTCAATCCTTGTTTCATGATCTTTCCAGGATTAGATGAATCCCACTTTCAGCACATACATATCTATGGCATATCTGAATCACTTTGCCTGAAAGAAGAATAACATATTAATTGAATTCATTGGCTACACGAGTTCAGATTCACCCAAATACCATGGTATGCCAACGAACACATGTGGTCAATACAATTGTGAGTCTGATAGCAAATACAGCCAAATGCATGTCATTACATGTCAACCATCAAATACTGTCACAATATCAAGTATTGAAATCAAATGCCATTGGGTGCCACATATAGAAATCACATTCTTGCCACACACACTCATCAAGCAGCCTATGATTTCGAAAATGTCTGGAGAATATTAAACATCACAATTCACAGCGTGGAAGTTTTGGAAGCAAATTCATCCTTTTCATTTCTGGGTTTCCAGATATAGAATCCATCTCTATCCATGCTCTTAGCCTTCACTTTATAATCGTCTCTGTGTACCCACATCTTCCTATGCACAGGAAATTATAATTTCCTCAAGAGGATCCAAGCTCCACCCTTAGTGAAATACCCAAAGAATAAAGTGGTAATGAAACGCCTATCATTATTATTATCAAATCTATAGCTTAATTAGCTGACGATAGACCTGTCATCTTCACTTGCAGGCTATCTCATTCTGTGTTCCAAACTTCATTGGTTAAAGCATTCAAACTAATAGATTAGCCTGACCCTGTAAAGTAATATAATCATTTGAATGCAACACTGTTTCATTATGTCACATTTTGAAATGGTTCCCCCCCCTCTCAAGTTATGTCTATAGCTCCAGGGAACATTTTCAACTTGTTTCTATGACTAAGTGTCTTCTCCTTCTGTAGCTGGAAAAGGTGATAATGAAGTCTTTTAGTAGAATCTGTACCACTTACTGGAGTACAAGAGGGTGAATGGTAAGAGCTGAATAGATTCTGGCCATCAGCAAATGGAGGGAAGTGAAGGTTGTTTAAACACTTTAAGATGGAAGATAAACACAGTGAAAATGAAGACAATCTACAGTCTATTAAGCTGCTTTGGATCAAGCAGCCCTGAGAAAGCAGAAAGCATTTCACGTTACAATCAGTGATTTCCCTCCACGCTGCATTGCAGCTAAACATGTCACTGCAATGCACAGGATTTTATTTGCAGAATATTCTGTAATACACTCCAGGTTGGGAAACCACTCGTCGTTTTGATTCAATGTCTTTAAACTGGGAGGACTCACTCAAAAAATAGAGCTGTCCGCTGATTAAGGATATTTTTTTTCTTGATTAACCACATGCCTTTCAACCAATCAGTTGAATAACAGGCTTTGAGATACCACTTTTACATTACCCACAACTCTGTACAGAGGCCAATTTGAGCTATGGAAAGACGTATAGGAAAAGTTACAATCTGCAGAAGGGGGAGGTTACAATCCGTTGCTGAAATGGGGGGGATGCATTTCAAGGTGGGTTCCCCCCCCCATTTCCTTTTAATAGAAATATACCACAACCAAACAAGCTTCAGAAAAGAAAGTGTTTCATCAATTAAAAGTTACTCCCAGCTACTAAAACCAACTCTCATCAACTAATTGACTGAAGTTTTGATTTAAGGCTTACAGACCTACAGTGGTACCTCAGGTTACATACGCTTCAGGTTACATACACTTCAGGTTACAGACTCCACTAACCCAGAAATAGTGCTTCAGGTTAAGAACTTTGCTTCAGGATGAGAACAGAAATCGTTCTCCGGCGGCGCGGCAGCAACAGGAGGCCCCATTAGCTAAAGTGGTGCTTCAGGTTAAGAACAGTTTCAGGTTAAGAACGGACCTCTGGAACGAATTAAGTACTTAACTCGAGGTACCACTGTACTTGAAAATCCTCAATATGACGCAGTTTGCAACACTTTGGTAGTTGTTTGGATCATCAGATCTCTGAAGAGGTACCATTTTCTTGCCTCCAGTTGTACCTCAGTGTTCGTCATTTTTTAAAAGCAGCAACAACAAAAGATAATGGAGGCTTGCACTTACAGGAGAATGATTTTGTGGACAGCTCAGTTTCCCATTCCCCGCTGTCAGACAGCATTACACTGTTATCTCTATTCACTATATACACTTGATCTCTCTGTCACGG
The DNA here is from genome assembly GCF_964252035.2 of Podarcis erhardii. NCBI lineage: Eukaryota > Metazoa > Chordata > Lepidosauria > Squamata > Lacertidae > Podarcis > Podarcis erhardii. The sequence continues at coordinate 31,689,920 of NC_138515.1, read as the reverse complement.
TTATTTCCCTCTGGTGGCTCATGTGCACAGTGCTTTTTTTGCCAACTTCAATTCAACAACGGGGACCAAAGGGGCTTTCAGAATGATGAACTCCAAAGCCAGTCATCTGCAGAGCTGGATGACTCTTAAAAAGGAAAGAGGTAGCTGAACCAAAACTAGACCTCATTTTCACGCTTGCTGCTGCTAAAAGGATCGTGGTGACAGTAATCACTACTAGAGCAGGGCCTTCCCTGACGTGGCACCTCTGATGTGGAACTCCCCTGCCCCCAAGATTCAACTGTCCCTTGCACTATCCACATTTAGGTGTCAGATAAATGCATCTTAAATTTCCCAGGTTGGCTGATGTAAAAGTGAGGTTGCTGGTGGGTTGTCTGAATTTCTGATTCCTGCTTTGTTTTGAGATCTGTTTCACATTGTTTATTTTGTGGTTCTTGTGCATTTTAATACATTGTTCTCTACTGCCCTGGGAACCTTTGGGTTGAAGGGTGAGATACAAATATAATTTGATAATAATCAGTATTAACAATGCCTTTTGCTTATCATAGAGAACGTGTTTTCTCTCTCCTCTGCATTCTTTCTGGGCATATCCACCTTTGGGTGAAATTATGTGCTACGTGCCTCCAGTCTAATGGCTGGGAGCAATTAAAATGGTTTGTATGTCCTCTGCATGGATCCCCATTTAAATCCACGGAACTGAGTTCTGAAGACTAGGGAGTGCAGAACAAACAGAGCTGAAAGGCAAGTGCTTCATTGATTGGGACTTGCTTGCTTGAAAAGATCATCAGCTCTGAAAGTGGTATCCTCCTGGAAGCCAAAAAGTGGCATTTCCCCCCCAACAAGGGCATGGCTGAAACAACTGGGCTGCACAGGAGTCAGTAAAAGACTAATTTTGCCTGCAGGGCTTTGATTACAGTTAATGATATGAGAGACAGAAAGAAACCAGGTTGACTGGCAGATCTCCGGCTGAGTGCTCACAGCGGGGCAGCAGGGGGAGAAAGCTTGAATATTTGTAAGCAGAGTGCATTTATGCGAGAGAATGAGCAGCAAGGCAAGCAGATCTGCGCTGCAGGGCTGTGGCCAGGCAGAGGGCTGCACCACAGGGCGGTGCTGTCCTGAACATTTGTCCTGAGCTTTTTTTTTGCTGGTTGTTGTTTTCTCCCATTCTTGGTGAAAGAAATGGCATTTAAAAGAGGGGACAGAAAATTCCTGAGGAATTCTTATAGGTGGGGTGCAGGGTTTTTCATTGGGCTTGCTTTACTTTCAAGGGGTGAAGTAAGTGTCTTTCATTTGACAAATTATATCAGGTCTTCATTCCCAAGTTTTCCAGAATTCCCACACTTCCTGAAATGAAAACTTTCTGATATCCTCAGCCGGGCTTTCTTGTACGTGTGTGATGTTGCAGATGCTACTTACTGACAGCTGTTTATTGTTGTTATTATTATTTTCTAAAATGAAGACATTTTTTTACATTTAAATAAATCAGTGTTGTTGTTTTAAAACGGAAAGGTTTCCCTTAAAAACAAGATTAGCAGATCAATCGTTGGTATTCAGCCTCCCCAGCTTTCCCTGCTTCACTCAAAACCCAGGAGAAGACATCAAGAGATAACCTCGCTGCTAAAATAGGAGGGGCCCTATCAGCGCTAGCATTCCGCTGCCTGCTGTTTAGACAAGTCATTCTTCTAAACTGTTTTAGCTGTTTTTTCAGTTGTTTTAATTGTCACACTTTCCAGGTGTTTGCTTTATTGTATATTTTAATTAAATATGTTTGAATGGCATTGTGTATTATAATTATGGATTGAATTTATAGTTGTAAACTGTTTGGAAGCCATTTTGGCAAATAAGTGGTTGGTTGGTTACCTTGCAAGTACAACAACCCATGGACCTTTTTCAGATTTGGAAGTGCAAGCAGTCAGGGAGGTTGCAGAGCACTGGAGAAAGGTTTGCTGAAAAGTAAAGAAGGCTGATCGCCGAAAAATTGATGTTTTTGAATTATGGTCTGGAGGAGACTCTTGAGAGTCCCATGGACTGCAAGAAGATCAAACGCATCCATTCTTAAGGAAATCAGCCCTGAGTGCTCACTGGAAGGACAGATCCTGAAGCTGAGGCTCCAATACTTTGGACACCTAATGAGAAGAGAAGAGACCCTGATGTTGGGAAAGATGGAATGCACAAGGAGAAGGGGACGACAGAGGACGAGATGGTTGGATGGTGTTCTCGAAGCTACCAGCATGAGTTTGACCAAACTACGGGAGGCAGTGGAAGACAGGAGTGCCTAGCGTGCTCTGGTCCAGGGGGTCACGAAGAGTTGGACACGACTAAATGACTAAACAACAACAACAAAGGGAAATGAATGCTTTCCCCACCTCCCTTGGCCAACTACCAATGATAAGGGAAACTCAACCCACATCCAGCAAATTCTTAAGAAATTCCAATGTGTCAGGTAGAAAAGTAGGAGCCTATTTCATGGAACAATTAAACTCTGGAGAAATTGGAGGACAGAATTTGGCACAGCACTAAAGGTGACGTTGTTCCTTCTGGAAAGGGGCTTCAGCTCAACAGGAGCTGGCTGCACATTATAGCATCCACACTCTGGGGAGTCTGCCCTCCTCTCCTCCTCTCCCCTCTCCCACTTAACTTTCATCTCCACAGGTGCTCCTAGGTCTCAGGTTTGGATCTGAAACTCAGGGACTGGGATGCTCCTGATCTGGCAACCCTAGATCTTAAAGGGAAGCCCCGCCCTTACCTGCCCCATACCTGACATCACGTTGAGGCATGGCTTTCCCAAAATGGGAGCCTGATGGACTATGTTTGGTCCACCAGCCAGAGGTTCTCCACCTCTGTGCCATGAGAATGTTGCCAGGGACCCACAGCTAACAAGTGACAGATTCCCCAGCAGTGGCTTGTACCCTGGGGTAAATAACCAGTTGGCAAAGGACATCCGTCTCCCCTCATGGAATAAACAAATCAGAACTGAGCTGTTCAATGCAAGCAGCCTCCAAGTCTCCTGAAGTTATTTCATTCATCTGTATATTAGATAGATAGATAGATAGATAGATAGATAGATAGATAGATAGATAGATAGATTCTTTATTGTCATTACACAAGTGCAACATTGCACAAGTGCAACGAAATTGGATGCCATCCCTTAAAAACAACAAAAGCAAAACAACAACAACAACCAAACAAACCACATTCCAGCCACACCCACACCCACACCCATCAAACTCCCAGGTCACACTATCGAGTTACTGCATTTAAGAAGGCCACAGCTCTTGGATAGAAACTATTTTTCAGTCTATTTGTCCTTGACTTGATGTTTCTGTATCTCCTGCCAGAAGGCAGTAGTACAAACAGACTGTGTCCCGGGTGAGATGCATCCTGCAGGATATTGTTTGCTTTCCTAAGACAACGGGAACCGTACAGTTCTTCCAAAGATGGGAGGGGATGACCAATAATCCTTTGGGCTGTGGTTATGACCTTCTGGAGCACCTTCCTCTTCCTAGCTGTACAGCTGGAGAACCAGGCACAAATACAGTATGTGAGAATGCTCTCTATGGAGCCTCGGTAGAAGGACACCAGCAGTCTCTCACTCAGATTGTTCTTCTTTAAAAGTCTGAGGAAATAAATTCTCTGCTGGGCCTTCTTCACCAGAGCAGTGGTATTTGCGCTCCAAGTCATGCCCTGATCGATAGTCACTCCCAAAAACCTGAATTCCGCCACCCTCTCCACCCGTTCCCCGTTGATATACAAGGGCTGAATGTCCGCCTTTTTTTTCCTGTAATCCACCACCAATTCCTTGGTCTTAGCCGTATTAAGAGCCAGATTGTTCTCTCCACACCAAGCACAAAGCCGCTCCACCTCGTCCCGATAGGCGGACTCATCCCCTCCTGAAATGAGCCCCACCACCGTAGTGTCATCAGCAAACTTGATGATTTTGTTGCTGGAATAAATGGCTGTACAATCATACGTATAGAGAGTATAGAGCAGGGGACTCAACACACAACCCTGTGGTGAGCCGGTGTTAAGGCTAAGGGCTGTGGACATATGTGACCCTACTCTAACCCTCTGAGAACGTTCTGACAAAAAGTCCAAAACCCAGAGACAGGTGGAGTTGGAGAGTCCAATCGCCTCTAGCTTGGACACCAATCTATGGGGGAGGATAGTGTTAAAAGCAGAGCTAAAATCCACAAACAGCAGCCTCACATAACTCCCCGGCTGCTCCAGATGGAACAGAGCAGCATGGAGAGTGGTAGTGATAGCGTCTTCCGTGGATCTATTTGCCCTGTATGCAAACTGGTAGTTGTCAAAAGTTGATGGAAGACAGGAAATAATGTGACGGCGCACCAGTTTCTCAAAACACTTCATGATGATTGGAGTCAGTGCAACTGGTCTGTAGTCGTTCAGACTACTGATTGTGGATTTTTATATATCATCTGTATATTTGGCGATGAGCAAATATATTTTCACTGTATGCCTACATAAAGAAGCTTCCTTTATGAGAATATTTGATGCGGGTTTCAAGCTATGACTTCATTGTTACTGTTGTTTCAAAGCCAAAGGAGGAGGCATCAAATTTTTAGCATGGAGACCTAAATTTAGATCTCAACTATGGGAAGTCTATGATTTTACTGTAATAGCCCTGAATTGCATTAACTTTGAATCATATGACCCCACTAATAGCCTATGCAAACCCATTTACCAACATCACATTTATATTAACGCACACAATTTCTTGATTTTACTGGCAATGTACCCGTAAGTGCGTTTTGCTTCTGAATTGATGGCTTGATGCCATTCTGGGGGGGGGGGAGGCTTGCAACTGTATTGGCTGAAAAATCCAAACATGAGAGCAGGGGGGCCTGTCTAGGCTGTGCCCCATAATGCTAATAAATTCAATGGGTCTTGCTTGTGCCCTGTTGTCATTTGGGGCTCATCTGAAATATAAGCCATCAAAAGTAAAACTTGACATTTGAGTGAGACCGAGAAAAGAAGTCAGGTCATCCTTATTCCATTAACATCCTATTAAACAAATGTCAGGCTGTCTCATCTCAGAGAGAGACACTACCTCACTTCTCAAAATGTCCCTGGCAGTGTCCAGCTCCAAAGGTCAAAGGGGAATCATAAAATAACTTACTGATCATGAGTCATAGAGATATGACAAAACAACAACAACAACAACAACCTCCAGAGTAACACTCTCCTTGGATTTTCAGTTGAGCTATGCAAAATAAATTGTTTGTATTCCCCTCATATTTGCTTCATAGAGGTACAATTTCCAGTTGTCCTTGGGAAGAAGGGTTGACTGCTAAACCACTGGGAGAACAGTAGCTCTGTGAAGGGATGCGGGTGGCGCTGTGGGTTAAACCACAGAGCCTAGGACTTGCTGATCAGAAAGTCGGCAGTTCGAATCCCCACGACGGGGTGAGCTCCCGTTGTTCGGTCCCTGCTCCTGCCAACCTAGCAGTTCAAAAGCACATCAAAGTGCAAGTAGATAAATAGGTACCACTCTGGCGGGAAGGTAAATGACATTTCCAAGCACTGCTCTGGTTCGCCAGAAGCGGCTTGGTCATGCTGTACGCCGGCTCCCTCGGCCTATAGAGCAAGATGAGCGCTGCAACCCCAGAGTCGGTCACAACTGGACCTAATGGTCAGGGGTCCCTTTACCTTTACCTTTAACAACTCTCAGCATTCTTAGCACACTGCAGTTACCAAGATTCTTCGGGGGGAGTCATGACTGCTAAAGTGGCACAAGAGTAATTCAAATGTAAGGTGTGAATGTGGCCATTGCAGCTATTTCTAGGGTCCCATTCTGTTGAATGTCAGGAAACCCAACAGTCATATTAATTGCTAATCACTGAATCCACCCCATAGACATGTAGGCCTGGTTCAAATGATATGCCTCCCAAGTTATACATGTTTCATGTTCTTTCTTATTCCTATGAGCCAAGGGAGGGGAATCTCTGGTCCTCCAGAAGTTGCTGGACTACAATTCCCATCATCCCCAAACTTTGGTGATGTTGACTGGAGCTGATGGGATTTGGTATCCAAGAAAATGTTGAGGGCCGCAGCAGCTTCTCCATCCTTTCTGAAAGGACTTGAGCCATTCCAAGCTGATATTCTGTTCTACGGTCTGCAAAATGGCTCAGAACAGCATTCATGGGGAAATTAAAGGATAACTAAAAAAACTAATATAAGAATAAAGCAAATATGGACAGGGAAAAGGACCAGCCAAATAAAAATGGTATAAACAGAAATGGGAGAGAAAATTGGGAAAATCAGTTGCAGAATATCGCAAGCATGATAGGCATGAACAGGTTGTTTGGTGAAGAAATCAGTTTTAACCTGGACCCAACCTAGATGCCTCCCTTACTTGTTTAAGAAGGAAGTTCTGTAGTTTGATCATTTATTCCTTTAAGCCTTTGCTGGACATTGATAAATTGGGCGAGAGACATAGTCCATTGAGAAAGCATCTGCATTGCATGAAGAAGGCCCCAGATTCCATTCCTGGCATCTGCCAGTCACAGTTGACCAACCTTTCTCAGCCTTGGGTCCCTAGATGTTTGCCCAGGAATCATATCAATGGCCAGTGGTCATAGATGATAGGAGTTGTAGTTCAAGAACATCTGGGGACCCAAGGCTGAGAAAGGCTGGTGTAGACACTAGTAAGTAGATCAACCAATGGTCTCACTTGCTATAAGACAGCTTCCTGTTTTCCTATGATACCAGTTGACCATAATACATTAGAACGCAATAAATTCTAACCCCACTTACATGCAAATAATCACCATTGGATTCAATAGGACTTACTTCTGAGTCCCCATAGTTAGAATTGCACTGTTAGTACAGTTACAGATAGATAGCCGTGTTGGTCTGCCATAGTCAAAACAAAAAATTCCTTCGTATCTGAAGAAGTGTGCATGCACATGAAAGCTCATACCTAGAACTAACTTAGTTGGTCTTTAAGGTGCTACTGGAATGAATTTTTTGTTTTGACTGTTAGTACAGTGGTACCTCAGGTTACATACGCTTCAGGTTACATACGCTTTTGGTTACAGACTCCGCTAACCCAGAAATAGTGCTTCAGGTTAAGAACTTTACTTCAGGATGAGAACAGAAATCGTTCTCCGGCGGCACAGCAGCAGCAGGAGGCCCCATTAGCTAAAGTGGTGCTTCAGGTTAAGAACAGTTTCAGGTTAAGTACAGACCTCTGGAACGAATTAAGTACTTAACCTGAGGTACCACTGTATATCTGTTCTGGCCTCATGTTGGTTACTGTTTCACTTATTCTGTATGGAAGTTTTAATGTAACTTCAATGAATTTTTGTACAGTGCCTTGTGTTGTTACAAGAAAGGTGATTTAGAAATAGTTTTAACGACATAAATAAATAGCCATTGAAAAAGTTATCTCCCTTATCAAAAACTGTTTGTCAAAACTTTCTTGAGTTGCTGGTGGCATCTTTAGCCTCCAGTCTATCAAGGGTAGCGTTTGAAAAATTATTTACTGCTTTTTTAAAAGAGAGAGAGAAATTAATTATTAACTTTGAACACCTTAACACATTTCAGACCAGATGCTAAGTGCTTCTCTCATCTGATAGATGCATTGTGTTCTATAAATAATGCCAGGAGTTGACCAAAAGCAGAGACGTTTAAAAAGCTCGTAAAGGTGGGAAAATCTCACACAAACATACTCACAAAAGTTAAGAGCATCCTGCTTCAAATAACATTGTTGAGATGGAGAGAATATTTTTTTCCATCCATTGTCCCAAAATCATGAGACTCTTTATTATAGGGTTCCATGGGGATGCTGTGAAAATTAACCAGGACATTAATAAAGGTAAAGGGACCCCTGACCATTAGGTCCAGTCGTGGCCAACTCTGGGGTTGCAGCGCTCATCTCGCTTTATTGGCCAAGGGAGCCAGCGTACAGCTTCTGGGTCATGTGGCCAGCATGACTAAGCCGCTTCTGGCGAACCAGAGCAGCGCATGGAAACGCCGTTTACCTTCCTGCCGGTGCAGTACCTATTTATCTCCTTGCACTTTGACGTACTTTCAAACTGCTAGGTTGGCAGGAGCAGGGACCGAGCAATGGGAGCTCACCCCGTCGTGGGGATTTGAACCGCCGACCTTCTGAACAGCAAGTCCTGAGCTCTGTGGTTTAACCCACAGCGCCACCCGCATCCCAGGACATTAATAGGTGTGGCTTATTTTGAATACAGCCTTGTCAAGATTTCATTCCTATAAACAAATTACCATCTGCCAAAAAAGAGAGAAGTTTAGCTGTCTCTCTAGTGCAGAAGTCAACAATTATGGGAGGCCCACGGGCACCTTTGCAAACAGATGACATTGCTGTGAGCAAACCCCCCCACACACACACACACTGCAACCAAGCACTCGCCACAACCTATTTTATTGGCTACAATAAATAATTTATTTTATTGGGGGATGGGTGGGGGAAAATGTCTCTGTGGGCACATGTACTGTCATGGTGGTCAGGTTCCTCCTAGTGAGGTGCAGGGGGGCTCAGAGGGGGGAGGAGGTGCCCCACTTTGATTAACACTGCAGAGTGGGACCAGTGGTGTAGCGTGGGTTGTCAGCACCCAGGGAAAGGTGAGTAATTTGCGCCCCCTAACCTGTGGATTTGCGCCCCTAACCCTAACCCCCAGATGTTGCACCCAGTGCGGCCGGCCCCCCCTGCACCCCCCACGCTACGCCACTGAGTGGGACTGACCTAGTAGAGGGGATTAGAAAGGACCACTTCTCCATAGCTGGCTACTCTTCATGTGCAAAGGGGGAGGGAAGGATCTTTGAGAGAGCTTCAATGTGCCTGCGTGCCTTCCTAGCCATGCACACCAAATTGTAAACGTTCTGCAAATGTTTTGCTGTGGATCAGGGGTCAGCAAACTTTTTCAGCAGGGGGCCGGTCCACTGTCCCTCAGACCTTGTGGGGGGCTGGACTATATTTGGGGGGGAAACACGAACGAATTCCTATGCCCCACAAATAACCCAGAGATGCATTTTAAATAAAAGGACACATTCTATTCATGTAAAAACATGCTGATTCCCGGACCGTCTGCGGGACGGATTGAGAAGGCGATTGGGCCAGATCCGGCCCCAGGGCCTTAGTTTGCCTACCCATGCTGTAGATCAAACTTGTTTGCCAGGCAATGGGGCAAGAAAGGTTGTGTGTGTGGTTTTGCCAAATCATCTTATCGGCTCTGGGCAGATCTACACTCACGGTTTTTAATGTTAAGGAAGGGTTAAGGAAGGGTTTTGATAATGTACCGTATTTCGACACAAGACATCCTCCTTTCAACATTCATAATACGTTATTAAACTGCGACACCAGAGGGTGCTGCAGAGAAACCAGCATCCAGCAGTAGAAAGACAGTGTTTTTGGTGGGGGGGGGGGAGTTAAAAAGCAGTTTAATTTACAAGTATGCCCTGTGACGTTTTAGAATGATATATCTAATATCGTTCTAATAGCATTAAACAGGTCAGTGTAGATCCGGCCTCTATCTCTGTTTTTGTCTCTGCCTCTCACTGGCCTTCCTGGTCCTTGATGCTACTGCCAGTGGGTTTTCTTTAGAGGGGGCACTTTGTAAATATCGGCCCTTTCACAATATGCAGGGATGTTGGTTTTGATGGGGTAAGCAGTGGGGGCACAGTGCACATGCCAAGAAGGACTGTGGGCAGCACATGGGTCCTGCAACTGGAATGGGTAACAGTTGCACCATCGGGATGATAGCTGGGGTAACAGACAATCATTTTTGCAATAGTGTGAAGGGACTAGGAATGAGATTTTTTTTTCAAGATTGCCCCGCCCATAGGAAGGACTCTGTTTGCAATGTGTTAGCAAATAGGAGGCATCATCTTTTTTACCCACAACACCTCTGAAAACGACACTATATAGTGATGTAGCAGCCTTACAGGAGCTGTGTGTGTGTGTGTGTGTGTGTGTGTGTGTAGCAGTGAAATGGTGACCTATTGCAGTGCAGATTAGTAGCTCCGTGGCAGCGACTATCAGCAGAGCAGTCTGTCAAAGCAAGAACACACGCAGCAAAGCCATTTCGCCATCCTCAACACTTTTCGAGATAACCTCCCTTCAGAGTTCAAAAAATAAAGGAAAGTTCCTTCCCTTTCTTATATAAAAGAGCTGTGCTGATCATTCCAGTTCTTATAGTTCAGCAATGGCAAACCTGTGGCTCTCTAGCAAGAACGGTGGTCAGGAATGATGGCAACTGTGGTCTGGTGCCCCTAGTTATCCACACCTATTCTAGCTAAACATTTGCCCTCCTGCTGTCATTTATGAGATAATGTGTGTTGTTTTCAGAAGCCTTAAAATGATAAATAATAAAGAAATGTCAGCATGCTTAATGGGTTTGGCCCAAATGAAATATGAAAGAGACCGTAGCAGCATATGCTCACCCTAGCTTTCTGCGAGCTTAATGCTTCATTTTAAATCTTTTATCAATGGCCGCGTAACATTTTCCCACGTCTGTACAAACTGCATAGATTTCATCAAAACACTTTGGGGTGGCTTAATAAGTCTGTTGTGGAAGTGAATGCCTTTAGCCTGATCCTCACTAAAGAATTTCTGAAGAGGCCAATAAATAAATAAAAGGAGATGTGAGAATTTGAACAACTGAGGTTTGTTGCATCTGTTTCCTTCTGCTGGGACCCTTCTATTTATAATGAAGTCACAGTTTAACCAACTAAGTGGACTGTCTCTTGGGAGAGGGAGAATCTAGGACATGCTCTTTTTTAAGGGCAGTAGGAGAGAGGATAGTTTCATTTAGATGTGTCAAATGCAGCTTCTTACACAACTATCTTGACCTCTTCCTTGATTAGCTCTCAAAAGTATATCAAACCCTGGGTTAAAGTTGATCCTGGTATAAGGGACTTTTCGCACATTATACAGAGACAATATGACTTCAGTGTACACTCAACAGGGAGCTGCAGTCAATCACAGCTACCTGACAAGTGCACCTATAAGTTCACACACATAAGCACCGACATGCTTGCAAACATATGCTTGTCACAATGAAGACTGAAACGAGGCATCATTTCCATCCCACTCTGTATTTATTGCAAGCAGCTCTGTTTCTCTTCCACTACAGTTGGTCTTCAGCTAAAAATATATTCATCTCACTGTCTGCTGTGGGCAAATTATGCAACTCGGAATTTCACAAAGGAAACACAATGCAAAAGGGGAGGGGAGTGTAATCAGCTATGTAACATTTGTGGACTGAAAGCAGCAGCAGCAGCAATGAATGCCAATTGTATTTGATAGATCATTTACATTCCAGACATGGGACAAACAAGCGAACACTGACAATTTCTGATCTTGTTTTCCTCCCTCCCTCCCTTCCTTTCTTTCTTAGATCATAAGATCTCAGGGTGGTTCACAGAATAAAAACAGGATAAAAAGAAAAGGTTTCAAAATTCTCCAGCATCCCATTACATTTGGAGGTCCACATGCCAAAAGATCCAAAACAGACTGGGCTGCTTCCAAATGCTACATAAACAAAACAAATATAATGGCCACAGCACACCTGTACTAAATAGTATTGGACTCACTAGAGCTGAAATTTGCTGGCCATCAGTTACCCTGAGGCTGGTTATCCACCCAAACACTTTTCAGAGCAGTAAAACAAAAAGCAGTTGACAAGCTTGAGAACTCCTAGAACTCCCATTTCATTCCTCATGTCACTTCCATAAGCATTTATAATCCACATCTACATTGCAACCATTTTTCGATGCAGCTTATTATCAATAAACTATGGGTGCCTGGGATGTGCATTTCTCCACAATTCTGCTGCCTAGGAAAGAAAATATCCTTATGAATTGGGATATGGATAAGGGTTCTTCTTTAGATGGTGGTTGAGCTCACTGCAGAGCTTTGATCAAGATGGAAGAAGGTTTTGTGAAGCTATGACAACAGAAGAACTGCCCTTCCCTCATTAAGTTGCATCATATCACATCCATGGCTTCAGAGAGGAAAACACAGAATTACATGCCCTCTCTTTCGTCAATTGGACTCCTGTTCTTCAACAGAACAGCCTCTCCTTTATTCTCCCAAAGTGCATTTATATTTTCTCAACCAAACAATCCAATTACTCTGATTTCTATTCTGATTGCTCACCAATCTTTAAGAAAAAGAAGAAGGAAAGCCTACAAGAAACCATATTTTCCGTTAGAAAATGAAATCTGTGAATGTGCAGAAAGACCGTAATTATTAGAGAAACAGTATTTTATCTGATGACAAGATAAGGATACAAAGGGTAGCAAATAGGTTTTGGGGGGTTTTTTTACTTCCATATAGCAGGAGAGGAGCTTGTGGGATTTTCCGCCACTGGTGCCTGAATAACTTGGCTGGGTTTAGATACTAAACACCTTGACTTAGGGGCAGCATTTGCTGCTCAGCCTTAGGCAGCAAAATGCCTGGAGGCAGCATCTGACTTGGGCACAGTCAAATCATGAGCCAAATCCTCCTAAGTCAGGTTGGGTCAAATATGGCTGTTGTATCTAGGACTCCACTACTGGACCAGTAGGGTTGTTGTTTTCTAGGCCAGGGATGGGGAGCATGTGCCCCTTACCCTTAGTGTTGCTATGCTACAGCTCCTGCTTTGAGATGCAGGTGGCGCTGTGGTCTAAACCACTGAGCCTCTTGGGCTTGCCGATCAGAAGCTTGGCAGTTCAAATCCCCGCAATGGGGTGAGCTCCCATTGCTCGGTCCCTGCTCCTGCCAACCTAGCAGTTCGAAAGCACACCAGTGCAAGTAGATAAACAGGTACTGCTGCAGTGGGAAGGTAAACGGTGTTTCTGTGCACCCTGGTTCCCATCACGGCATCCTGTTGCGCCAGAAGCAGTTTAGTCATGCTGGCCACATGACCCAGAAAGCTGTCTGTGGACAAACACGGCATGAAAGCGAGATGAGTGCCGCAACCCCATCGTCTCCTTTGACTGGACTTAACAGTCCAGGTGTCCTTTACCTTTTACCTTACAGCTCCTACCATCCCCAAGTAGGCTCGGTGCCAAGACATAAATTTCCTGGCAACTGGGTCACTGCTGCTTACCAGAAAGGGGGCAGGGAGGTTGGCACAGTGCAAACAGACCAGCAGGTGTTGGCTGGATTGGCTCTGCTGACGCACTTCACTGCACCAACCTCCCCGCTGCCCCTCTCCCTCCTACTAAGTGCTGGTTTTAACCTATAAAGCCTTAAATGGCTCAGGACCGCAATACCTCAACGGCCGCCTCTTTCAATATGAACTTTCCCGGACCCTGAGATCACTTTCTGAGGCCCTGCTTCGTGTGCCTCCTCCATGAGAGGTCCAGAGGGTGGCAGCACGAGAACAGGGCCTTCTCTGCAGTGGCTCCCCATCTGTGGAATGCTCTCCCCAGGGAAGTTCGCCTGGCGCCTTCATTATAAACCTTTAGGTGCCAGGCAAAAATGATCCTTTTTAACCAGGCCTTTGGTTGACCTGATTGATATCCTATATCCTTTTAAAAGTGGGACACGGGTGGCGCTGTGGATTAAACCACAGAGCCTAGGACTTGCCGATCAGAAGGTCGGCGATTCGAATCCCCATGACGGGGTGAGCTCCTGTTGCTTGGTACCTGCTCCTGCCCACCTAGCAGTTCAAAAGCATGTCAAAGTGCAAGTAGATAAGCGGGAAGGTAAACGGCGTTTCCCTGCGCTGCTCTGGTTCTCCAGAAGCAGCTTAGTCATTGTCAGGGGCTCAGGAGCAGAGGCACAGGGAAGAGGGGAAATGGAGAGCGAAGGGGAAGAATCCGAGGGGAGTGTAGGAGAAGAAGACAGTGGGCTGAGGGATTCCATGAGGGGAGAAGGGTCCCAAGTATCGGGGCCAGTGCATTCCCCACCAGGGAGAGAAGACGAGGCAGGGCTGACCACGCCTCCATCGGAGAGTCAGATAACGGAGGGGAGGTCAGATCTGGCCAGTATCCCGGAAGAGGGAAGCAGCGACAGAAGCAGTGTAACGGTTAGGAGAAAGGTCACTGGGTTGGCGCCAGAGGCAAGTTCAAATGTACAGGAGCGCGGGACAGCAGAGAATGAGGATTGGGAACCGGGTCCTAAAGCCCGCCGGAGGCAGGGGGAGGAACTAAGCGACTCAGCGTCGGAAGAGTCCAGAAAGGGCAATGCCCCAGCGGGCAGGAGGACCCAGAGGAGGAGAGAGCAGCGGAAAAGGTGGAGCAGGGCTAGGATCTTAAACTGGTGTCAAAGGGGAGGAGACTCAGACGGGACTTCGCCGATCTAGGGTTTAAGATGTAGGGCTGCACGCTGTGGCTTTGAAATGGAAACTGAACTTCAATAAAGACTTTTGTACATTACGACAGCCTAGCGTTGGTCCTCTGTGAGCTGGGACCTAGAGGCAGCTCTGACAGTCATGCTGGCCACATGATGCGGAAGCTGTACGCCGGCTTCCTCCCAATAAAGCGAGATCGGTCACAACCCCAGAGTCGGTCACGACTGGACATAATGGTCAGGGGTCCCTTTACCTTTACTTTACCCTTTTAAAATGTGGCTATGGGGGGGGGGGAGTTGTTATTGGGCTATTGTTCTTATTTTGACGTTATATATTGTGATATTTTTGTGAACCGCCCTGAGACCTCCGGGTATAGGGTGGAATATAAATTCAATAAATAAAAATAAATACTAAGCAACAGTTGCCCACCTATCAGGAACCTAGTATATAGCAGCTCTGCCCCAGCCTACATGCCATTTCTGCCTCTTGCACATAAACAGTTTGGTCTACCTAGGTGTTGACAGCTGGAAAATTCGCTATTGGTCTACCAAATGATGACTGCAGTGAACAGCAGTTCTGCTTGGATTGGCCAGCTTGATTGGCCAAACAATTCCATCACAGAACCAAGACCTGGTGGCAGGTAGCTAAAAGGCTATCTATTTATAACTGCTATTAGTGGCAGTCTTTTTGCTCCTGAATTCTTCGCCCACTGCACATAACTTTGCATTACTTTAAAATACACATACATACCCTGTAATGTACACCTTCATTTATTTGCAGCAGCCCCCTGATGCCCTGTTATGGCCTGGAACTATTTTAACAACCTGTCAATAAAGTGTCATGTACGCCTGTCTAATCCTATCATTTTTGAAGCATCTGTGCATAATTTGCATTTCCTTAGTCTCTAGCCAGTTAGTTTGTTTTAAAAAATGCTGATGCTTTGCTTTTTCTCGTGTGTGTGTGTGTGTGTGTGTGTAATTTTAGTTCTATAGAATTGCCTGGACTGTTGCAGCTGACAAATGAAGGAGGAAGGGATATTACACAAACTAGGGAAGAAAAGCAGGACGTAAAGGAGGAATGTGAAAAGAGGGGAAACCAGTCTTTCACGCCATCTGGTTTTCCCCATGTCACACAATGAACCTGCATCCTTCCTTTCTGTTTTTTCACTGCAATAGTACGTGCGCTGAGTAGAAAACAACCGTGCTCACAAACTTTTCAGGTTTTAGTATTTCGCTTATGCCTGAATTTACGAGTCACTGCAAGGCATTCAATGAACTGTACTACAAAATAAAATATGTTACCTGAATAAAACAAGAAAGAGCAACACATACATACACACCACTGAACAAAACAGCAAAAGAACAGAAGCTGCAGCCCAACCCTGAATGGAAATCCAGACACACTATGGCTGCAACAGACCATTGCTATATTCTCCTGCGCCTTTCCTTGCCCCATGCATGCAGGTTACCTGTAGGCTGAACACACACCATTCATATCATAGAATCATAGAACTGCAGAGTTGGAAGGGATTCCGAGGGTCATCTAATCCAACCCCCTGCAATGCAGGAATCAATTTAACGAGCATGGCTTCCTCTAAATAGAATCACAGGATTGTAGAGCTGGAAGGGACCCTGAGGATCATCTAGTCCAACCCCCTGAAATGCAGGAATAAGCAGTTATCCCATATGGAGATTGAACCTGCAACCTTGGCATTATCAGCACCACGCTCTAAGCAACTGAGCTATAGGTGTCCTGATCATATTATAATATTATAGGTGTTCCTAATATTATCATTGTTGTTTATTAAGGGTGCTGGGAATTGTAGCTCCGTGGAGATGATGATGATGATGATGATGATGATGATGATGATGATGATGATTTATTTATTTATACCCTGTCCATCTGGCTGGGCTTCCTCAGCCATTCTGGGCGGCTTCCAACAAAATATTAAAATACAGTAATGCATCAAACATTAAAAGCTTCCCTAAACAGGGCTGCCTTCAGGTGTCTTCTAAAAGTCTGGTAATTGTTGTTCTCTTTGACATCTGATGGGAGGGCGTTCCACAGGGAGGGCGCCACTACCAAGAAGGCCCTCTGCCTGGTTCCCTGTAACTTGGCTTCTCACAGTGAGGGAACCAACAGAAGGCTGGACCTCAGTGTCCGGGCTGAACGATGGGAGTAGAGATGCTCCTTCCCAGAATTCTTTGAGGGGAGAAGTGATGTGCTTTCAGGGGCGCCGACTTATAAAAAATATTGGGGGGGCGGGGGCCCATACCGACTTATAAAAAATATTGGGGGGGCCCAAGACCTCCAAACCGCTGCTGCTGGGGGAACGAAAGGGGCGAGCCCCGGGCTGCCCCGACCTTAAGTGAACCTGTGAGGGCCCGCCCTTTGCGGCAGCCGATTGGCTGTCGCCGTGGGCGGTGAATATTAATGAGCTAGGGGGAATCCCCGCTTCTCGCGGGGCTGACGCCAGCCCCGCGAGATTGTTGATGGGTCGAGAGCCCGCAACCCCACCCCCTCTCTAGATCGGGAGTGGCTTTGTTTTAACTCATTACTGAATGTATTTTAAAAGGTAACTATCGTCAAACAAGGAAAATAAAAAATACCAACATAATTTTGTGATTTTACAAAGCATAATATAACTAATAATTTTCTTAAATTATTGGGGGGGCAGAGCCCCCCCAAACGAATTTTTGAGGGGGCTCGGGCCCCCTCAGGCCCCATGGAGTCGGCGCCTATGTGTGCTTTAAATGCATGGTGTGCAGTCAGCAAGATTTTCTTGAGCCCTTTGCTGATTGCGTTATGTGTGACCAGCTGCTTGCACCTATAGGATAAACAGTATAACCACCAGCAGTAAGGACACTGTAAAAATCATTTGCCAAAGAATTTTAAACGAGAGCCAGTGTGGTGTAGTGGTTAAGAGTAGTAGACTCGTAATCTGGTGAACCGGGTTCTCGTCTCCGCTCCTCCACATGCAGCTGCTGGGTGACCTTGGGCCAGTCACACTTCTCTGAAGTCTCTCAGCCCCACTCACCTCACAGAGTGTTTGTTGTGGGGGAGGAAGGGAAAGGAGAATGTTAGCCGCTTTGAGACTCCTTCGGGTAGTGATAAAGCAGGATATCAAATCCAAACTCTTCTTCTTCTTCTTCTTCCACAGCTGAAACATTTAGTACTTTGACATGTGAACCTAGGGAGCTGCCTTAAACCAGTCTGACCCTTGGTCCATCCATCTCAATATTGTCTACACCACCTGGCAGCAGCTCTCCAGGTATTCAGAATGGAGACATCGCCTAGCCCTACCTAGAGATGACAGGGTTTGAGCCTGGGACCTTGAACATGCAATGCACCTTATGAAATTGAAATGCCTTGGCCAGTGTTTTACAGCAGAGGGTGAAGGAGTGCCCAAGTGGATTTCTCTAGGTAGAGAGTTCAATAGTGTGGATGTTCCACCATGGAAAAATCCCAGCGACATGTCCCAGCAGAACAAATCCCTGTAAAGGGAAAGACACAGCACCAGACCACATCCATAGTTCCTAAGATAGAATAAACCCAAAGATATTATTCCTAAAATATGCAGGACCCAAGCCTGTCACGGGTTAAAAAGTAACAGCTACTAATCTCTCGAAGCAAACAGGAAGCTTGTGTAGAAGAGTCAGAATTAAAGTGATGTGATCTCTGTATGCTGTTCAAGAGCAGCTTTCACCAAATCTGGGATGTTTTGGACTACATCTCTCATCATCCTTGCCAATTGGCTACACTGGCGGTGGCTGATGGGAATTGTAGTCCGGAAAATCTGGACGGCACCAAGTTGGGGGAGCTTGCTCTAAGCCAATGGGAGAGCTGCAGTGGGAGTTGGTTTCATTTCAGCAATAAGGCTTTTCATCCTTTGGCCATCCCTCTGTATCATTCATTCTCCAAGCTGAGATCCCCCCCTCTTTTTGCTACTTGCTTTTCTTAAGTATCGTATGAAGAATCCCAATTTAAAAAATAGCTTCCAAAAGAGGAGTGTCTCCTGCTCTTAATGCATCGTTTCTATGAGGACTTCAGGACTCTCTTTCGGAGACAAGGCATGCTCTAGAGTGGTTTACCATGCCACCTAGCAGGGATTTTAAGAACTGAAATTTGCTCAGAAAGAGCTGGTGTGAACGAGAACACTGGTGTGAAAGCGCTCAAGCAACAAAAGCATGAAAGTTTGGAGACAGCCAAGAGAGATTGATGGGTGCATGTCATTATTTAAAAAGGTCTCCTAATATAAGAATGCTTTATGATAGCAACGTGATAAGCTGTGAACCCTCAATACAGTGGTGCCTCGCAAGACGAAATTTATTCGTTCCGCAAGTTTTTTCGTCTTGCGAGTTTTTCGTCTTGCGAAGCACGATTTCCCATAGGAATGTATTGAAAATCAATCAATGCGTTCCTATGGAAACCGCCTTCAGACCAGGTCCGGGGACAGTCTGTCCCCCGACCTTCTTCTGAAGGCTGGGGGGGGACAAGGGCTTTTCTTCCCACCCCCAGCATTTTAAAAAACCCCGGGACAGCAGAGGACTTATCCGCTGTGCCGGGGTTTTTTAAAATGCTGGCGGGCGGCAGCGCTGCCACCCGCCAGCATTTTAATATCGCCCCGGACAGCGGACTTCTCCGCTGTCCCGGGGCGATTTTAAAGCCCCCGGGAAGGCAGGCGGGGGGGGGAGCAAAGACTTTCGCCCCCCGCCAGCCTTCAGAAGAGGTCCTGACCTCTTCTGAAGGCCGGCGGGGGGCAAAAGTCTTTGCTCCCCCCTGCCTGCCTTCCCGGGAGAGCGGAGAAATGCAGCGCCTTTCTCCGCTATCCAGGACGGCTTTTGAAGGCAGGCGGGGGGGGAGAGCAAAGCCTTTCGGCCCCCGCCGGCCTTCCTGGACCTCTTCTGAAGGCCGGAGGGGGGGGGAAAGGCTTTGCTCCCCACCGCCAGCATTTAAAAGAGGTCCCCGGAGATTTCCCTATGGGCTTTCTTCTTGCAAAGCAAGCCCATAGGGAAATTCGTCTTGCGAAGTGCCTCGAAAAACGGAAAACCCTTTCGTCTTGCGGGTTTTTCGTCTTGCGAGGCATTTGTCTTGCGGGGCACCACTGTACCTCACTTTGCTAGATCTCCAAGTCATGTACTGTTGCCGGGCAGTTTTTCTTTCTTTGTAAAACTACAGCACTGCGGAACCACTAATAGAAAGAAAAACATCAAGGTGATACATGAAGGGAGCTTCTAGCAAATTTGGGGACAGAATGCTCTCGCAGGGATGGGGAATCTGTGGCCTTCCAGATGTTGAACTATAGTTCTCATCATCCCTGACCATTGCTCATGCTGGCTGAGACTAATGAGCAGTGGGGATCCAATGAAATCCAGAACGCCACAGGCTCCCCCCCCCCAATTTGCAGGCGAGATCACTACCCTGCTTCAAGCCGTAATGATCTTGGATAATTCTGTTCAGGATTCAGTACTTCGACTAGTAAATATCTACCAAAAGCAGAGGAATGTAGCAATATTACCTAATTTCAAGATCTAATACAGGCTTCCTCAACCTCGGCCCTCCAGATGTTTTTGGCCTACAACTCCCATGATCCCTAGCTAGCAAGACCAGTGGTCAGGGATGATGGGAACTGTAGTCTCAAAACATCTGGAGGGCCAAGGTTGAGGAAGCCTGATCTAATACCAACTGGTTATGGAAATCCATATGTGTCCCCTTGTCTGCGTATGCATAAATGCAAGTAAAAATGGGCATACTATGCCTAGTCAGATGCCTCCATGAGCCATCATGGCAGGTGGGCAGGGCTGCCAACCTGTCAGTCACCTGACATCATAAAAAATCACGTGATTCAAAGTCTAATCCATTGGAGGAGGTTAAAGGCCTATCTGCAATCTTAGTGATACAGTTCCATTTAGTCTAGGTGCTTAGATCAGGGGAAATAGGTCTCTGCCCCAGACACCATATGACATCAGGTGACAACTGGTGGATGTGGTTTGCCCAAAGTGGTCTGGTGGACCAAATTTGGAGGCTAGTAGACCTACCGGTAATTAGGCCTGCAGGCTAGAAGTTCCCTTCTGTCTAATGTCTCCCTATACAGGCAAACCTCTGATATATTGTGAGTCCAGTTGCAGACCACCACAATAAAGCAAATATCGCAATAAAGTGAATAATATATTTTTGTTTGTTTTCCTGGCTGCAGGGCCAGGAGGGGGAAATCTCAGCACCAGTCCTAGCCAGTCCTCCACTCCTGTGGCTGAAAGAGGGGCAGCAGTGGTGGTGGTGGTCTTCC
Organism: Podarcis erhardii; assembly: GCF_964252035.2. Lineage (NCBI taxonomy): Eukaryota > Metazoa > Chordata > Lepidosauria > Squamata > Lacertidae > Podarcis > Podarcis erhardii. Next base: position 31,669,370 of record NC_138515.1, on the reverse strand, counting down.
TTCCCCTGGAAGTGGCTGTGCTGCCTGCAGCTGCACCCACATCCACGTAAGGAGCAATATCTGTGAAGCCCAATAAAGCAAAGTGTGATGAAAACAAGGTATCTCTGTGCATTGCTGGTTCCATGAGTGTACACTGCATCATAGCAGCTGCAGGAGGCAGATTTAGGCTGTGAGTCTACCTTCACTTACCTGGAAGTAAGTCCCATTAAACTCAGTGGGATTTACTTCTGAGTAGACCCAGTGAAATAAATGGACCTACATTAACCATGTTCATTAACTTCAATGGGTCTCCTCTGAGTAAAATTTAGTTGAATGCCATTCTCCATTAATTAATTTATTGCTAATATGGTTGTACCCCATGGGATGGGAACACCAGCTGAATTTCCCACCTCAGGCACCAAAATATGTTGAACCAGCCCTGCTCCTATATTTTTCTATCGATTTATAGCCACTCTCTTCTCCCAAGACAACTTTACGGCCTCTGCCAGCTAACAGATCAGATCATATTGTTTGTTTCATTTGCTTTCTTAACCTTGCCTCACTCTAAATTCCAATGTCTGCCGATGCCGGCTGCATGTTTGACATTGTTTCAAGGTCAATATTGCTGCAAATAAGCTCCAGAATTTCAACCACACTACAAATTCTCAATAAGCAGTTTATAAGCAGATTCCTCATTGTTCCTAGGTAATGACAAAGAATATCTCATTTAAAAGCAAAAGCCTTGGTAGATTTAATTTGTTTTGTTTCATATCAATGTGTTTACACAATGTTGGAGTCCAGCTAGTTTGAAATTAGCTAATTTAAAATTGCCAAACAAATCAATTGGGTCTGAACCTGCTATTATAACCTCGGTCTGCTCCAAAGTGGGGAAATACAGTTGTATTTTCAGTGCAGTTCCAACCTGCCTTGCGAGCATCGCTTCTGTGCTTCTTATTGATTTCCTGACTCATTTGCCTCTTTTCAAAATGTTGGCAGACTAAATTTGTACAAAACATATTCAGAGATGCTCCCCCCCCTTTTAATACTACAAGCCACCACATGTCTAGCTTTAGTGAGACCAAAGCTCACAAACTGTTCTCCCAAGTTCTCGTCTCTGATGTAATACCCAAGAGGGATATGTGAGTAAGTTTATGTTAGAAAGCAGCAATTAAATTGCTGATTGGTTAGGCTGGTGTGGTGTTGTTTTTTTCGAAAAGATCCACTCTCTTCAAGAACAACGGAACTGTAGGTCTAATTAAAAGCCCGTAAATAGCATCACCAAAGCCGGTGGGATTTATTGCATCCTGAACCGTAGTCATGCGCTCACCTATCTTAATGAAGCACAAAATGACAGTGTTTGGGCTTGAGTCCTGCATATACACCTACTGGCGTGTTTATGTATAGGTAGAGCTGATGGGACCTTCCACCTAAATCAGTATCCACCCTCCCAGCAGATGCCAGTCAGGAGGGAAGGCCCACATAATCAGCCATCCACTCATCTGGCAGGAAGAGTTATACACAATGGCAGCATGGCCAGGGTCAGAGGCATCTACCCTCAGGAGGGCCCAATTGAAGTCATTGAGATGTGATCTCCATGTTGCAGCCAAATGTGCTTACCTGCCTTAGCGCTGGCCAACCTGCCTTGCCTCGACTGTGTCAGAACTGGAAATGAAGAGCTCATGAGAATACACATGCCCTATCACATCCAGGTCAATTCTGATCAGCCGATTGGCAGGGAGAACAAGTCTCCTGGGATTGACTGCACTACTGAAATGGAGATTTGGTGGTGCAGAGAACTCTTGAAGGAAGCCCACCTTGGAGTCACCATCTATCAGCTGATAGTCGGTAACTTCAAGCTCACGGGATTGACAGTGCTACCAAGTTCTTCATGCAGAAAGCAAGCTAGGAGTCACCACTTATCAGCTGATTGGCAGTCACTTCACACCCTACCTGGCTTCAATTTATACTTTTTGGTGTGACTTGATACGTTACAAAGGAAGAACGGTTCATTGGGTATCATAGTGTAACTAGATAATAATTGCCAGATGGGTGGAGCTCTGGACACCTTTTATAATGGCCCACTAAGGTGGGGGATCCCAGGATCTGGCCCACCAGCCAAATCCAGTTCCCTGCTCCTGGTGTATTGCAGTTTGCCATCACAGTCACATTGAATGATCTAGGTCAAGTCACTGTTAGTTAGCATCAGTTCTCCAACTGTAATTATGGGAATAATGATGCCCTACCTCACACAGGAGTCCAACCATTGTTACTCTTGCCTCTCTCGCTTCCTCTCTGCTGATTCCATGCCAATGTTATAAGATGGGTGCAAAATGACTATGGACATAATCCAGGCATGGAGAACCTTTGGCTTTCCAGACATCACTGAATTACAACTCCCACCATCCCTGGCCATTAGCCATGCTTGCTGGGATTGATGGGAGTTGTAGTTCAGCAACATCTGGAAAGCAAAATGTTCCCCACACCTGGCATCATGCTTTTCTGTGAGGCATATTAGTAGACCCCTGCAGGAACAAGCACAGGGATTCTACTCTGTTTTAAAATGTTTTTAACGTTGTATTTTAAAATTGCTGTGGCCCAGCCTGGGAATGTATGGTGAAGGGCAAGTAATTAATCAGATTAAATTTATTGTTGTTGTAATAAGTGAAATTTTTGAATTATGGTGCTGGAGGAGACTCTTGAGAGTCCCATGGGCTGCAAGAAGATCAAACCTATCCATTCTGAAGGAAATCAGCCCTGAGTGCTCCCTGGAAGGACAGATCCTGAAGCTGAGGCTCCAATACTTTGGCCACCTCATGAGAAGAGAAGACTCCCTGGAAAAGACCCTGATGTTGGGAAAGATGGAGGGCACAAGGAGAAGGGGATGACAGAGGACGAGATGGTTGGACAGTGTTCTCGAAACTACCAGCATGAGTTTGACCAAACTGTGGCAGGCAGTGGAAGACAGGAGTGCCTGGCGTGCTCTGGTCCATGGGGTCACAAAGAGTCGGACACGACTAAACAACTAAACAACAACAACAGTAAGTGAAATAGATACTGTACATAGTGTCCCACTTCCTTTCCTCCTTCTGATTCTCAAGGTGTGAGTAAGTTGCAAGTCAGGACACCAAGAATGAGATTCACAAGTGGTTGACATGAAACTCCTGGTACCCACCCTGCTATAGTGCTACTTGTTCCCCAAACTGCATCATATAGTAGGTATAATGTTCCCAAGGGAAGGGAAGGGAAGGGAAGGAAGGGAAGGGAAGAGATGTGGCCCAATTCGATCTTTTGACAATCCTTTTCCCATGGATACAGCTATGCCCACAAAGGGATAGAATGCTATACATTTCCAATGATAAGGTTTCTTAATAGAAATTGACTTTAACAGAATTTACAAGCCCAGCCATGTGCAGCACTGCAGCCAAAAAGCCAAAAGTTTTTTTAAAAAAATAAAAAATCACAATCTAAATACAAACACTTTCCCTCCCTCCCCCCCTCTCTCTCTTATCAAACCACTCATTTAAATCACTTGCAAATGAGAAAAACTATTTCCTTGTACATAAAAAAAGAATTAAATTGAATATTGCTGGGACCTAGAGGCAGCTCTGACAAATATAAATGTGCCTGATGAAGTAAATAGCTTCATAATGTGTTTATATTGCAAATTGCATCCACACAGCATAACAAACAACAATCCTATCACCAACAGGATAATATGTATGCGGAAGAAAACCTTGCATGACTTGCAAAATCACCAGGAGTCTATCAATGACCTTCAAAGCACGCCTTGATAGGACTTGAAATGACAGCCAATGGAAAAGCCTTTTGAAATGCTCCCCATAATGGCACAGGAGGAAGAGAAGCCCTCCATAAGGGCACTTGAATAGCCTAGTCATACAGAAGCATCTTCATTTGTACTTTTTCTTGTAAATCATTTGTACCATGCCCACTTGATTCTAATGGAGCATCCATTAAAAGATCAGACACCAGCCAAAGCAGACCACAATAGGACTCTTTAATGATCGACACTGGCTTTCTTATTGCAGCATTCTCCATTTCACTTTATTCACACCAGTCATCCAAGTGCCATCTGATACTTCGATACCACAACTGCACATCAGCTTGAGGTTGAAACCAGTGCGACTGATAGGGCTTTCCCCGAGCAACTTGGGTGCTTTGTGGGTGTGTTTCTTTATTTTTATTCTTTATTAACAATATGTGTAGCCCACCCTTTTTATGTGCAGATACCAGGGGAGGGTACAGCACATCAAATAAGGTCATATAATGCGCATATATAATACGTAATAAAAACCCTTGTTTAAAAAAATTAAGAACCCCTCCTCAAGCAATAGAAGCAGCTGAAAGCACAGAGCAGGCTAAATCAACACTAAATTAATACACCCAAAGTGCCTGGGCAAACACAAAGGTCTTAACCTGGTGCCGAAATGATATCAATGAAGGCATCGGTCATATATATCTAAGGAATTCCAAAAAAATAAGGTGCCATTAGAGAGAAGGCTCCGGTGGTGGCTGGTGAGAATTGGAAGAGGGAGGGCAGAAAGCAGGAAGACCAACAATAATTGGAGACAGAGCCAAGGAGCAGGAGAGCCAACTCATTATTGCTTTGTTGCCATCCTCCTTCCTATTGAGTTCTACAAGGGCAGTACGGAGGCTAAGGTGGAGGAAGCTGAAAGCCAGAGCCACTCCCTGTACTGATGGAGGTTGGTGGGGCAGCTCCCCATTCACCCAAATGGACCAGCCACCACATAACACATCTCACCCAGAGAAAAGCCTTCTCTGCAGATCACAATAATTGTGCCGAGAATTACATAGCAGAAATCCATCACAAAATTACAGTCCTCAAAATCCCATGACTGAGCACCATAGCAGATGAACTGGTTTAAAACAACGTTTCTAATGCAGTTGTGCTGCTGGTCTATTAAGCAGGCTTCCTCAAACTCGGCCCTCTAGCTGTTTTGGGACTACAACTCCCATAATCCCTAGCTAGCAGGACCAGTGGTCAGGGATGATGGGAATTGTAGTCTCAAAACATCTGGAGGGCCGAGTTTGAAGAAGCCTGCTATTAAGAATATATTTTCTCTCTCCCTCTGCCATAAAACATATGGCTCGTTTCCAGTTATTCTGGTTTGGATCATTCTTCTCTTCACAGTTCCTGCGAGAATGCTGTCAAAGTGGTTTGTTTGTTTTTTAGTAGAGACAATAAATAATGAACAGCATCTGAGCATTTAGAATAGGAGCCTGGAAGTTCAGGAACCCGCCATAGGCTTGAGGCAACTTTCAGTGCTGCCCCCTACTGGCACAGTGATTCAGCAAATAGTAAAACCTCAATTATAAGTTGCAAGTTTCACAGTTTGGATACCTTATATAATATATCGGGAGGAGGAATAAAAGGTAAATGTGCAAAGAGAAGCATTCTTTATGTAAGCCTTGCAGTTTGGTGGTCTGCACTGGGCTTCCTCAAATTCCCTTATTCAGTATGAGTATCCATTTGAATTTTTCACTGGTTGTTGTCAAGGGAGAGGGAAAGTGTGTAAATTCATGTTTACAAAATAGCAGCAGTCACACCAATTGCCCTTTCATTACAAATTCCAGAGAGGTGACATAAGATTCCTTTCCCATTAAGCAGTCACAAAATAGCACCATTTTCCTCTTACCTCCTAAGGCTTGCTTCATTACAAATTCCATGGTGATGGCTTTAGATTCCTTCCCACCAGAGCAGTTCTCACATGCAATTCAGATGGAGACAAGGTCTTGAGTTGCAGCCTGCAGCTGAATTCACAAAGCAAAAGATTAGCATTAGGGTTGCTGCATTTTGTATTCTGGGCCCCAGCTCTATGTCTTACTGCATTAGATCTACATGTCCTTTTGAACGTCTGCTAGGTTGAACTCCCTCCCTTCCACTCCACACACACACACACATGGCCATTTATCACACTGGAGCCAAAGTTACTTGATCATGTTGTGAGCAACTAGGGAGCATTGTATATTCCTTAACATTCTGTAGTATGATCTTTAGGGAGTCAAAGAAAATGGGCAATCTACTGCTGATACATTGCCATGGGATAGCATTGAATTAACGGGGAACAATTCCCAGAGTTAGATGCTATTCACTCTGAATCTTTTGGTAGAAAATCAAGCACACAAGAGCTATTTAAGAAAAGAAAAGGAAAAAACCTACCTGAACATTCAATTGCTATGTAAATAGATCTGCACACAGAGCTGTTTAATTGAATTTGCCAGGCACCCATTTAGTTTTTATACTGAGTCATTAGAAAGGAATATTCAATTCATTGCAAAAGCTATTGGGTTTAGTTGACATTTTCTAATGAGTAAAGAGTCCAACATTTTCAGCTTGGTAGTCCTTCATGGTTTTTGAGAGGTGGTGCTTTAAAGGGGGCAAGTTCTAGCTATTAAGAGCAGACATTTGGCTGGGGGGCATTTGAAGGTTGAAGTGCTTGCGCTCCCTGAATTCTCAGCAGCAGGCTTCTCTGTCAGAATCTCCTAATGGCCAACCGCATGTCTGCATCACTGACCAGAAGAGCTACTCCAGTCAAATTGAGTTAAATATCAGGCACATTATGAGAGAGATTTAATGCAAATTGGCTACTGAAATGCCATCAAGATCTTGTAAGCTAGGAGACCCTAAAGTAGACTGGATGTATCTCCCTTGAAAAACAATGTCAAATTCACTAAAAGTTATTAGGAAGTTTTCTTGGGATTCAGCACAATAATTTAGAATTGTAGCATAGAATTACAGGTTGCGGCAACTAAGTTAAAGCTGTGAAGTAGCAAATAAGACATCCCCACTCCCCAGGGGTAGGAGTTTTCACAAGCAAAATGCTATACCTTATTTGACATGTTCATGTCAAGCTGCTTAACAGAACTTGAACTCCAAAAGTGAATTGGATTATTAGAAAGGGAAGATCGCAGGTAAGACTTATTAACCAATGATGCTCCTTTCTAAAAGCTCTGCAGAGAGAACCAAATGCACTCCAAAAATGCTCCATCTCAGTTAAATAACACACCCTTCTTTCTTTTCTCATTTTAAATAATGATATTGAAGACATTTAGGCAGACCTATTTTCCTTTAGAGAAAGGGGAATGCGAACTAGAGATAACTTATTAAACAGAACACAGTGCTGCATCATTTGAGCATTTTCCCTCTTGAAACTTCTACAGGCAAAGAAATATGTGGACCTCAGACTTCTGCTTTTTGGGGGGGGGGATCAATGCATGCACCAAAGGAAAAAGAGACATGCTTGAAATCCCAATGAGGCTGCAATGAGACTACACACAAAATTTGGGGGAAAGGAGGGGGTTACTTTTCCGGGTAATGTGTTTTGCACCAAGGCGTCCAAGTACCAATATTATATAAACAAACCCCTCCACGAGCTAATGAAACTCTCAACCAGTGAACTTGCAAAGGCAGCTGGCTGCAACCCCCTCCGTGCCCTGATTTGGGAGGCTTCGCCAAGCAGTACGTGTATCGAAGCTTGTCCCATAGATCCATCGTTAGCACTTCCCCTCCTCTTCTACACAGCCAACTACCAATCTCTGCAACCACAAAGTATAGCGGGGTTTTCAGCACCTAGGACAGCTTACCCGCCGCACAGCGAGAGAAAAAAACCGAGCAATTCCTTATCCGTGGGGGAGCTCGCAGCAGCAGCAGCAAGCATCAGCAGCAGGGCGTTTGAGCAAGAGAGGGGGAAAGAGCGTGTTCAGCACCAAGGACACTTCCCCGCGACCGGGCGGTGCCTACTACCGTACTAAGGACACATTGCTGAGCACCGAGGCTTCAGCACCACGGACAGCTCCGGCCTTTCGAAAACGGGCGGAAAGGACTAGCGAGAAATACCTTCTTTGCAGCGTCTGGGTTCCTGCCGTTCTCTCTCCCCTCCTTGAGATACGGAGACAAGGTCCTTTCCCGGCTTTCCTAGCAGATCAGCCTCCCGTTCCTAGCCGGGTCCATGTGTTCCTCGGGAGTTAAAAGGCGTCGCTTGAAGGGCATAGGCAGGAGCAGGCGCGAGAAGTTATCTTCCTTTGAATTGGGTCCTGGCACGATGAGGCAGCAACGGAGGAAGGACAAGCCGCCAGCTCCTTACTTTCTCTACTCCCTCTTTTTATCACGGGATTTCCGGACCATCCCACTGACACTATTCCCTCCTTACACTACGCTGCCTCCTTCCTCCTCCCTCTTCCTCCTCCCGCCACCGAGGCTGCTGGATCGGCATTTCTTGCCTGACTCTCGCTTTCCCCCCTCCCCCCCAACTCCCCAGCATCCCACGGTAAGGGTTGCAAGAGGCGAGCAGCTGCTCCTGCCGCAGGAGGTTGCTGCCGGCACACCTGCAGTTACGGGGAGGGGGCAGGGAGGGGATTGACTGCAGATTGCCGGGGTGTGGGCACCTAATCGAACGGGGAACCCAACGGAACAACACCACCCGCTTGTAGTTTTGACAGGGTGGAGGGGGAGGGGAGCGCGGAAGCCTTTGCATTTGTTCAACGGAGCAAACTGTTATATTTGTAATAAGGCGTGAGAGCATCGGAAACAGTCGTGGAGGTGGGGATTTGGCAGGGTGGGTGGGAAGCGAAGTCAGCAGTTTCTCTGCAAAGCCTCTCGCGCGGAAGCGATACTCTCATGCCTCGCACCCGTGACCACGCTCATTGTTATTCTCGAGAATCTGGGACTCTAGAGAGAAAGGCTGGAGGCTCAGGGACAAATATCAGGGCGGCGGTTATTGGGATGGCATCGCAAGGCTGAGAGAGTAGGGAGATGGCCTCCTGATACATTCGAGACAGAGGGATCTCTCTCTTCCCCGCAAGCTGCTGGTAAATTGTGTTGATTTCGACGAGTATTTTGCCCTCCCTTCTCTCCGCCCGCCTCCCTTGCAAAGGGGCGTCTGAAGGTTAACAGAGCAGTATGGCTGGGGAATGTCAAGCTTTCAAGATGCTGTCCCTAGCGGGGCGTGTCAGAAGCGAAAGTAAACCAGGACATAGAATGGCACCGCCTGCCTGGCGCTCCCCAGGCTTCCACCGAGGAAACGGCAGATTGAACAGGAGGCGGTGTGAGTGTGTTGTGCTTGTGAGGTGACTTTAGGCGAAGGAAGACAGGGGGAACCCTTCCGTCCTTCGATCCCCCTCGCCCAGCAGCAGCAGCCTCGCCCTCCCCCCTCCCCACCCCGCCTCAATTAAAAATGCTGCAATAGTGCTACATCCTCCTGACTCTTGCTGCAGACCCGGTCAGCTGATGTAGCCTCCTAAGGTACCTCTGTGCTGGCGTGACAGGGAAGGAAACGACCCGAACAGGCTGCAACAAAGACAGCGGGGAGCGGGTGGAGGGAAGGGCAAGCCAGGCAGAATGACGGGGGAGCGATCCAATTAAAAAAAAAAAAAAAACAGAATACAAAAGAAGGCGGGTGGGGAGCCCTCGCGAGGAGGCGAAGAGAGGAAGCGGGTCATTAGAAGGCGCTGCTACGCTTCCAGTTGGATTCAAGGTCAAAGGAGCGCAAGCCCATTCTGCCACGTGTGAAAACGTGAGTGGGTTGACCCGAGTAAGAAGGTGAGGGCACTGGGGATGCTGAACCCTATACTCTTGAATCTACTTAGGTCATACTCAGAGCAGACCCATTTTTAAGCAATAAATCGGCCATGGCTAATTTAAGCCGGTGATTTCAATGGGTTTACTCTTGAAGATGACTTGGTCACCCACACACCTTGACTGTAGGCATCTTTTTAAATCGGTCCCATGGTTTTCCATGGCACTTACAGCCATGAAAGCATGCATGGGTTTTGAAAACAGATTTCTTTTATTCTGATGTGAAGGCTGACGCTTCGTGCCAGACCTGATTGCAGATCTCCGTCTCACTCTCGCTGGACTGATTCACAGGGTGTCCCCGCCCCATTGTTTCGCTGACTGCAGCATCAAGGGATGACTTGTGCATATGGCCGTTGCAGCTCTAACATCAAAGGCGCAAATAGTTCCACAGCATTTCAAATCCAATGCATGACAATGCAGTCAGCTCACCTCTGCGGCTGCCATTCATCGAGGGTAAAGAAGCCAAGGGTGAGTTTTACTCATTGCAGACCCACTGAACATAACTAAGTTTGGACCATTAGTTTTAGTTTTTCTAAAACTTCATTGAACACCACCCCAATATGTGAACCAGGCACCTGCTATTTTGATTTAGTCTGAGTACTTATACCCTGTCCTTTTGATCAGCAAGGACCCCCACCCCAAGGTAGCTTACAAAGTTAAAATGACATAGAACAATCAAAGCAATGAAGCCATCCCTTCAATAAAACAATAGAGAAACACCAAAAGCTGCATATAGCAAGCAGCAGTTAACATCAGCCTAGCCCAGACTTTCCCAACATGATTCCCACCATATCTTTTGAACTATATTGACCTCATCATCCTTGACTACGGGTCATGCTGTCTGGGGCTGATGGGAGTTAGAGTTCACAGCATTTGGAGGATGTCAAATTGAAGAAGGCTACTCTGGGCCAAAGGGCCACCTAAAAATCCATGTCCTTTCTGCCCATCCGAAGGTTAGCAGAGATGAGTCCAGGCACACCTGCACAAGAGCATTTCAAAGTCATGCTGCTATGTCTGAAGGTGCAATTCTTCACACTTATGGGCATTTGCTATCCCTAGAAAAGTAGTCTTCTGCAGCAAACTGGAACCATAAGATGAAATAGCTAGGCCACAGACCAAAACTATCGAATTCACTCCCACAGGACGCAGCAATGGTTACCAATTTTTAAAAGAGGATTAGACAAATTCAGAGTGGTTACTAGTCACAGTGTCTTTGCTCTGCCTCCATAGTCAGAGAAGTTTGCGAGCCCATGCACTAAAACCTTGTCCCTGGAGCCCACCACCCAAAAATGAGACATGAGCATCAGCCCTTTTCTGGCCCTGGCCCCACCCCCAGCTGGCAGCCCATTGATCTGCTGAGATGGGGGCAGGGCAACAACCAGCCTGTAGCAAGGTGGGGTCACAAAACCCACCCACCTCTTGGAGGGGGTGAGCGGACAGTGCTTCCGAATATCAGGTGCTGGACACCACAGGATTGGGGAGTGCTCTTGCACTGAGGTCCTTCTTGTGAATTTCTCATAGGCATCTGGTTGGCCACTGGGAGAGTAGATTAGATGGACTATTGATCCAGCGGACTCTTCTTATGTTCTTATGAGGACCCTATGCTGCCTAGGACCCTCATACCTATGAGACCACCTCTCCTGGTATGTCCCACGGAGGACCTTATGGTCTGCAAATAATAACACCCTGAAGATTCCAGTGTCATATTCATGGGAATCCCCAAGATTTGCAACCCACCCTTCAAATTATAGCCTAATGAGAACTCAACATATTCAGTAGCTGTAGAATTTTGAGTGTTAGTGGTGGGGAATGGAAGTGATGGGCATCCATCATTGTCCCAAATCCAACACATGGAAATGAATGGTAGCCAGGGGAGGAGGTTAAGGGATGTTCTTAGAGATACCATTGTGTGTGTGGCAGTGAGTTCCTTCCAATTATACTTAATTACTTTGTCCCGTAGAACTCAGTAGGATTCATAGCCAAATAAGCAACCCCACCCACTTTCAACAGAGCCTTGACCCTTCATCTATGTAATTTCACCTTGGGCTCCATTTCTTGGTAACACAAGAAACTGATGCTAGCATGTGACTGAAGACCAGGAAAGCTAGCTGTCCCGTGGGTGCGTGGCTAAGTTAGGGTGCAATTCCTATTTGGCACTGCTCACATTACTGAGATGAGCAAACCATTCTGGCAGGAAACTGGCAAAGGAAACCATTAGAATTTTATGTGTTGTGCATACAAAGGTCTCTGAAGTAAACTCAATTATTGAGGGCAGCAAATAATTCATGTGCATGGAACCATAGACTCATATCCTTTGTCAATGTGGGATAGACTTAATTTTACCAGATCCTCAATTCCTTGAATAATCTTATGCTCATCCTTATTCAGGAGGCCATCTCTGCAGTGCTTAGTTTTATGCAGAGAGCAAGGGATAGCACTGTGGGAGGAGCAGAACTATCCACAATACTCAAATGTCCAGGGTTTCATAATTATGTTACAGCCATGCTCACAGTGGGCACTTCTATAAACATACATTTGGACAAGTGCATGCAATTGCAATAGTGCAACATGATGTGCATTGAGTTTGAAGTCTCCCAGATTTTGTTGGACTAAAGCTCCCATCATGATCACTGGCCAGTGGGCTGGGGCTAATTGGGGTTGGAGTTCAGCCTCATCTCGAAGGCACCATGTTGGCCACCACTGTTGTAGCCCATTGACCATTTGCAAAGATTCAAAATTTGGCAAACAGTTTTCTCGTGCATCTCTCGACTTTGAATGTTTCTGAATTCAAAAATTTGAATTCACATTTTAGATGTGAAGTTTACACTTTGATATGCAATTTATTAATTTTTTTTTTTCTTAATGACAATACTTGATAGATTTGAGCTTGGCAGCCATCAGATCTGAAATGCCACAGGCTGTCAGCTGTTGACTGCTGTCAGATATCAATTTAATTTTGTCAGATTAAAAAATACTGTTACAAGAGTCAATACTCCCAGTTACAGATAGGTAGCCGTGTTGGTCTGCCATAGTCAAAACAAAACAAATTCCTTCCAGTAGCACCTTAAAGACCAACTAAGTCAGTTCTTGGTATGAGCTTTCGTGTGCATGCACACTTCTTCAGATACACAGAAGTGTGTATCTGAAGAAGTGTGCATGCACACGAAAGCTCATACCAAGAACTGACTTAGTTGGTCTTTAAGGTGCTACTGGAAGGAATTTGTTTTGTTGAAGAGTCAATACTGTTACAAGAGCCAACTGCAGGGGGCTGTGGGTACTTGGGCCCCCACAAAGTCAAGGAAAAAATCCGGCAGGTGGCAGTGGCTCTGCCTATGAGAAAAAAGCAGTTCAGTCCCGCCCTCTGCAGCCAACCAGCAAGGCACCCTTTTCTGCGGGGGGGGGGGTGTGCTCAGATGTGGAGGCAGCATCTCTCTGCCCCTAGTCTGAGCCCCTCCCCACAGAAAAGAGGACCTCGCTGGCTGCGGAGAAGAGGAGGCATGTGAGTGTGATGTCACACGTCCACGTTAGAATAGTGAGGCCAGCCTGATAATGGCAGCTAGGTCTGAGTTGTTGGCTTAACAAAGACAGGGAGATGGGCTGTCAACAAAGTGAGGACTTTGTGCCAGACAGAGGAGGGGTGGAACCCCACCCTGAGCTCTGAATTAGTTTTGCAGAGACAAAGGATAGTAATAGTGGATTACTTGTATTTTTGGTTTTTATGGAAGCCGCCCAGAGTGGCTAGGGAAACCCAGCCAGATGGGCGGGGTACAAATAATAAATTATTATTATTATTATTATTATTATTATTATTATTATTATTATATTAGGACTGCAATGGGTCATGATGAGAGCTGGAGGAAAAATAGTCGCAGGTTGTAAAAACGTAGCCAGTTGCAGGGGGGTCAGAAAACTATGGTTGATTTCACGTTTGAATCTAGGCTGCAACAATGGGAGAAACTGGTGCTGGATTACCAAATAGGCAGAGTAAGCACTGGCCTATGGGTCCCACAGCTTTTAGGGACCCTGTGACAACGGATCAAAATAATATTGATTTGATCTTGAAATAAAACTACAATCAAGCTTTCTTAGTTCAGTGTTAGCCCACTAGACTGCACACATGAGAAACCTCCAGATAAGAAGCTTTTAAAAACATAATAGGAGATCCTTTGTGAGGAGGGGCAGGGCAAGACTTTGACTACCTAGGAGCCTCCACAGGGTTTAATCCAGCACTGGGAGAAACAAGACCCTCATGGGATGGGATGCTGGGAACCTCTCCATTGTAGACTCAGGTTGCATTTGTGCATAAATAAACCATATATCATAAAGACACCACAATCTCCACTGTGCCTCATTTCCAAAGGAAACACAAACTCTGGGTAAGGGCCTGGTGGAACCGGTGGACTCTCTCACCACTCGGAAACTTGGGTGACATGAAAAATACTATTACATGTCAGTTATGAAATACTGTGAAGTATTAAATACTACTGCATGGTTATCTAATCTTGCTGAATGCAGTGTACCAGTGTTTTTTTCAAATGATCTTCCAGAGAATGCCGAGTTCTTTGGACGCTTCTCAGGGGATCCTCAATCATCAGTGAAGAACAGAAGTGGAGCCTCACTGGATCAGGACAAAGGCCCATTTAGTCCAGCACCCTCCTTTCCCAATGGACAAATTGCCAATGGGAAGTCCACAAGCTGGACATGACTGCAACAGTGCTCTTCCCTCTTCTGTTCATTGGTAGTATTCAGAGGCACATTCAAAGTGAAGGGAGAACATTGTCATCACAACTAGAAGCCATTGATAGTCTTCTCTTCCATGAATTTGTCTAATTCACATTTAAAACCATCCAAACTATATAGTCCCAAGTGTTGTAACATTTGTTCCCCTCCCCCCCCCAAAAAAGTGACTTCTGCAATGTTTTGCAGATATATGGCAAATATACTGGGGTAATTTGGGGTAAACTAGACAATGTGGAAGTCTTCTCATCCTGATTCGCTAGGATGCAAGCCACTGTGGTGGACCACTCAATGTCAGCCATCCATGTTAGTACTGTCAAACAGGAAATAACAAATCAACCATGAGAAAGAAGTACAGTATCAATTGTCAGGTAACATGATCTGAAGTAAAATCATGCGTTCTCCAACACAGATAACAGCTGTTCAGAAGTTCTTTCAGACATTCAGCACCCAAATTTACAAAGAAGTATGTTGGGAATCTGCAGCATCTAATTCATGTCAGCTCTACATTGCATATAGCTAAAACCACGGCCTTTTTCCCCCAGCCAGAACTCACAGATAGATTCTGGCACCTGTCAGCTGAGTTCTGGCACCATTCGGGTGGCTGCCATTGCTATTCTAAGAGAATGAGGGAGGTGTTCATGGTGAGTTCTGGCATCTCTTTTTCTAGAAAAACAGCACTGGCTAAAAAGGATTATCAAATATGCCATGGCATTAATATATGGTTTAAAAAGTGCAAGCTGAAAAATAAGCATATAAATGCAACAGGCGAGCTTGAGCCTGTCTGTACTAGGTAGGTCTGGCATAATTTCCTGGTGACTTTCTGTGGGGATGCTCAGGGCCAAGGACCAATTGTGCACTCTCTCAGCTTCACTGCCTAGGCTTCAGGATTTCCCCCTGGCTATACTCCCCAGTGGCCCTCCTCCACACCCTCCTCCACTTCTTTTGCATGGCTAGAATAATTAATTGATTAATAATAATAATAATAATAATAATAATTTACTATTATTTATACCCCACCCACCTGGCTGGGCTTCCCCATCCACTCTGGGCAGCTCCCAAAAGAATATGAAAAACACACTAAAACATCAAACATTAAAAACTTCCCTAAACAGGGCTGCCTTCAGATGTCTTCTAAAAGTCAAATAGTTATTTATTTCCTTGACATTTTGCTGGGAGGGTGTTCCAGAAGGCAGGCGCCTCTACCGAGAAGGCCCTCTGCCTGGTTCCCTGTAACCTCACTTCCTGCAGTGAGGGAACCATCAGAAGGCCTTTGGAGCTGGACCTCAGTGTCTGGGCTGAACGATGGGGGTGGAGACGCTCCTTCAGGAATACTGGGCCGAGGCCATTTAGGGCTTTCAAGGTCAGCACCAACACTTTGAATTGTGCTCAGAAAGATACTGGGAGCCAATGTAGCAATTTCAGGACTGGTATTACATGGGTAGGGAATGTGTCCTTGAACTATACTAAAGCCTTCTATTAGGTTGCATGGATAGATGTACCTATAGAAACTCTTGCATGGTGGGACTGTAACCTTTGGTACAAATATAAGAGGCACATCCATTGCCCCCCAACTAGTCTGTGGCCCTCAGAAGGTGGCCTACTATGGAAAAGGGCTAAAAAAGGTTCCCTACCCAGATTATGGTATGAGGTAGGACTAGTTGACCCTCAGGGTCTCTTACAACTCTTCATTTCTATGATCTGTAACATTTGGCTTTTCCCAGGGTCATAATATACAATAAGTAGGTCATTTTATTTGTTTGTGAGTGTGTTTGAAGTTATTTATTTATTATACATATATGCTACCCATCCAACCAAAATGCAAAATACAATGTGCAGTTAAAAAACCATTTAAAATAAAATGTAAGAAATCACAAAGCAGAAAGCTCAGCAAAAAGAAAACTGAAATCCGCATAAAACACAGCTAAGGGGAGCTCGCTGCATAAACTGGAGTACTTAGAAAACTGTAATTAAAAGGCCACTTGGAGAATTGTGGGGTTTTTTAAATCCTGCTCTTCAGTCAAAAAAGCCTCTCCAGAGTCTTGCAGATCAGTACAAACAAGACAGCCACTAATATGACATGAAAATGAAAATTGATTAAGAGGAAGAGAGAAGAAAGTAAACTCTGGTAGAAGTTCCTAATTAAGAAGCTGTGGTGGAAAAGTTCAAGGAGAGGAGTCAGCAAAAGTTGCTGGTCCCTTAGCTGCATCAGCGGAGTTGCCCTCCCTGCATCCATTCTCTTCCATCATCTGCTACAGCCTGATGGAATGGCCTCTGCCAGGTGACAGCTGGTGGAAGGAGGAGCTTGGCTTCTCATGAGAGCTGCTGGCAGAGCTAGCAGAAGCTTCATAGATCATGTGATGATGGGGTGTGTGGAGCTGTAGCAATTAGCATGGGGTGTGCTGGTGAATGAAGCAGCTGAGCCTCAACAAAAATTTCAGGCATCCTAGCCACTGCTTAATATGTGAACATATGAAGCTGTTTTATAGTGAGGCCTCGCCCACATTTCCGCTTATCCTGTGCCTAGAAAGCATGGGTCCAAGCAGTTTCCCCACTTAACCCACATTTTCTAAGCATAGGTCTGAGTGGTTTACTCCTTGCCTTTTCCTTTCCCAAGAAAAACCCACTCTTTAATGCTAAATCAGAACAAGTGTCAATCTGGAGAAAACCCAAATTGCCATTTGCTCCAAATGAGCACCAAAGAGCAGTTTTCCCTGAGGGAAAGCAGCGGGAGAAGAGGAAGACAAGCCCTGAATCAGACCAATTGTCCTTCTAACCCAGTACTGTTTGTGCTAATTGATAACAGCTCTGGGTACTCTCTGAGATCCTGGATCCTGAGATGCCTGGAGCCAGATTTAAGGCCTCCTACATGCATTTTATTTAAAGCATGTATATGCTGCTTTTGTGAGAGTAAACTCTTTCAATGTGGCTTCTGACAAAACAGAGAAATACAACCAGGACATTCGTAAATAGAGGGAAACCAGCAACTAATAGAACCGGTATTACTAAAATATAATCAGGAAAAGTAGGCCAGTAATTAAAAACTACTTCAATGGAAAGCCAGCAAAAATGATGAGTTAAGGTATTTCCAAAGTTGCAAGGCCACCACACACACAAAAGTTCTTTGTCTACGGATTGGGAGAAATTGGTTCACTTCAGATTATGATGTGTTGTGAGGATGAAGGATGAGGGCAAACCAGCCATTGCACCCAGCAGTTGCACGTCTCCCCTGATGGGTTGGATACGGAGGTGAGTGTGCCCGAAGGAGGATATTGTGGGAACAGCTAGTCTAGGGTGTTGCTCTTAGATGCAGTAGGTGTTGCAGGGAGAGGAGGATAGTCTTGGAATGCTGCAATGGCTGTGTGCTTGAACACAGAGGGAGAGTAAGAAGTTTGTATGTGAGAAAGAGAGGGGGAAAGGGAGGGAGAGAGAGAGAGAGAGAACTACATGGAAAGGAGTACAAAACTCAGGAGGTTTGGGGTTTGCCAGAAACCTCAGAGCAAGAAGGGCTCAACAGAGGTGGACGTAGCCTGTAACTGGAGAGGTTGCAAGAGGAGATAATTAGGAAGGTGAATGGAAGGTTTTGTTTGCTTAGTCCAAGTAGAAAGCCAGAATTCTCCCAAGTGAAGCCCAGTAATGAAAAGGGTTGGAAACCTTCCAGCCTTATCCTGAAGTGAGGGAACAAGCTGAATCCTAATCCTTACACTTACCAAGTATACACATATATGTACAAAATTCACACTTCCTGAACTGATATGCAAGGCAAAACGAAGCTCCCTTTTGAAATTTGCACTTTTCTGAAGTTTGCAATGCAGTTCTCCAAACACACAGTGCATATAGAAATCTATGAAAGTAATATACCCAAAAATTGAAAATAACATGCAAAGCTGTGTTCTGTTGCAGGTATATTCCTTTGTAAAAATGCATATACTAAGCAAAATTGCATACTAAAAGAAGAGCATATTAGAAGACATTCCCACAAAATTGAGTATAATTTTTAATGTAGCTTTGAAAATTATATATTTCTATTGTATGTGGAAATAGATCAAACAGATCTAAGCCTGGAAAAACAGGAAACTAAAGGAAATTGAACTTGACAGGTTCCTCCATTCCTACCTCTGTCTCTCTTTTGCCTCAAACATGAACTCTACTGAGGAGTCACGGCCTCTTGCCAAATGTACAGATTATTTCTTATTTACTACCAACAAGTCTTAGGTATCAGCTTGAACTAATATCATGCTGAACTATATTCTTGGGAAGTACCAGTCTGTAGAAGGGGGGGGGCACACAATTGCAAACGATGAATCATTCTGATGAGTAATGCGTGGGTAGATGAAATTTTAAGTATCAAGGCATTTCTGTTTAGTATGCCAGTATTAATAAAGGTGGCTGATTAGGAGTCACGGGGGGGGGGGGGAATGTAAAGAATAAATGAATGCCTCTCTGCAGTCATAGGAATACTGGGATATTCAAATTGTTTAAAAACAAAAGTCAGTGCAGTAAGATATGATTATTTGTTTTGGAATTCTGGAGATTTAAGAAAGGATCGTGCGATATTTCTCAGCTGGAGCAGATGATCATCAGCAGTCCACTGCTTCTTATGAAGCCCCTCAAATGCTGTAAAGATGGAAATAAGGATTTATTATAAAACACAACAGTGGTGGACTTTGGGCTTTCAAATTTCTGGGAGCCCTGTGTGACGCCAAATTTCCATATCCCCTATCTTCTCATCTTCCGTTCTAAGTCACAACATGGTATCCTCTCTTGGCTCAGCACACAATGTGGGCAAACCAGTCAAGTTCCTCTAACAGGGGTCAGCAAACTTTTTCAGCAAGGGGGCAGTCCACTGTCCCTCAGAACTTGTGGGGAACTGGACTATATATTTGGGGGGGGGAATGAACGAATTCCTATGCCCCACAAATAACCCAGAGATGCATTTTAAATAAAAGGACACATTCTACTCATGTAAAAACACGCTGATTCCCAGACCATCTGCGGGCTGGATTGAGAAGGCAGTTGGGCCGGATCCAGCCCCCGGGCCTTAGTTTGCCTACTCATGCTCTAAATCCACCTCTGCGCAGATCCATCTGTAACAAAAGAACAGGATGAGAAGTTCCCACCCATAAGAGCAATCCAGGTGCCTTGAGCAACACAGCTTAAGATCCAAGTAGCCATAGTACAGTGGTACCTCGGGTTACAGATGCTTCAGGTTACAGACTCTGCTAACCCAGAAATAGTACCTCGGGTTAAGAACTTTGCTTCAGGATGAGAACAGAAATCGTGCGGCAGCTGCACGGCAGCAGCTGGAGGCCCCATTAGCTAAAGTGGTGCTTCAGGTTAAGAACAGTTTCAGGTTAAGAATGGACCTCTGGAACGAATTAAGTACGTAACCAGAGGTACCACTGTAATGTCCCAGGGCTTGCTTTGTGTCAGCAAATTTGCTGACAGAAGCGAAGAAGTGGACAGTTCTGGCTTGTCTGCTGTTGCTATCAATTAGCTTCTGGACCCAATTCAAGGCGCTGGTTTCTATATTGAAAGACCTGAAATGGCCCCAGTCTTGCATCTCTAAAGAGAATGCTTTCCCCCATATCAGGAATAGCCAACATGGTGTCCTCTGGATGTTGTTGAGACTACAACTCCCATCCTCCCTGGCCATTAGCCATGGTGGCTGTAAGGAACATTAAGAGGACACTGCATATCCCTGCCCCATACAAACTTCAATAAATGTTAAGATCAGCCAGGGAACCTTCTCTCATTGTCATGAAATCTGTAGGAATATAAAATAGAGCTTTCTCTTCCCTCTCTCTCTCCCTGTTGTAAGCTTCATTTCTCAGGTCAAATGCTATAGCTGATGATACGATACTCCTTATATTCTGTCTTTTATTCCCTCCCTTTTCTTTACAATGATTTAGGGTTGTTTTTATTGATTGCTCATCAGTGCCAGAGCCTCGTGGCAGAAAATGCAACTGGCAAATTTATGAGTTAAGTGCATCAATCAATGGAATTTTTTAGCCCAGGGCTCCTCTAATGCCAAGCAAAAGGGGTCTGTGAATATGGGTGGCCCGCATAGGTGGCATACATTTAGGAGATATGCTCTTAAATATGGAGATGGATTCCTGTGCTCCAACACTTCTCCATTTCCTTTGTCCTGATTTCCACAGATTTTCAGACACTTTCTCCAGAGTAGAATCCAGTCTTGGTGTCTCCAAATGTTTCCTTCAGTGCCAACAGATATCAGAGCCAAAGTTTTAGGATATTGATAGACAGCTACTGAAGACCTTCTGTTTCATTTGGGGTCAGGGTCAGCGCTCCATTGCACTTGCAATTCATTTATCATGAATATTGGAGCTAATGTGAAGTGATTTTGATAAATGTTAAGATCAGCCAGGGAACCTTCTCTCATTGTCATGAAATCTGTAGGAATATAAAATAGAGCTTTCTCTTCCCTCTCTCTCTCCCTGTTGTAAGCTTCATTTCTCAGGTCAAATGCTATAGCTGATGATACGATACTCCTTATATTCTGTCTTTTATTCCCTCCCTTTTCTTTACAATGATTTAGGGTTGTTTTTATTGATTGCTCATCAGTGCCAGAGCCTCGTGGCAGAAAATGCAACTGGCAAATTTATGAGTTAAGTGCATCAATCAATGGAATTTTTTAGCCCAGGGCTCCTCTAATGCCAAGCAAAAGGGGTCTGTGAATATGGGTGGCCCGCATAGGTGGCATACATTTAGGAGATATGCTCTTAAATATGGAGATGGATTCCTGTGCTCCAACACTTCTCCATTTCCTTTGTCCTGATTTCCACAGATTTTCAGACACTTTCTCCAGAGTAGAATCCAGTCTTGGTGTCTCCAAATGTTTCCTTCAGTGCCAACAGATATCAGAGCCAAAGTTTTAGGATATTGATAGACAGCTACTGAAGACCTTCTGTTTCATTTGGGGTCAGGGTCAGCGCTCCATTGCACTTGCAATTCATTTATCATGAATATTGGAGCTAATGTGAAGTGATTTTGTCCTTGATATGTGTTGGTCACAGCAGGTTTTTTTCCGGGGGGGGGGCAACAATCCTTCCCTAACAGTGGGAGTCATAGAATCATAGAATAGAATCATAGAATCATAGAATTGGAAGAGACCACAAGGGCCATCGAGTCCAACCCCCTGCCAAGCAGGAAACACCATCAGAGCACTCCTGACATATGGTTGTCAAGCCTCTGCTTAAAAACCTCCAAAGAAGGAGACTCCACCACACTCCTTGGCAGCAAATTCCACTGTCAAACAGCTCTTACTGTCAGGAAGTTCTTCCTAATGTTTAGGTGGAATCTTTTTTCTTGTAGTTTGGAAACATTGCTCCGTGTCAGCTTCTCTGGAGCAGCAGAAAACAACCTTTCTCCCTCCTCTATGTGACCTCCTTTTATATATTTGAACATGGCTATCATATCACCCCTTAACCTCCTCTTCTCCAGGCTAAACATGCCCAGCTCCCTTAGTCGTTCCTCATAAGGCATCGTTTCCAGGCCTTTGACCATTTTGGTTGCCCTCCTCTGGACACGTTCCAGTTTGTCAGTGTCCTTCTTGAACTGTGGTGCCCAGAACTGGACACAGTACTCCAGGTGAGGTCTGACCAGAGCAGAATACAGTGGCACTATTACTTCCCTTGATCTAGATGCAATACTCCTATTGATGCAGCCCAGAATTGCATTGGCTTTTTTAGCTGCCGCGTCACACTGTTGGCTCATGTCAAGTTTGTGGTCAACCAAGACTCCTAGCTGAACTCTGCTGGCTGGCTACTTGAGAATGCAAGACAGGCTGTGCAATGCACCTTCTTTGCTGCATGTACTGCCATGTTGTGGGCATGAATATGTACACCAACCAGTTTTGGGTTGACCTCAGAGGGGGCTTGCACCACTTACACCAGGCATTCCCTCCAGCTCGGCCCTCCAGTTGTTTGGGGACTACAATTCCCATCATCCTTGACCACTGGTCCTGTTAGCAAGGGATTATGGGAGTTGTAGTCCCAAAACAGCTGGAGGGCCGAGTTTGGGGATGCCTGACTTGTACTCTAGTCTTCATCTGACTTGCTTCATAGCTCATAACTCCCCAGAATACCCAGCAGCCGCAATGCTGGAGAAGATGCTCAGGAACAATTGTGTCAAGCACCTGTCTCATCTTGCCATCCCACAGTGAGAGCAGGGCCTTGACAGGATCATAATCTTTTTCAACTGGAAAATCCTCCAGAGCAATTAGTTTCTAGATCTATCAGTTTCTGGATCGTGCAACAAACATGGAGGAGGAGGAGGAGGAGGAGGAATTACAGCCACCAAATCCCTACTTTCAGTCCATCACTCAGGGAGCATCTATTTTACAGGACCTCCTCTCCTGGTATGCCCCACAGAGGACCTTACAGTCTGCAAATAATAACATCCTGGAGATCCCGGGCCTCAGGGAGATTAGTCTGGCCTTGACCAGGGCCGGCCTTGGCCTTGGCCCCTGCCTGGTAGAACGCTCTGCCACAAGAGATCAGGGCCCTGAGGGATTTGACATCTTTCTGCAGGGCCTGTAAGATGGAGTTGTTCTGCCAGGCCTTTGGTCAGGGCTCAGCCTGACTCCCCTTCCCTTTTTGTATAAGAACTAGCACGAAAGAGGCCTCCCAGCATTCTCACAGGCGCATATAAGATCAGCGTACACAGTTGGGCCTGATGAGCATTTACTGTTCCCAACCCAAATCCTGCAGAAAGCCATTCAGATTTTAATTTTATCCTGACTTTTTTTAAAGAGGTGATTTAATTATTGTTTGATTTTATATAAGTTTTTATATTTGATGTTAGCCGCCCTGAGCCCGGTCTCGGCCGGGGAGGGCGGGATACAAATAAATGTTATTATTATTATTATTAATGCGATTGCTGCTATCTCCCTCACCTTAAATGGCAGGGGACGGAGCGGCTTCTTTTTCAAATATTATTTTGCTACTGTTTGTGTCCCTGACTATAGTAGCATTGGGGGCATTTTAGAGATGAAAAATATATATTGGTTGCCATTATAGCTGCCATTTCACCACTCCCAAGCTCTGGAATGATTCTGCATCCAGATCACTTTGGGGATAAGAAAATGATGACTCATCCACTAAGAGTGGAGATTCATTGCTACTGCTGATGCTACCAGCAGAGGAATCAGCTGAAATGCAACTGATGACTTTCAAATCTCTCTCTCAACACCTTGATCAGTAGCACAGACAGGCTTTATATCCAGTGCTCAAGTCACTTCCCCTAACAATGACAAAAAGACAACAACTTGGTCTCCTCTGGGTCCTAGCATCCCTCTGCCTCAACAGCTCCCACTCAGGTAGCTGATGGTCAGCTGTCTTGGTAAGGTAAAGAACCCTGGACAGTTATGTCAAGTCAAAGGCAACTATGGGGTTGCAGAGCTCATCTCACTTTCAGGCCAAGGGAGCTGGTGTTTGTCCACAGACAGCTTTCCAGGTCATGTGGCCAGCATGACTAAACTGCTTCTGGTGCAATGGAAAATCATGATGGAAACCAGAGCACACGGAAACGCTGTTTACCTTCTCGCCGCAGCGGTACCTATTTATCTACTTGTACTGGTGTGCTTTCGAACTGCTAAGTTGGCAGGAGCTGGGATAGAGCAATGGGAGCTCACTCCGTCGTGGGGATTTGAACCGCCAACCTTCCGATTGGCAAGCCCAAGAGGCTCAGTGGTTTAGACCACAGCATGCATAAACAAAATCCTGCCATTCAAGAAGGGCATTTGGTGTGTTTTGGAATTAACCGGATTGAATAAATATAAATTAAATCACATTTACATGTAACAGTTGTTCAATGTGGTTGCTTTTCCAGAATGTCTGGTGCTGAAGATCACCTTGAAGGACTCTATTCCCTTTTCTCTCTTTCTTCTGCTCTTCTCTTTCTTCTCTTTCTCTTCTAATGGTTTTAGGTAATCTTCAGATGATCTCATCCATCACACAGGCCCTTTTCTCATATACCTCAAATCAAGCAGGCAATTCCAGATAAAAATAAGCATCTTTCCAGAAACACCATGCCCTCAGACATCAGAACATCCATATTTGTATTGGTTTTGCATGGATCCAATTTGCCTCCTGAAGCAAAGTGGAGGAGCAAAAAATAATTCCATTTAAAGTTAGATGTGTGAGAGATGAGGAGGGAAGGGGTGAGCACCAGTTCACCCACATTTAAGCTTCTTTCAGTGCACTTTTAAAATTAAGTTTGTTACATAATTGTCAACCAATGGACTTGTCATGTCTATAATCTAGAGATGGGTGAACATATCAAATCTGCATTTTCTGAAACAATATGCAACACTCCCATCCTTTGAAATTCACACTTCTCTAAATTTTGCAATGTAGTTCTCCAGCCGAATAGTGTGATTATAAATGTAGAACAGCATCATTTGCAACCTGCCAAGGCCCACCAGCCATGTAAAATGGACCCAGCAGAGATTTGATATGCCTTCAGGTTTCTGTTACCTTCCTTAGATGACAAAACAACAGATGAGCTGTCAGGCACCTGTAGGGTGGCCAGAGGAGGAGAAACCTCTTGTGGGAGAGGAAGTTTCAGCCGCTACAGTTTGTGGTGCAGCTGAAACTCCCTCTTGGAACAGCAGCCACACAGCTGTTGAAAGGACAGAAGCCCTGTCCTTTTACATCTTTTACACAAGCCCTGTTACATCTGGGCACCCGAAGAACCTGGCAGGTACAGAAGACATGACTAGGCAGCTGTCTTCAGCTTGGCAAGCCATACAGCTTGCAGTCAAATTTTAAACAAAAGAGAAACAATGGGACAGGCTGAGATGTTTCTATGCTGGGAGGGAGGGGTGCAGCAAACCCTTGTTGTGTTTCCTGCTTTTACTTCTTAGTCATTTACCCCATATGTGCCCATTCAACCACTTTGATTGGTGGAACTGGCACTATTGCAGAGGCCACACAACGCCCATTCCATATTTGTTAGAACTCAGGTCTTTTAGTGTGGCAGCACCTACTCTTCTCCCTGCCTGTTGATACCAGGCAAGCGCAAAAACAGGACCTGCACAGCAACTCATCTCCAGCGATTCTTTCCCCAATCAGGGCCATCTTTAGCATATGTGATGCTGGGGTGCAAAGATCCTCCCAGTGCCCCCAGATTTAGTTTAGCCACCCTTTGGGGGAGCAAACTCAAAGTTGTTGAGCTGTTTTTTGGGGGGGGAATCGCTCACCTGTAACAACGACACAGCAGAAAAAGTTCCCTGCTTTTGTTCCCTGACTCGTCTGGAATATTTGACGCTATGGAGTAATAGAGCGCCGGGGTGTGTGTGTGTCTTTCGCTCCATTGCTTTTCACTGCCGCCGATCGAGAGGGACCGGTATACTACAGTACATATACATTTGACGCCCCCCAGGATTCGGCACCCGGGTGCACCGCACCCCTTGCACCCCCGAATAAAGACGGCCCTGGCCCCACTGAAGCAGTTGTTGAGACTGAAGGTCCCTGTCTCCCCACAGCTGCCTAAGTCCCCTCCTTTCTGGGGGTTTCCCCAAACAATATGAGACTGTGCCTGTGCCTTCTCCTTCTCCTTTGCCCTCTTCATACCTCTCCTGGTTCTGGGAGACTAGAGGGGAGGGGAGCTTGTTGCACCAGGAGGGGAAGAGACCTGAGCTTTTTCACCATTAAGACTCACCTCTGTCTCAGTCTCCCTCCTCTCCTGCTTCTGATTCTGGGCTTATCTCTGCCCTAGACTTCCCCCCTTGGTAAGCCCTGTTATCTCTGCAGCTTCTGTCTGACCCTCCTCCTCCCAGTCTTCTCCCTCTGACTACTCATCATCGTCCCACCACTGATCCCCAGGCTATGAGCCATCTACCTTTGGGAGTTCCCCAGCTGGTTCCTCCCTCCATTCTTCTGCATCCAACCAGTCTGTGATACCTACCCAGAAGTTTGGAAAGTTGATGTGTGCTTTAATTTGTTTTTAGGTAAAGATAAAGGGACCTCTGACCATTAGGTCCAGTCGTGGCCGACTCTGGGGTTTCGGCGCTCATCTCGCTTTATTGGCTGAGGGAGCCGGCATACAGCTTCCGGGTCATGTGGCCAGCATGACTAAGCTGCCTCTGGCAAACCAGAGTAGCACACGGAAACACCGTTTACCTTCCCGCCGGAGCGGTACCTATTTATCTACTTGCACTTTGACGTACTTTTGAACTACTAGTTTGGCAGGAGCAGGGACCGAGCAACGGGAGCTCACCCCATCGCAGGGATTCGAACCGCAGATCTTCTGATCGGCAAGTCCTAGGCACTGTGGTTTAACCCACAGTGCCACCCGTGTCCCTAATTTGTTTTTAGTCTGTCGTTATTTTAACTTTTTCAATGTCTTATTGTTGCTATTTTTTGTGATAGTTCTATTGTTTTATCTTTCTTGCAAACTGTTGTTTTATCTTTCTTGTAAACTGCTTTGAGGGTTGTTGTTGTTGTTTTTTACAATCAAGCAGTGGATACGTTTTAGGACACAATTGAATAAATTTACATTGCCATCCTATTTGCAATCTTACTTTGTTTGTTGGTCACTGACATTGCAAACTACCAGGAAGTAAGCCCCATTGAGCTCAGTGGGACTTATCCCTGGATAAGAATAGGATTTCAGTCTTAAAGGATGAGGGGAGCATCCCCTTCGTTGAGTAACAAGAAAGCCCTTTTTGTTACATATATAATTCTGCAAGTGTTTATGATGAATTCTAATCACTTTACGTGAAAAGTTTAGTCAAGTTCTAGAACTAGGACTGATTTGCCAGTCTGGTCTATGTAAGCAGGCCGAAATATAGAACAATAATCCCCTTGGACCTTAAAATAAATGAAGCTTTCTGCACCAGACCTCTCAGTCTGCTATTGGTGGTGTATGTGTGCAATTCTTAAACTCTGTTGCTTTGTAGCTCCGTGCATGCAATTAGCTGGCCATCTGCATTCTACCCAATGGAGACCTGATATAGCCAGGTGGGCACCATTTCATTGCTGCTGGATTGTCCGAGAATATAACAAATCAAGTTGTTTTGCATTGCATATACAGACCGTGTTTAATATTTCCTGAGGCACTCTGCCCACAGATGGCCAGGGTGATGGGATTTTGTCTAAGGTTGTGGGGGAGGGGGCACATCGTGGTTCTCAGTGTCCCTGTGAGGGCCAGCTCAAGAAATTTTGTTGCCTGAGGTACAGCAGCAAATGGCATCCTCTCTACATCAAGGTGCACATTTCCCCCCAAACATTGGAACAGCAAGTGAAATATGACCGAGGCTCCAAATATGCATGACATTGGCTTGGGCTGAAGGTCATGCAGACCTGGGCTAATCTCTGGGGAAGCAAGGGAGGGACTAGTTTCCATCTCCAGAGCCAATTAGCTAAT
Organism: Podarcis erhardii; assembly: GCF_964252035.2. NCBI lineage: Eukaryota > Metazoa > Chordata > Lepidosauria > Squamata > Lacertidae > Podarcis > Podarcis erhardii. The sequence goes on along the minus strand of NC_138515.1, from coordinate 31,641,649 downwards.
AAATGTCACTAATAACTAATAACTAATAACTAATAACTAATCATAGGTTGCCACCCATTAGTTATGTTCATATTTCAGGAAATCTGCCCATAACAAGTGGGAAAACTCTCTCTCTCTCTCTCTCTCTCTCTCTCTCTCTCTCTGTGTGTGTGTGTGTGTGTACACACATCTTTCTCTCACACACACCAGCTTCAGGATGCAATAACCAAAACGCACCCATTCCTCAAAATTTACACTTCCAGATTTTGTGATGCGAGTCTCCAACCAAATAATATGTGCAAAAAAATGCACATATTAGAGGGAAGTGTGCCTAAAAATGAATGCATCCTTGAAAATAATGTACATAAACACATTGTTGGGCAAAAATTGCTTACAACGAATGGCTCTTGGGGCAAATTGCATACAAAAAGTTATATTAGGGGAAACGCCCAAAAAATGTGGATGAATTTTCACAATGACTTTTTTAAAAAAGGCAAATTGATGCAGAAATGTGACCAATTTAATTCTGGAAACATGAGAAACTGAAATTGATAAATTCCTGAATCCCTGGTGTGCCTTCAGAAGAAAGACAAAACTCTGGCTGGAGCACTTTGGGGTTCTTTTCTAAATGCTTAACCTTCTCTCTTCTCTTTTGCTGACTTTGTCTCCTCAGCCCATAGGTTGCTGCACATAGGGAGTCTGCAGAAGCAATCCCAAAGCTTTCACACATTGCAGTGGACCAGGACCCTAGTCCCTCAGCAGGAAAATGTGTCACTTGGCCTGTGTCCTACTTTGATGATACCTTTTTGGCAGCTCTCCCTTTTAAGCTGATTGCTCGCAGTGTTTAATTATGAGGGATGTCACCACTGGAGACCGATTTGCTGTTCTAATTAGAACAGCATTGTGTCGTGGGATCTTAATGGTTCTTGATATCAATCAAATGGAAAGTAAAATCACTGATGGCTACCTGCATGGCACAACAGGTATTTGGGCGAACAAAACACATTAATACACACCTGGCCATTACTCACCTTTACACAATGGCGTTTAGGTAGACACTGGTACCTGTGACAAATTTTAGGCGGGTCCCGGGAGGGTGGAAACAGAAGAGGCACATAAGGGGAGAACAAATGAGAGGCCCATCAGAAAAAGCAACAGAGATGCTTCCTTCCACCCTTAGAAAGTCAGCGGAAGAAAGCATGGGGTTTACAAAATGCAGGTACACAAACATCACACCTAATGCATTCTATCTAGAAGGTTAAATGTAATTAATACTGGGACAGTTAGAGCCAAATCTGTATCTATATCTAATATTCAATCAAATTTCACAATTTTTGCATCATTGCAGGTGGTGGATAGTTGGCAATTGTACAGCCAAACCTCGGTTGTCAAACTTAATCCATTCTGGAAGCCCGTTCGGCTTCCGAAATGTTCGACAACCGAGGCGCGGCTTCTGATCGGTTGCAAGAGCTTCCTGCACTCAAGCAGAAGCCCTGTCAGACATTCAGAAACTGGAACACTTACTTCTGGGTTTTCAGCATTCAGGAGCTGAAATGTATGGTAAAATAGACATTTGGGAGCTGAGGTTTGACTGTTTCAGTTAGGGCGCCTGACTCCTTTTGCAGGGAAAGAGGGAACAAATGAGAACCTACAAAAGGAAAGGAGGGGGGAGAACACACCAGAGGATGATAAAAATGGGTGGACGTTTTCCTAGCTAGGGATGCCTCCCTTCCCCTGTTTGTATTTCTCATCCAGTCCCACCATCAATCATGAGAATGGGAAGCAACCTGTCCTGAAGATGGATGAGCAATGGCACATGCACAGCTGTGAATATGTAGGAAAACAATTCCTTCAGCCTGTCTTTTTCCTAAATAGACAACAAGGAGGAGAGTGATGGGAAGAAGTCTCCACTTGGTTTTGACAGAGGGAGGAAAATGGTACACAAGCCTGGCCAGGACAGCTTTCCTGTTATAGCTTCTGGGCTTGATGAGGCATCTGACCCTCACCTGAGCCTTCTCCAGCTGAGGAATCACACACCCCCTCCCTGACTTAATGAGCCCCATGTGGGCTGTGGGTCCTTGCCTGCCTTCCTGCAGAACTGGCAGCTGTAAGTTCTGGAATCCTGAGATCCCATCCCATTTTGCCACTTAAGGCAAAACAGGAAGTGCCACCCTGTTCTGCCACACCACCACCACCACCAGTGGGGCACTCACCACCACTGAGCCACCTGCCGGAGGAACTGCAGCTGTACCACCAGCTGTGTCACCTCCACCGCTGGTGGAGAAGCAATGCTGGCATTGGTCCCTGAAAGAGCTCGCAAGATCTCTCCCAAATCTTAGGATATATTTTGCCCTCCTAGACATCTTGCAAGACTTTGATGAGATCTTGGAAGATCTTGCAGGAAATCAGCAGGAAATTACCTGTTTACCTGAAACACACACCTTTATTTATTTATTTAGTTTCTCAATCTACCAGATTTGCACAAAACAGCAGGAGTGTGTGTGTGTGTGTGTGTGTGTGTGTGTGTGTTGCTCCAAGCCAGGAAAGCTGAGATCCTTGGGTATTTGTTTGCATAAACCTTTTGTGATCTACCATGCTTGCAGAAAAGTGCAGTCCAAGAATAAAAATAAGCAATGCCTCACTCCAAACAAGGTAAGGATTGGGAGTTATTCACATGGAAGGCTGCCTGTCACTTCAATTCCACTCAGGCCTGGCCAGGATGTAGGCCATCTTGCAAGACTTTGATGAGATCTCACAAAATCTTGCAGGAAATCAGTAAGGACATCTGATTCACTCCAAAGCGGTGCCAAATGCCAGCAAAAGGCCATCTGCAACATTTACCAGTGAAAACCCCATGTTTCCAAGCGCCCAACAAAATCAGCTTTCAGCGCCATAACCCACGGGGTCACGATTTTGCCGAAAAACTGATGTCATCCAATTCGCTCCAAAATGGCACAAAACACCAGCAAAAGGCCACCTGCAATGTTTGGCAGTGAAAACCCCACATTTTCCTGTAACCCAAAAAATGAGGCTTTGGTGCCATAACCCACAGGGTCACGGTTTCGCCAAAAACCTGATGTCATCTTATTTACTCTAAAGTGGTGCCAAACACTACCCAAATTCCCCCTGCAATGTTTGGCAGTCAAAACCCCATGGAGCCTACCTCATGTTGCTGTATTTAGTTTCTTTCATTATTTTGTTCAAGTGCAACCTGTGTTCATCTGTAGCACAAAAGGCTTGGACACAGAGGCTTCAGGATTATAGCAGACCTGCCAAAGAAAGGTTTGGTGAGGGGAATGGAAATTAAATATTGTAAAGTTGACCTAAATAGTGAAATATGTGAACATTGTTTGTTGGAGAAGGAAACAAGACCTTCTATTCCCAAGCAAAGCCAGAAAAGTTCAACAGAGCCATGGCAACTTATTCACACTGATGTATGTGGTTCAATTCAACTGATGTCTCACAGGAAAAAAATAACAAAATGGGAAAATAACTTTTCTGTAGTATATGTTGATAATATAATTTTGGTTATTGAGAACAAACAAGATTATAAAAAAATTGTTGTGTTTAAATAAGAATGTTTTGAGAATTGACATGCTAGATTAAAATTGATGAATTCAAATTGGGCACATTGAGAAGGGGATTGTAAGAAAAACATTGGGGCCTAATTTGAATAGTAGAGTGCCTGGTACCTGGTGGGTAATCTCATCCTTTATTTCCACACTGTGGCTCCAGACCAAATCATCTGTCAGGAGAGCTATGGCCTGGCAAGGACACAGGCCTGGCCAGGACAGCTTTCCTATAATTGCTTCTGGGCTTGACGAGGCATCTGACCCTCACCTGAGCCTTCTCCAGCTGGAGTTCACAACCACAATAGGTGATGAAAAGGTCTCTAGATATGCTGCACAGAAAGTGGGGGAAGGAGGTAGATAAAAGGAGCAGGTGCGATGAAAGGAGCAGGCAAGAGAAGTCGCAGCTGCTTTTGTCTCCTGCCTCATCCTTGGATTAAGCTAGCAGCCAGTGAGGTTGCAACCCAGCATCCCACAAAAGGAAATGAGAAAATCCGCTAAAGCTGGAACTTATTCATAAATATGCAAAAATTCAATTGCTATTCATAATTCAAAATTGGAAAGCAAAATTTGCCTTGAGATTAGACTGCTTTAGACTCATTGGCAACATAATTTGATGCTTGACAAATGATCTCATATGCTGTCAGAGCCCATCAGAAGCTCAATGCTGCTGCCTGTCACGTATCAAATGCCCTCAGACACTAAAGCACATTGCATGCCAACTATCCGATACCGTTAAGTACAGAAAGCAAAGGTTATAACAAAAAAGGTTCAGAGAATACCTGAGTGTTTAGCAAATACTCAGCACCAAAGTTTGCAGAGGATTTTGAAAAGCAAATTGGTTTGAGTTCTGGAATCTGTAAACAATCAAAAACAGAAATCTTATGCCCAGAGAGAACACAGTGGGGGGAAATACATCAGATGTATCTCTGCAAAACCACAAAGTACCTAGCTTTATCCAACACGCCATACAAAGTGGTTCACCTCCAACAGCCTTTGCAAATTTCACTTTTCTGAGCTTCAGTAAAACTTAGTGATGCACCTGTGCCCAAAATGTCACAGTAGTGATATGTTTTCCCCATGACACAGCAGTCTGTTTGTTTCTGCTTGGATCGACGTAAAATGCCCTACATTTTTAGTTCTTTTTAAGTCGTCGCTTTGAACAAATGCCATGGTAGAGGAGAGGTCTTTTGAAAAAAAAGATGGATTTATCATAAGGTGTGCACACACACGTTTCCCTTCTTCATCTATATGCAGTGTAATGTCATGAAAAAGGAAGGAAAATTTAGTCTATTTAAATCAACATTCTGCTGCCTGCACAGATGAGACATTCTGGTTAGATTTCAGATTGAGACATGCTACGCCAAGCTTGGAGGTAGCAAAAAGTTATAATAAAACTAACAATGACCCTTTAAGGACAGATGATATTGAGAATTCTCCACCTGTATTCGGCAGAATAGCTAGCCCAGGCATAGGCAAACTCGGCCCTCCAGATGTTTTGGGACTACAACTCCCATCATCCCTAGCTAACAGGACCAGTGGGCAGGGATGATGGGAGTTGTAGTCCCAAAACATCTAGAGGGCTGAGTTTGCTTATGCCTGAGCTAGCCGCTCAGGTACCCAAGGGTGGGGCAGGGTGGGTGCACTGCATGGAGCCCCTGCAAAGTTCACTGCTGCCTGTGGGAATGTTGAGGGTGTCAGAAAAGGATATATTTACAGTGCTACCTCGGGTTACATACACTTCAGGTTACATACGCTTCAGGTTATATACGCTTCAGGTTACAGACGCCGCTAACCCAGAAATATTACCTCAGGTTAAGAACTTTGCTTCACGATGAGAACAGAAATCATGCGGCAGCAGCGGGAGGCCCCATTAGCTAAAGTGGTACCTCAGGTTAAGAACAGTTTCAGGTTAAGAACAGACCTCCAGAATGAATTAAGTTCTTAACCCGAGGCACCACTGTATTATTAATATCCTTCCTAACTTGCACTAGCAAGTTCCTTTACTTAGCAGAGTAAGTTTACACAGCAGAAAACTAGTTGCAAACTCGTGTGAGTTTCTTAAGACAATCTGCAATGCAATCTGGCTTGTCACAGCAGTGATATTTAATAAATAAAATAATAATGGTTACTTTCCTGGAGCCTGGCTACGGGATGCATCTGTAATGTCAAAGGACCTTTCTCTCTGAAGACTGAGAGAAACAAAGAACAAAAATGCTTTCTGTCCTAAAGACACATTATGCTCGAAAATGTAACCTATTTTCCAGATGCACTCTGCTAGCTGCTACCATGCATCAGAGGTCCAAGTACAGCTTAGATGTGTGGACACCTTTAGGACTGCAAAGAAAGAAAAGTCCGAGCATGTTGTTTTTATGGAACCTGGTTTGTTTTGAAGGCTTATCTGATAAACAAGGGAGAATTTGTTAACCAAAATGTAATCAAAGTGCAATGCCCTCTCTCTCTCTCCCTCTCTCCCCACTGCCATCACAGCTGATTGCTGGGGAATAAATAGAAACAGCATCTTTTTTTCTAATCAGCCTGCAAGTCTTGGCTGATTTTTCACTGATTCTTGGAGAAATCACAATCAATCACTTTTCATTGTGATGTCAGAAATGCTTCGCTGTGGTGGCAGGAAGAGGAAAAGGATGCCTGAGGATGTAAACAGTGTTAACTTCAGCGGAGAAACTTTTAATAGGTCATCTGGCTGTTCACAGACGGAAGAGGAGCAGGAACGTAAGTTTAAGGAAGGCAGGAGGATGAGTTCATTGAACCACCATCGCCATGTTTTAGAGCTCATGTGATTTGTCTTCTTCAAGAGCACCAGAAACTTCGGTTTAAGCCATTTCAGCGGATTAAAGCACCCTACCTCAACAAATCCACCTTTTAAATAAATAAATTGACCTTTTGCAGTTAGGAGAGCAAAGGAGGAAATTCACTGAAAAGCATGGGCTAAACAAACGAATAACAAGAAGACATATAAAACACCCCGCAAGTAAATTGGGACAAATTTTCATTGCTGTATAACTGCCCAACAAGCATATCAGAACAAATGTTCAAAGATGACCTGGAGGTCACATCCACACCATACATTTAAATCCTGCAAACTGTGTCTTGCTGCTTACAGGGCTACACTTCTCAATACCCTTTAAAAACTACAGTTCCCATGACGCTTTGGGGGGAAGAATGTGCTTTAAATTATTGTAACTTGCTCTACGCAAGGCTGCCCTTGAAGTTGTCCCAGAAACTCAAGTGGGTGCAGAATGCCGCGGTGAGGCTCCTTACGGGGTCCTTGCTGTGGGATCACATTCATCCAGTGCTTTACCAGCTGCACTGGCTCCCTGTGGAGTACGGGGTCATGTTTAAGGTGCTGGTTTTGACCTTTAAAGCCCTATATGGCCTAGGACCCTCGTGCCTACGGAACCGCCTCTCCTGGTATGCCCCGCAGAGGACCCTAAGGTCCATAAATAACAACACTTTGGAGGTCCCAAGCCTCAAGGAGGTTAGATTGGTTTCAACAAGGGCCAGGGCCTTTTCAGCCCTGGCCCCGACGTGGTGGAACGCTCTGTCACAAGAGACTAGGGCCCTGCGGGATTTGACATCTTTCCGCAGGGCCTGCAAGACAGAGCTGTTCCGCCTGGCCTTCGGCTTAGATTCACTCTGACTCCTTATATGGGATTAGGTATATAAATTTTCCCTTGGCTTTTTTGCTGGCACATGTAGGACCAGCATGGATAGCTGGCTTGGGTGAATATCTGATGTTTCCTCCCTTTATGGTCTTGATTTATGGGCTAATTCTAAAATGAGGCTGCATTTTAAGCTGTATTTTAAGCCGTATTTTAATTAACTGTTTGTTTGTTTGTTTGTTTGTTTGTTTGTTTGTTTGTTGTTTCTATTATGTTTTATTGTAATTCATATTTGGTGTTAGCCGCCCTGAGCCCAGCCCTGGGCAGGGAGGGCAGGGTATATTATTAAATGTGCTTTCAGATGTTTGGAGTGGAGAGACTCAGAATCTAACCTCCATGTAGACTATCTGCAAGCAAATCAGGATGAATACTCAATAGACCAGGCATAGGCAAACTCGGCCCTCCAGATGTTTGGGGACTACAACTCCCATCATCCCTAGCTAACAGGACCAGTGGTCAGGGATGATGAGAGTTGTAGTCCCAAAACATCTGGAGGGCCGAGTTTGCCTATGTCTGCAATAGACAGACCATCTAGATGAGCCCCTATGAAAAGCACATTATTATGTGATCCTTTAACATGCTTTCACCTTTTTCATAGAATCGTAAAATCACAGAGTTGGAAGGGACCACAAGGGTCATCTAGTCCAACTCCCAGCAATGCAGGAATATTTTGCCCAACGTTAATGCCCTACAAAAGTCAAAACACAACATATAAAAACCACATACTTCTATAACATGCATTTATTTTAGGTAGCATTTTAGCCTTTGGACAGGCTTTAGCCATTCAAATTGATCACAGCCAAGTGGCAGATGGTTATTTAGGCACACCACTTGTTTATTTAATTTATTTACTACATGTATATGCCACCTTTTTTCTGCTGAGACACTCAAGGTGGTGTACATCGTTTTCCTCCTCCCCATTTCATGCCCACATTAAGCCTGTGAGGTAGGTTAGGCTAAGAGGTGCTGACTGACCCAAGGTCAGGGAGCTTCATGGCTGAGTCGGGGGTTCAAACCCTGGTCTCCCAGGTCCTAGTCCAACATGCTAACCATTGCACCACCCTTGCTGGGCTCCTCATTTTGTCCTCCTTCCTTCATTTGAAAAGGTAGGGATAATACAGTGGTACCTCGGGTTAAGAACTTAATTCATTCTGGAGGCCCATTCTTAACCTGAAACTGACCTTAACCTAAGGTACCACTTGAGCTAATGGGGCCTCCCGCTGCTGCCGCGCTGCTGCCACGCAATTTCTATTCTCATCCTGAAGCAAAGTTCTTAACCCAAGGTACTATTTTTGGGTTAGCAGAGACCTGAAGCATCTGTAACCCGAGGTACCACTGTAATGTAAAATGGCAGCTTGTTAGATTTTCACCTATATAAGGTAAAGGTAAAGGGACCCCTGACCATTAGGTCCAGTCGTGACCGACTCTGGGGTTGTGACGCTCATCTCACTTTATTGGCCGAGGGAGCCGGCATACAGCTTCCGGGTCATGTGGCCAGCATGACTAAGCCGCTTCTGGCAAACCAGTGCAGCGCACGGAAATGCCGTTTACCTTCCTGCCAGAGCGGTACCTATTTATCTACTTGCACTTTGATTTGCTTTTGAACTGCTAGGTGGGCAGGAGCTGCGACTGAGCAACGGGAGCTCACCCTGTTGCGGGGATTCGAACCGCCAACCTTCTGATCGGCAAGTCCTAGGCTCTGTGGTTTAACCCACGGCGCCACCCACATCCCTATATGTCAGGTGCTAAATGCTGCCAATCACAGCAGGGGTGGGGATGCCCACAGCAATCAGAGTGTGTCTTTCTTTGCAGCGTTGAGATATTCTCAAGTGCTGGTCAAGGCACCCCGGTCCCTATCCCCATCAGCCGAGCACCACGTTATTATTCACTGCACATGCCAGCTCACTGAATAGTCTAATGAAGGACTTCAGAAATATGAAGTGGCCAACTCACAGAAATGTCCTTTTAGAATCTCATTCGCTCAGAATGCTTCTACCTGGTCAGCTGGTGAATAGAGATGAAATAAATGTGGGAAATATGGGAAAGCAAATTGCCTTTCTGTTGTTGTGGGAAAGTTTTCTGAACATAGCTTTAAGTTTCTGCACAGATGGAGGAGAAATCCACAGAGTGGACTCACCTGATTTGGTCCAGGTGGAACATGACCTGGAGCAGATAATGAGCCCGTTTTAGATTTTGCTGTCCTCTGTCTCTCATTAAGAGGTGATCTGAGGCCTTCAGTGCTGCCCATTCTTTTTTCAATAAAAGCTTTCCTTTTATAGTACTCCAGAGGAAGTCACCCAGTTGCTCACAGCCGGGGCAGCTAGGGTACTGGTCTCCTTGCTGCCATGCGCTTTGAATAGAATAGGGCATGTGTCTCTAAGTGTGATGGGACTTGATGACATTATATCCTGCTCAAAAGGAACTGTAGGGATGACTGTTGAAGTAAGGGAAGCAAAATCGCAGCTAGGAAGCTCAAATAATATAAATGACTGACACCCTTATTGGGAATTAAACCAATGTCCAGATATTAACATTCAAAAACTTTACTTGCAGAAACTTATACAGTGGTACCTCGGGTTACAGACGCTTCAGGTTAGAGACTCCGCTAACCCAGAAATAGTACCTCGGGTTAAGAACTTTGCTTCAGGATGGGAACAGAAATCGTATGGTGGTGGCGCAGTGGCAGCGGGAGGCCCCATTAGCTAAAGTGGTACCTCAAATTAAGAACAGTTTCAGGTTAAGAACGGACCTCCAGAACAAATTAAGTTCTTAACCCGAGGTACCACTGTAGTTACAGATGAATAATATTAACAGTTACATGATTCTCCAAGCATGGACCTACTCTCTCTTCTTCCAACTTCCAAACAACTGTATTTTCCTCCCTTTCTAGAGCTGAGCATTCATCCTTCTGTATCTCAGTTAGGGCATGCCTTGCAGCTCCTATGAGAGATTTCCACTTTTACCTTCTCCTGCAACTGTGCTCTCTTTCTTTCAAGCAGAGAAGAAGCACTCCCAACACTCTATTCAACTTAACAGTGTTCACAGTGGATTCTAAAACACGGTCATCTAGCCTCATGTAAAATGGAGTCTCTTCTTCACTAGATACCTCCCAATGTGACCAATGCTAGCCAATCACGATTTCACCCTGGTTTACCTCATCATTTGCCCCACACATAATGCCAATGCACAGCACTGGTAAATACATCCTTATAGAAAAGACAGCACAACTGGTGATCCTCCTTACGCCAAATAGTGCTCAGATACCATCTATGGTAACCCACTGGGACAAATCATATGAGTACCTGACAGCCTGACATATACATATGCCTGGTGGTCTGCATTTGACTTGGTGGATCACCACTTTTAGAGGCTTGTTATAGCAGGAAGAGCAGAAATCTAAGGACCATTGTGCAATCTCTGGATTTGTGGATCTGGACAAGTTATCTCATAAATCCATTCATTCTGTCCCTGGAATACTGTCCCATCATAGTTATTGGTTCTTTCTATGTGATAGCCTGATCTTCAGGGACAGGAGAGCATCATCGGCTACAACATCATCTTTTTATGCAGTCAGATAAAAAACAAAATTCTTTGTTTTCACTATGAAACATCTCTAAAACTCAGAACAGAACATCAAAAAACAAACACGTGCTCCTCTACTAAAAATAGGAGCAAAAGAGAATTCAAGCATGTAAAATAAAAAAATGAGATTAAGATTTAATAATAAAAACTTTTATTGCGGCGTATTATAAAATGCATGTCAAGCATAACCAGGCTGATTGCTATTTTTGCATTCCAATAATCTTAACTAAATTGGCAGAAGTAGCCACTTGGTAAACAATTTTTGGTGTTCATCGCTTAGAAATGGGATTAAAGGGATCGTTTTTAAAAAGAGGATGGAGAGATTTACTAGTGTCAGTATCTGACATGTTCAGCTTAAGAATCATAGATGCTGTGGGATTAATTTTGTAGGTTGCTTCCCTTTGAACATTTATTCCACCCTTCCTCCATAGAGATCAGAACATCACTGTAGGCTCAAAAACAACCCTGAGAGGTAGATTTGACTCAGGGAATTGTGGAAGTCTACCAAACAAACTTGACATCTATATCACAGGCAATGCTATAGTGCCACAGTTCAGTGGTAGAGCAGAGGTTTGCCACAGAGTCTTGAACTTTAAATATTTGGAAGGGATTAAACTAACTAAGCCTGGTAGCAGAAGCCTGTGCTAGGACTTGTGCTAGCGCAATGGGGCCCAGAACAGCAAATGGGAGGAGGAAAAGGGTACCGGTAAAAGGGTACTGTTTATTCCGGCAAGCTGAGAAGTGTTTTCTGATAGAATGATTGCCATAGCAATATGTTGAATTCCTCCCTTCATATCCCGTTTAAAAAATATAATCAAAATAGCTCTCAGGGCAGGGGAAGTAAAAAGAGCAATATGTGCAGAAATAGTTCCAGGGGACAAAAGATCTCAGATAACAGCTCAGGAAAAGACGTTGGCTTTAGTCACACATTTACCAGGCAGCCACTTTCAGTCAGGGCACACAATATTACACTAGATTAAGGGAAGTCTGGGACATGGGTGGCACTGTGGGTTAAACCACAGAACCTAGGACTTGCTGATCAGAAGGTTGGCGGTTCGAATCCCTGTGAAGGGGTGAGCTCCCGTTGCTCGGTCCCTGCTCCTGCCCACCTAGCAGTTCGAAAGCACGTCAAAGTGCAAGTAGATAAATAGGTGCCGCTCCGCCGGGAAGGTAAACAGTGTTTCCATGTGCTGCTCTGGTTCGCCAGGAGTGGGTTAGTCATGTTGGCCACATGACCCGGAAGCTGTACGCCGGCTCCCTCGGCCAATAAAGCGAGATGAGCGCCGCAACCCCAGAGTTGGTCACGACTGGACCTAATCGTCAGGGGTCCCTTTACCTTAAGGGAAGTCAACATGACACCCTCCAGATGTTGTTGGACTCCAACTCCCAAGAGCCCCAGCCAACAGGGCCAATAGTCAGGGGATGATGGGAGCTGTAGTTTGGCAACATCTGTAGTTTGGCAACATCTAGATGATGGGTGCCCAAGATGCTGTCTTCCAGATGTTAGAGACTACAACTCCCAGCATCCTTGACCATTGGCCATGTTGGCTGAGGCTGATGGGGGTTGTAGTCCAAAATATCTAGAGGGTACCACATTGCTAGGTACTAGATAGGCTAATGGTGTGTTTCAGTATAAGGCAGCTTCATATGCTCACTGTACTACCTCGGATTGGGACTTGCCCAGAGCTGCTTCAGTGCAAACCAAGGACTTTGGAACAGCAGTTCAGGGTCCAATTCAGAAGAATGAGCAAGAGGAGTCCACTAAAGCAGCAGGGATCCTGACTTACCACATTTTGAAGTAAATGAAGTAATGCTCATTGCCATCTAACAAGATCACTACCACCCAAAGCCCATTAAGTCTAGAGTCTAAAAATTATTGAAAGGCACCACCAAGGCCATGGGGAAGTCAAACTTAAAGTTCATTACTGAGTGTGAGCCTTCAACTTCTGAAGCATCAATACCCCCTTGGTGACAATGATACTTATGAGTTCCTGAGCCTCATGTACCAGGTCTCATGAAGACAAAGAAGCCACTGTGTTGTTCATCTTCACTTGTAATTTCCTCTCATTAATCATTTCTAGATGAACCGACTTTCAGTGCCTGGTGCAATGAATAGAAGTGTGGGCGACTGAGAAAATGTGTGCATGAAGTAGAGAAGCTATATGAGTGGGTTGGAGAACAAGCAGATGGAAAAGCAGGAGGATAAGGCCACTGGCAGTGGAGGAAGGCTGATAAGTTCACAAAACAACCTTCCAATCAAAGCAAAGCAGCAAATACTGAAATGTGAGGCATTTGGCAACCAAGGGGGACATTGGTCATGAGTAACGCTATGTAATCAAGATGTTGGAAGTAGCATCTATAATAGAGAGAGAAAGAAAGAACTAAATCTAGCTGTAGCATGAGAAGTGGCAGATCACGTAGTGGTCTACAGACAGGTTACCATCTTCCCCAGCTGACCACCACTGCATGTGGGAGAAACCTGAATTCTTTGCTGAAGGATATTGTGAGGCACTGGAGGAGACAGAAGAGGAATGGGAATCAGTGATGGGCATTGACCTAAAACAGGAATAGATATTGTGTTATCCTCCAGATGCTTAACTACAACTCCTGTCAATCAAGTCTTATAACATCAATCATGCTGCTTGGAGCTCGTAGGACTTGTGGTCCAACAAGTTCTAAAGTGTCAAGTACATTGAAGTGACGATATAAATACCTCTTGATAATCTCAAGGTGGTATGTCTTTGAATGGACATCCAGCACACCTAGCTGGAGTGGGCAGTCGAGAAGACAGAGTAGGAGAGGATTTGTAATCACATGATCTTTTGGGGGTAAAGGGAAGCTGAGCACATGTCCATGCACACATCAGGGGGAGGGACCCAAGAGGAAACTGAAGTTTGGGGCTTTGGAGAAGTGCATTCTTTGGTCAATGTCTTTAAATCCACTCAAAAATCACGATGACACCAAAGAGGAGCTGAACCCACCTTCCAGTTCCCGGTGACTGGGAATTAGAAGTGGGGAAAGTGCTGTTGTGCTAAGGTCCTGCTTGCAGGCTTTCCATGGTCCTCTGGGGGGCCACCACTCAGGTATTCTTTGAATGCAGAGCCATTGATAAACTCTGAAACCAACCCACAGGATGCTATATTAGATTAATCCAACAGGGCCCTTCTTCTGCTCCTGCTGAAAGGATTCCAAAAGGAGAGAGAATTGGGTTCCAGGGTCAAGGCAGGCAACACATCGGTGCTGGTCCCATGGGTTACTCGAGAGGCGAGGTCCAAGTCCGGTCCATGGTCAAAGGTGCAACGTGGAGGCAGTCCGTAGTAGCTGAAGCTGGGTGCAGGGCAGGGAGTCGGGTGAAGTCAGGAACAGGCATGCAAGCAGGGAGCCAGGGCGGGTCAGGAGCTCAGGCAGGAACTAGCAACCAACAATGTTGCTCCCACAATTTGGGACTGGGGCTGGCCGGCTTTTATCTGCCCCAAGGCATAGGGCAGGCCCGATCCTCTGGTGACTCGCCTCTCCTGGCCTGGAGGCGAGCACTCCTCCTGCGGGAACTTAGTTCCCTCCGACTCTCTGCCCTGAGCCTCTGGAACTCAGGAGAGGCTGGAGGGTTACCGGACCCAGAAGCAACTTAAGCTTCCTCTGACGGGGATGAGAGTAGAGCACCTGCAGGCAATGGGTCCTCCATCACCTCAGGGGCCAGAGCAGACTCAGCTGGTGCCTACACCTGAGGAACCAGCACAGGTGGAACCAGCACAGGCTCACACCCCAGCCCTGGCTCAACTGGTTCTGGAGGTGGGGAATCCTGTGCAGGCTGGGATCCCTCAGGTTCAGCATCCGAGTCTGAATCCCAGGCCATCACACCATCCTTAAATCCTCATTCCGTCACTCACTAAGGAATAAAGATGCAGAACTCCTGAACCTTTCAATGCAAAAGTTCCCAGAGTGTGTGGTCCCATGCCCTAAGGGGCAGCGGAATTACAGTGTGGGATGTATCATCAATGAAGCAGTCAAGTACAACATTTTCCTGTTGCCTAGTGTGGACACACAAGGGAATGTGGCTCCAGACAGGGAGGACGTCCTGTCATACCTGTTCTGGAGCCTCCTCCCCTTGTGTGTGACCACGTCGATGGACGTGACCCTAGCAGACCCTGTAAAAGGGCTAGCCATGCAGCCATCTTCCCTTTTTCCATTTTCTCCTTTTGGATTTCTCTCTTGGACCTCCTCTTCTGGCTCCTAGCCAGCACATGGCTCATCCTTACAAAGGATGGAAGCCACAAAATCGAAAGTCTGAGGCCTAGCTCACACTTCTTTTCTCTACAAATGTAACTGTTAACCACAAGATAAATCCTGCCTTCAGATTACGGCTGTTAACTGAATGAAAGTAAAACTTGACTCTTACTTTTAAAGAATGTGTGATTATTTTAAGAGGGAAATAAAAGAGGAAACTTAGCAGGAACAATGTAGACTGGACAAGCCAGACTGGATTGCTTAATTTAAAGGATTCTAATGAATCATCAGCGGTTCGAATCCCCGCGAAGGGTTGAGCTCCCATTGCTCAGTCCCAGCTCCTGCCAACCTAGCAGTTCGAAAGCACGTCCAAGTGCAAGTAGATAAATAGGTACCGCTCCAGCAGGAAGGTAAATGGCGTTTCTGTGTGCTGCTCTGGTTCGCCAGAAGCGGCTGAGTCATGCTGGCCACATGACCAGGAAGCTGTCTGTGGACGAACACCAGCTCCCTTGGCCAGTAAAACCAGATGAGCGCCGCAACCCCAGAGTCGGCCACGACTGGACCTAATGGTCAGGGGTCCCTTTACCTTTTTTAATGGATCCTCAACTTGCTTCCAGCAATCTGCAATGGAATGTGCTCTGCTGCTTGCTCACAGTGAGGAGGGATTATATTTAATCAATATCCTTCCTTCCTCAACATTCCTACACATAGGGGGACACAAAGAGGCAAGGGGGTGGCAGGGAGATGCTGAAGGTGTACACGACTATATGAAAACCTGATATCACTGGGTCAAATTAATCAATTTTGCTGTATTAAACCAACTAAATAGTTTTAATTGAATTTTTGAATAAATGTGCAATTTATCATTACTGTTTGAATTTTATTGTGCTATTTTCTTCCTTACTGGGTCATGCAAACTATTCTGAATAAAGCTTTTGGGTAGGGTAGAGGGCACTGTGGGTGAGTTTTGTCAGAATATGAGATCATCGCAGCTGCAGACAGCCAGCTTGTTGACACCACATGATGGGGCTGACTGTGGGAAACAGTGTTACAGTCAGTTCACAGGGCAGTTCACCGGAATTTGCTCAGAGTGTAATTTGAGACCTTCCCCTTGCGTATGTACAGGAAGTCTTTACTACTTGTTTGCCGAAGTTTGAAGTATACGGACATGTTTTCTGTAGTGCTGAAAAGTCAGAAATAAAACAATGTAAATAAACGTTTCTGACTATCTCCTTTCCCTGCCGGGGGAGCAGGAGGGAGGGGGTGTGCATCTCCCACGCTGGGAGGTGTCGCCTATTGAGACCTAGCCTGGATCCTGCGGGAATTGCAGCCAGGGAGGTCATCGTAGACCAAGCCGGGAGCCTGGGAGAGTTGCCAGCTTCTCCCAAGAGGGCTTGATTTACAACAAGTTTATGGAATCAAGCAAGGATATCCACCAGAAGTTTGGGAACCACTATTTTAATGACTTAATACTCATAATACTTCAAACATCTCAAGAAATGAAACTCAGGGTGGAGCTATGCAGAGAGGAACAGGGGCCAGCTAAGGGAGAAAATAGATGAAGTCCCAGCCTCAGTAGAATGTAGTCCCAAGTTTTACTCCCCGCCCTGTAAATGAGAGGTGCCTTGTATTCCTATAGGGCAGTGATGGCCAAACTTGGCCCTCCAGCTGTTTTGGGACTACAACTCCCATCATCCTTAGCTAACAGGACCAGTGGTCAGGGATGGTGGGAACTGTAGTCCCAAAACAGCTGGAGGTCCAAGTTTGGCTATCACTGCTATAGAGCAATGAAACCCCCTACACCCTTCCCAAAGTAGGTGATCCACTCGCCTTGACATGGATTCTGTCCTTCAGGGGAGAACATCCCTATGTGCAGTGGTCTCTAGGGTCTTTGGACTATATTGCCCTTACACACCCATGAGACATTTTGTGAGGATGCTCAATTTGCAAAGGTGACTGTAGCACTGATTGGAAAGGAACAGACAGGAGAGCATTCCATCTCTTTGCCCAATCAAAAGATTGCGAGGAGCCAGCAAAGACCTTGTAGCTCCCCTAAAGGATGCTGACCTCACATTCTAAGAACTGTGGTCTCATTTGCCCTGAGCTTCAAGGTCTGTCATTTCCCATTTCTGTGAATGCTATAAAAAGGAATGCTTTCTTCACGCTTATTAATTGGCTTTATCCTACCACGTGAGAATTAAGGCAGTATTTATAACTGGCCGGTGGCGATTCTGAAGTCATTGGGAGCATGAGTCATGTGTGATCCAAAGAGAGTTTTTAGCATTTCTAATTTCATCTTCATTTAGTCCCTTGAAAATACAATTTGTCTTGCAATATGCTGTTTCAATAAAGCCAATTAGCGCGTCTGTGGTGCATCTGATTATCAAGAACCGTCCCTAACCTTTGGGAAATTGGAAGGACTTTGCGTGCCCCTTATGTGTGCCTTGCGATGCAATTATCTCATTACAAGCATATCCTCTGTCATTAGTGTCATTTATTAGTATTTTGCAGAATGCATGAGAGGAAAATCCACAGAGGAGGGGGGGGCAGGAAAGTAGCATCTACATGCATAAATCAATTTAAGAAGAGGCAGGGAACTAGATTCCATTCCTTCTCTTGGGTCCGGGCTGGGACTATAAGCAGTCATACGTGGTATTGCATGCCCTGTGCTAGATACAGAGTACAAGCTATGAATGCAGATGGTTCCAGGTTCCATTTTGTCATCTCCAAGCAGGGCTGGGAGAGATTGCTGTCTGCAACCTAAAGCACATGACTTCCTCAAAGATTCTTGGGAACTGCTGTTTACCCCCTCGCAGAGCTACAATTCACATCATCCTAAACAAACTACAGCGGTACCTCAGTTGTCAAACTCAGTCCGTTCCAAAACCAAGGTGCGCTTTCCCATAGAAAGTAATGCAAAATGGCTGAACTGGATTCCACACAGTCACAAAAACGAAACAAAAAAAGATCTGCAAAAACGCAAAACAGATAGCAAAAACAGACAGACCTCAGCGTAACACTCAAAACGGAGGTGTGTCACTCAAATCGGAAGCATAACTCTCAAAATGGAGCACGTTTGGCTTCCGAAAAAAAGTTCACAAACTGGAACACTTACGGTACTCCCAGGTTTGCAGTGTTTGGGTTCCAAGTTGTTTGAGTACCAAGGCATTTGAGAACCAAGGTACCACTGTACATATCCCAGGACTCTTTGGGAGAAGCCATGTGGTGTGTCTGCAATCTCATTTGAATTTCTCTCGCTTTTTCTCTCACCCTAACACCCCCGCCCCTCAAAAGAAAAAAAAATCCCTAAAAACAAATGGAGTAACAATCCAGGATACAAAATGTCCCATTTATTTTACTTAGCCGAGGTGTCGGGAACCTCATAGCCTATCTGAGGCTGAGATGAAGATGTGGATGTTATCTCTGTGTGTGTTCAGGCCCCCGGGAGCCCTCTTCAGGCACGAACAGGAACCTGAATGTGCAACATCAATCTTTACGATTGACAGAGAGCAGAACATCTCTAGATTAGAGATGACAACCAGCTGGAAAAATCGGCCTTGCTGGTTTGCAGGGTTTTTGCAACCCCAACCGTTCCATTCCTGCTGTCAAGGCAGGGGGAAAGGCAAAATCGACTTCCTCGTCTATTTTTCTGATGTTTCTGGACATATGTACAAAACAAATGCATATTGGGGCAGG
Source organism: Podarcis erhardii (assembly GCF_964252035.2). Taxonomy (NCBI): domain Eukaryota; kingdom Metazoa; phylum Chordata; class Lepidosauria; order Squamata; family Lacertidae; genus Podarcis; species Podarcis erhardii. Next base: position 31,622,916 of record NC_138515.1, on the reverse strand, counting down.
AGAGGAAGTGGTGTGTGGATGTTTTGCTATTATAGGGGCGAGAAACCCTTTTCAGCCTCAGGGATACATTCACTTTGGGCAACTTTACAAAGGCCAGAATGGAAACTGAGCGACACATGTAAATGTTCATCTTTGTACAGTAGGCTAGCTTCTGAACTTCACTCTGTCCTCCTTCCAGACAAACAAGAGGTGTGGCTTGGAAAAGGGGGTGTGGCCTTGCTGAAGATATTCAGTCAATCATTTATTGTTTTTAGTGTATTTTTTAGTTTTTTAGTTTTTTATTTTTTATTTTTATTTTTTATTTTTTATTTTAGTGTATTTATTGTTTTTAGTGTATTTAGTGTATTTTTGGTCTCTGTGGAAGCCACCCAGAGTGGCTGGGGAAACCCAGCCAGATGGGCGGGGTACAAATAATAAATTGTTGTTGTTGTTGTTGACTAAAAGCCATTAAGTTTTTAATGTTTGAAGTTTTATTCTGTATTTAATGTTCTGTTGAAAGCCACCCAGAGTGGCTGGGGGTCCACATTTGGCCCCTGGGTCAGATGTTCCCTACACTTGCTCTATATAAAACAGGGGCTTTATGAGAAGGGCTATTTTCTGTCTTGTTCATTGTAGAGATGCACCAGATTACTTGGATCCAGGCTGTAACTTCTAGAAGTGCTGGAGGCCGTGCAATTCTTCTAGAAAAGAAGGTGCCGTAACTCACCATGAATGCCTCCCTTGTTCTCCTATAATGACAATGGCACCCAGCTGAGAGCAGAACTGAGTTCTGGTGAGTTCCAGCTGGAGAAGAAAAAAACCTGGCTGGAGGTGGGGGGTTCTGAAGTACTTGTGTGCACATTTCCAACATCCCCCCACATCCTAGCTGTCAAGTGCTGGTGTGGTTGCTCGAGAGCAAACAGGCAAGACTCCAACCTGTCTTTTCCAGGCTTTATTATCTGTACAAACTATTTACAGAGCGTCGCAAGTCCATGTCTGCTCAGTCGCTAGCAGAATCTGGGAGTGGGTGGTCCTTATACCTTCCCCAGCATAACAGTGTGACCCCCATCCTTCTCCTCCCCTCTCTGCGCCCAAAACTACTGCGCAGAGTGGGCGCTGGTAAAGGGGGACCTGCCTCCCCTCCGCTTTGCTCAGGCTCGGTGTTGAGGCTCTCCATAGCATCTTCTTGTCCCTGCACCCCCTCCCCATTGGAGGTGGGGCTTTCTTCCTCGCCAGGGGAGGAACTGCTTCGCAAGATCTTCGGAGGCTCCCTGTAACACAACTGCCCTTCCACCTCTGGCCTCTGAGCTGATGGCAGTTCCCTGACACTACCCCTTGAAAAAAAAATCTCCAGACCCTGGCCATGAGTACAATGGAAACATTTCATTGCAACCAAATCATTATTTCGATTACAATTGTTTATATGCTCCTAAGCCCCTTTTAAAAAAAGTAAGGGACTGGATAATAACTAGTTTGCAGGCTGACCCAGATTCCACTCGTATAAATTCATTAAGACCCTAGTCACTCCTATTTGTCCTGGGGCTTTGCATCAGCAAGTGCTATCATTTCCTTTCATCTTTCACATTCTCTCTCCGTTTTTGTGTCCCCGGAGATTGCAAATCCTTGGCGCTTTTAGTAGCACCATTAATCCGATTTTTGTTTCTCGCCATTAGAAGTCAGCCAGTTTTGCCCTCCTTGAGATCCTTTCTGTGCTCAAGCTTTCTCCTGACATGCAGTGCCATTTTCTATGTTGCATGCCAACGATTTATATTTTTCCTCTTCAGGTATGTTTTTCTAAGGGTGTGGCAATGCCACAAGATGAGAAGAAATATTTCATTAGTTATTTAGTTAGATTTATATATAAGAAAACATAGAATCATAGAATTGGAGTGTTGGACGAGACCACAAGGGTCATCTAGTCCAACCCCCTGCAATGCAGGAATATTTTTTTCCCCAACTGGGGTTCAGAAACCATGACCCTGGGATTAAGAGTCTCATGCTCTACCGACTGAGCTATAAAGTACAATAAGGTAAAGGTAAAGGGACCCCTGACCATTAGGTCCAGTCGTGACGACTCTGGGGTTGTGGCGGTCATCTCGCTTTACTGGCCAAGGGAGCTGGTGTACAGCTTCTGGGTCATGTGGCCAGCATGACTAAGCTGCTTCTGGTGAACCAGAGCAGCGCATGGAAACACTGTTTACCTTCCCGCCAGAGTGGTACCTATTTATCTACTTACACTTTGACATGCTTTCGAACTGCTAGGTGGTGTGCTGATCCCGGGGGGAAGGTTACCGTTAGCGTAGTCAAAGTCCGGTCCTGGGTCACTAGCCTGGAATCAGTCCACAAGGAGCAGGGCGAGGTCCGAAGCAGGAAGCCAGGCGGGGACAGGAGCACTGGAGAGTCAGGTCTGGGTCCAGGCAGGAACAGGTACTCAACAACGACGTTGCTCCCACAACCTGGGACCGGGCCGACTGGCCTTTATCTGTTCTGAGGCCAGGGGCGGTCCTGGCCCCTAGGAGACCCGCCTCTCTTGGCCTTAAGGCAAGCACTCCTCCTGGGAGAAACTAGTTCCCTTCGCCTCTCTGCCCTGAGCCTCTGCAGTTCCGGAGAGGCTAAAGGGTTACTGGGCCCAGGGGGAGACTCACCTGCAGGCACTGAGTCCTCAACCACCTCTGGAGCCAGAGTGGGATCACCTGGTGCCTGCTCCTGAGGATCCGGCACAGGTGCAGGCGCTTCAGGATCAAGGCCCTGCCCCAGTTCAGCCGGCCCTGGAGGCGGGGACTCCTGTGCAGGCTGGGATTCCTCTGGTTCAGCCTCTGAATCGGAATCCCAGGCCATCACAGGTGGGCAGGAGCAGGGACCGAGTAATGGGAGCTCACCCCTTTGCGGGGATTCGAACCACCGACCTTCTGATTGGCAAGTCCTAGGCTCTGTGGTTTAACCCACAGCACCACCCATGTCCCTTATAAAGTACAATAACAGGTGCCAAATAAAATACAGCAAAAGTAGAAGGGAATATCTAGAATGGAAATTTGGTATGGAAATTTGTTCCTATATATTTGGTTCAAGAACAGCTACGTATTTAAAAGGGGGCATGAGACCAATGGGTTTCTGCTGCACCAAAATTCTGCAATGCATTGCAGCCATCTGGAATGCATCCAACAATCTGCTCCAGGCAAACCTCGACTAGATCTTTCTACTTGTTCTCTGAAGCTTCCTATAGTCCCTTGACTATTTGAGGATTCTTATTTCTTTTTCCCAGAGTGCTGTGCTGCATTTATTATGGATGGTTTAGTGCTTTATATTATAGCATTTTAATTGTTATTTTGTTGATCATTAACAGTCTCATAGCCGGCATTCCTCATGAATTCTAAGAAACCTAGAAAGCATGAGAGAGATGGAAAATTGCTCAGACTTTTTCTTTCTAGGCACAGTACAAGTGGAAGTGTCCATGAGCCCTAATATAGCTTGCTCTATCAGAATAAATGGCAAACAATATGACAATGGCACCAGTAAAGGTAAAGGTAAAGGACATGGTTCCGGGTCATGTGGCCAGCATGACTAAACCGCTTCTGGTGCACGGAACACCATGATGAGTGCCAGAGCGCACGGAAATGCCGTTTACCTTCCCGCCGCAGCGGTACCTATTTATCTACTTGCACAGGTATGCTGTCAAACTGCTAGGTTGGCAGGAGCTGGGACAAAGTGACAGGAGCTCAACCCATTGTGTGGATTCAAACTGCTGACCTTACAATCAGCAGACCCAAGAGGCTCGGTGGTTTAGACCGCAGCACCACCCAAGTCCAATGGCATCAGTATTATGGCTTGCACTCATAGACTTACTTTTATATTGCTGGATATTTCATACATGGACTTCCTCAAAGAACTCAGAGGTTGCAACAATAGATGACAGACAGACAGCAAGCAGCATCAGTTATACCTCCCTTGTGGCCACGTCACTGTCTTCTTGCTGATTGATCCACTTTCACTTTCTTAAGATGTATGAAGTCACAAAGGGTTCTTATATACATGCTCACCATGAAGTCTGAAGCATTACAATGGTGATGTGCGTTTGCATAAGATCAAAGACCTAAAACTGCCGGTGATATTGTTGTACCACTTCATGCTATCCCAAATATAGTAGTTCACATGTGTCACAGCCACATCAACTGATGTATATGCATATGTGAATTGGCCCATCCTTTCAGAAAAATGTAAATGAGTGCCATCCATGAGCCTTCACGGGGGGGGGGGCACCTGCCCCCACAATAAGCCATGATCCTCAGATTCCTAACTTTTTATTTTTATTTTTATTTTTAAGAGTAAGTTTCTAGCATTTGTAGAACCTGAGATGTGGGGCAAAATGTGCAGACACTGTTTGTCTGCTTGCTTGCTTGCTTGCTTGCTTGCTTGCTTGCTTGTATAAATTATTTTGTCTTCCCCCATAAAAAAATTCATGTGGATGCCCATGGTGCCAACTTGCCGTGAAAGGATTCCTCCAGCAGGCAGATGTTATGCATGAAGGTAAAGGTAAAGGCAGTGGCGTAGCGTGGGGGGTGCAGGGGGGGCGGCCGCACCGGGCGCAACATCTGGGGGTTAGGGTTAGGGGGCGCAAATCCACGGGTTAGGGGGCGCAAATCCACGGGTTAGGGGGCGCAAATGACTTGCCTTGCCCCGGGTGCTGACAACCCACGCTACGCCACTGGGTAAAGGGACCCCTGACCGTTAAGTCCAGTTGTGACCGACTCTGGGGTTGCGGCGCTCATCTCGCTTTATTAGCTGAAGGAGCCGGCGTACAGCTTCCGGGTCATGTGGCCAGCAGGACTGTGTGGCCAGCAGGACTAAGCCGCTTCTGGCGAACCAGAGCAGCGCACAGAAATGCCATTTACCTTCCCGCTGGAAGGTACCTATTTATCTACTTGCACTTTGATGTGCTTTCGAACTGTTAGGTTGGCAGGAGCAGGGACTGAGCAACGGGAGCTCACCCCATCACGGGGATTCGAACCGCCAACCTCCTGATCAGCAAGTCCTAGGCTCTGTGGTTTAACCCACAGCACCACCTGCGCCCCTATGTTATGCATTATTTTACCAATATTCCTCACAGTCTTTTAAGAGGTAATTAATACAGATAATCAGGAAGTGTCTACTTTATACTAATACATGCAACATGCTTTGTATTGAAGTGTCTGCTTTAAAGTGTCTACTTTATTCTGACTTTATACTAATACATGCATCTTGCTTTTGCTTTGAAGTTTAGCAATGTAATTTTTGACAGCCATTGGCCAATCAATACCAGGCAGGGTGCGAGGTCTGACTGAAATATACCACAATTCTAACCAGTTGCCTTTTTTTTTTCTTAGTCCATTTTCCCCTGAAAGCCTTTTGTTGACGGAGCATTTGTATAATAGCCTAGCTTTTTAAGACCTTGCTGAGGGAAGCACAATTGCTTTCAAGCTGCTTCCAGTGACCCTGCAGTAAATAGTAGCAGGTTGTAAAAGGCAGAAGGCAAGGAAGCTTTTCATTGCTCCGGAGAACTGTGGCAAATGAAAGGCTTAGAGCAGTGAAATCTCTTCCACAGGATCTGAAGAGAGCTGGCTTCTCAGTCACATGTTTAACCATCTATGTGGCAGCATCTGCCTATCTTATAAGGCAACCTTTAGAAAGCTCATGGTAACAAGGTCTGCCTTGTATAGACTCAGAATAAGGCAGCTCCCTATGGCCCTATGCATGTCTCAGACATCTGTGAAATAAGTCATAACCCTTACATAAATTGTGAAATAACATAAATTGTCTACCAGCTTCATCTGGTACACTGGCTGAGACCCTGAATGGGGTAACTGTGCCCCTGAAGGACCAGGTGTGCAGCCTGGGAGTCATTTTGGATTCACAGCTGTCCATGGAGGTGCAGGTCAATTCTGTGTCCAGGGCAGCTGTCTACCAGCTCTATCTGGTATTCAGGCTGAGACCCTACCTACCCGTTGACTGTCTTGCCAAAGTGGTGCATGCTCTGGTTATCTCCCGCTTGGACTACTGCAATGCGCTCTACGTGGGGCAACTTTGAAGGTGACCCAGAAATGACAACTAATACAGAATGCAGCAGCTAGACTAGTGACTGGGAGTGGCCACCGAGACCATATAACACCAGTCCTAAAACATCTACATTGGCTCCAGTACATTTCTGAGCACAATTCAAAGTGTTAAATCTGACCTTTAAAGCCCTAAATGGCTTCGGTCCTGTATCCCTGAAGGAGTGTCTCCACTCCCATTGTTCAGCCCAGACACTGAGGTCCAGCTCCCAGGGCCTTCTGGCGGTTCCCTCACTGCGAGAAATGAGATCACAGGGAACCAGGCAGAGGGCCTTCTCAGTAGCGACGTCCATCCTGTGGAATGCCCTCCCCTCAGACGTCAAACAGAGAAACAACTATTTGACTTTTAGAAGACATCTGAAGGCAGCCCTGTTTAGGGAAATTTTTAATGTTTGATGTTCTAGGTGTTTAATGTTTTAATTTGTTGGAGGTTGCCCCGAGTGGCTAAGGAACCCAGTTAGATGAGCGGCAAATAAATAATAAATAATAATTATGACTGTTCAATAAAACATTGGTAAGATCTGCATTCCTTTCTGGGCATTGTGACTCAACACAGATGTGGGCAACATGGAATTGATTCAGTGGGAAGTGACAAAAGTAGGTTAGGAAGGCAAGTTATCGCTAAGTGCTAGAACCCCCTTGCCTGGGGTAGCATCTTTCTTGACGTGAAAGAAGCATTGTAAGTGCTGCATAAGCTATACTGCTCCAAGCAAGAACATGACTAAAAGCAAAACAGAAAAGAAAAGTAGTAGGCCGAAGTGTTAGAACTGAGGTTTCTCTGAGTTAAAATGTGGCTAAAATTGATGGGAATTTTTCAGACGTTATGGGAGAGCCAAGCCATTTGCTCCCTCGTTTTTATACAATCAAATAAACTTCCCTCTTCTCTGTTTTGGGTGTGTCTTCCAACATGTGATGAGAGCCAATAGGGCCCTGCATCCTGGCATGGAAAGAAAAGAAAAAGGAGGCTGTTAAGTTGTGGGAGAACATATCAGACGGCACAGCGATTCTTCAAACAGCTCTTGTTTATTCACAGGCCAGAACAGAACTGAACTGAAGGGTTCAGCCAGCCTGCTTATATAGAGCTCCACTACAACGCAACAGTAACCACTTTCTGTAACTATCCAATCACTGAACGTCACTTTCAATCCCTTATTTGCATATGTGGACCTGAGTGAAAACTATCTACAGTATCCCCCTCCTGGCCCAGGGTGAGAACTTCAGTACATAACAGAGGCATTCTATTAAAGGAGGGCTTTTATTTTTATTATGTTTTATAATCTGAGAAAAGAAAAGGCTTTGCCCTCAAGATGCCATTTGTTCCTTGAAAGTTAAATCATGATGAAGCCCCAAGTCAGATCACTGAATAGCCGACGTGTGGCTCAGGCTGCACACACAGTGTACATTTAAAGGGTATTTCAGGTGCATGGCTTTCCCCCCAAGAATCCTGGATTTGATGCTCCTGCTGCAGCTTCTGCACCCCACAAGCCTCCCTGCTGCCTCATCCCTCTCAGTAACCAGCAGGGATCTTCAAGGGTTGGGCAGCCAGGTGAGCAATGCAGCCCAGCCTGTCCCACCGCTGCTGCTCTGGCTCCGACGCCAGTTATATCTTTGACTTTCACTCTGCCACCCACATTGATTTCCCCAAAGTCCTCTAAAACCATGTTGTCGTGTTGGAATCACAAGGAGTTTCCTGCGACAGCAGAACTGATCACCTCATTACTGTTGCTAACTTTCACCACCCATCGGTTTCCATCGTCTCCACAAAGTGATTTCTATTTCTGTCAAATGGTTTTTATTTCTCTAATGAAGCTGAGGAACTAAAAGCAAATAGATTGGCCCGTTAAAAAAAAAAAAAACAAAGCAACCTAATGAGTAAAATGGCTGTTAATTAGATGCTAAGTTTAGCTTTCTCGCCATAGATTTGAGCAGGAGAGGCAGATTTCTGTATTCTCGGAAGCTGCTCTGTTTTTCAGAGAGTGGTCCAAGGGATGCAAGCAACGGGTCCCATCATAAAGTTCATGCCGTTTAGCAGCAATAACTTTCTGTTTTTTATTGTTTCGTTTATATCTCGACCGTCCAGTAAAGAAACATCACTCAGGAAGCATACAACATATGATGTTATTGTCATGGGCTGGTTGGACGCACAGGAATGGTGCGAGGAACCAGCTGGGGAACCACCGAGGGAAGAAGGCTCAGAGACCAGAGATTGCTGGGGGGGGGGGTGACAGTGAGTGGTCAGAGGGAGAAGAGGCAGAAGACTGGGAGGAGGAGGTGTCGGAAGCTGAAGAGGTAACAGAGCTTAGTGAGCTGGGAGATTCAGTGTCAGAGCAAAGTCCAGAATCAGAGGCAGAAGCTGAAGTAGGTGAGAGGGAAGGAGGAAGTCAAGAGGCAGAGATGAGTCAGGCTGGTGAAGAGTCATGAGTGTCGATGATACAGTGGTGCCTCGCAAGATGAAATTAATCCGTTCCATGAGGCTCTTTGTATAGCGGTTTTTTCGTCTTGCGAAGCAAGCCCATTGACACCTTAGCGGATTAGCGCTATTAGCAGTTTAGCGGCTTTTAGCAATCAGCTGTTAAGCAGCTTATCAGCTGATAAGCAGCTTAGCGGCTTAGGAAAAGGGGGGGAAGGGAAAAAAACCGCAGGAACTCGCAAGACATTTTCGTTTTGCGAAGCAAGCCCATAGGGAAATTCGTTTTGCGAAGCGCCTCCAAAACGGAAAACCCTTTCGTCTAGCGGGTTTTCCGTCTTGCGAGGCGTTCGTCTTGCAGGGCACCACTGTATCTTGGAGAAGAGGTTTTCATTATAATATACAATTGTCAGCATGGGGAAAGTTATGGAAAGAGGATTTGAAGTTTACTGCCTGCTGTTCGTGGAGAGAAAATTGTAGGAAAATGATGTATTGTTGGTACCTGACTCCGAGTAAAATTGCGAAAATATATAGAAAGGTATAGCTCAAATCTGTGCTGGAAATGTAAAAGTAAAGAAGGTACCTTTTATCATATGTGGTGGTCTTGTGGAGTGGTAAAAGCTTTCTGGGAAATAATGTATAATGAATTATTATTATTATTATTATTATTATTATTATTATTATTATACTATTGATACCCCACCCATCTGACTGGGTTGCCCCAGCTACTCTGGGAGGCTTCCAACATATATAAAAACATAATGAAACATTAAACATTTAAAACTTCCCGTAGAGGGCTGCCTTCAGATGTCTTATAAAGGTTGTATAGTTACTTATCTCCTTGAATCTGGGGTTGTATGACTCCATACCTGTAATGGTTCTAGGGGTTGCTCGTGCGTAAGCCGGTGCAAACACCTGGCTGGGTGGCCTGAGTGAACCTTTTCTGTCCGGACAGCCACTCGCCCGTGGCTGTCTCAGTCGCTGGCAGAATCCGTCAGTGGGCGTTTCTTGAACTTCTTCCAGCAAAGAAGCTCTTTGACGCCTAGTCTCCTCCTACTCTCTCTGCGCGAAAGCCTTCTGCGCAAGGAGGGCGTAGGCAGCAGAGGACCCCTACTCTCCCCGCTGGTCCCCAGCAAGGAGTCATGGGACCGCCTCGCCGTTTCCCCCATCTGCCCCCCTTCTCCACTGGTGCTACGCTGATTCTCTTCCCCAGAAGATGGGCTGCCTCTCCCAATCCCGGGACGCTCTCTGGAATCCCTCTGGAGCTTGCTCTCTCCCTCCGGCACTGATGGCAGTTCCCTGACATCCACCTCCTCCTCAGGACCCCCCTCACCCCTGCCGCGATCTTCTGATATCACCTCCTCTCTCTCCTCGGTCGATGATGCAGGGAATCCCCTGAAGGAACTGTCATCATCTTCTGAGGATTCAAAACCAGCCTCCCATCCGCTCGGACTTCTCTCCGCTGGTTGAACCTCCCAGTCTAATCCTTCTCCCTCGGACACTTCCCCTCCCTCCTCTTCGGAGGCAGGAAAACCCACAAAGTCCCCTTCGTCGTCTGTGGGCCCAAATTCTTCCTCCCAGAATCTAGCTAATGGTTTGGGCTTATCCAGGAACAAACCATGGAATTCTTCCACCAGATACCCGTCAATGATTGATTCAGCAGGGACCCAAGTGTTTTCAGCCCTGGGTTCCCCCTCCCAGGCTACCAAGTACTCTACCTGGTGACCTCGCCACCTTGAATCGAGTATTTCCGTGGCTTCGTTACAGTGTTCCCTCTCCTCTACCCGCGGGTGGGTGGTAACCCCTCCCTCCCATCCCAGGAATTCCCGCCCCTCCCTGTAAGGTGAAAGTACGGACCTATGGAACACCGGATGTATCTTCATGCTGTCAGGCAACTTGAGTTTAAATGCCACAGGGTTAACCTGCTGTATTACCTCAAAAGGCCCCAGCCGCCTAGGCTGCAACTTCTTGCACCCTCCCTTTAGGGGCAACCCTTGGGATGACAACCCAAGGGATGACTGATGGCAGTCATGACTGATGACAACCCAAGGGATGACTGATGGGATGACTGATGGCAGTTCCCTGACAATACCCTCCAACATTTCTCTGATGAATATAGGGGTGTCCTAAGGGAAAGCGGGACATTTCAGGATCAAATCAGAAACTGGGATGGTTTCTGTGGATCCATGACTGTCCCTGGAAAATAGGGACACTTAGAGGGTCTGTGAGGATGATGAAAGTCAGAGAGGAAATCTGGGTTGATATAAATCCTGTTTGCAGTTGTTGTTATTTAGTTGTTTAGTCGTGTCCGACTCTTCGTGACCCCATGGACCAGAGCACGCCAGGCACTCCTGTCCTCCACTGCATCCCGCAGTTTGATCAAACTCATGCTGGTAGCTTCGAGAACACTGTCCCACCATCTCGTCCTCTGTCGTCCCCTTCTCCTTGTGCCCTCCATCTTTCCCAACATCAGGGTCTTTTCCAGGGAGTCTTCTCTTCTCATGAGGTGGCCAAAGTACTGGAGTCTCAGCTTCAGAATCTGTCCTTCCGGTGAGCACTCAGGGCTGATTTCCTTCAGAATGGATAGGTTTCATCTTCTTGCAGTCCATGGGACTCTCAAGAGGTCTCCTCCTGCACCATAATTCAAAAGCATCAATTCTTCGGCAATCAGCCTTCTTGATGGTCCAGCTCTCACTTCCATACATCACTACTGGGAAAAACATAGCTTTAACTATACGGACCTTTGTTGGCAAGGTGATGTCTCTACTTTTTAAGATGCTGTCTAGGTTTGCAGTACACACCTACATTATGAGGGCATTCCACCCACACCATACATTGAAAGCACACCCAGTACATTTAAAGCACGTGACTCCCCAACCCCAGAAAATAATCCTGAGATCTGCCATTTACCCCTCACAGAGCAGCAGTTCCCAGCACCCTTGACAAACTACATTTCCCAGGATTCTTTTTGTTGGGGGATTTACTTTAAATTCACATTGGATGTGCTTTCAATGTTTGGTGTGGATCTCCTAGTGTCATTCGGTTTACCTAAGGACTTGCAAGCAGGATACACAAGCACAAAGTTCTGTGCGCTCCGGGGGGGGGGGCTGTTTTTCCAGTAAGTTGGCCTAAGTAGATCTTTAATTAATACAAATCCTTGGAAGGGAGTTAATTAAAGAAAGTTAATAACGGCTGCTGACAAATTGATCTATTTGGCTGAAGAGGAAAGTAGCAGTAGTTTACTATGTGGCTGGTTGGCTTTGTTTTGTTTTTTCTTTCCCCAAGCCACAAACAATTTTGTCATTTAACAGCCCTGTGTCATTTGCTACTTGTGATCCCATGGGGAACGAGAGCAAACTACCCTGTTTCTCAGACCAGGAAGCTTTGACATCCTCCTCCCAGCTCTTGGCAGCATGTAAGAACTGGGGGGAAAGATCAGAAATTGGTCTGTTCTGCTCCCAGTAACAAATGACAGAGACAGGGAAGGCCAGCTCATATCTTCCTATTAATAAATTGTTCGAAGGGATCTATTTCTAGCTTGTGTGTCCAGCTTAGTTTTAATTTCCCTAGCGACAGAGCCGTCAGTTCCCTGGGTGACTATACAACCTAGTATACACGTTTGTCATGACCACGTTACAGTGAAGCCGATGGTACAGTGGTATCTCGGTTTTCGAATGTAATCCGTTCCAGAAGACCGTTCAAGTTTTAAACCTTCAAGAACCAAGGTGCGGTTTCCCAGCCGACAGGACTCAACAGCCAACAGGATCTTTCACTCAGTGGAGGTCACCTCAGAAGTTCGACTTCCGAGATGCGTTTGAAAACTGAAGCATTTACTTCTGGGTTTGCGGCCTTCGACAACCGAAATGTTCGTCAACGAAGACGATAAAAAACCAGGGTACCACTGTATTTGTGGTTAGCGCTGAACCAAGCTACACATTTCACAGCCCCAAAGTTTAGCTGATTCAGCAAGCCTGCAGGCGGTACAGAGCCTTCACTTGACTTTGCAAACATTTACAAGACAAAAATAAAAAATAAAAAAAATTCATGGTGTGGCCAGGCAAAATGATCCCACTAAATGATTAAAATGAGCAGGGCATCAAATCTGTGAAACAAGAAGGTCCTGAAGCTGTGGTTGAAACCGTTATGTAACTGTGGTGTTTCAAAAGCAAAATAGCATACCTGGAGGCCAAGATCTCAATGAAATTTTTTAAGGAGGGGTAAATCCCAAGCAGTATATTATATTATTATGCATAAAAGGAACCTGCAAAAAATGTTGCAGCACAGTGTGCTGCTGCTACCCCAGTCTCTCCAGTCTATCCCTCTTCCCAGCTTTTTTGTTACTCTCCCTTTCCAAGTCAGGCTATGTAGACATTAAAAGGGACAAGGGAGGCACTGTGATCCAAACCACTGAGCCTCTTGGGCTTCACGATTGGAAGGTTGCAGGTTCAAATCCCCACAACAGGGTGAGCTCCCGTTGCTCTGTCCCAGCTCCTGCCAATCTAGCAGTTTGAAAGCACACCAGTGCAAGTAGATAAACAGGTACCACTCCGGCAGGAAGGTAAATGGCGTTTCCATGTGCTGTAGTTTCAGTCACAGTGTCCCATTGTGCCAGAAGCGGTTTAGTCATGCTGGTCACGACCCAGAAAGCTGTCTGTGGACAAACGCCGGCTCCCTCGGCCTGAAGCGAGATGAGCGCCACGACCCCATAGTTGCCTTTGACTGGATCCTTAACCTTTTTTTTTTTTTAACCTTTTTATGTAGACATTAGCAGCTTGAGATACAGCAAGGTTGTTTTGCTCCGCTTATTTTTCAAGTTGCATTCTTATGCTGCAGTAATTCCCATAGAGGGGACGGACTGCCTTCTCCCAATGAACATTACCCAATTGGTTTCCCTGTGCCCAGAGGCACCAAGTTCCACCCGACATGGGGAGGGGGACTCATCGCTTGTGCATGACAGCACATGTGCGACACACACATGTGACATCATGTGCATTGGGAGGAGGCCATAAGCCCTGATGAGGCCCGATGCCAAGGGAAGGCTCGGCTACACCTGGCCCCTCAAGACTGGGGTGGGGGCCCAGCCCCACTACTTTGTGGGGGCGCTGAGTAGAGTTAGCGCCTGCACCAGACCCCAGTTAACTGAAACTGTCATCTGCAGATGCATTGGCTTCTACACACATGCAATGTCTACCAGAACTGTATACACCTCAACTTAAACAAAGCTTCCATTTTTTAATATGATGAAAACTGGTTTGAAGGAAAGCACATCAAATTGGGGTACTTCTCAAGAAGCTGAGCTTCAAACACCAGGGGTGAGAGTATGCTGGAGCCAGGGTAGACAGTAATATATACACAGCCTCAGTCAGTCACTGAACATAGAACACATTGGGCTACTCTGATGGTTTGTCCCTTAGGGCTTTCCCCACAGATTTCTGTACTTCTGCAAAGCTCCACAATCTCCAGAACCTGCTGCTACCTCCATCTCACTCATGCCTGGTGCCGTTTTGCGTACATGTGCAGAGGGAATGATAGAACCAGGCTGTTCTGTCACATTGCAATACAGTGGGAGATGCATCATCATGAAACATGCACGAGCAAATGGAGCAGAAACAAATGCAGCATATTGGATAGCTGGAAAAGAAATCTGGTTTTTCTTACTCCCAGGAAGAATACATCTCTATGTTTTGTTAAACATTAAGGAGCCGTAATCAGTGGTTCCTGGACAATCAGTAAAATCTATAAAAGAGGAGGTGGTAAATGACAATTTTGGCACTCTGATAGAGGAGGTTTCCATCATATGTGGTGAGAAATAGTAGTAAACACTCTTGGCAAAATATTTTGTTCAGAGTCACTCCTCTATATTTTGGGTGTTGCTCAAAGCAGCTAGAGCAACATTAGCCAAGGCACTGAAAAGAAAAGAAAAGAAAAGAAAAGAAAAGAAAAGAAAAGAAAAGAAAAGAAAAGAAAAGAAAAGAAAAAAACTGACTGGCTTAACAAAGTTTGGCATCTCTGTAATCTAGGTAAGGAGAAAGTCTGTTAAAAATGAGTTGACAATTATCAAATAACCTGTAAATTTAGAGGTCCCTTTCGCAATATATTTTATGAGACTTTCAGAATGGTTTCCAATGCAGACAATGGACATATGAATTTTGTGTGATTATCTTCCAATATGATATGGTTTACTATAATTTATGTTACTGATTGTTCTTCATTTGTAAAGTTTGCATTCTGATAACACCAATGTGATCTGCAACACAATTGTTGCAGTACATCTTCCCATCCCAAGAGATGTGTTTCTGTTCAAGACAGAAGGCAGGCAGCCTGTTTGCCTCCTGTCATCAGTAAACATCCAGAACAGTGGCCGGATCTAGACACATAAAAAAATAATTCAGGGAAACATGTTCTAAACCTCATAACGGGAAATCACGTGCCATAAGATGGAACTCTACAGCGCCATCTGGTGTCACAGTGTTATAAAACATTTAAAACCCTTTTTTCTGATGTAAAGGTACAGTGGCACCTCGGGTTACGTACACTTCAGGTTACAGACTCCGCTAACCCAGAAATAGTGCTTCAGGTTAAGAACTTTGCTTCAGGATGAGAACAGAAATCGTGCTCCAGCAGCTCGGCAGCAGCAGGAGGCCCCATTAGCTAAAGTGGTGCTTCAGGTTAAGAACAGTTTCAGGTTAAGAATGGACCTCTGGAATGAATTAAGTACTTAACCCGAGGTACCACTGTAAAGGTAAAGGAACCCCTGATGATTAGGTCCGAGGGAGCCGGTGTACACCTTCCGGGTCATGTGGCCAGCATGACTAAGCCGCTTCTGGTGAACCGGAGCAGCGCACAGAAATGCCGTTTACCTTCCCCACCGGAGTGGTACCTATTTATCTACTTGCACTTTGAGGTACTTTCGAACTGCTAGGTTGGCAGGAGCAGGGACCGAGCAATGGGAGCTCACCCCATCGTGGGGATTCGAACCGCCGACCTTCTGATCGGCAAGTCCTAGGCTCTGTGGTTTAACCCACAGCACCACCCGCGTCCCTGATGTGGCTGAGTCCAAAGTCAGGCTCAAGCAATTATGAGGGTGCTGAGGGTAGGCCAGCCTTTGTATGTTGTCCTTGAGTAAGATCCACTCATAACCTGGGGTTCCATAACTCACCTAATAATAATAAACCGGAAGCCCTATGAGATAAAGTTCCAAAACCATAAAAAGTAGTTTAGGTTTTGGATAAAAAGAAAAATGAAAGGCTTCATAATTCACTGTGCACATGGATATGGAACAACGACCAACCTATTTCAGTGGGGTTTCAATCTTTTTATGAAATGTAATCTCTTTTCCATCTTTCTTTTTTGAAAATATTTTTATTAATTTTCAGTTACAAAAATCCAATAAATGCCGCATTGTATCAATACCAAATTACCATTCCAATTCCAGTATCAATCAATTAAAAAACTAAGTACACATTTTAGAAGGCCCCCTGCGTGCTAGATTTCAAGGTAAGATAATTTCATTTAATTCTCCTTCCAGAGTCTTATTTAATCTAATTACATTTCAGTCTCCATCATAATCCCTTATACAACAGCTACAATGTTTTTACCTTCCATTCGTATTAACACATTTAATAATTTGTATTCCTGCAAGCGAAGTTCTATGTCCTTTATTGTTCCTGTGTTTGATATTTTATATTTGTGTTTATTTATTTTGTCCATATTGTTTCTTTTTATCCTTATAAAACATTGTGTCTTCATTCTTCCTGGTTTCCATCATGCCCTGTGCAACATCGCTGTTTCCACTATCTCTGTTTCTGGAGAGTGAGGCTCTAATTACAACTGAGTCATTGTTCCACGCTTTTTCAAGTCTAGGAAATGGGTAATCTGGCACCCTGCCAAAGCCTTGGAGAGTCTCCAGCTTCTGCACTGCCAACCAACTCTCAAAATAATGACCTGGCATCCCACCAAAGCCTTGGCACGTCTTCAAAGTCTTATCTCTTCTCTGCTAAAGCAGCAATACAGTGAAAATTAACTCTGTTCAATTGTTTAAAATCCATTTCAATTTTCACACACAGTTCTATTCTGCATTGCAATTCATAACTATATCCCCGTTCTCTTTTATTTTCTCTTTATTAAAACTTTTTAGCATTCCGGGGGGGGGGGTGTTGTCGAGTCATTTATGTAACAAACAAGATATATATAAAAAGGAAGCTGAAGTCTCCCCCCGCCCCACGTACCATTTTTGCATCAAAGGAAGTCTTCTTTCCAGTTCAAATCTTTACACCTTTGTAGCTGTTTCAATTTGGCAGTTTTTGATCTTGTCCCATCATTACCAGCATGCGTCTGTACATTAATCCTTAATGAACAGAAGAACCGCTGCTTGTTAATGGCAGCCTTAGAGGGTTACCGACGGGCAAAGCGCTTTTGCATTCAGAGCCTCCCTGCCTCTCAGATTCCATGTCGGAGCGAAAGCCAGGTACTTAGACGATCTGTGAGTGAAGCTCATTCCCCCCGACCCTCAATCATCTTTTTTGTTCCTTCTCCAACAATCTCTCATTGTTGTGGGAGCTGCACCATTAAGGCAACCAAAACCGGAAGCCCTATGAGATATAATCTCAATGTGAATATCATTGCAGCCATGCGGCCCAGTGCTTACTCCAAAGTCAGCCCTGTTTTCTTCCAACAGAATTCAGTAGAATTTACTTCCAGCAAGCATGCTTCATATTGCAGCCACATAATATATATTAGTTTTCTAAATTATGACAAATCAATCCTAATTATTAAGATTTAATACAATTTAAAAAATAATAATTATGTTTCCCGCTCCTGTTACAAACATATGTCCATTGCTTCCTGATGATGCCACTTCATTCTTCTTCTTTAATCACCTTCTCATCCTTCTATTAATTTTAATCCATTTGCTAAGCTGATCTTTCTTGTTCCCTTGCAATCAGCACCTTTGTTGTTTCACAAATATATAAATATCCATTTCATGCATGTAGTCATTCCAGCACTCTGTTCCCAGACCTGGAGGGTAGAGATAATTTATTGTCACCGTCCTTTGTCCATTCACATTCCACTCCTTTGAAAACATTCCTTCCATTGTTCAAGGACTTGCTGGGCTATAAATAACTCCCCGACAAGATGCCTGCTCCGCCATTTATCTCCGCCATTAAAATTCTTGGGGTTATTTTCCTCAGCCCGCAGTTAAAAAACAAAGTCACATATATAAACTCCTGCCAGATGTAATTAGCAGTCCTCCACCTTGCCAAATTCCTCTCTCCTCCACTCCTGGCCCAGTCCAAATATGATTTGAATTGCGTCCATTCAACCTCAGTCAAAAGGGGAGGGTATGGAAAATCCTTGCAGCAGCTGGAACAGAAGGGGGAGGCAAGGTAATGTTTGCTATTTCGTGATTTCCAAATGGTCTTTTTTTTCCCCTTGACCTCCCCTGCAAAATGAAAGAATTGTGTGCAGTCATGATGTTATTCTGTCTGATACTGAGGAAAAGAAAGGGGAGCCACTGATTTATGCTCTACAAAGGGTTTTGCAATGTTTTTTTCCAGATTGCAGCCTTAAACATCTAAAATGGGGTTTCCCAAACTTGAGTCTCCAGCTGTTTTTGGGACTACAAGCCCCATCATCCATGACCACAGGTCCTGCTAGCCAAACCATTGGAGAGCTACAGTACCTGTTGAGGTATGTTTTATTTCAGTTGGGGCAGATGAAAGTGTCTTCAGGTGCACCTTAGCATTTATTCTCCCTGCGCTCTTCCCCATTAGCATTCCTTCTCATGACCTGTCTGTCTGTCTCCAGGCACTGTGGCTGCCTGCAAAGGATTCCAACGTGGCAGGGTTAATGTTGCCAGTCTTCATGTCACATTTGCAGACATCTTTATGACGCATAGTTGGTCTGCCAACAGGCCTGGTGCTTGAATACAACTCCCCATGGAGCACGTCCTTAGGGGTTCTGCCATCTTCTATTCTGTGTACATGATCAAGCCAGAGTAGACATCACTGAGACAGGAGTGTGGACATGCTGGGAACGTGGACTTGGAAGAGCACATCTTTGTCTGAGACTCTGTCCTGCAAAGTCTTCCTTACATCCACCAGACGCAACATCTCAATGCCTTCCACATGCACTGTGTCAGAAAAGAAGAACAAAAGACCCCGAATTAAAGAGGAGTGTACCATTGTAACATAAGACAGAATAGCCACAGACCTAAATGCAATTACTAGTATTGACATTTACATACATATCAGATGGCTAAGGGTTTCCTTATGATTCTTCTAAAAAAATTATTCTAAAATTCTTCTGACAGAAGGTACTGTACTTTTCCATCTATAAGACGCCCCCTTGTATAAGATGCCCCCTATTTTGGGGGACTCAAATTTAAGAAAATGGGGTGTGGAGATGCCTCAGAGTTGTTGAGCTTTTTTGAGGGGGATTGACCAGAGTTTTACAGCTTTTGGGGGGCAAATTGCCAAAAATTGCCCACTTGCCACAGCAATAGCGAATCGCAAACAGACCCTTCCCAAGCAAAAAAATCTCTTATGCACATCCCAGAACAGCAGCCACCAATCATGGCAGCGACAGCCTATCCACAGCAGTGTTTGCTGCAGAAACCAATCACCAACCCAATTAGAGAAGCGGCAGCCAATCCAAAGCAGCCCTTCTAGCAGCCAACAATCGTCAATGACAAGCTCTTGCTCGAAGCTGCAGCCAATCACCTGTCCATCCCATTCACTATCCATGTATAAGACGAGGCACATTTTTGAACATAATTTTAGAGTAAAAAAACCTCGTCTTACACACGGAAAAGTACGGTATATATTTTGGATCCAGGACATTTCCAGTAGAATTATTGCTTTCTTCATTTTCACATGCATTCTGTGCTGTAATTATTAGAAAGCAACATTTAGTGACTGCAGCAAGGACTAGTTTGATTGACTGGAGTATTAATTTCTTACCTCTCAGCTGTTCCTGATTCCTTTCAATCTAGATGAAAACACCTGGGCTGTTAAAATTCCTGTAGACAAATCTACCTCTTGGCTTCATAAGACAGTTGGACTGATTTCAAGGATTGTCTTCAATATTTTAAAATATAATCTTTCCCTCTCAAGTATTCATTAGATGCAGTGGCAACTAATACAGCGTTACGCATGGAACTTAATATTGTATCCCTGGAAAATGCTCTGTGGAAACACATACTTTGTCACTGGCTATCTCTATGGCACAATCTCCCAAACCTGTACTTGATACAATGTATGTGGAGAGATGATTTCCAGAGCCCATGGGTAAAAAATTTACAGCTGAAAATTACGGCAATGGGAATCTCCCCATCCAAATTACTAGAGCAGGACATAGTCCCAGCTAAAAGAACAGTAATCTGTAAGCTAGAGGAGATGGACTTGTAGCAGAAAATGGTTTTGGGCAATGGTACCTGCTCACCTCTAAATCCTGGTTTATTACCCCTCTTAAGGCTCCCAAACTATTTGAATTCCTTAACTTCCTCAGCTCATAGATATGCCTTTGTAAAGGCAAGATTCAACACCTTTCCATCGAACGTGCTGAGAAATAGATTCTCCAATGGACAGATATCGCTCTTATGTGATTGTAATTGTGGGGCACCGGAATCGTTGCATCACATAATTTTTGACTGTGCTTTTCACTTACCGGCCAGGAGCAAGTTTCTTGCTCAATATCTTAAGGGAATTGCCGATGATACGATTGAAGCCAAACTGAGATATCTACTAATTGATGATGACCCCCTAAGATCACTCATGGTTGCCAGATTCTTGATCAGCGTCCTATCCCAAAAGAAGAGAAATGGTCTCCTGTGTGGCTCGGATAACCCCTTTAAACCATGACCTATGTTTTAGGTGACATCACCATTGTTTTAATCCATGATCTATGTTTTAGGTGACATCACCATTGTTTTAAACCATGATCTATGTTTTAGGCGATATCACCATTGATATCCTTGATTAATTTATGAGCAGAGGGTGATGTATAGGTTACAAATTTATTGTAATGTATGATGGTGGTCTTTGTCCTTGCTTTGCTTCGGCTCTTGTTTGTCTTTTGTAAGTTTTGGCGATTTTAAATCTGGAGGTTTATGTATAATATGTTGGTATGGGAAACTGTCGTGTAACGGGCCAATGGCTGTAATAAAGATCAATCCAATCCAATGCAGTGGCAGCTGGTGTTGACTGGAGCTGACATGAAGGAGGACAGTGCAGAGATCAGTTAGTTAAAGGCAGGTGGGACCTGGACAATGGAGGAACCAGAAGTGTCACAAAGGGGGGAAACAGTGGGGCAAGAGGAAGTATGGATAAGCTCTGTAGAAAGAGAGCAAAGCTAGGGGATGATTAGTGTGGTTAATGGAGAAAAGAAAACAAGGCTCAGATAGAGGACAAATATTGGGGGCTAAGAGAAGGCTGATGATGGGTCTCAACTGTCTAGAACATACACCAGAAGAACAGAGAGAGTGATGATTTTAGCATGGCTGATGCCAAGGTAGAGATTGGGTTCTTGTGGGGGATTGACTTTTTGGGTGGTCTGGTTCATCCTTGGGCATCCCCACCAGGCTCCCCTGATAAGGTGAAGAGTAGCCACTGGATGAGATTGTATCTTTAAAGAATGGGCATATTACAGCTCCTTTAAAATTGGGAAATTCCTTTTCAACCTGCAAGAAGACATCGTAATGAACAAGTAACTTTAAACATTGATATTTTCAGTTATTGGTTTGAGAAGAAAACTATAGATACAAATAAAAGCAAACAAAGTACCTGTGTTTTGGGGGGCAGGGAGACATCTTCAAGACCTACCAGAGATGCTCTTCTTTATGCTTCATACATCACTCTTCCTGCAAAAGTGCAACTTATATTTCTTACATTATGCTAGACCTCTGGTTACAAAATTGTTTCTTGATCCTCCAGATATCTTTGTAGTTGTTTGAGCTCTCTCTTTGAAGAATGGGAAGATTACAGTTCTGTTTAATGCAGAAAATCCCCTTTCTAATCTGCAGAGAAGTTACTAAATGGTCAAACAAGTATGTACATGTCATAGATTTCTCCAGTAAGGAAAAATGACCAATACAAGTTACCTCTCTTAGACCTACCTGCATGCTGGCAATGGCCATCTTTGATGTTTTCTGCTTCTCTTCTTAAAGCACTGCAGCACCTTTCATTTCTTCTGTCACATATTAGTTCTTATTAGTTGCTTTCCTGCTTGATCCTACTGAAAACAAGGCTTTTCCTTAAACTTTTCAACTCTTTTTTTGAGAATAGACGGATTATAGATCTTTTTAAATTGGAATGCCCATTTCAAATCTGCAAAAAAGCCACTGGATGATCAAATAAACATTTTCACATGTCAGTTTCTCCGGCGATTGAACAGGTCAGCCAGTAAATAAAAGGATACGTATTTGCAATAGCTCCTTTGGACTTACCTGCATGGCGGTAACACTTACCTGAGAAGTTTTATGCTTCTCAAGACAGGGTAACACGTTCAGTTTCTTACATCACATCAGATTATTTAAACGTAGTTTCTTTCCTGTGGTTTTGGGGTTTTTTAAGGATGACTTTTTGCTTTTCAAGGATAGATTACAGTTCCTTTTATTTGGGAAGATCCCTTTCAAATCGGCATAGAAATTACCAAATGATCAAATAAATGTTCGTCGGTTTGTAGCTGTCTCCAGTGATTAAGTTGTATAGACAGAGAAAGAAAAATCAGCGAAGAAGTTGCTTTCTTTTCAATATAAGAAGTACCTCTTGAAGACTTACCTTGCCAGTGATGTTCACTTCTCTGTTCTTGATGCATATTATATTCCTTACCTCAGATCATATAATTTTGTTCATTTCTTATGGATCTGTTACTTTCTTAAGCTTGCCATAAACCAGATTCTATAGCTTTCCAAGACAAATCTTCCAAGGTCTTTATTGCTGCCAGTTTTGCTGTAGTTTTCTACCCTGTATATATACGTATATGTTTGTAGGCCAGGGTATTATCTTCCCTCGGGAATTATCCACATCAGCATCTCTGAATCAATTCCTACCAAAGTTCTCAAAGCAATTTCACAGCATAAGAAAAACAGAGAAAAACAGTTAAAACAATCATATAGAGAAAAACAATTTCAAATGCAATACAGATACCGACTAGGATTTATTTATTTTTAAGTATTATTTTCCCATTTGTAAGCAAGCCTTGACAAAGTAATATTTAGGAAGCCAAGCAAATAAATGAACTGACAGGGTGTGGCCTTTAGAGACTCAATTGCTCACCTCGAACTCTGGAGTGCTTCATCTCAGTCCCCTTCAGAATATGCCATTTCTTGCGCTAGAACTGATAGATGTTTCCTACCTCTCCAATGGAAGTCCTGCTCTTGTTGTTCTTGAATTAGAAAAGAAGCCCAACTTAATTTATTATCCCATATATTATTGAAATCATTCAACCTCCACCCATTCATTGGTGGGACATACGAGCAGTAGCGCTGTTTGAAGCTTGACCAGTCTTCTCTTTGAGTGTCCCTAATATCAGACATATAAACAAGATGCAGATAGGTAGCCGTGTTGGTCTGCCATAGTCAAAACAAAATAAAAAAATTCCTTCCAGTAGCACCTTAAGGACCAACTAAGTTAGTTCTAGGTATGAGCTTTCGTGTGCATGCACACTTCTTCAGATACACACTTTAAGGTGCTACTGGAAGGAATTTTTTTATTTTATATAAACAAGAAAACAGGAGTCTTAAACAGGCAAGGTGAAGTTTTAAGCTGTCGTATGTTACGGATTTTTACTCCTTGGATTCATTTTCTTTTGTTTCCTCCTATTTTCTTTCCCCAAACTTTCCCTCCATTGAACTTACATTTCTTACATTATGCTAGACCTCTGGTTACAAAATTGTTTCTTGATCCTCCAGATATCTTTGTGGTGGTGTCTTTGAAGAATGGGCAGATTACAGTTCTGTTTAATGCAGAAAATCCCCTTTCCAATCTGCAGAGAAGTTACTAAATGGTCAAACAAGTATGTACATGTCATAGATTTCTCCAGTAAGGAAAAATGACCAATACAAGTTACCTCTCTTAGACCTACCTGCATGCTGGCAATGGCCATCTGTGATGTTTTCTGCTTCTCTTCTTAAAGCAGTGCAGCACCTTTCATTTCTTCGGTCACATATTAGTTCTTAATTGTTTCTTTCTTCCTTGATCCTACTGAAAACAAGGCTTTTCATTAAGCTTTTAACCTCTTTTTTCAAGAATAGACGGATTATAGATCTTTTTAAATTGGAATGCCCATTTCAAATCTGCAAAAAAGCCACTGGATGATCAAATAAACATTTTCACATTGTCAGTTTCTCCGGCGATCGAACAGGTCAGCCAGCAAATAAAAGGATACGTATTTGCAATAGCTCCTTTGGACTTACCTGTATGGCGGTAACACTTACCTGAGAAGTTTTATGCTTCTCAAGACAGGGTAACACGTTCAGTTTCTTACATCACATCAGATTATTTAAACGTAGTTTCTTTCCTGTGGTTTTGGGTTTTTTTAAGGATGACTTTTTGCTTTTCAAGGATAGATTACAGTTCCTTTTATTTGGGAAGATCCCTTTCAAATCGGCATAGAAATTACCAAATGATCAAATAAATGTTCATCGGTTTGTAGCTGTCTCCAGTGATTAAGTTGTATAGACAGAGAAAGAAAAATCAGCGAAGAAGTTGCTTTCTTTTCAATATAAGAAGTACCTCTTGAAGACTTACCTTGCCAGTGATGTTCACTTCTCTGTTCTTGATGCATATTATATTCCTTACCTCATATCATATAATTTTGTTCATTTCTTATGGATCTGTTACTTTCTTAAGCTTGCCATAAACCAGATTCTATAGCTTTCCAAGACAAATCTTCCAAGGTCTTTATTGCTGCCAGTTTTGCTGTAGTTTTCTACCCTGTATATATACGTATATGTTTGTAGGCCAGGGTATTATCTTCCCTCGGGAATTATCCACATCAGCATCTCTGAATCAATTCCTACCAAAGTTCTCAAAGCAATTTCACAGCATAAGAAAAACAGAGAAAAACAGTTAAAACAATCATATAGAGAAAAACAATTTCAAATGCAATACAGATACCGACTAGGATTTATTTATTTTTAAGTATTATTTTCCCATTTGTAAGCAAGCCTTGACAAAGTAATATTTAGGAAGCCAAGCAAATAAATGAACTGACAGGGTGTGGCCTTTAGAGACTCAATTGCTCACCTCGAACTCTGGAGTGCTTCATCTCAGTCCCCTTCAGAATATGCCATTTCTTGCGCTAGAACTGATAGATGTTTCCTACCTCTCCAATGGAAGTCCTGCTCTTGTTGTTCTTGAATTAGAAAAGAAGCCCAACTTAATTTATTATCCCATATATTATTGAAATCATTCAACCTCCACCCATTCATTGGTGGGACATACGAGCAGTAGCGTTGTTTGAAGCTTGACCAGTCTTCTCTCTGAGTGTCCCTAATATCAGACATATAAACAAGAAATCAGGAGTCTTAAACAGGCAAGGTGAAGTTATAAGCTGTCGTGTGTTACGTATTTTTACTCCTTGGATTCATTTTCTTTTGTTTCCTCCTACTTTGTTTCCCCAAACTTTCCCTCCATTGAACTTACATTTCTTGCATTATTCCACACCTCTGGTTACAAAATTGTTTCTTGATCCTACAGATATCTTTGTGATGGTGTCTTTGAAGAATGGGCAGATTACAGTTCTGTTTAATGCAGAAAATCCCCTTTCCAATCTGCAGAGAAGTTACTAAATGGTCAAACAAGTATGTACATGTCATAGATTTCTCCAGTAAGGAAAAATGACCAATACAAGTTACCTCTCTTAGACCTACCTGCATGCTGGCAATGGCCATCTGTGATGTTTTCTGCTTCTCTTCTTAAAGCAGTGCAGCACCTTTCATTTCTTCGGTCACATATTAGTTCTTAATTGTTTCTTTCTTCCTTGATCCTACTGAAAACAAGGCTTTTCATTAAGCTTTTAACCTCTTTTTGTCAAGAATAGACAAATTATAGACCTTTTTAAATTGGAACGTCCATTTCAAATCTGCAAAAAAGCCACTGGATGAGCAAATAAACATTTTCACAATGTCAGTTTCTCCGGTGATTAACCAGGTCAGCCAGCAAACAAAAGGGTATGTATTTGCAATAGCTCCTTTGGACTTACGTGCACTTACCTGAGAAGTTTTATGCTTCTCAAGACAGGGCAACACGTTCAGTTTCTTACATCATATCAGATTATTTAAACATAGTTTCTTTCCTGTGGCTTTTTTTTTTTAAGGATGACTTTTTGCTTTCCAAAGCTCGTTGAAGGATAGATTACAATTCCTTTTCAAATCTGCATAGAAATTACCAAATTTCCAAGACAAATCCTCAAAGGTCTGTATTGCTGCCAGTTTTGCTGTAGTTTTCTACCCTGTATATATACGTATATGTTTGTAGGACATGGTATTATCTTCCTTGGGGAATTATCCACATCAACATCTCTGAATCAATTCCTACGAAAGTTCTCAAAGCAATTTCACAGCATAACAAAAACATATAGAAAAACAGTTAAAACAATTGTATATAGAAAAACAATTTCAAATCCAACACAGATACCGACTATGATTTCTTTATTTTTAAGTATTATTTTCCCCTTTGTAAACCCTTGGCTGTGGCACACAGGATGGGGGTGGGGCTTCCTGCCAGTAGACGGGACCGTTTTCTTGATCTTATTTGCTGCCTGCACAGCACTGCTAGGGGTGCTCCTCACTGTACACCTCAGCATGTGGGGAAGGGAGGTATCACCATGCTCAGTTGCCATAGCAGGAGACATGATAGTGTAAGCAGCGTGTGAGGACAAGCAATTACCAGCTACTCGACAATGTAACACTGTGGTAGCAAGCTGAATTCTAAAGTTGGGTAACTACACTAAAGTCTAACAGACAAAACCAGCAACCTACTGCACACTTGCCGCTAAAGGAGATACTGAAAAGCAAGCAAAATTATATTTATACACAACAGTAGCCGCAAGGCTATTGATTGTGAAAAATTGGAAAAGTGGTGTTATACCAACAAAAACAGAGTGGCTTGCCAAATTATTGGAGTATTACAATATATCCAAAACAATAGGAGAAATTGGAAGGATCTCAAAAGAGAAGATAGACAGGGACTGGAAAGTGTTTAAAGGATACTTGCAAAACCATATTGAAAAATCAGAACTCCTGTTAGAATAAACAAGTTCCATTTTAAATACTGAAATACTAAATAAGATGGATATCAATGTGTAATAGAAAAAGAAGCAGAAAACTGGGTTAAAGGTGTGTGAAAGAAAGTAATAGAAGTGGAAAGAAATTGCAATTGAGTAGATTTGAAGTCTAACACAAAGGTGGGGTAAGGGATGGTGGGAAAAGAAAATATCTGTGGGATTGAGTGTAAGTATGTTTGAACATTTTTAAGGATTGTATGAAATGTATGTTTGTATGCTTGTATATGTTTCTATGCGTGTATATTCGTAATATGTGTGTATTAATGCCGAATTATTTTAATAATAAAAACTTTTCAAAATAAAATTAAATAAAAGTAGGCACTGCAAAAAAAAGAAAAAAAGAAAAGCAAGCAAAATAACATGCCAGATTCCCGCAAACTCGACGCTTGAAGCCAAAACTGCGCCACCCAAGCCGTGTGCTGGTGGCCAGAACCGTAGGCCACCAAGAAGCAGACCATGCAAAGCAATTGGTCAAGAATGAATGGAGTGGTTAATATATCCTAATAACAGCAAGCAGACTTAACATGGACACTGGTACCAGAGCCTGCAATAAACCCAGATGCCAACTTTGCTGCCACATACACCCAGACAACACCATCACTGGACCCAACAACATCAAACATACCATCTCAGGCCTATTTAATTGCTCATCTTCTAACATTGTGTATGACATCAAATGCCAGCAGTGCCCTTCAGCTCTCTATATTGGGCCAACAGGCCAACCCTATGCCAAAGGATAAAAGGTAAAGAGACCCCTAACCATTAGGTCCAGTCGTGACCAACTCTGGGGCTGCGGTGCTCATCTTGCTTTATTGGCTGAGCCTAGGACTTGCCGATCAGAAGGTCGGCGGTTCGAATCCCCGTGACGGGGTGAGCTCCTGTTGCTCGGTCCCTGCTCCTGCCAACCTAGCAGTTCGAAAGCACATCAAAGTGCAAGTAGATAAATAGGTACCACTCTGGCGGGAAGGTAAACGGCGTTTCTGTGCGCTGCTCTGGTTCACCAGAAGCGGCTTAGTCATGCTGGCCACATGACCTGGAAGCTGTCTGCGGACAAACACTGGCTCCCTCGGCCAATAAAGCGAGATGAGCGCCACAACCCCAGAGTCGGTCACAACTGGACCTAATGGTCAGGGGTCCCTTTACCTTTTAAGGTGCTACTGAACATTTTTTAAATTTTTAAATATATCCTAATAATTAAGAGACAGCGACCTGCTAAGTATGTGCAAAATCAGCAGCAAGAAATGTACCCCCAAGGCCAAATGGCAACAGTAGAAACTGTAGGCCAAGGGTGGGAGGGAAAGGACTGTACTGGTGCTGGGAGGAGACCCCAGCAGACCCTCTGGATCCCAGAAAACCACCCCCACAAGCGGCGTCAGTCGCGGAAGGCCTGAGTAGGCTCAGAAGTAGACTGTATGGCCCCAATTCCCACCTGATGCTGGGGGGGGGTGGCTGCCGGCGCAGGAGGCCTAAGAAGGCCTGAAGCCAGGGGGGTGGAAGAAAAACCCCACCCCATCCTCGCCGCCCCAAGTGAGCCTAGGCTGAGTCACATCGGCCCCTTATGCTGGCCCTTGCCCCACCCCCAGCCGGCTGCCCATAGGCCTGCTGAGATGGGGGCAGGGCAATGGCCTCCCTGGAACAAAGGTGGGGGGCTCACCTGCCTCAGGAACCCGCACGGTGTCACAAGGGAGGGGGTGAGCGGAAATTATTTCCTCCCATTTTGTTTTCCCAAACTTTTCCTCCATTGAAGCAGCATCCATCTGCTCCCATGAGATCCTTCCTCCTCCACTACGTCACTGAAACTGCCCACTGAGCTTGACCCATCACCAAGAGAACAATGAGTGCATCATAGTAGAAGTTACATCACAATCACCCTATCACATGGGATTAGTGGGAGGCCAGCTGCCATCCCCTTTGACAAATGGAGCTGGCTGGCCTCTCTTACAACCTTTCTATACCAGTTCAGTCTTGGGAAATGTAATTTTGTGAGGGTGGTGAAGACTAGGGCTTTTTTCCCCAGCTGGAACTCACTGGAACTGAGTTCTGGCACCTCTTAACCGTTGCTATAGGAATGGTGCCTGTAGCTGTGCTACAAAATGTTCAACAACTTTGGCACTCCTAGGGTTGTCCGTCCCAAAAAGGTGAAAGTTCCTGCAACTATTTTTCTAGGGGAAAAGCACTGGTGAAGACTTCATTAGGTCACACACGCATCATAGTAGAAGTTTCATCACAATCCACAGTTCCCAAGATTCCATACAGAGAGAGAACCATGTGAAGCCTATAGGATGAGGTGAGAACCTTGAGTCCACAGCCTGTGTGATGGAATCCACTGAGAGCAGTCAAGGACAAGATTCCTTGTTTTCCTAGAGTGGACATGCAAGGGAATGTTTGGTCCAGCCAGTCGAAACTTCCTGTTACACCTGGCTGGAGCATCCCTCCTTGCATGTGATTAGTGGGTGGGCATGACCTTTCCAGACCTGGTAAAAGGACAAAGCACGCTGCCACTCTCTCACTCTTTTTGACCTCCTTCTTCGTTTGACCAGGTTTTAGCTAGGACTGCTCTGCTAGCTAGCAGAGGCAGTGGAATTATTCCCCCATATGGGGTAGATCCACACATACATATTTGGAACTAAGTCTGCCTTCAGGGATCCAGCTGTGAACTGATGTAAATAAACTTCTTTTATTGACTTTGAATAAGATTGTGGCGTTTTTATTCTTTTAAGAGGGATTCAAGGGATTTTGCCAGGAATGCACAATTCAATCTGAGACAGACTGAACTGTATAATAATAATAATAATAATAATAATAATAATAATAATAATAATAATTTTTTATTTATACCCCGCCCTCCCCAGCCAAGGCCGGGCTCAGAGCGGCTTACAAACAATAATAAAAACAAGAAGAATGATTACAACTTAAAAACAAAAATAAAATACAACATTAAAATAATGGAACATTAAAATATTAAAATGTAGCCTCATCGCAGGAGGAGAAGGAAAAGAAGAGAGAGAGAGAGAGAGAGAGAGAGAGAAGGAATCAAATTGGCTCCGAGCCAAAGGCCAGGCGGAACAACTCTGTCTTACAGGCCCTGCGGAAAGAAATCAGATCCTGCAGGGCCCTGGTCTCATGAGGCAGAGCGTTCCACCAGACCGGAGCCAGAGTTGAAAAGGCCCTGGCTCTGGTTGAAGCCAATCTAACTTCCTTAGGGCCCGGGACCACTAGGGTGTTGCTATTTATGGACCTTGAGGCTCTCCATGGGGCATACCGGGAGAGGCGGTCCTGTAGGTACGAGGGTCCTAGGCCGTGAAGGGCTTTAAAGGTCAAAACCAGCACCTTAAATCTGACCCTGTACTCCACCGGGAGCCAGTGCAGCTTGAAAAGCACTGGGTGAATATGCTCCCATGGCAGAGACCCCGTGAGGAGCCTCGCTGCAGCATTCTGCACCCGCTGGAGTTTCTGGGACAGCTTCAAGGGCAGCCCCGCGTAGAGCGAATTACAGTAGTCAAGCCTGGAGATGACCGTCGCATGGATCACTGTGGCCAAGTCGGGGCGGGAAAGGTAAGGGACCAACTGCTTGATGCGGCGAAGGTGGAGAAGCTTCACACGAGCTTGCAACCAGCTATCTGTTGTGCATGTAAAAGGGGAATGTAAACTCTGCTAAGTAAAGAAGCTTGCTAACGCAAGTTAGGAAAGATATTAATAAACAATATATCCGCTCCTGCCACCCTGAACATTCCCACACAGCCTGCCAGACCTCCCCATTTAGACCAAGCCACACTCCCCTGCCAATCACCTAACATCATATACGATGGGTGCCTGTATTTTCATGTGCCTGGTAATCAATATTATTCCACCACTATCAAATCACTGGCTGTATCCCCCTCACCCAGCCTCTTTAACCAACACAGCATGCCTCCAGGCTTGCAGCATTTTGTGGGAGGGATTCACGCACATATACTGGGAAATTCAGGTTTGTGCAATTCAAGTGCTCTGCCTGCACAACAAATCCATTTAAAGAAAAGAAAGCACGGTTAGGAAAATGGGTGGGAAATGTACTGAAAAGTGTAGGGTGGGGAAAAAAAGATTAATGAAAAGATGTACAAACACCACATGGGCAAATCAGGTTGAATTCAGGATGAATGTTCATTGTCCTGTAACTTCTCTGCAAGCACATCAGGGTGAATGCTCAACAAACAGATCGCCTGGAGGAACCTACTGTTACTTCCTGCCTCCATTTCTGGTGGTCTTTATCTTGGTCATTTTTGCTGTTGCCTGGCCTCTCCTTCCAATTTGTGTGCCATTCAAGAAATTCCACTTTCTGCCTCATAACTCCAATTTCAACATCACCAAAGCACAAGTCCCCCCCCAGCAGATTTTTATTAGCCTGAAATATTTTCTGGTCAGAAGTAGTGGAATCTAGCTGGTTTTGAAGTCTATGTCTAGTCCCCAAACCCAGCTCTGCAACACCACTTGCATCATTTTCCTCCAGCCATGATAGATTTCCACTTTTCTGCCTTACACAGCAATCTGGTTGCACCTATTATCTTTCTCTTCGTAGAAACTCTGTCGTGCCAAAGATCTAATTGAGCCATAAACTGTTTCCAGTTGACAGAAGCATGGCAGGTTTCTTGTGTTCCTCTTCCTCCGCTGAATTTAATTAGGAACTGCGTGTATATTGCACTCAAAAAATTTGAACACATTTAACAATGGAGCAAAATGCTCTGGTGTTCTCTCTTTTGGCACTTCTATTGTGCTCTTCAGCAGTGCTTTACAATGGTACCTCGGGTTACATACGCTTCAGGTTACAGACTCCGCTAACCCAGAAATAGTACCTTGGGTTAAGAACTTTGCTTCAGGATGAGAACAGAAATCGCACAGCGGAGGTGTGGCAGCAGTGGGAGGCCCCAGTAGCTGAAGTGGTGCTTCAGGTTAAGAACAGTTTCAGGTTAAGTTCAGACCTCCAGAACAAATTAAGTACTTAACCCAAGGTACCACTGTATTTCTATTTTTTTTAAAGGTGCTGGTACACACCATGTCCCCCTCTCCCTCCCCATTGCAACACTGTTTTCCTACTTGCCCCCCACCCCACAACCCCCTCCCCCACTTTCTCGCTTCCTGCCCCCGACACCTTAGCCTGACGCCACTTCCTCTGCTGCTGCTTCTTTTTTAAAAAAATAATAATTTTTATTAAGTTTACATTTACCAAATTAAACATATCAAACCATTTAATCCAAATTATAACAATACACATCATATAATCCAATTATTTCCCAATTGTAATTTTTTTGTTGGGGGTACCCATGCTTCTTGATTTCCATTCGAGCGGGCAATCGCCATCTTGTCATTCCGATGAAATACAGTCTAAAAGCGCGCTCGTTAACTTTCCAGACCTGTTGCATCGTAAATTAGTCTTTTCCAGGAGGGCTGCCCCTTCCAGTTCACAGTCCCATCCAGATAACAAATCTTCGGCTCGCCCTCCCTAAGACCAAACTCCCTGCAACAGATGTCTGTCCTTCTGTATCAAATCTCAATTCTAACTGCGTCACAAAAAGAACCTTTGTTTTTCCAAGTCCTTCACAGAATAAAACCTTTGAATTCATATTATTTTCCCCCACACAGCTCATTTTTAACCCCATTTGCCAATTAGTTATTGTGACAGATCTTCTAAGGGGGGGGGGTTATTAGGTAATCACATGAAACAAA
This sequence comes from Podarcis erhardii, assembly GCF_964252035.2. Lineage (NCBI taxonomy): Eukaryota > Metazoa > Chordata > Lepidosauria > Squamata > Lacertidae > Podarcis > Podarcis erhardii. Next base: position 31,590,456 of record NC_138515.1, on the reverse strand, counting down.
AAATAAAAGGTCGTTCCCCCCCCCTTCCATTCCGTTGCCTTCCACATACCAGCATGTCTGTAGTACTTTGATGTAATCTTCCATCTCCATCTTCTTCCTTTCAGTGGCAAAATTATTAGCAGATAAAACCTCCTGCCTCTCTCAAAGCATGTGCGTTAGCTTTCTCCAAATTTTTCATTTTAAGTAACGCAACTAGTTTCGCTCCTGCAAGCATCTTCGGAGGAGTGCCGAGACCCGCCGAGGGTTATGCACCCAGAGCCTCGCACCCCCTCCTTCTTCCGAACTCGGGGGTGGTTTATGGCAACCGCAGGTGAAAACTGTGTCTCTCCATTCCCTGATTTACTCCCCATAATCAGCCTCAAATTACCTCTTGTGGGCTGGATAGATGTTATTATCCGCCATCTTCCAAAGTGCCCCTAGTGGCCCCCACCTCTGCCGCTTCTTGCTGCAACAGGCATGGCCTCCTGGAGGCAGTTTCTTTTATTATTATTATTATTATTATTATTATTATTATTATTACCCCGCCCATCTGGCTGGGCTTCCCCAACCACTCTGGGCAGCATCCAACAAAATATTAAAATACAGTAATGCATCAAACATTAAAAGCTTCTCTCAACAGGGCTGCCTTCAGATGTCTTCTAAAAGTCTGGTAGTTGTTGTTCTCTTTGACATCTGGTGGGAGGGCGTTCCACAGGGCAGGTGCCACCACCAAGAAGGCCCTCTGTCTGGTTCCCTGTAACTTAGCTTCTCGCAGCGATGGAACCGCCAGAAGGCCCTTGGTGATGGACCTCAGTGTCCAGGCTGGATGATGGGGGTGGAGACACTCCTTCATATATACTGTTGGTTTGTTTGTTGCTTTTAAATTACGCTATATCATACTTACATCTGTACAACATAAACTTAAATTCACTGTTGTCAAAAACTGAATCGTCGAAAATCACATAAAGTACAAACACTTTAACAATAAATTTTCTTCCAAAGCATCTGGCCTCCTGTCCTTTTCATGTTTCATTCATTTTAAACCTGTTGCATAAACTTGTCTACTTGTCTGGTCATAAAGTAAAGATATCTAGGTCGTTTTCCTTTTGCATGAATTCTTTACTGGAGAGCCAGTGTGGTGTAGTGGTTAAGAGCAGTAGTCTCGTAATCTGGGGAACCAGGTTTGCGTCTCCGCTCCTCCACCTGCAGCTGCTGGGTGACCTTGGGCTAGTCACACTTCTCTGAAGTCTCTCAGCCCCACTCACCTCACAGAGTGTTTGTTGTGGGGCAGGAAGGGAAAGGAGAATGTTAGCCGCTTTGAGACTCCTTCGGGTAGTGATAAAGCGGGATATCAAATCCAAACTCTTCTTCTTCTTCTTTATAGAGGTTGTTCGAGGGCTGTTACCGAGTTTAAATGATAGCAACTGTTCTTGAGGTAATTTTTGAAAACTTCCCAATTTGAAATAAACGCCTGCTTAGGCTTGTCTTTGATCTTTTCAGAAAGATTATCCAGTTCGGCATATTCTACCTCCCGGAGGCAGTTTGGCACGACCCTTTTACAATTGCCAAAATGCCTTCCAAGGCAAATGTGGAAATGTCACACCATGGCACCTCTGTGCTTTGGCAATCGTAAAAGGGCCAAGCCCAAATGCTTCCGCCTTGCTGGAGGAGGAGCAGGGGGGAGTGGGGGGGAGAGGTGCAAGGGAGGAGGGAACGGATGGGTGGGCCAGTGTCAGCGGAGGCAGGGGGGCAGAAAAGGTAGTGGTACAGTATTGTGGGATGTCGAGTACAAGATTCCTACAGTGGACATGTTAGGGTTGTTGCTTTTTAATTCATTTTTATTAAATTTTCCGCTTTAACAATCCAATCCAATCACATTAAATATTCCAAATTATACATATACATATCAAATAATCTGAATATTCTGCCAAATTATAAGATTTTAATAGGACTTCCCATGCTTCAAGTTCAGAGGGTTCTGATCATCTCATACTTCTACTGCTTTTCACAGTCACTTCCAATGGTTCCTCTAATTCTTTCTGTTGTTAACCTTCCTTCTTTCACAGCCTCTGAGTTGTTCCCACAAGCGAGTTAAAACAAGCAATGATGTGTTTCTGTGTGGATTTTATGTCTACGATTCCCCTCTATAAGCATCACTTCACACGCTGGTGTTTGTGTCGAATCAATCCAAAGGTCTTTTCGCTGCTTGCAGCCGCCATCTTCACTCAGTTCCGATGAAATCAAGTCTAAGCGTCTGCTCAGTAATTTTCCCAGACCGGTGGCATCAAACATTAGCCTTTCCAGAGGAGATTTCCAAATCAAACTGGAAATACAAATATAATGACATATTAAAGGCTCACCTAGGGGATGTTTTATGTAGTTTTTCAATTTCATTGTTCTGTATGGGACAATGACAATAAAGATATCTATCCATCTATCTATCTATTTTGTACTACTCAGAAGACTTCCTGTTTCCTCCTGAGCTGGGACAGACTTCCACTACATGTGACTTGAAGAGGGTCTGGTCTGTTGTACTAGCATGGAGGAGCACACAGTCTCCATGTTCTGATCAGTGTGTCTTCTCCATTTTGTATGTTGCTGTGTGTTTGGAGAAGTGACTGCTTAGTCGCGGTCACTTGGGACTAACTTCTTTATGGAATAGTTCTAGCTGTTATGTAACCTAAGCCTGCCTTCAGGGATATGTCTGTGAACCTGAATGAATTGGTGACTAAACTACTTTTATATTAACATTAATCAGATTCTTGTGTTTATTCTTTTTAAGAGGGATTAGAAGGGATGTCACCAGGAAGGAACCTTTAATAGTAAGGCTCAGATGAGTCAGCAACAAGCTGATCACTGCGTAATTTAAAAGGGGGGGGGGGTTGTTTGGAACTCTGCTAGAATATGGAACTTGCCAACGCAAGTTAGGAAGGATGTCATTAAATAATATATCCTCTCCTGCCTCCCTAATCATCCCCACAAGTATTTCCAGTTTCCTATTGAGAAAATGCTTTTAATTGTCAATAAGGAAGCGCCAGAGGGTCAAATACCTTCAATGCTGTACAATAAAATTCCTATTTACTTCAATCAGAGATTATCAAACTATGGCCCTTGGACTACCAATAGTCCATGATCTTCATTCAGATGGTCTGTGGAAAGCTTGCAGAATAGTCAAGAAAATATGTGCATGGCCCTGAAGTTGATTTCCCACCCTAATGACTGAGACTGAGGCTGTTTTGACCAGGGCAAGATTAACAAACAGACAAACAGAGCCTTGGCTTGGGCCTGTGATTTTCATAATACAGTGCTAATGCAAGTCTAGAAATGTATTTGTCAAACGAATCTTTCTAAGCAGCCTGGGTCTAGGACCCTTGATATTCATGGTACAGCAATCGTTTTTATGAGGACTGATGCTTATTATTTCTCTCCATCCATTGCATTAGAAAGGAAAGCCTACTGTGATTAAAATACAAATCAAGTATCTGCTTTGGTTTGTAAAAGGGCAACAAAATTAAGTGGTGCTTCAACATCTCCAGCCATTTTCAAGTGGTCTGCTGGGGAGAAAGCCTGAGAACCACAAATTTAGATGATGTCTTCAAAATATGTAAAAGTAAAGTACAATTCAGATGTTTGAGCGGTGGGTACACAAACTCTGTCATTTATTTATCGACCTAGAGTCTAATCTCAAAACGATTATTTTGCCAGAATGTCATCAACCACATACAAGGAGGATAACCCCAAGGTTTGTAAAATGAAATGAAAACTTTCAAAGAGAAAAACCGAAGAGGAGAAACAGCCCAGAACAGCCAAATGAAGACTGGGCATGCTTAATGGCCACAGAATGCATACACTGTTACTTAAGAAAACACGTCTCTGTTTGAGACTCTGTCCTGCTATGTGATGCCCAAAATCTTCCTGACGAAGAACATGTGGAAGTTGCATTGCTTTTGGCAGTTGTATGTTGCGCTGTGGGTTAACCACAGAGACTAGGACTTGCTGATCAGAAGGTCGGCGGTTCGAATCCCCACGACGGGGTGAGCTCCCATTGCTCGGTCCCTGCTCCTCCCAACCTAGCAGTTCAAAAGCACGTCAAAGTGCAAGTAGATAAATAGGTACCGCTCCGGCGGGAAGGTAAACGGCGTTTCCGTGCGCTGCTCTGGTTCGTCAGAAGTGGCTTAGTTATGCTGGTGACATGACCCGGAAGCTGTACGCCGGCTCCCTCGGCCAATAAAGCGAGATGAGCGTCACCACCCAAGTCGGTCACGACTGGACCTAATGGTCAGGGGTCCCCTTTAGCTTTACCTATGTTGCCCACGACTCATTTCAATAAATCAGCATGCTCATTGTGCAACCCTGGGACACAGTCAGGAGAGTAGGGTAAAGTAAAGGTAAAGGGACCCCTGACCATTAGGTCCAGTTGTGACCGACTCTGGGGTTGCGGCGCTCATCTCGCTTTATTGGCTGAGAGAGCCGGCGTACAGCTTCCGGGTCATTTCGCCAGCATGACTAAGCCACTTCTGGCGAACCAGAGCAGCGCACAGAAACACCGTTTACCTTCCCACTGGAGCGGTACCTATTTATCTACTCGCACTTTGACGTGCTTTTGAACTGCTAGGTTGGCAGGAGCAGGGACCGAGCAATGGGAGTTCATCCCGTCACGGGGATTCGAACCACCAACCTTCTGTTCGGCAAGTCCTAGGCTCTGTGGCTTAACCCACAGTGCCATAATATATATTTATCAGGGTAAAGAGGCGAGTTTTCACCAAACTCAGGGTTTGTCTACTTGAGAGTAAGCTACGCGGAACTCAGTAGAACTTACTTTCAAGTGAACACAACTAGGAGAGTTGTGATGTGTGCAAGTGTGTGATGGAGAACCATTGTGAAGGTTAAATGGAATTAATAGAACATCTGAGGAGGGAATCTAATTAAAGACCTCTTATTCCTGTGATTTCTGTTGTGAGTCTCCTTCAACACCTTTATGCTACAATAATGGCAGGCAACATCTACCCAGAGAGCGTCTTCTCAGTTCAATAAGAGTGTTTTCAAAGCCACAGTGGCTCTTGTGAGCAAGGGAAGTAATGGGACAAAATAGAAAGAGATAAAAAGAAACCTTTTTTTGTCGCTTTCCTCCTGCTTTTCTTTAGCAGGGATAATTAGAAAAGTGAATTTCATCGAATACAGGGCTCATGCATGCAGGAGGGGGGCTGGAAACAGAAAAAAGAAACAATCCAATTCTCGGTAGGCCATTATAAAAAGAAACGGCACAGCACTCTAGTCTGAAGAACGGCCTCTTGACTGAACATTTTCTTCCTTCTAATTTCCCCTTAAGTGGCAAAGAAGGAATTCTGAATCCACCACTGGCTTCACAGGCAGACAGATGAGTTAGTAAAATGCTGCAGTCTTCAAAGTTTTTGTTTCCCTCAAGGAAGGAAGCGAAATTAGTGGGATGGAAGACGAAGGTAGGCCGTTCCACAGTACATGCTGGATACTATATGAAACCCTTTTAGGACAATTTGCTGCTTTTACCACTGAATTGATTCTGTGTCAACTGAGTGTTTCAATGGGCTGGAAATATGCCCCCTTCCCAAAAAATATGCCCCCTTCCCAAAAAAAACCAATACTTGGACTGTGCAAATATTCACATTTTTAAATTTCATTTTGAGCATTATATATTTGCCCTAGCAGCTGCCCATTAGAAATCACACTGGTGAGAAACCAGAGGTATGTAGTGGTTGTACCTTCTTGAAAAGAGAATACTGGGCTAGATTAGCCTGATAAAGCACAACAATTCATTTCATATCTCCATATATGAGTCAGGAAATTACTTATAGATCTGATGGGGATGGGGAACTTTTTTCAGCTCAAGGAACACACTGGGGAAAGTTCAGCGTCACACTAAGGTAATTCTTCTGTTAGGGCAAGTGTTTTGGGTTACCAGAAGGAACAATCCATACCCCTCTCCTCAGCTCTCCCATCACCCTACCCCATATGTAGGGAAGTATATAGATGCTAGGGGGTTGTATATTTATTAGATATTATCCTTTGTTCTTCATGTTTGTGAGTTCAGCGGAGTGCATCCCTTTGCAGGCTAAAAGGGAAGCATGGATAGTTAAAGCCGTGGTTTTCCCAGTAGTGATGTTTGGAAGTGAGAGCTGGACCATAAAGAAGGCTGATCGCCGAAGAATTGATGCTTTTGAATTCTGGTGCTGGAGGAGACTCTTGAGAGTCCCATGGACTGCAAGAAGATCAAACGCATCCATTCTGAAAGAAATCAGCCCTGAGTGCTCACTGGAAGGACAGATCGTGAAGCTGAGGCTCCAATACTTTGGCCACCTCATGAGAAGAGAAGACTCCCTGGAAAAGACCCTGATGTTGGGAAAGATGGAGGGCACAAGGAGAAGGGGACGACAGAGGACGAGGTGGTTGGACAGTGTTCTCGAAGCTACCACCATGAATTTGACCAAACTGCGGGAGGCAGTGGAGGACAGGAGTGCCTGGCGTGCTCTGGTCCAGGGGGTCACGAAGAGTCGGACACAACTAAACGACTAAACAACAAAATAGATATGGCAGCTTTGTTCAGGCAGGCTTAAAATGGCAATCCAGTTACAAATACATAGTTTAGTCCAGTTTAAAATGAATTCTGAGCGGTGGCTCAGACTTAGCTTATGCTCTTACATTGTTGGAATAAAGTGAAAGAGCAAAGAAGTGCCCAGTCCGGTGAGGAGATTATATGTGGCTATGCCATCAGAAGCAGAAGACATCAAGAAGAGGTGGCAAGAATACACAGAGGAACTATACCAGAAAGAAATGGGTGTCTCGTATACCCCAGGTAGTGTGGTTGCTGACCTTGAGCCAGACATCCTGGAGAGTGAAGTCAAATGGGCCTTAGAAAACACTGCTAATAACAAAGCCAGTGGAAGTGATGATATTCCAGCTGAACTATTTAAAATTTTAAAAGATGATGCTGTCAAGGTGCTACACTCAATATGCCAGCAAATTTGGAAAACTCAGCAGTGGCCAGAGGATTGTAGAAGATCAGTCTACATCCCAATCCCAAAGCAGGGCAGTGCCGAAGAATGCTCCAACTACCGCACAATTGCACTCATTTCACATGCTAGCAAGGTTATGCTTAAAATTCTACAAAGAAGGCTCAAGCAGTATGTGAACCGAGAACTCCCAGAAGTGCAAGCTGGATTTCGAAGGGGCAGAGGAACCAGAGACCAAATTGCAAACATGTGCTGGATTGTGGAGAAAGCTAGAGAGTTCCAGAAAGACATCTACTTCTGCTTCATTAACTATGCAAAAGCCTTTGTGTCGATCACAGCAAACTATGGCAAGTTCTTAAAGAAATGGGAGTGCCTGATCACCTCATCTGTCTCCTGAGAAATCTCTATGTGGGACAAGAAGCTACAGTTAGAACTGGATATGGAACAACTGATTGGTTCAAAACTGGGAAAGGAGTACGGCAAGGCTGTATATTGTCTCCCTGGTTATTTAACTTATACGCAGAATTCATCATGAGAAAGGCTGGACTGGATGAATCCCAAGCCGGAATTAAGATTGCTGGAAGAAATATCAACAACCTCAGATATGCAGATGACACAACCTTGATGGCAGAAAGTGAGGAGGAATTAAAGAACCTTTTAATGAGGGTGAAAGAGGAGAGCGCAAAATATGGTCTAAAGCTCAACATCAAAAAAACGAAGATCATGGCCACTGAGCCCATCACCTCCTGGCAAATAGAAGGGGAAGAAATGGAGGCGGTGAGAGACTTTACCTTTTGGGGCTCAATGATCACTGCAGATGGTGACAGCAGTCACGAAATTAAAAGACGCCTGCTCCTTGGGAGAAAGGTGATGGCAAACCTAGACAGCATCTTAAAAAGCAGAGACATCACCTTGCCAACAAAGGTCCATATAGTTAAAGCCATGGTTTTCCCAGTAGTGATGTATGGAAGTGAGAGCTGGACGATCAAGAAGGCTGATCGCCGAAGAATTGATGCTTTTGAATTATGGTGCTGGAGGAGACTCTTGAGAGTCCCATGGACTACAAGAAGATCAAATCTATCCATTCTGAAGGAAATCAGCCCTGAGTGCTCACTGGAAGGACAGATCGTGAAGTTGAGGCTCCAATACTTTGGCCACCTCATGAGAAGAGAAGACTCCCTGGAAAAGACCCTGATGTTGGGAAAGATGGAGGGCACAAGGAGAAGGGGATGACAGAGGGCGAGGTGGTTGGACAGTGTTCTCGAAGCTACGAACATTACCCTGACCAAACTGCGGGAGGCAGTGGAAGACAGGAGTGCCTGGCGTGCTCTGGTCCATGGGGTCACGAAGAGTCGGTCACGACTAAATGACTAAACAACAACAACAATGCCATCCCATTCTCTGAGTTCTCTCTAGCAAATTTACAAGAAAACTGAGCTTCAGCTCCTATCAAATGCCTATCCAGCAACCATGTATTGTTGGTTTGACTGCATTGTAAAAAAACACAACACAACACCCAATCTCAATTTCTTATGAGGCAATTGCTATCCAGGCAAGCTGCTTCTCTTGCCTCTCACCTCCACACACAACCAACTCTCTTTCTTTGGTCAGAGGAATCTGGGGTGATTTTTGTGACCCATCCTGGGCCTGTTCCCCCAGCGGAGGGCAGTTTTGCCACCTCCTAGGTTGTTGTTTAGTCGTTTAGTCGTGTCCTACTCTTCGTGACCCCCTGGACCAGAGCACGCCAGGCACTCCTGTCTTCCACTGCCTCCCACAGTTTGGTCAAACTCATGCTGGTAGCTTCGAGAACACTGTCCCACCATCTCATCCTCTGTCGTCCTCTTCTCCTTGTGCCCTCAATCTTTCCCGACATCAGGGTCTTTTCCAGGGAGTCTTCTCTTCTCATGAGGTGGCCAAAGTACTGGAGCCTCAGCTTCTCAATCTGTCCTTCCAGTGAGCACTCAGGGCTGATTTCCTTAAGAATGGATGCATTTGATCTTCTTGCAGTCCATGGGACTCTCAAGAGTCTCCTCCAGCACCAGAATTCAAAAGCATCAATTCTTCGGCGATCAGCCTTCTTGATGGTCCAGCTCACACTTCCATACATCCATACCTTCATACATGCATTCCATACCTCCTAGGTACACCCCTGCAAAAAGGCAGAAACACCTGAGGTGCATAGCAGGGCCAGCAAGAAGAAACAGCCCCAGAGTGAGGTCCAGGGGCTAGACAGAGAGACCTAGAGAGAGACATTTTGTCCCCCGAGCCTGCCCACCCCTGGCTGGCATTCCTGCAGAGTTCATCCCTAACCCAACTCTTGCGACTCCATCTTATCCTGGTTTGGAGATCAGAGTAAGAGGTCCGCCAGTAACTGGCAGCGGCAGAGCTGGAAGAGATGAGTGGGAGCACCGAAGCACAGAGGCAGTGAAATGGAAACATGCTCATTTCAATTGCATAGGAGGCTTGAAGAAAATCTCCCTAGAAAACCAATAGCCTGTAATTATTTTAATGAATGTCTCTGCAATTCCCATTACTTCAATTTACTCTCTACCCGGCAAAAAAAGATTTGGCCTAGCTCTGGGATCTGGTTTACCAGGGAGTGAAAATATCCTTTGGTACAAGGCATTTTCTAATGATACTGCTTTGAGAGGGAGACTGAAAATGTGCTTCCTTAACCTCAAATTTCCCTCCCACAGCAGCCTCCTAATGGAATTATTCAAAGCAAGGCTAATCACACATACTATGTGCTCACTGTATGCAACTGGTTTCCATCTAGCTGTCTGAAAACCCCTCCTGTGGATGGTGCAGCTCTTGTTAGCTGCTGGAAGGTTTCTCAGCCCACTTGCAAAAGTCAGTTTCCTTCCTCCCATAGCTTGTGGGGGGAAATGAGGGAGCTGGCTTCTGCCATTCATTGCCAGGTAGCATCTCATCTAGATTACAGCAGTACCATCTACATGGAGCTGCCCTTAGAGATGGTTTGAAATCTTGAACTAGTACAAAAGGCAGAAACCTGGTAGCTCTCTGGTACCAGTTTTCCCTGTTTTGAAATACCTTCCCCAGCCTGTTTCTCGGCTCAACTCAAAGCGCTGGCATGGACTTTCTTTTTGTTGGATGGTTTTAGATGAGTGGCAAAGGATATTTTATTTATTAATTAATTATCCTTCCTCTTCTTACTTGTAATGGTTGTAAGGGGGTTACTTGTGCGTAAATTGCCTTTGGTTTAGTTAGATTGCTTGCCCAACCATGCTTAGGCTCACAGCTCACCCTCCGTGACCTGTTAGTCACTTGCAGAATCCGTCAGTGGGCGTTTCTTGAACCTCTTCCAGCATAAAAGCTGTTTGACGCCAAGCCTCCTCCTATGTTCCCTGCGCGGAACTCGTCTGCGCAAGTAAGGGAAAGGCAGGGGCGTGCCAGCGCTCTCTCCACTGGTTTCTGGTGAAAGGTCTTGGAGCCCTGTCTCCAATTCCTCCATCTCCCTCTCTCCTCTACTGGTGTCACGCTGAAATCCTTCCCCCCTGCTGGTCCCCTCTCCGGCATCGCTCTGGAGCCCTGCCTCCGCCTCTCGCTCTGATGTCAGTTCCCTGACATCCCTTGTGTAAGAATGGGAAAACCTATTTCAGCAGAGTTAAAAATCCACCGTCCGTGCACAGCTTATCCTTAGCAGCTTTGGAGGCAAGGTTGTGTAACCTACTACTCGAACATTTTATGATATCCAGCACTGCTTAGGCAGACTTGGGTTATCTTCCTTCTTGGATCATCTTCCTTCTATGTTTGCCTCTTGACAAAGCAATCACGCTCGGCCTGTTTAAGTCAACAAGAAAATATAAGGTTTACTCACATAAAAGACTTGCCAGGATTCAGACAGATACAGTGATGAAAATCAGATAGAATATCATCCTTAAAAGTTACAAAGGTCCATATCCCAGCTCAAAATGGCGTGCTGCTCCCTTGAAGAGACCTCACAGGCACCTTTCCCATTGTAGGCAAGAAAAAGAGTGTGCAGCGACAGGAAAAAGAAGACAAAGTTTTCTACTGTTCCCCCTTCCGCCACAAAAGTTTAGAGGATGTGACATCATACAATCCCCTGTTTGTGACTCTCTAGCAATGATGCATTTGGGATTAGGCTGCAGATTCTTCCTCACTTTCAGTGTGGATGGAAGAAAACTGACATCAAAAATGGGGAGCCTCAGTTCTGGGGGCCAAATGTAGCCTCTACCTGGCCCTCAGGGCTTTTCCAAGCTCTTCTTCCCTCCCTAGTCACATCCTCTTTCTCTCCAGGCCACAGCTTTACTTCATACTCTCATTGAGTGTTTTGTTTTGTTTTTTGCCCAGCTGGAATGTGTCTCTGAACTCTGGGGATGCCTTTTGCTTGTCGAGATGAAAGACAGAGAAGTGTGTGCAAGACTGTGTGTGGAAACTATGCAAAGGGAAAGCTTGCATTTGTGCCTCTGCCTGGGGCCCTTAGACAGCTGCATAGAGACTGCTCCCTCCAGAGCCAAAACATGTCAAGTATAATTGATTTTATTCAAACAGAAATGAAAGGTGTATGTGTATTAATGGAGGTTTAAAATGGAAAATGGCAAAATGTGTATTTGCTAACATTTGGGTTTTTCCACAGTTGTTTTCTAAAGGGCTCCTTAATGAATAATTGCTGATTGTTTCTACTACTCTAACTGTTGTAACCTTAGATCAAGTGACAAAGGTATTGAGTTCCAAATTTGCCATTTTCAAAGGGTGGTGGCTGGTAGTCTTTCTCTGAGCATGACAGAGAACAGAAGGATGTAAATGAAGCTCTCCTGAAGGGACAGCAAACAATTTATATAAGAATGCATGGAAATATATTACATTGCATTTTTGTATACAGTTTTGTTTCTTATACATCTTTGTTCCTCCCCCCCTTCACTTCCCACCTTTCTTTCTCTGTATCACTTTATTTCTTTATAATTGATTTTTTTCCTATAAAATATTAATACTTTTTTAAAAAATAAAATTGTATACCGCCCTTCATCCACAGACCTCAGTACTGTGTAGACAGTACAGCGCTGGATTCAGTACAGCGGTACCTCAGGTTAAGAAATTAATTTGTTCTGGAGGCCTGTTCTTAACCTGAAACTGTTCTTAACCTGAGGTACCACTTTAGCTAACAGGGCCTCCCGCTGCCACCACGCCACTGGAGCACGATTTCTGTTCTCATCCTGAAGCAAAGTTCTTAACCCAAGGTACTATTTCTGGGTTAGTGAAGTCTATAACCTGAAGCGTCTGTAACCTGAAGTGTCTGTAACCTGAAGTGTCTGTAACCTGAAGCGTCTGTAACCCAAGGTACCACTGTATAAGACAGCTTCTTATGTTTCCATGTCTATTTTTACCAGTTCTGTTTAATATAACGGCCAACAAGTGCAGAGAGGGCAGCTCTCCCCCCCCTTTTATCAATTACACAGGAATGGGGGTTCGGATAGGGGAGGGGTTTCCCCCCCTTTCATCCCTAGCAATTCCACTCCACCCACAAGCAAATATGAGGCTCAGGACAAAAGTTCCCACTGGCAGTCCTGATCAGAATCGGGACCCCCGGTGTCTGAAATTAATTATAAGATGGGGGCAGCAGCGATGTAGCAGAACACAGAACATTTAGCCAGCTCTATAGTTGGGCTGCAAGCCATAAACGCTCCCATGGCTTTGTGTAACATTTTAGTTCTTATGCGGCCCAGCATTATGTATATTTGTTCAGAAGGATGTCCCTCTGAGTTCAGTGATACTTGCTATCGAGCAACTTGGCACTGGATAGAACTCGTGGTGATCACAGAGCACAAAAGAAACGTGCGCACACACTTTGCTTCAGGGTTTTGGCATCGTTTCCAAGACCAGTGCTTTTTTATCAACCTTTGCTGCCTCCAAATGTTAGTTTCTTGGAAGTTTTCCACGGAACATGGTGAGCTTTAAATACACTTATTTTAATTTTCTCTCTCTTTTTAAAACTGTGCTTTTTCACAGCAGCCTCCTGTTGTTTGCTTAGCAACCATTACAGTCACGTTGTCGGAGAAGGAAGGGGGCACACGGAATAATTAGTCGGGCTTTATCTGCTCTGCAGCAGAATTTTAAAAATACAAAAGGTGACGACTGTCACTCTGAACTGCTCCCTCCTGATTCTGAGCAAGAGTTTCTTCAAACTTTGAAGTTATAGGCAACGTGATAAAGAATCAAATTGAACTAGAGAGCACCAAGCCATCTGGCACAAGAGCTGATTGATCTCAAAGGACATCTGCTGAAACTTTGTCGCAGAACCCTTAACTGCTCTTTGTCCTACAAGTTCAGTGCAAATGTGGAGGCCTATGTGTGTCTAAGCCCCAATGAGTCCTGTGGTACTTACACACACACACACACACACACCCCGTGTGTGTTTGCATACAACTGCAGTCTTCTTCTCTGTAGTCTTGGTTTAATAATGGGGCTTCCAACCTGAGCATCGGTTGACTCTGCAGTCTGGACCTCAGAACCAAAAGTTGCAGGCCATGAAAAAGAACTGTTCTCACCCTCCTGGTGTGGCTATGGGGGGGAATTACCACCTGTGGGGCGGGCAGTGTGCTCTTCTCCATTCATATTGGATGGGTTCATCTGAGGGAGGCTCAGATACTGGTGACAACAGAGAGGGCCTTTTCAGTTGTGGCTCCCCATCTGTGAAATGCTCTCTCCATTGAGGTCCGCCGGGCACCTTCACTTACATCTTTTCAGCAGCAGATAAAGACTTACTCTTTTCTCTTTTTCTGTTGGACTCAGATAGTTTTGTTTCCAGACCCTTGATCATATTGGTTGCCCTCCTCTGCACACGTTCTAGCTTGTCAACATCCTTCTTAAATTGTGGTGCCCAGAATTGGGCACAGTATTCCAGTCTGACATTCTGTTGAGACTCTTGTTAAACCATTGGAATTTAAAAAATAAATGGAATTGTTCCTTTTCACTCCAATGGGGAATATGGTACTATAAAATCCAAACAGAGGTGCTTCAGTGGTTTGTGGATTAAGCCTTTGTTTCAATCCCATTAGAGGCAAGGGAAATTGACTAGCACCCACAAATTCAATGCCCACCATTCTCCTAAAGAGGAGAAGCCTAGCATGGAAGACTTGTGTATAGTACACAGATCTGAAAGGGCCACAAAGGGTAAACCACCCAAAAGGTATGCTGAAGAGTTTGCTAAAACAGTCATAGCAGATACAGCTGTTGTTAGTAACTCAGAGAAGGTTTGGGAACGTTCAAACTTCCAAGAGGTCCAAAGTTTAACCTCAGAGGATGCTGAGCCATAGTTAAATGCCATGAAGAGGAACAAGACATGGGAACTAGTTCCAGGCCTGCCCAGACCATAAAAGGTTTACAAAGTTCAGTTATTGCACAAGTTTTCCAGTGTTAATTTTATGCATTTTTTAAAATGACCATGGTATTTAACAATAATATCTTACGTCCTTTAGAGGAGAAATTGTAAATTGTAGAATTTTAAATGCCCATCATCATCCTTAAAGGTAAAGGTACCCCTGCCCGTACGGGCCAGTCTTGCCAGACTCTAGGGTTGTGCGCTCATCTCACTCTATAGGCCGGGAGCCAGCGCTGTCCGCAGACACTTCCGGGTCACGTGGCCAGTGTGACAAGCTGCATCTGGCGAGCCAGCACAGCACACGGAACACTGTTTACCTTCCCGCTGGTAAGCGGTCCCTATTTATCTACTTGCACCCGGGGCTGCTTTCGAACTGCTAGGTTGGCAGGCGCTGGGACCGAACGACGGGAGCGCACCCCGCCACGGGGATTCGAACCGCCGACCATGCGATCGGCAAGTCCTAGGCGCTGAGGTTTTACCCACAGAGCCACCCGCGTCCTCAATCATCATCCTTGGCTTCACTCAATTTTGTTTATAACACTCTTCCATTTTCCTCTAGTTGTGAGGGTGGTGGATTTTCTTCTAGTTTTGATAGTGGTCCTGCCCTCGCATGAAGTCTTGGGTTTGCAATTTTGGGAGAGGGGAGACTACGGCACTGGGGAGAGGGCAGGCTGGTGAGGCCCCCTAGACTTAGAGGCCCGAGTTGCCCTGCCCTTGCATGAAGTGTTGGGTTTGCAATTTTGGGAGAGGGGAGGTTGCCCGCTGGGTAGCGGGCAGGCTGGCGAGGCCCCCTAGATTTAGAGGCCCTAGGATTCAGCCTACTTAGCCTATACATAAATCCAGCACTGGATTTCATTTAACTTTACTACGATGCATTCTAAAAACTCCAAAAGGGAGGGGAGTAGATAACCAACCAAAGTAAGGATTGTAGTAACTGTTGCTAATTGTCTCTTTCTTTTTGTAACAATTTCAAAGCTGCTTGCCCCTTTAAGTTCAAACTTCAAACGAGATGATGCAGCCCCCATATAAAGGCGGTAGGGGGAGAGGCTTGCTGTAGTTTTCTAATGGTTTGCTCCGCTTACAAGGGCAATTTGAACTGTCCAGAGATGTGGCTGAGTCTTCAGTCCCTTGCTGTTCACTGCAGCCAAGCAACAGGACCTCCCTGGAGATAGCAGGCCATAGCAGGCAACAGATTTAAAACTGCCCAACCTACAATGCCTAGGCTGGATACTGTATGCTGGGTAATTTTACAATGGCCTCTTGCTACACAGAGGAGCCAAACTGCTCCAAAACAAAATGCTCACCCAGCGCATTAAGTCCAGGCTCTTGTTGGGGAGGAGGGCAGTCAGTAAATGGAGCTGTGCAGCCAGGCTAGGCCATTGGGGGGCTGAAACACTCGTGGGCCATCAGCCAGTGCCTCTCATGATGGCCCTCTGCCAGTGGCATAGCATGGGCGGCACAGGCGTTGTTGTCCCGGGTGCAAAATTCGTTAGGAACGCAAAATTTCAACACCCGGTGCTGCCTGAATACTGCTATATACTTCCATTGCTAGGCTACATTGAAAATGGCTTCTCTGTGCGAACCACAAAGTGACATCTCCAGAGCACAGAAGAACTCTTCTTTTCTTATCTCGGGGGCTGCGATCTCCTGGGTGACATGGATGTGGTTAGGCTGTTAAATGCACGCGTACTCCATCCCTTTCGCTCCCTCCCACATCCCCTCCTCACTGTCCCAAACGCTGGCAACCCTTGCTATGCCACTGCCCCCTGCCACTGGCTCTGACCAAGGACCTTCCCAAATGTGTCATGAAGCACAATAAATAGTACCACAAATAAACTCACTACAGCTGAAGGATAACCGAGTACCACTTGAGCTGGAAAAGAAAATGGCACACTTATGCACTTGGTTTGTTATGTATATATGTCTATGATTTATATCCCTCCCTTCATGTTCTTATGTTACCTGAAAGAAATTTCACCATTGAGAAACAGCCCTTAGTGCAAACAGACATGCAATCTTTTAGTAATTGAGGTAAGGTTAATACAAGTAAGATAAATATTTTGCCTCAGATAATATACATGCTATGAGGTATTTCGTTACGTATTCATCAACTGTATTTTCAAAAGATCAGTGTTATGTATCTGAAGTTTATTTGGAGCAAATCTCCACCTCACTTATCAGTTAAGAGAATGCAGCTACCAGTATCAGAGGGAAGTTTTGATTTAGTTTATACATGATGCCTAGACCTTTAGCTTTTACGATTAGCATGTTTCTTCTGTGAATACCCCAACATGGGTAATTTTAGGGTCAAAACATAACAAAGACCAATACCACCTACAATCTTAGCAACTAGAGAGATGTGGCATATATTGACTCTAATTGGTTACAAATTGACTCATAGGCTCCTTCCAAATGAACATTTTTAGGGTAATCTAGATTTGAAGATAAAGAGGCCGTCTTTTGTGGAAGAAATGTGTTGATTGTGGGATTTATACACTGAATCATCTGATAGGTTCAGATGGAGAATTTTTGGTATTTTCTATATTGCGGTATAAATATGATATCCTCGTGAGTAACAATAACTTCAGTTACACCTGTCGGCATCTATGTACTACTCGCTTTGAGTTCTTTGGCATCTTCTAAATTGTTGAAAAGAGTAATTGGATCTTCTCAGAAAACCAAAACCACAATTACCATTTATAAATGCTTTTCTGAGCTTTGTAAAGTAGATGTTCAGGAATGTAGAGAGTTGGTGAATAGAGGATTATAATGTGCTATACAACCCAAGCAATGGGAAATTGTTTTACAGTCTGTAGTTTTTAGTTTCTGTAGATTTGAAATTGAGAGTTATCCAGCAAGAATTGCTGTTTCAGATATACTAGACTCTACAACCTTTGTAGAGGAAAGTACTGTATAATAAAGATAGATGCTGAAGATGTTATGTGACATCACAACATCGGGCCCCCAAATTGCTCTCATAAGCTGGTACCTCTGCCTGTCAGCCTAATGGGGGAAGAGATCTTACAAGATGAGCTAGTCAGACTGGGGTTGACAGACTTTATTCAATCTGCTAAGAAACATGAATCCCTCAAAAGCAATCAACAAATTACAAAAACAAAAAAGTGTGAGTAAGGGATATCACTTTTGAAGGATTTGTGCTTGTTAGAAGATTGAATAAAGGCTGTGACCAATTGAAATGAGAGAATGTTCAGACATTTCCCATCTGCCTTTGGTTCCTAAAACACTATGGAGTGCTGTTGAACCACTGGCAGGGAATGCAATGTTGTTGCTGCTGTCCCCTGAAATCCAAAATGATATAAACAGGGAAACAATTTTCCAGATCACTTGCATCAAATAGTCGGTGCTAGAATGTAAAGATAAGATGGAGCCATGATGCAGCTCAGCAGAATAGATCTGCTCAGGCAGAGCAAACATGCCTGCCTTCTTCCATAAGCACAGCCTAATATCCCAAGGACAAAAGAGAAAAATACAGCAGTATTCCTGGTGAAGCTGTGCACCACGTCATTCAAAGTCTCATCTACTTTTCACCCCCCCCCAATTTTATTGCTTTTTTTTTTTTTTTTGCTTTTTAGAATACATTGCTTTTGCAATTTAATCGCTACTGTTATCCATGTTATCACATCATCAGTGTTAAAGACAATCAAAAGAGAGAGAAAATTTCCACATATATCTTATATAAACAGATGTAAAAATTCTAACACCACTATCTAAAGCAGGGTTTCCAAAACTTGGGTCTCAAGTTTTTTTTGGACTACAACTCCCATCATCCCTGACCACTGGTCCTGCTACCTAAGTTTCTGAGTAAGTTTTTCCAGTTGGGCTACTTGCCACAGTTTATGATACCACTGATCTAAGTTTGTTCCTCCTAAGTCCTCCAAGAGGGAACCAATATTATTCTCACACTCACCAAGTCTATCAAGGTTTTAAATAACAGATCCTCATTTTCTTCCACAAAGATTCAACCATGTCAGTTGTTGTATTTTAACAATATTTGTTTCCTATTATTTTGCTAAATATGTTGTTGTTGTTTAGTCGTTTACTCGTGTCCGACTCTTCGTGACCCGATGGACCAGAGCACGCCAAGCACTCCTGTCTTCCACTGTGTCCTGCAGTTTGGTCAAACTCATGCTGGTAGCTTCGAGAACACTATCCAACCATCTCGTCCTCTGTCGTCCCCTTCTCCTTGTGCCCTCCATCTTTCCCAACATCAGGGTCTTTTCCAGGGAGTCTTCTCTTCTCATGAGGTGGCCAAAGTATTGGAGTCTCAGCTTCAGGATCTGTCTTTCCAGTGAGCTCTCTGTGCTGATTTCCTTAAGAATGGATAGGTTTGATCTTCTTGCAGTCCATGGGACTCTCAAGAGTCTCCTCCAGCACCATAATTCAAAAGCATCAATTATTCGGCAATCAGCCTTCTTTATGGTCCAGCTCTCTCTTCCATATATCACTACTGGGAAAACCATAGCTTTAACTATACAGACCTTTGTTGGTAAATATAGCACCCCACAATTTGGTACGCTGCCACCACATATACATGTATGATCCTGTAGTGTCATAGCCTCTCTTCAGGATCCCTAAGTAGGTGTTACTGATGTGTGCCAATTTCGAGTAAGTCGTGTACCAGATTTTCCTGTTTTAGTTTCTTATACTCAGTTTTAATGCTAGTATTATCTCTCAAGTCCATTTGGGTCACTTTGTGAATAAAGCTACTAGAAATGCAAATGATAGTATCATTGTGCAACCATGATTCATATCTGTATTGAATCATCTGAACACCAGCTTTTGCAAGCAAATAGTGCCAGCATGAAAGAAAGCAGGAAAATATATTGCTGAAACAAAGAGAGGGAGGTGCACTTCCTGACAAATAGC
This sequence comes from Podarcis erhardii, assembly GCF_964252035.2. Lineage (NCBI taxonomy): Eukaryota > Metazoa > Chordata > Lepidosauria > Squamata > Lacertidae > Podarcis > Podarcis erhardii. Next base: position 31,571,244 of record NC_138515.1, on the reverse strand, counting down.
CCCCGTCTTCAGAAAAGCTCTTCCTTGCTTACACTGGATCATTTCAGCCATTTCTGGAAACATGTTGTTTTTCTACCTGTGCTGGGCACCCAAATGTTTCTAAACAAAATTTAGACACACCTTAGAATAGTTTTGCAATAATAACAAGATATGCAAAGGTTTTGCTCTACACACTGGCAGCCCGAGTCTTTGCAAAGTATGTTGCAAAATCCATTTAATAATCTGTTGACTTTTATCTGAGTCAAATTATACCTCTTCATATTTCCCTCAGGTGAACATTCATTCTGACTGATGTTACATAGTGTCCCAATCCCTCCCTCCACCCTAATATTTGTTGGGCCTGCGGCTCTTTGATTACTTTGAATGGGCCTGTTGCTACGGTTTTGCATAACTTGTTACCTGGTGGTATAGCAGGGATTTGACAAAAGAACCTTAATGTTCCTTTAATGGATGCAGATGTTTTCTGAACGGGCAATTCACCTGCAGGGGTGGAATTGCAGACTAGTGTTCTGCTGGGTAGAAGGGACAGAGGGAGAAAGGAAGAGGCAGCTTGCACTTTAAAAGAGTGAGAGATGAGCTGAGAGCAGCTAGCTGAAACCTGGGATGTAGTTTTCCCCAAGGCTAATGATCTGCTTCCTGCTGTAAGAGTGTCTGTTTGCCTCCATATTCCCTCTGCTTGTGCACTTGTCAATAAAGCAAGTATGTGGTGTTAGCTGTCATATGTTTGCTTCATTGACAAACACACAAGCAGAGCATATACGAAATGGGCAGGAGAGGTTGTCTCAATATATTTTGTTGCTGTACATGGTCTTGATATTGCAGTATATAAATGGCAGTGTGTTAATTTTTTATAAATAAAATTACCAGGGTGGAGCTTGTAGCCCAAACGAAAGTGATGCAATGGTTCTTAGGATTGGGGGAAATGACAGGGAAGACTGCTAAGGCAATAGACAGGCCCAAGGAAACATTGTAGACGTGGAGGAGAGGTAGTTCAGTGTGTTCTGTCAGCAACAAGATGGAGAGTGCAGCAGACTTTGGGCTTAGATCTATCAGGCAGCAGCATTGGATTGGCCCTTCAGAATCACCTGACCGGCCCTGTGGAATGCCTTCCCATCAGATGTCAAAGAGATAAATAATTATACGACTTTCCAAAGATGTCTGAAGGCAGCCCTGTATCAGAAGGTTTGTTGTGTTTGGTGTTTTTCTGTGTTTTTTTTATATTGTCTTGGAAGCTGCCCAGAGTGGCTGGGGCAACCCAGTCAGATGGGTGCTGTGTAAGTTGTTGTTGTTTAGTCGTTTAGTCGTGTCCGACTTCATGACTCTATGAACCAGAGCACGCCAGGCACTCCTGTCTTCCACTGCCTCCCGCAGTTTGGTCAAACTCATGCTGGTAGCTTCGAGAACACATCTTGTCCTCTGTCATCCCCTTCTCCTTGTGCCCTCCATCTTTCCCAACATCAGGGTCTTTTCCAGGGAGTCTTCTCTTCTCACGAGGTGGCCAAAGTATTGGAGTCTCAGCTTCAGGATCTCTCCTTCCAGTGAGCTCTCTGTGCTGATTTCCTTCAGAATGGATAGGTTTGATCTTCTTGCAGTCCATGGGACTCTCAAGAGTCTCCTCCAGCACCATAATTAAAAGCATCAATTCTTTGGCAATCAGCCTTCCTTATGGTATAGCTCTCACTTCCATACATCACTACTGGGAAAACCATAGCTTTAACTATACGGACCTTTGTTGGCAAGGTGATGTCTCTGCTTTTTAAGATGTTGTCTAGGTTTGTCATTGCTTTTCTGCTGTGTAAGTATTATTATTATTATTATTATTATTATTATTATTATTATTACTACTACTACTACTACTACTTCCAGGATGGAGACTGTTCTGTCCAAAGTATTTGTATCCTGCATTTGTGCTTGCATAGCCAGTGAAGCAGGAAGCCAGGAATCGGTGCCTAATCTGAGGAGAGTACAACTACAAAGGCAGAAATGATAGGGTAGAAATAAAGAAAGAGTTATGGTGAGGCCAAGCTATTGCACCAGCTCTGAGAACTCATGAACAGTTGGCCCTGAATCGTCCTGGAACTGCCCAGCATCAGGATCCAGAGCATGCATGTCAATTGCCTCTTCCCCATACCCAATGAATGAGAGTCCTTGGACTGCTAAGCGGGTCCAAATTGTCAGGCCATACCATCAACCTGAGCTCACTCCCACTGCTACTGCTGAGGTCTTGCGAGTGCTTGTGGCAATCACACAGGGTCCCCGGACGTTTGACGGTCTATTGATCCCTGTGCCACCACTGCGATTGCTTTCCCGCTGCCACCAACCCGTTTCTCTCGGGTACACACAGAGGTCCAGACAGTTGTTGACATTAAATCAAATAAGCAAGTTTATTTTATAAGCCTTAAAAAGTTTATGGTTTCAGAGAATTTTTCGGGTCAGGTTCTTAATCTTAGTTTCTATACCGGCTTATACCTTTCCTAATAACTGCTAACTAATTATCCCAACTGCCTATCTGACTCCTCCTAACAGTTTCTCTCACTCTCTCACATCAAAACTAGACCAACCCACAGACTTATCCTCCCTATTCCTTCTCCAACTCCCAACTGACTTCCCAACAACTCTAACCCTAACTACTCCCCCCCGGGGTCCCACTGGCCAATCACTTCACACTCATTTAACCCTTTCCTTATGACCCACCTAGGAGGCAAACGCTACAGTGCGGAGTGCAGCATCTTTTACAGCTGGGCATCAGGGCCCATTGGGAGCTGTCCAGGGTCCTACTTAGCCTAGCTGTGATTGGAAAAGGTGCTCTTAGTTGCTTCCACTTCCTCCATGAGTTCCAAAACCCAACAGAAGACTGGAGTGGTCTCTATCATTGGATATCTCTCAGACAGGGTGTCATCTGGGGAAGAGGTCACTAGCTATGCTTTGGAATGTACAGAGAGTCTCCAGGGTTGCTATCTGGGCTGACAGCTCCCAGAGATTTTGTGCTTCCCCTAGCCTTTGGTGAAAGTCTTGTTGGGTCTGAAGTTTGAGTACTGGCACGTCCTGAAAGCATAGGCTTAGAGGACCCCTTTTATTATATATAAAAAATTAATTGATTTCAACATGACAGCTTAGAGTTCATGTGTTGGAAGACAGAATGTGAACAGGATGGCAGCCAACGAATGTGCAAAGAGAGGAGAATGTTGCTGGATGTTGACAGAGGCCAGCGTTTCATCCCCTTCTCCCAACACTTGGAAATCATACCCGCTTTGTCTAATGCCTGCTAATTGTGTCCTAGGAGAAAAATAATGTATTCCTTGCATGCTGGAGCAGATGACTTAATTGAAATAAATTGAAATTGGCTGCTTAATAAAGTGGCTTCAAGGGATGGTGCAAGGATCTTAGCTCACATTTATCTTGTTCCAGTGGTTCATCCAGGAAGAGCCTCGGGAGAGCACTGATCAAAGCAGAGAAAAAGCATGACATGCAAACCTGAATTCACAGGGCTGGATTAATCTGTATTGATCTCACTGATGGCATTGTGTTGAACATTAGGCTGCTGCTACTCAGCAGTTCTTATATGCCTGTGTTTTTTTGTGTTTTTTATTCTGATGTTTTTATAATGAGAAATGGCCATAGCTTAGAGGTAGAGATCTACTATGCATGCAAAAGGTCTCAAGTTTGATCTCCAGCATTTCCAAGTAGAACTGGGAATGTTCCTTGCCTGAAACCCTGAAGAGCTGCTGCCAAGCTGGGTAGACCAGAGTTTCCCTAATTTGGGTCTCCAGCTGTTTTTGGACTACAATTCCCATCATCCCTGAACACTGGTCCTGCTAGCTAGGGATGATAGGAGTTGTAGTCCAGCAACAGCTGGAGACCCATGTTTGGGAAACTCTAGTGTCGATCATACTGAGCTGATTTGACCAATAATAATTCACAGTAATGACAGTACCAAGAGGTCAGGTAAGTCCTGTGGTGGTCTTGTAGTAAGGTGAAGGCTTACTGGGAAATGATATACAATGAAATGAAAAGGATGTTTAAAATAACATTTGTTTAAAAAACAACAACCCAGAAGCCTTTCTCTTGGGAATTATAGGAATAGAACTACCTAAATTGAATAGAAATTTATTCATGTGTGCGACCTCAGCGGCAAGAATGTTACTTGCCCAAAAATGGAAAGAAGAAGAAGCCCCAGCAAAGGATACAAAAACTTAAGGAATATGCAGAAATGGCGAAACTTACCAGAAGAATAAGAAATCAAGGTAACAAACTTTTTATAAAAGAATGGAAATGTTTTATTGAATATTTACAGATAAATTGTAAACAGATAAAAACCTGGTAGGATTATTGTAATAACCTGCAGCTACATAAGAGTATATATATAAAGAAGATAAATGAGTAAGTTAAGGTAATTTGGATATGCAGAAGATATTAAAAATAAATTTAAGGAACCGCAGGAAGAGGGGAAAGGAAGTCAAGTTTTAAAATGTCAAAATGATTGTAAAATCAGTGAAATGAATATATCTGAAAAGTATAAATATTTTTTTTGAAAAAAGAGGTCAGGTGGTCAGGAAAGTCCTGCTGACCTACCCACCAGCTGCCACTGGATATGATCACTTCACACGTTATATACCTGAAAATGTCAAACATTACTGCAGTGAGCATGCTTTTGAAAAGATGTGCATCATGTGACTGATATACTGCTCTGATTGCCATCAATGCTCCAAATAGTCCATATATATGGTAAACCCAGATTTACCTCAGTAATGTGTGAAATGACCTAGAGACATCAAAGGTTAATTGCCTCCCGTTTAAATACTGTAAATACTATGGATACTGCAAATTACAATGGCAGTTTTTCACACCCTCCATAGTTTTGCATCCTTATCCTAGTAAATGTTAATGCCAATGAAACTTGTCTCCATACAGTTATATTTCAGATTCTGGTCGAAAGAAAGATCATGATTAAGGCCAGTTAGCTCTATGCTTTTCAAAATTCTATGTTCTATTGTTTCCTTAAAGAAAACCTTCACAAATCTTTATGGGCTTGAAAAAAGTTTTGCAAAGTTTTGCCGTTTACCCCATGTAAAATCAATTATTAAAGTAAGTAATATTGTAGGCATACATCAGATCCTGTGGCTCACTGGAGCACTGGTGTGTGTGTGTGTGTGTGTGTGTGTGTGTGTGTGTTTTCCCATTCAATATTCCAAAGGGTTGCATATACATATTTAATCAGAGGCATTAACATTAATTATTACCTCACAATGGTTCTCTACCCAGGGTGACTCGTCTTTTTTGTATATGCTGGAATGTGTAATGACTTCGTTGCAGGATTTTGCTGTCCCAGCTGCTGCTTGATTGCTACAGTTGCTTCTACTGTATATTCTCAGGCAGAAAGTGGCATCTGTGTAAATATGTTGTGCTGTAGGGTGAACTATTGAAGATCTGGAGTTGGCTTGCACTGTGCTCTGACCATTAATTATTTGGAGGCAATCTTCGCCTGGCCAAGTCTTTTCTTCACACAGAGGGTTTGCTGTTAGAATCATTCAAAGTCTAAGAATGGCCTCCACTAACAGCATTGCACTGTGGCTGAACTGTGTCTGTGGTGCAACACTTCACAGTGCAGGTGGGAGGTGTTCTTGAATGCTCCCCACAGGGTTTGGATTTGATATCCCGCTTTATCACCACCCGAAGGAGTCTCAAAGCGGCTAACATTCTCCTTTCCCTTCCTCCCCCACAACAAACACTCTGTGAGGTGAGTGGGACTGAGAGACTTCAAAGAAGTGTGACTAGCCCAAGGTCACCCAGCAGCTGCAGGTGGAGGAGCGGAGATGCGAACCCGGTTCCCCAGATTACGTGACTACCACTCTTAACCACTACACCACACTGGCTCACTGAAACACCCTTCAATGCTGCCATCCCATTGGTAAAACAGCATCAAACCTAGAGTTACGTAAAATACATCCAACAAACACAAAACGTAACCGGCTGTGCATTCACATAAACAATGGTTAAGAACAGTGGACTCGTAATACGGTGAACAGGGTTCGCTTCCCTGCCCCTCCACATGCAGCTCCTGGGTGACCTTGGGAAGATAAAGGCCAGTCAGCCCGGTCCCAGGTTGCGGAAGCAACGTCGTTGGAAACCTGTTTCTGCCAGCACCCAGACCTGTTCTTCCGGAGTTCCCGATCACGCCTGTCTTCCTGCTGTGGACCCCGCTTCGCCCTTGATGGACAGTCTCCAGACCCTCGACCCAGGAGCGGACTCTGACCACGCCTCTCGGTAAACCCCCCCCCCCCCGGTCCAGCACAAATGGTGAACAAATTCCGAAAACAATTTGAGAGCCAAAACACAGCCCAAACTTCTCTGGATTTTGCAACGTAGTTCTGCATCCAAGTAATGCGTACAAACGTGTACATGCTAGGGTAACGTCTGCCTAGAAATGCATATATTAGTGAAGATAACATGCAAATGCATTACTGTGAATAAATAAATACATACTTTATTCCTTATACCCTGCTCATCTGACTGGGTTGCCGCAGGCACTCTGGGCAACTTGCAACATAATAAAAACACAAAACATTAAACATTAAAAACCTCTTGATACGGGGCTGCCTCAGATGTCTTCAGAAAGTTGTGCAGTTGTTTGTACTATATACATTAAATGAAATTTCATTAAAATGCTATTATAAGATGAAATTCACACTGAAATGCTGACGGATTTTCCAGAAGACATCTTAAAAATAAAAATCCAGTGGCTTCAAAAATGTGAAGAACTGGATTTAAGATTCAAAAAATGAGAAACAGAGAGAACCAAAATTAGCAGATCCCGACAGATTCATTCATCCCTATCTATGGACAGAGATGGTCCCAAGCGCATCCCTGAACCATGTAATAAGGTTTATGTGCACCCAACTTCCTCTACCTTGGTCCCCCTAAGCTGATAGTTTGCCCTTTTTCCAAAGCAGGATCAATGGATCACCAGAGAAACCTTCATTTTTCATTGGGGCCTCGTGGCCTCACAACCCAATGTCTGTGCAGCTGCACTTGTTCATTTCTGGGTCACTCTCAAACTGCCATTTTTCATAGCTAGCTGGCTCTCTTATCAAAATTAATTAAATACCTGACTTTAATCCTCTAAATAGTTTTGCTTCTGCTTAAGGTATTAATTAAATGTTCTTGGTTATGTAATATGAACCAACAAAACTTAATTAAGTTTCCTAGAAATGCTTACTTTATTATGGAAGGCAGTGGTCATATAATAAATGAGTCCTTAGCTACTCTCTTGAGAAGCATGATTAGGGTGCAATCTTTTCTGTAATTGCAAGCAAACATAGCACATTGATTTGGGTGGAAACCCGAGGGAAGTATTTGAATAGGTTCTATGCCAAAATTTTCACTTGCCTTTTTTCTCTCCCTCTCTCTGTCTCTCTGTCTTTCTCTTTCTCCCATTTGCCATCCATTTATGATAAAAGAAATGGCATTTGAAAAATTACGAGAGGGGAGAGGAAATTTTGGCGCAATTTTCATGGGTGTGGGTGGGTGGCGGAGTTTTTGTCGTGCTCAGCTTACTTCTAACCAAATAACACCGGTCTTGAAAGACCTACACTGGCTCCCAAATTCAAATTCAAGCAATTCCTTGCACAATGCAGCTGGTAGATCCACCATGCACATCAGAAGGCAGTTCAAAGGGCTTAGAAGTTTACTGGTGACTGGGGGCGCCACCGAGACCACATAACACCGGTCTTGAAAGACCTACATTGGCTCCCAGTACGTTTCCGAGCACAAATCAAAGTGTTGGTGCTGACCTTTAAAGCCCTAAATGGCCTCAGTCCAGTATACCTGAAGGAGCATCTCCACCTCCATCGTTCTGCCCGGACACTGAGGTCCAGCGCCAAGGGCCTTCTGGCGGTTCCCTCATTGTGAGAAGCCAAGTTACAGGGAACCAGGCAGAGGGCCTTCTTGGTAGTGGCACCCGCCCTGTGGGACGCCCTCCCACCAGATGTCAAAGAGAAGAACAACTACCAGATTTTTAGAAGACATCTGAAGCCAGCCCTGTTTAGGGAAGCTTTTAATGTTTAACAGACTACTGTATTTTAATGCTTTGTTGGAAGCCGCCCAGAGTGGCTGGGGAAACCCAGCCAGATGGGCGGGGTATAAATAATAAATTCTTTTCTGTTCCAAAGGGTATGTCCAGGAAAACGCAGGAGCTGTGACTCCAGCTGCTTCACGTCACCTTTCCCTCAAATGACAACACGGTTGAGTTGGGGACTGGGCAGCTGGATGGCAGCAGCTGGGCAGCATTATCCAGTTGCCCAGAGTAGCTACATGAAAGGCAATGTGTGGATCTGTTGGGGGAGAGATCTCAAGCCATTAATGAGTGGAAGGGAATAAATGCTAGAAGAGGGGAAAGAACAAGACAGTTGAAAGTAGGAGGGACGGTGGGATGGCTTCAATTAGAGTCAGTCAGGGAAGAGATTCGTTTTGGGGGAGCCCACAGTGGTGAGCCAATAAGGAAACTTGGCAAGATACTTTGGGCAATAGATATTGGTCATAATATAGACATGGAAGAATGGAAAAGATTGTGGAATGTGGATATGAAATTTACAGCACGTTATGGTCTAAGAGAAAATGACATGAAAATGATATATTGAGGGAGAAGAGTCGGTGGAAGAAGATTGGAAGAAATTTAAAGTTTATTTACAGAAACATTGTAAAATTAAGGAATGTTAGAAGGAGGCTGGAATGAAGTTATGTGGCTTTAGCGGAAATATTATAAAGGATTAAGTAAAAATAGATTGTTAATGGATGAAAGGAGGAAAGGTAAAGTTACATTATATTAAGATAAATTATAGGATAAAAATTGGGAAAGATGGAAAGGATTTGCTGAAATAGCTAACCAAACTAGAATACAAAAAAAGGGAGGTGCGAGGAGGTCAAGGAAACAAGTAAATGAAAGATAAGTTATGGGAAGGTTCGCTGTATTTTTTAATTGTTTCTATTTTTCTGTTTTTCTGTTTTTTATATAAAAAAATTCTATTCTCTTCTTTCTTTATTGTGATGTGTTATTAAGTTTTTGTTTAACTTCGAATTATCTATTTTTCTTTTTGTAACATTTAAAACTTTAATAAATATTATTTTTTTAAAAAAAGAAAATGATATATTGATGGTATCTAACACCAAGTAAGTTGTATAAATCTAAATTAAATCAATGTTGGAAATGTAAAGAGAAAGAAGGTTCACGTTATCATATGTGGTGGTCTTGTAGTAAGGTTAAAGCTTACTGGGAAATGATATATAATGAAATGAAAACGATATATAAAATAACCTTTGTATTCTGTAACCCAGAAGCTTTTCTTTTGGGAATTATAGGGACAGAACTACCTAAAATGTATAGAAACTTATTTATGTAAGCTACTACAGCGGCAAGAATGTTACTTCCCCCAAAATGGAAAGAAGCAGAAGTCCCAGCAAGGGAACAATGGGTACAAAAACTTATGGAATATGCAGAAATGGCGAAACTTGCTGGAATAGTAAGAAATCAAGATAACAATTTTCTAATAAAAGAATTAAAATGGTTTGTTGAATATTTAAAGATAAATTATAAACAGATGAAAACATTGGCAGGATTACTGTAATAACCTGCAGTTTTATAAGAGGCTATATTTAAAGAAGATGAGTAAATAAGCAAATAAAGTTAATTTGGATATGCAGAGGATACTAAAAACAAATTTAAGGAACCACAGAAAGAGGGGGAAGGAAGTCAAATTCTGAAATGTCAAAATGATTGAAAAATTAGTGAAATGTATAAACTTGAAAAGTATGTATAAATGTATGTATGTATGTATGTATGGGAACATGGCAGAATACTGTGGGCAGGGAAAGAGAACCACCACCTGCTGGGACTTTGGCAGGGCCCCCAAGTCCTGTTGGAGTTTTCCTAGGCGACCGAAACTCCTTGGGTCCAGCATGCTTCCGAGTAAAGGGATGTGATGGCCTGGGAATCTGATTCAGAGGCTGAATCTGAGGAGTCCCAGCCTGCACAGGAGTCCCCGCCTCCAGGGCCGGCTGAGCCGGGGCTGGGGCTTGAACCTGAAGGGCCCTCACCTTTGCCGGATCCTCAGGAGCAGACACCAGCTGAATCCGCTCTGGCTCCAGAGGTGATCGAGGACCCATTGCCTGCAGGTGCGCCTCTCCCAGCCCTGTCAGGGGAAGCTGAGGTTGCCTCTGGATCCAGTAACCCTCCAGCCTCTCCTGAGCTGCAGAGGCTCAGGGCAGAGAGGTGGAGGGAACTAAGTTCTATCAGGAGGAGTGCTCGCCTCCAGGCCAGGAGAGGCAGGTCACCTGTGGGCCGGGACCGCCCCTGGCCTCAGAGGAGATAAAGGCCAGTCAGCCCAGGCCCAGGTTGTGGGAGCAACGTCATTGGAAACCTGTTTCTGCCAGCACCCAGACTTGTTCTTCCGGAGTTCCTGACCATGCCTGGCTTCTTGCTTTGGACCCCGCTTCGCCCTTGGTGGACAGACTCCAGAACCTCGACCCAGGACCGGACTCTGACCACGCCTCATGGTAAACGCCCCCCCCAGGACCAGCACAAGGGACCCCTGACCATTAAGTCAAGTCGTGGCCGACTCTGGGGTTGCGACGCTCATCTCGCTTTATTGGCCGAGGGAGCCGCGTACAGCTTCCGGGTCATGTGGCCAGCATGACTAAGCCGCTTCTGGTGAACCAGAGCAGCACACGGAAACACCGTTTACCTTTCCGCTGGAGCGGTACCTATTTCTCTACTTGCACCTTGACGTGCTTTCAAACTGCTAGGTTGGCAGGAGCAGGGACTGAGCAATGGGAGCTCACCCCGTCACAGGGATTTGAACAGCCAACCTTCTGATCGGCAAGTCCTAGGCTCTGTGGTTTAACCCACAGCACCACCCGCGTCCCACGCTTCTGAGTACCAGGCCGCTTTTTAGCAGAGTATCACCCAGCCTCCAAGCCTGTAGGAGTTCCAATTCTAGCACGTAATGCAGAAATAAATCACAGGAAACAATCGAGCACAGTCAGGAATCTTTGCTGTCGGTCTGAAGTGTAAGGGTTGCAAATTATACAAGATACAGTCATCTGTTAGATCCCTGATAGAGGTTCAGCTCAAACGCTCTGGGCCTAGCCCTTAAAGCTGCCAGACCCTCTCACACGTCTTAACAGTACGAGAGCAGATTTTAGACTAAATATCATTCTTTTGTCCAGGCCAGAAGCTGCGCATGCTTGGAACATTCTTCAGAGTGAGAGACCTTGCATCTGTTTTAAACAACCAGTTTTGTGCAGCTTCTGGAAACTCACACAGTGTTGTTTCTGGGAATGAATGATTCTCACCCCAGTCCAATTTCTCCCAATGCAGAAAGGGACTTCAGTGATCAGAAGCATGCTTCCACATCCGCTGCCAATGCAGATGCAGACATCTTCCTATCCTCATTGCAGTAATAATAATAATAATAATTTATTATTTGTACCCCGCCCATCTGGCTGGGTTTCCCCAGCCACTCTGGGCGGCTTCCATAGAAACCAAAAATACAGTAAAATATCACAGATTAAAAACTTCCCTGAACAGGGCTGCCTTAAGATGTCTTCTGAATGTCAGGTAGTTATTTATCGCTTTGACATCTGATGGGAGGGCGTTCCACAGGGCGGGCGCCACTACCGAGAAGGCCCTCTGCCTGGTTCCCTGTAGCTTTGCTTCTCGCAATGAGGGAACCACCAGGAGGCCCTCGGAGCTGGACCTCAGCGTCCGGGCAGAACGATGGGGGTGGAGACGCTCCTTCAGGTATACTGGGCCAAGCCCATTTAGGGCTTTAAAGGTCAACACCAACACTTTGAATTGTGCTCGGAAACGTACTGGGAGCCAATGTAGGTCTTTCAAGACCGGTGTTATGTGGTCTCGGCGGCCGCCCCCAGTCACCAGTAAACTTCTAAGCCCTTTGAACTGCCTTCTGATGTGCATGGTGGATCTACCAGCTGCATTGTGCAAGGAATTGCTTGAATTTGAGTTTTGCTTTCAAACCTAGCTGTGAGAAGATACCGAAACAGTCACTGTTTGGGTAGGAATCATAGTAAAAAAACAACAAAAAAAGTAATAATGAAATAATCTAAATGTTGCATTGTTGCCCAGCATGCATCCTTATCTATGGTGGAAACAATGGTGATGCGCACTGCAATTCCTGTTGGAAAACGCTTGCACTTTCATGCTTCAGGTATTTTTTGTGAGTGCTTTTCGTCCTGGCTTTCCCCTCCTATTGTTTTCTGTACAGACAGGCGGATGGTTCCAACGCTCTTCCGCCGCTGCTCTTTTATCCCAGTAAATCAGTTCTTTCTATCTGAGACTGTAATAACTCCTCAAAACGTGCCACCTGTAATTACTGAAATTGCAGAACTTTTCTGTAATTGCTATAATTATGTGCATTGTAAGCTCCCCCCCCCCACCGCCCGATGTTCTATTTTCAAGCAGATTGATTGACATGGAGACTTTGTCACTGAGTGAGCACTTGGAAGTCCTCCAGCTCAAATCTCTTAGTTTCTCTGAAACAGGCCACAGACGGCAACAGCAATAGCTTAACCTCATGGGCAGCTTCTTGTACGCTGTATTTTTTTGCTAGAACAAAAAAAATAATAATTCTTTAGTGATGTTTTTATTTACATGGAGATAAAAGAGTGTACTGACTGTGAGAGATGACCTTTTGCTGGGCTGCCCTAAAGTCAAGCAAGAGGACTCGGGTTAAATTCAAGTACCTTCTTTATTCCATAGCAATACACATACAGGAGCCTGGGTCATGCAAATAATAGACCAGGGTTAGGCAACCTAAGGCCAGGGGGCTGGATGTGGCCCATTCGCCTTCTCAATCCAGCCCGCGGACGGTCCAGGAATCAGCGTGTTTTTACATGAGTAGAATGTGTACTTTTATTTAAAATGCATCTCTGGGTTATTTGTGAGGCCTGCCTGGTGTTTTTACATGAGTAGAATGTGTGCTTTTATTTAAAATGCATCTCTGGGTTATTTGTGGTTCATATATTTTTTCAAAATATAGTCCGGCCCACCACATGGTCTGAGGGACGGTGGACCGGCTCACGGCTGGAAAAAGGTTGCTGACCCCTGTAATAGACTAACACATTCTAACTCAGCGGTGGAGAACTTGCAGCTCTCTGGATGCTGTTGCTCTACAACTCCCATCAACCCTCAGAGCTCACCATGCTGACTGGGCCTGATGGGAGTTGGAGTCCAACAGGATCCAGAGAGCAATTAGTTCTCAACCTCTGACCTAAGCAGCTCTGGCCAAATTAAAGACTCTTTGTGACCCCATGGATCAGAGCATGCCAGGCACTCCTGTCTTCTACTGCCTCCCGCAGTTTGGTCAAACTCATGCTGGTAGCTTCGAGAACACTGTCCAACCATCTCGTCCTCTGTCGTCCCCTTCTCCTTGTGCCCTCCATCTTTCCCAACATCAGGGTCTTTTCCAGGGAGTCTTCTCTTCTCACGAGGTGGCCAAAGTATTGGAGCCTCAGCTTCAGCTTCAGCTCCAGACAATAGAACAACTCTTTTTTTGCTTATCTCTGTGCCTGCGATCTCCTGGGTGATGCAAACGCTGTTAGGCAGTTGAATGTACGTGCGTACTCTGTCTGTTTCCCTCCCTCCCCACACTACTCCATGTGGCCCCAGGCACTGGCAACCCGCGCTACGCCACTGGTCCGGATATTAGGAACTCAAAACAGCCCTGATGTTAGATATATGACCATCAGTTATACTTGTATCACACTAGGGGGTGTTGTGTGGCACTGGGGTTTAAGTCTCTGGCAGTGATTGGCTGAGTCACTCTCATGTCACAGAGCAGCAGTGGCTCATGGAGCAGGTGGCAGCAGTGTGCTCTCACCAGAAGAATTGTGCCCATCTGGACAGGGCAAGGCAGCAGTGGTGAGATCAGGGAGCTTTGCAGCCATGGCCCCATGGATGTATACAAACCTGTGGGGCCACCACTGCCAACCTGAAGTTCTCTCAACCTTGCTACTGCTTCACCCCATGCCAGTGCATGCAGTCCTGACAATTAAAAACAGGTTGAGGTGTGCTGGCAGCCATTCGTGGAGCATCAACAAAACAGAAGAAGCCAGGATAGGGAGCGTGTTGCTTGTTTCCGTTAGCTACTTTTACCCTAGGATTAGAGTTTCCTGTTAGGATCGATGCCAGCAATGAATGGCAGCCGGCTGTAACAAGCCACACCCTCCCAAATTAAAGTTCTGCAAATGTGGGAGAGAAACTCATTGGCTTGAAATGACAAATTAGCCCTATTCAAGCATTGACCTGAAAGCAGGTATGTTCTGCAGCGTGTCATCATTGTTGGGTTTTTTTGTATATTTTTTAATTTATTTTCCATATAATAATATACATTCACATCATTTTTATCCACTTTACCTCCCTGGCTCTTTACAGCCTATTGACTTCCTTCCCTTCCCTCCTCATGGCTTTCAAAATTAACCTTTATACCATTGCATTTTGTACGCTTTCCAGTTCCAATGACACTCATTACAAAATAGCTCAAAATTTGAATAAATATAGAAAGGTAGAAAACTTCTCATTACAAGTCTTCAGATAACCTTGCTAGTGATGTTAATTGCTTACAATGGTCTTTCAGATATCATATGAATTTACTCCAGTCCTTTTGGAATACTCGATCCTGCTAGTTTCGGATTTTTCCTGTCAGCTTCACCACTTCTGCAAAGTCCACCATCTTCATCTGCCACTCTTCTTTCATTGGTAGTTCTTGTTGTTTCCATTTTGGGGCTAAAAGAATTCTTGCCGCAGTTGTTGCATACATAAACAGTCTTTTCTCTTCCCTTGGTATCTCTTCACCCACTATACCAAATAAAAAGGCTTCTGGTTTTTTAATAAAAGTGTTTTTAAATATTTTCTTTAACTCATTATATGCCATTTCCCAGAAAGCCTTTATGCGGTAGATTTATATTGGACTGTGCACACATCATCCCAGTTCATTGTTACAACATTATTGCTGTGTGGAGGAGCAAAACATAAACCAGAATGTTTGTGGTATAAAAAGTGACAGGATTTCAGAAGGACTCTTTGAGAACGTGCAAGAATTGGCAGTGGAGCAACAAGTCTGCATACATTATGATTTGTGCTTGTTGTTGTTGTGTAGTCATTTAGTCGTGTCCGACTCTTCGTGACCCCCTGGACCAGAGCACGCCAGGCACTTCTGTCTTCCACTGCCTCCCACAGTTTGGTCAAACTCATGCTGGTAGCTTCGAGAACACTGTCCCACCATCTTGTCCTCTGTCGTCCCCTTCTCCTTGTACCCTCCATCTTTCCCAACATCAGGGTCTTTTCCAGGGATTCTTCTCTTCTCATGAGGTGGCCAAAGTATTGGAGCCTCAGCTTCACGATCTGTCCTTCCAGTGAGCACTCCGGGCTGATTTGTGCTTATAATGTATAATTCCTCGCGATCTTGCTTTCAGACCTGCCCCCACCCCACAACAGTACTGAAAGCGAACTGGTGTGTAACTTCCCTGATAGCATTATAAGCATCACGAGCATCACAAATGTGGAATAAAAAGCACATCTAGAGGAGCCACTAGGCGTGCTCAGCAGGACACAGGAAGATCTACACCAGAAGTTGTGTGTTTGCCTCCTTCTCTCCCCCTAGTTTGAGCCCACACACTTTCATGTGAATGTCTGATTAGGGCTGTTGCATTCCTGTTATATTTCAGGTAATGCCAACTTGTTAAATGTTATCAAAAACAAAGCATCCCCCTTTCAGAACTATTCTTTTTAAAACTCTGGCTCCCTGCCTCCCCAGAAGAATATGTGAGTTTAGTGGGTGAATATGATTCATCAATGTCTTTAATTGGGCATGATATTCTAGAATCCTGCTTATTACTGAAGATTTCTTAGATACTCTATTTTTTATTTTAAAAACCCAACTGCACAGTTTTCTGAACTTTGCACATTGCACAAAGACGAATATAGTTCTACATTTGCAACGATGAAATATGGTTTTGTGATGCGGGGAAAGGACAATAATTGCTTATTGTGAGTTTCTCCCATGTTTTGTCCCCAGGGACCTCAATGAAATGCTGGATCTCGCTGTTCTCTAAATCTACAGAACTTTACCATCTGGCTGTTTGGAATGTCATAGGGAGGGCTCTAACATCTCTGAGTACACAGTCCTCTTTTTCTGGTTGTGGAGATCGTTAGCTCCTCTGACAGTCCTGGGCTTCCTAGGAGGAAAGCAATTAAAGCAGCTAAGCACAGGGTAAAGGCTGCTCCATTGGCACCAGAACCAAATGCAGACTATTTTTAGCTCTGTTATAAGTTGACTATATGAATTTAGAATGATGGAAATGGGAAAGAAAGCCGTTTTTGGCAATGTCTGCTCCTGTTTACAATCTTTCCTCCCTGGCAAGGAATTTCCATGTTGCTATAGCAATCTTACAAAAATCAGGTTGACACAGGCAATTCCAAACCGCCCCCCCCCCCCATTTTCATGGCTAATTTAGTGATGCCGTGACTTGGAACTTTTCAAAGGGGAAACTTAAATTATTTAGTCTTCTCTGAGCTCTGTGGTTCCCATGAAATGTGCTCTGCCCGACCTTAGCAGACACAAGAAGATTGTGCCTTGTATAGCAAGGGTTGGGAATGTCAAGCCTGGGGGGCCAAATGTGGCCTGCTTGACCCTTCCGTCTGGCTGGCCACGTCCTCCACTAGCCCTGCTTAGTGTCATCCGTGAGTGTTTTTGGCTACCTGGAAAGTGAAAATGCCTCTTCTTCGCCTTCATGGAGAGACTCTGTGTGTGTGTGTGTGTGTGTGTGTGTGTGTGTGTGTGTACCTGAACCACTGACCCCATGTGGCCAAAATGTGGCCTACTGCACAAAGGTAAAAGTCCATCTCTTGCTCTGCTCATTTTTGCCTCTTGCCCCAGCCCCCCTCCCTGGTATGTGGCCCCCTAAATGTTGCTGCCAAGAACTGAGGTCCTTGTCATTCCTATTTTCCCAGTAAACCCCCTCAGGAAGAGGTGCTTTAAACTGGTGCCTGAGCAGTTTGTCACAGTGTCTGAAAATGGATGCAACTTCACGACAAAGGTGGTGACAACTTGTGCATTTATTTGGCCCACTCAGAACAATTCTGCATGCGTGCGCACACATAACCCAGGACTGCAGATGGGGCTTGTGTCTCTTTCGATGCTTCCTTGCTTTGCTGCCAGCCGTTCCAGCAGCTGCAGCTTTCCCCAGCTATTACTATAGCCTGCCGCCTGCCCAATTCCTTTCATTCTGCAAATGCTCTATTTCCCTCCTCCCCAGGAACAGGACTGGCAAGAGAACTAGGCAAAACTTCAGCTATGGGTGTAGAGGTAAGGAAAGCTACGCTGTCTGGGAATGGCAGCGCATCTGCTGGGCATGAAGAAGGGTCCCAGGTTCAGTCCCTAGCAGCCCTTGGTGAGATCACTGCCTGAATTCCTCAAGAGCTGCTTCCAGTCAATGTAGATAATTCTGCGCTGGGTGGGCCAATTGTTTAACTCAGCATAAGGTATATTCCTTTGTAACTGTGAATACCAATATTGTTCTTAAAGGGGTGGGTCTCTTGACTAAGGGCAAATCTACACTGGTCAGTTATGACATTAAAAATGTGTTATAAAAATGTGACACCAGAGGGTGCTGTAGAGCAGCAATCCGTCATCAATGAGAAATTGCATTGCGTGGCGAGTTCCCGCCTCCCCCCAGTGGAAATAAAGACACATGACACAAATATTTAAGGTTCATGGGCTAAATATGAGAGCCATTATTCCATATTTTTAACAGCGTTTTTATACAATCTGTGTAGATCCAGCCTAAGTCCAGATCTGGTGATGATATGGATAGATATCAGTTCTTGGCATGTAGCCGAGCTATTAAGGGGATCTCAGCTGTTGCTTTTCCCATTTCTTTCATTGTTTTTTCTTAAAGTGTTTGCACACCCAGATTTGTGTTATGCATTCGTGTTTCACAGTAGAGAAAACCATTTCCTCCAGCATCCCCAGTGGCTAGATTGTTGGGCTGGAGACATACATCCCCACTCAGTGATGAAGCTCCATTAGCAAGTCCTTATCTCTGAATGAAGTACCTCACAGGATTGAACATGGGCAAAAACAGCAAATGAAATCCCTTAGAAGGTGGGCTTGATCAGCTACCACTTCCAATGACCAAAGATCAGTGGGCACATCAGAGAAATCCTCCGGACTTCAGACCTCAGGTGAGCACACATTCATGCCCTCCAACATTTCTCCTATAAAAATAGGGACGTCCTACTCCATAATAATAATTTTATTATTTATACCCCGCCACTCTGGGCAGCTGCCAACATATATAAAAACAAAATAAAACATTAAACATTTTAAAACTTCCCTATACAGGGCTGCCTTCAGATGTCTTCTAAGTATCTCCTGGGCTTGGGGAGTCACGTAACTCCCTACCATCCAGCATTTCTCTGATGAAAACAGGGACGTCCTAAGGAAAAGCGGGACATTCCAGGATCAAATCAGAAACTGGGACGGGTTCTGTAAATCCGGGACTGTCCCTAAAAAATAGGAACACTTGGAGGGTCTGTACATTGTGTCAGCCTGGCTGTTACCTTGAAGGCGAAGTCTCTGAAATAGGTATCAAGTGGTCATTCTCCAGGCCCACATAGCAGACAGGCTACTCGTGAGAAAAGCCTGTACCCTGGAGGAAAAACAGACCACCAGATTCCTCAACAGAAGCACTGAGTTGCGCTCAACATTGAGGGGGGGGCTTCATGCGTGCGCCACCCCCTCCAACTGAAAAAGAACTCCAACCCCCTCCAACATTAATTGAATGTGAATATACAGCCAACCCGGCCAAGCTGACTCAGCCCACCATCCCTCACACACACCCCGCCGCCACCCTTTCTACATACACAGAGAATTGTGGGGCAGAGTGGCTCACACCCACTAGAAAGCTATCAGGACATAGTTTCTCAGTGGCCTGAAGAAGATAAAAATTTCCTTCCAGGCACCTGCCCCCTACTCCAATTATGAGATGCTCAGAATTGAAAACAAATGAAACTTGCTTTTTAAAAAGAAAAGGATCTCGTAGAGGTTAGCATGTTGACTTTCCTAAATTAAGTACAAATGCCTGGATGTATAATCACATTCAATTAATGTTAGTCTCTGACCCTGACAATACGGCCTTGTCCTCTTCTATGTTCACTGGGTGAAATTTATGCCACATTTCTGAATATAATGAGCAGGTATTATTAGCAATGCAAGTCCCTACATCCCTTTTAGTCTGAGTTGTTTTAACTGTTTCCTGCATGTCTCTGTAGCCATAGAAAGGATTTGGGTCTTGCTGGGTTTTGTGCCAGCTTCATCCATCAGATTCCAGCAACAAAACAAGTCAGTCCAATGGCTGCCCAGTACGGTGGAGAAGAGAAAGTCTCTACCAAGCTTACAAGCGACTGAAAGGGAGAGTAGTCTGCTGCAATGGAAAACTCTGTGATCAATGCCAAAGGAAATGGACAGCATTCATTGTGCGAGTGTGCGCCAGGAAGGAACAGCTGTGCTATGTGTGTGCCATGGAGGGGCCATCTGCACAATGTATTCCGCCCCAGCTGCACAGAGAAAGAGCATATAGCTAGATGACATTTCAACAGAACATGCTCTCTACACAAGAGGGAGTTTGTTTCTTTTTGAAAACCTGATCTGCTGCATTCATCCAGGCCACAATTATACCATTGTCCCAAACACTGGTTAGATCACATCATAACTATTGGACATCCTGGCCTAAATGGCACAGGAAAGAACTCTCTAGCCGGACATTAAAAGGGCATATGGCCCAACTGTGCTTAGGAAGATGGCAATGGGCAAGGACTGCAGATCATTGGTGAGCAAATCCTTCTCACCACCATGTGGTCTTCCTCTAATCTCTTTATCTCCCAGCCCTAACTTGGAAGCATTTAGAGCTGAGCGAGGGCAGGAGTTCCAGTGAGTTACCTGGAGGTGGAACAAAGAGGAGTCACAGGGAAGGGTGGAATGACCATGTTGCCCAATCAATCTCCACTCTATAGCTTTAAGCAATCCACCACACATGGGTTGGAGGAGAAGGAGAAACTGGAGAATCGTCAGGAACTATGGCGGGGACGCCAGATTACTCCTTATCTATACTCAAACAAACAAAGATGGCATGTGACGCACCTGAAATTACATGGGAACAGAAGAAGAGAAAGAGCGAAAAAGACAGGGAATTTACAGGATATAGAACTCCTTCTGCAGAAATAAAATTTATTAAATGTGTTAATATGAATGGAAGTCAAGAACTCTGTAGCTGCTGATAAGGGACTAAGGTCAGGACTGAATGTAATTGGATTAATCAGGATTTTGGAAGCAGGAAGAAATAAGAACTTTGCACCCTGAAACCCAGCACGCGGGAAGACACACAAATTTTATAATTGGCTTTATAACTGATACATATTTGGATATGAATTGTAATTTGACATTGGTGAAATGTGGCTGTTATTGGACTTTAGTAATCGAAAATTATTTAATAATAAAAAAGAGCAACCCACCACAAAAGACATGGGCATAGACCAGAGACTATGGTTTGAAGCAAGTGTGAAGGAGCCATCAGTAGTAGTTAGTGGGGTACGACAACAGTGCTTGCCTGACCTCCTGTCACCGTTATCACTGTGACTTAACAGGTGCTGCCCTTGCAGCACAAAGCAGGTCGAATCTACCACACGCGTTTTATTTTATTGCCCATATCATGCAGAAATATATGATAAGCATTTGGAGCCCTTATTGGAAGAGGGGATCTATCACACCGCCTCTTCCAGGGTATCCTTTCTGCTGAATAACTGCACAAATGACACTGTGGGGAATGTAGTGAGATTTTTGAGTGACACCACAAAACTACATCACAGTATGTCCTAAGAACCCCCTTTATATTTCACGACGTCTGGACAGTTTGGTCCGAAAGTATCTCCTACTATGACTTGTTGCCAGTGTTGTGTTTTGATCCATGTATTCGCGCTCTTTTTATGCCAATAAAGGAGATGGATGGATTGACTTACCAGGAGTTAGAGGGGCAGGACAACAGTAAAGCCTGTGTGGTACATCTCACTGCCACTTTGCCCTCCTCCCTCCAGGTTGTTGTTGTTTAATCGTTTATTCATGTCCGACTCTTCGTGACCCCCTGGACCAGAGCACGCCAGGCACTCCTGTCTTCCACTGCTTCCTGCAGTTTGGTCAAATTCATGCTGGTCACTTCGAGAACACGGTCCAACCATCTCGTCCTCTGTCGTCCCCTTCTCCTTGTGCCCTCCATCTTTCCCAACATCAGAGTCTTTTCCAGGGACTCTTCTCTTCTCATGAGGTGGCCAAAGTATTGGAACCTCAGCTTCAGGATCTGTCCTTCCAGTGAGCACTCAGGGCTGATTTCCTTCAGAATGGATAGGTTTGATCTTCTTGCAGTCCATGGGACTCTCAAGAGTCTCCTCCAGCACCATAATTCAAAAGCATCAATTCTTCGGTGATCAGCCTTCTTTATGGTCCAGCTCTCACTTCCATACATCACTTATACAGCCTTGTCGTACTTCTTTCCCAATTTTGAACCAATCAGTTGTTCCATATCCAGTTCTAACTGTAGCTTCTTGTCCCACATAGAGATTCTCAGGAGACAGATGAGGTGATCAGGCACTCCCATTTCTTTAAGAACTTGCCATAGTTTGCTGTGGTCGACACAGTCAAAGGCTTTTGCATAGTAAGCCCCAGCAGCAGAAGTGATGGTAGATCAGGTAAACCCTGCCACACCACAAACTGCTTGTGCATCACAGATCAAATGCTACAGAGAGAACATGCATATCATCGCACAACATAATGCTTTTTCCTAGAGCCAATTCACATATTTGGGTGTACATCATCAAATGCTGAACAACTGAACTATTTTCAGGCATGTGTGAACTAGCTCTTCTGAATACTTATTTTTGTTTTGGTGGGCCTGCTATAAGTATGAGTAAATCTGGATTGAGTGCAGTGAATATTCCTTATTTGAGAATTTCTTATTATCGCAGGTACCCACAACTTAAAGCAAAGCCCCTCCAAAAACACCTTATGTGTTGCTTACAATCCATCTGGCAGCCTTGTCCTCTGACTTCCTCGCCTGGAAATCCTAGCTATATGTGCTGTGTCAGTGGAGGAAGGTGGGTTTCACCATAAGGTGTGGATTTCCTTGCATCTCATTAGGTACAGGTAGCTGTCCCAGAAAGTAATTACGCCAGCCATCCCAGATGGACACAAGAGAGGGGCAGATGCACTGAGCAATTGGCTAAATGGAACGTTGAGTCCCTGGTCTCCCCAGCAATCTCATGACTCATTAATAGCAGGCAACTGGCCACGGGGACCTAAAAAACCACGCTTTGACAGCTGCGAGAATGAGGGCATTTATTTCCTCCACACTATAATCTGAAAAGTGCAATGTGGGAATGTAGACAGATGATCCTTCAGCTACTGAAATGGATGTCTGTTTTGGCAGTTGAAGTTGATGGACTACATGGAATTGGCGGAAATGACTGGCAGAATCCGAGACCAGGGAGAAGAGATGGTGGGAGAAGATTGGAAGAAATTTAAAGATTATTTACAGAAATATTGTAAAATTAAGGAATGTTAGAAAGATGTTGGAATGAAGTTACATGGCTTTAGGAGAAATGCTATAAAGAATTAAGTACAATAGATTGTAAATGGATTAAAGGAAAAAATAATGTTAGAATTTGTTAAGTTAAATGATTAGACAAAAAATTGAGGAAGATGGAAAGGATTTGCTAAGATAATTAATCGAAGTGGAATACAAAAAAAGGGAGGTGTGAGGAGGTCGCTGAAACAAGTAAATGAAAGTTAATAACATTGAAAGTATTGGATGTGTGTGTGTTTTTTTCTTTTAATTGTTTTTTTTTATGTTATGTATATGTAGTATTTTTGTCTTTGTATTGTATTGTATGGTTTTATTATGTTTAATTCTTTTTCTTTTCTTTCTGTAACTTTTAAAACTTTAATAAATATTATTTGGGGGGGGGGATGAAATGGATGTCTGTTTCATGGTGCAGTGCTGCCAAGCCTTTCCACCACCCCAATTGTGTGTCTGTTGTGTGTCATCCATTTGTTCCTCTAAACCTAGATATTAGCACAAAAACACCATGGTACACTGCAGTCATCAAGGAAGCATGGCTTTGCTACCCAGGCTCATCAAACAGAGGCTCATTTTCCACCACTCTGCATGAGCATCGTTCTTTGTGCTATAAAGGAAGCTGCCTTATTCCATGTTTCCATCTTGTTCAGCATTATCTACACCAACTGGCAGTGATTCCCCAGGGTTTTAGACAGGAGATGCAGATGTAAGAAAGCATCTGTTTCTGTTCCAACCCAGATTTATTGCATGCAGCACTGTTTCTGTTCCACTGCAGTTCAGCTTCTGACAAAATCCACGCTATTAATTCCAATGCCATTCATTTCGAGGCAAAAGAAATGCAGGTGTATGGCATTGTATCAGTTGCATATCAGAGAGCCAGTGTGGTGTAGTGGTTAAGAGCGGTAGACTTGTAATCTGGTGAACTGGGTTCGCATCCCCGCTCCTCCACATGCAGCTGCTGGGTGACCTTGGGCCAGTCACACTTCTTTGAAGTCTCTCAGCCTCACTCACCTCACAGAGTGTTTGTTGTGGGGGAGGAAGGGAAAGGAGATTGTTAGCCGCTTTGAGACTCCTTCAGGTAATGATAAAGCAGAATATCAAATCCAAACTCTTCTTCTTCATCATCATCATTTGCAGACTGAAAGCAACAACAACTGACAGCAAATACCAATTGTATTTGGTGGATTGAATTCCATTCTGGCCATGGAGTGAAAAGTCAAACACTGGCAATTTCCACTCCCATTTCTGTTTTTGTTGGAATGGGGCTGCCAGGGATTGTAACTACGATCTTTTCTGTGCAATGCAGATGCTTTGTCTTTGAGACACGCTCCTTCCCCAGTCAGCTTTCTCCCCATCTACCTCCTTGCAGCTTGTCAGCACTGGCAACAGCCTTCTCCTTCATCTCATTGGAAGCAATGGTGCCTCTTATCTAAGATGCTGCCAAGGATGTCCAATCCACAAAGGCTTCTTGGAGAGGTTTGTGCCCAAGCTAAGCCAAGTATCCTCCCCCTCAAATCACTTTTTTTCAAAAGTGACAGGGGCATTTAGTGACTCTGTGAATTTTCAGGAGGGGTGGCCTCACTTTTATGAGATGGTGGTCACGATCTTTTTGTTAGCAGCTCAGCCTACACTCGAGTAGGACCCTGGCAGAGACATGTGCCCGACTGGCATGTTCTCTCCCTCCTGGTCAATCGTTCAGGAGCTTCAAAAGCTTTCTTCAGCCCGAACATCACAGCGACTGATGCCAACCGACACCGTCACACTTGGGGATCCACAGAGTTTGCACATCATGCGTAACAGACCCCAGCAACTCAGCATGTTGGCTAATCTACTGTGCTGGTCCAGGGGGGAGGTTACCATGGGGCGAGGTCCAGGACCTGAGTTGAGGGTCGGCAGACAGTCCTCCACGGGCGAAGCGGGGTCCACAGCGAGAAGCCGGGCAAGGACAGGAACTCTGGGGGAACAGGACTGGATGCTGGCCGAAACAGCTCTTCAATGACGTTGCTTCCACAACCTGGGACCGGGCTGACTGGCCTTTATCTTCTCTGAGGCCAGGGGTGGCCCCGGCCCCCAGGAGACCTGCCTCTCCTGGCCTTAAGGCGAGCACTCCTCCTGGGAGAAACCAGTTCCCTTCGCCTCTCTGCCCTGAGCCTCTGCAGTTCAGGAGAGGCTGAAGGGTTACTGGACCCAGGGGGAGACTCACCTGTAGGCACTGAGTCCTCAACCACCTCTGGAGACAGAGTAGATTCACCTGGTGCCTGCTCCTGAGGATCCGGCACAGGTGCAGGCGCTTCAGAATCAAGGCCCTGCCCCAGCTCAGCGGGCCCTGGAGGCGGGGACTCCTGTGCAGGCTGGGATTCCTCCGGTTCAGCCTCTGAATCAGATTCCCAGGCCATCACATCTACTTTATTTACATATCAACACACACGGAGCACTGCAACATGGCTCCCTCTCTCTCTAGCATCAGACAGCAAAGAGAGAGAAAACAAAGGACAATAGTCCCACTTCACAGAACACAGTAACACAAACATCCTGTCTCCGTCACTTCCCACACTGTGGAGTCAAAACATACACCATCATGTGATAAACAATCCCATGACTGCAATCATGGAGCAGGAATTCTAACACTTCTCCCCCAAAATGTATTTGGGAATGATGCTGTTGCATTCTGTCCCACGGGTGCAGATAGGCTGCTGTGATGAAGCAATAACAAGACTGCTGTAGTTACAATTAAGAAAAACAAACTCTTGGCTGTCTCATAAAGTTAAGACCACCACCCCTGAAATGCAATAAATTTGCCCATCCCTGAAAATTAATTCCCTTTTCGGCCAAAGCTCATGAAAACTCCTGAGCCAAATACTTCACTCAAGCTTCACTACTTTCCATAAGCTGATGCCATTTTGTTGCCGAGATTTCTTTATTTATTGGCACTTATTAGACACCTCATGGAACATCAAAGTAAGCCTGTATACAATAGATCTTTCCTGTACCATTTTAAGACAGCTCTTCCTCCATTTCTGCCACTGGACTCAGGAGAGACAGCCAGTTGGACCAGGACATGGCAAACTAGGGTTTAAAATCCCACCCAGCTGTAAAGCTCACTGGCTTGCGTCAGTCACAATTTCTCAGCCTAACCCTTAGGTAGGCAAACTAAGGCCTGTGGGCCGGATCCGGCCCAGTCCCCTTCTAAATCCTGCCCAGGGACAGTCTGGGAATCAGCGTGTTTTTATATGAGTATAATTGTTCTTTTATTCTGGGTTATTTGTGGGGCTTGCCTGGTGTTTTTACATGAGTAGAATGTGTGCTTTTATTTCCAATGCATCTCTGGGTTATTTGTGGGGCATAGGAATTCGTTCATTTTTCAGTGCCCCTCCCTCCTTGCTCCCATGCCATTACCACTGCTTGCTTCCCTCACCTTGACTTCATACAATTCTAGGATTCCAGGGGTACTACAAATCCTCCAATGGGGGCTGCACAACGATAGCCTTACATTTTTATGCATACAGAAAGATATATCTTCCTTAGACGCTGATTAGACGCTTGAAGCATGGCCTTCGCATGCTTGATTAGCTAGTGGGTCAAGTGGTGTAGAATCTCAACTTTCATTTCGTAGAGGGATTTTGAGTGCTTTTGTTTGTGAAGGGAAATAAATCTGAGCATCTGTAGAAAGTGAAGTTCAAATGAAAGTTAAACAAATAGAAGCTTTCACTTTTTCAGAATGACACCCATCCTCCTGTGAAACCAACTGTTTCAGGAGATTCCTGTGAATAAGGTTTTACTAAGGGAAGATTTGCTTTGTAAATATTACGGAAATAATTGTCGGCTACGCAAATAAAGTCTATTGATTGATTGATAGGCAGCAGGATGTATGCCATTGCCAGCTTGTTGGAGGAAAGGTAAGATAAAAATGTAATAAAATAATTTGTGTATTATGGAAAGGAAAATTAGTAAAGCCTGATATCAGTACATGGAGCCTTATTTCCAGTCTGAGGTTCTTCAGTAGCAACCATCACCAGCAGGAGAAAAATTGGCTTCACCACATGCTGACAATCAATTGGTTCGTGCCCCAGAGAACTTTCAGTGTTGTGTAGAAAATATTGACATTTACCTAAAGGTTGCCATCTTCTTCAGGCTTGGAACAATGAGTCTTCTGAGGACAATGTACAGGCTGGATCATTTGATATATTTATTTTAGCTTTGGTTTTTTGTTTAGGTTTCGGCAGCTACTGAAACTTTATGTTTTAAACACACATTGAAGAGTGACTCGGCCATTGTACCGTATATTTTATATTATACACTATACAAAATTTGAGTAATTTGATCCTTTTAAGATCAGGGGGTTTGGATTGTTATGCATATTTATTTTTACTATATATGTTGGGTTTTTTAAATATTTTTGTTGTAAACAGAAATGTTTGTGGGGAAATGGTGAATGAATGAATAACCTAGAGCAGGCACCCCCAAACTCGGCCCTCCAGCTGTTTTGGGACTACAGTTCCCATCATCCCTGACCACTGGGCCTGTTAGCTAGGGATGATGGGAGTTGTAGTCCCAAAACATCTGGAGGGCCGAGTTTGGGGATGCCTGACCTAGGAGGAGCAAAATCAGTTTGACAGCTGAGACAAAGCCCCCATTCTAGCTTTCCAGCAAGTGGGTCCCTGTTGCTTAGGTAAAAGGTAAAGGTAAAGGACCCCTGGACAGTTAAGTCCAGTCAAAGGCAACTATGGGGTTGCAGCGCTCATCTCGCTTTTAGGCCGGGGGAGCTGGTGTTTGTCCACAGACAGCTTTTTGGGTCATGTAGGCAGTATGACTAAACCGCTTCTGGTGCAACAAAACACCATGACGGAAGCCAGAGTGCACAGAAATGCTGTTTACTTTCCTGCCAGTGCGGTACCTATTTTTCTACTTGCACTGGTGTGCTTTCGAACTGCCAGGTTGGCAGGAGCTGGGACAGAGCAATGGGAGCTCATTCGGTCATGGGGATTTGAACCGCCGACCATCCAGTTGGCAAGCCCAAGAGGCTCAGTGGTTTAGACCACACCACTACCCGCATCCCCAGCAAAGCAGCTGGGAGGACACGGAAAGTGTGTGGGTTGTTCTTATTAATCAGTTAATGTTGCTTTAGTCAGTATGACAACTTATCTGATTGGAATACTGGGTCATTTTTGTGTTCTTCTCTGTTCTTCATTGGTGATAATGATGTTCTTAGCTGCTATGCCTCCAGTTACAGGCAAAGTTTTGTTTGCTAACATATACATAACACTTGGGGAGGTGGAAATTATAACATTATATATTGTTTTGAATTTACCTTTTGTATGTGGGCAGCTACGCCATGCAGCATTCTGCGAGGATGCTGTCTTTAACAGAATCAATTTTGTTTTGAGTCTCTGCCTCGCCATCACCAAGTCCAACTGCATTGGCAGTAGATGGAACTGTGAAGCTTCCACAGAAGCCAGGAGCTGGCAAGACTCAGGCTCATCTTCACAAGTTTGTATTCACAACGATGTGTTGAACTCAAAGTGGTTTCTGCATCCTCTAGTCATCTGTCCCGAGATTTTGATGCCAACAAAAACAGAGAAGTGTTCCAGGCAAAGAGAAGTACTGAGACTGTTGTTGGGCATTGTGCTTAAGCCATAGTCTCTGCTTATAAAAGCCAGCCACAAAACTCAGCATCCTTGAGCAATCATCACCTAGAGCCCTGAAATTGCCCATTGTGATTTCTGGGATAGCTCAATTGATACAGCATGGGGCTTTTCATCTTGGAATCATGGGTTCAAGCCCCACACTGGGCAAAAAATTCGTACATTGCAGGGGATTGGAATAGATGATGATGATAATAATAATAATAATAATAATAATAATAATAATAATAATAATGTATTATTTATACCCCGCCCATCTGGCTGGGCCTCCCCAGCCACTCTGGGTGGCTTCCAAAAGAATATTAAAATACTATGATACATCAAACATTAAAAGCATCCCTAAACAGGGCTGCCTTCAGATGTCTTCTAAAAGTCTGGTAGTTGTTGTTCTCTTTGACATCTGGTGGGAGGGAGTTCCACAGGGAGGGCGCCACTACAGATGACCTTTGTGGTCTCTTCCAACTCTTCACTTCTAGGGTTCTATGTAGGCTTGGGTCCATCCACCTCTGTCCTGCGTTACATCTTTGAACCTTGCAACAGGCAACTGTGAGCTGCCCACGATTTAAAATTCCCTGTACTACCCCACCAGAGTGATGCTACAGCAAGGCATTGTGGGAAATTTTACCCACATGTAAGGGGGGTTCATAATTACACACGGCAGATGCTGCTGCTCTTGCTCACCATGGTTAGTGAGCACATGGTTGGGGTGGTTAAAAGTATTAGGGATAGCCATGAAGGATCTCAGTGTTAGTTTCTGTTCTTATCACTGAGCAGCTGCGTGGAGTCACTGGACTCTGTTTACATTCCAGGGCTTCCAGGCCTTATCAGCTTGGCCGAGCGGAGATTCCGACATTTTTGGTTATGTATGCTCACATACAAGAGGTAAATGCAGAGAAGATAAGCTGCGTTCCGTTCTTCTGCCATTTGTCATCTGGGCTCCATAACCTTTTTTGGTTATGGGCCCAGATGATGGAATCCAGAAGAACGGCAGAAGAACGGAATGCAGTTTATCTTCTCTGCATGTCAAGAAGATTGATGAGTTATGTTAAAGACACTCAGACCTGGTTCTGGTCTAGCTGCCTATGGGCATTTGGGTCATCTTCTATGCCAGTGATGGGGCACCTGCAGCCCATGGGCCTTATTAGGCCCACTGGGCCTCCCCATCTGACCCATGAGGCTGTTGGGGCCAAGCCATGCCCACCTTTCCTACACCCAGTCTCATATATGATGCCAGGTGAGAGGCAGGGAAGGATGAGGCTGAGCCAAAGGAGATTTGCAAGGACCAACCATCAACTGATTGTCAGGGGTTGCATAGCACCACACATAGAGCTATGGAAGCCCAACATTCAGTTGATTGAATCAATGTCAAAGGGACCCTCCATATGTTACAATAATGACACAAGAGCCACTTCCCATGTTTTCATGCCCGCTGCTACTTCAGCGTTTGAAAGCCCAGTCATCATGTGGATGGAGCTCATTGTGTCATTCCTGCCCAACTAATGGTTCACTACCCTGGAAATAAAGTGGTGACTAAGTGAGAAGAAGGGGACGCGGGTGGCGCTGTGGGTAAAACCTCAGTGCCTAGGACTTGCCGATCGTATGGTTGCCGGTTCGAATCCCCGCAGCGGGGTGAGCTCCCGTCTTTCAGTCCCAGCTCCTGCCCACCTAGCAGTTCGAAAGCACTCCTAAGTGCAAGTAGATAAATAGGTACCGCTTTATAGCGGGAGGGTAAATGGCGTTTCCGTGTGCTGCGCTGGTGCTGGATCGCCAGAGCAGCTTCGTCATGCTGGCCACGTGACCCGGGGGTGTCTCTGGACAGCGCTGGCCCCCGGCCTCTTAAGTGAGATGGGCGCACAACCCTAGAGTCGGACATGACTGGCCCGTACGGGCAGGGGTACCTTTACCTTAAGTGAGAAGAGTTCACAAATGGAGCCAACAGTGGCAGCAGTGTAGAAGACTTGGAGAATAATAATAATTTATTATTTATACCCCGCCCATCTGGCTGCGTTTCCCCAGCCACTCTGGGCAGCTCCCAACAGAATTTTTAAAACACAGTAAAACTTCAAACATTTAAAGCTTCCCTAAACAAGGCTGCCTTCTGGTGTCTTCAAAAAGTCAGATAGTTGTTTATTTCCTTGACATCTGTTGGGAGGGCATTCCACAGGGCAAGCAGCACTGCTAAGAAGGCCCTCTGCCTAGTTCCCTGCAACCTCACTTCTCACAGAAGTGAATCGCCAGAAGACCCTCGGAGCTGTCCGGACAGAACGATAGGGTTGGAGACGCTCCTTCAGGTATACTGGGCCAAGGCCATTTAGGACTTTAAAGGTCAGCACCAACACTTTGAATTGTGCTCAGAAACGTACTGGAAGCCAATGTAGGTCTTTCAGTACCGGTGTTATATGGTCTCAGCGGCCACTCCGTCACCAGTCTGGCTGCCACATTCTGGATTAGTTGTAATTTCCGGGTCACCTTCAAAGGTAGCCCCACGTAGAGCACATTGCAGTAGTCCAAGAAGAGACTCCTCTGCCACTACCACGCCATTTGAAGGGTCTTCCACTGACATGCAATGGAAAGGGAGAAGGGAAGGAGAAAAATGCACAGTATTCTGTCCCCCCCTTTTTTTTTAAATTTCCTTGATATTGTGTTAATTTTATACTGGTGGCTTTCTGTTAAGCATTATGGTATCTGAATTAATTATTTGGAAAACTGATATCCTCCTGTGTGTGTTTGTTGTTGGTTATTTTTTAAAAAATAAACAAATAACTTGTTATATGATGGGCAATCACACAAATCAGTGTTAAAAAGAAAATACAAGTCTACCTATACAAACAGCATATATAAGAAGAACACAAGGAAGCCCATCCTTAATTAGCAGAAAGAACATTGGGGGAGCCAACATCAGGAAGTGAAAGATTAAATGGGTACATTTGTATGATAATTTTAGAAGATAAATGTTTGGATGTTTCATCGAGAGGAAGAAAGCAATCATCATTGATCTCCCGTGGAGGATTGAAATGTGTTTTGCATTTTGTACCACCATAAACTTTTAATCTGCAACTAATTGAGCTTTTCCAAACTTCAAATTATCTGCATTATCCTATATGTGTCTAATCAGAGGTAAGCCTCAATGAGGCTTACTCCTAGGTAAGTGAGTAGGCAATTGCCGCCCTAATTAAGGCTGTACTGAATGTGAATCCAGTAGTTGGAAAAAAGCACTTTTGGAAAACAAAATGTTCCCAGATTCATCCCCTGTGCTCACCTTATTGACTACCTCTTAACTACCTGTTTGTTCCCTTATCAGCTGCTGCTTTGACACTCTTTTGGGTGGGTGGTTTGTTTGTTTGTAAAAATCCATTGGTCTTCTAGAGCTGTACAGTGGTACCTCAGTTTTCGAACGTCTCAATTGGCGAACATTTCACTTTTCAAATGCCGTAAATGCTTTGGTTTTTGAACACGCCTCAGAAGTCGAACCCAGCTTCCACTGAGTGCAAGATCCTGAGGCCTAGCTGTCGGCTGTTGAGTTTTCGGTTTTCGAACGTTTCATACCTCGAACGGTCTTCCGGAACAGATTACGTTCGAAAACCAAGGTACCACTGTACTTGCTCCTTTGCTGAAGATGGCCACAAGGCAGGATCAGTCTCGTGAGAAAAGAGCACAGAGGTACAGTCTTTTGCTCCTTAAATATATATATAGATAGATAGATAGATAGATAGATAGATAGATAGATAGATAGATACATACATACACAATGGTACCTCAGGTTACATACGCTTCAGGTTACAGACTCCGCTAACCCAGAAATAGTGCTTCAGGTTAAGAACTTTGCTTCAAGATGAGAACAGAAATCGTGCTCCGGCGGCACAGCAGCAGCAGGAGGCCCCATTAGCTAAAGTGGTGCTTCAGGTTAAGAACAGTTTCAGGTTAAGAATGGACCTCTGGAACGAATTAAGTACTTAACCTGAGGTACCACTGTACTTAAAGTTGCCCCAGTACCTCCCAGCTGAGTTAGTTCAAGGGGAAAGGGGGGAACAATAAACAAACAGACAATAATAACAAACTTAATTCTTCACAAATCCAACTTTTTAAACATCTTGATTGACTTCCTCAAATCCCTCCCTTCTGAGTTTCCTTGTAATTTAAAAGTAACAGCTTTCCAATATCATTATTAAACTAAAACAATTTCCAATTATAGTCATCTTATTCACTTTTCTTGACATTCTGAATCCCATTTATTTAATTATAACTTAATTTGTCCTAGGCCTATTTGTTTCTTTCAAGTAGTTTCTAATTTTTTATATTACAATATTTGTTCAAATAGTCCTTGAATTTCCTCCAGTCCTCTTGAAGCTCCTCTTCTTTCTTTTTTTTTTTTTTCTTGAAGCTCCTCTTCTTTCTGGTCGCGGATTCTTCCAGTCAGGTCAGCTAGCTCCGAAAAGTCCATCATCTTCATCTGCCAATCTTCCACTGTTTGTAGTTCTTGTGTTTTCCAATTTTTAGCAAGTAATATTCGAGCGGCCGTTGTGGCATACAAAAATAATTTAACATCTTTCTTGGGCAATTCTAAATCTGTTATTCCAAGGAGAAAGGCCTCTGGTTTCTTAATAAATGTATATTTCAACATTTTTTTCAGTTCATTATAAATCTTCTCCCAGAAGTCTTTCACCTTGGGACAAGTCCACCACATGTGGAAAAAAGTACCTTCTTTTTCTTTACATTTCCAACAAAGATTATCACTTTTGTGATAAATCTTTGCTAATTTTACAGGGGTCAAGTACCATCTATACATCATCTTCATAATGTTTTCCTTTAACATCGTACATGCAGTGAACTTAACCCCTTTCCTCCATAGCCTCTCCCAGTCCTCCATCATTATATTATGTCCCACATCCCTTGCCCAATCAATCATGACCGATTTAACTTGTTCATCCTTTGTATGCCACTCCAACAACAAACTGTACATTTTAGACATATTCTTATCATTAGTATCTAACAACTCCGTTTCCAATTTGGTTTTTTCTGTTGCAAAACCATTTCTCTTATCCATCTTATATAATTCATTAATTTGATAATATTGCAACCAATTCACTTTATCTTTAATTTGTTCAAATGGTTTTAATTTAAAACCTTCCTGATTCTCTAACAACAAATCTGAATACCTCAACCATTTGTTTTCCATATTTAACTTTTTGGGGGCCTGTGCTTCCATTGGTGAAATCCATTTTGGTGTTTTTCTTACTAAGAGATCTTTGTATCTAGTCCATACATTGTATAATGCCTATCTAATTACATGATTCTTAAAACCCCTGTGGGCCTTTACCTTGTCATACCATAGATATGCATGCCATCCAAATCGATTATCCAATCCCTCCAAGACCACTGGTCCTGTTAGCTAGGGATGATGAGAGCTGTCGTTCCAAAGCAGCTGGAGGGCCAAGTTTGGGGATGCCTGGTCTACACTGAGGGCTCATCCACTGTTTGCCCTGCCACCCCACTCCCGCGGCCCCCAGAAAACACACAATTTAGTGCTGAAGAAATGGCAACCAGGTTTTCTGCAGATTGCTGTTTGTTCCGATTTAGTTGCAAAGACCAGGTTTTCTGGAAGACAGAAGCAGGGGAAAGGCAAAACTGCTCATACCCTGTTATGTATTCCATAGTCTGTGTTTGCCTGAGCTTGAGTCTGGACTAAGGATTCTGAGCTCCTGTTTTCTGATTTGATACATGATATCCAATCACAGAACATTTCAGGATTTGGGCCTCTGCCATTGGCCCTGAGTCATGATTCGCAGCTTGGAAGTTTAGTCAGCCAATCACGTTGGGAGTGGGAGTGGCCCAGGCCTTCAGCAAAGGATATAAGCAGTTGTTTTGCCCCTGTTGTCCAGTTCTGTTAGTTCAGTAAAGTTTCTTGCTGTAATAACTGTGTCTTGTCTCGTGGGAACCCAACTATATTTCATACCTGTTCCTAGAAAGCACAGTACAAGCAGGAAAATGCTTGAACCTGTGCTTTCAAGGCACATAACAAGCTGAAGTGTGGACAAGCCTGAAGTGGCTTTTGAGGGCTTTAGACAAGGATATGGATATGGGACACGGGGTGGCGCTGTGGGTTAAACCACAGAGCCTAGAACTTGCTGATCAGAAGGTTGGCGGTTCGAATCCCCGTGATGGGGTGAGCTCCCATTGCTCGGTCCCTGCTCCTGCCAACCTAGCAGTTTGAAAGCACGTCAAAGTGCAAGTAGATAAATAGGTACCGCTCTGGCGGGAAGGTAAACGGCTTTTCCGTGCACTGCTCTGGTTTGCCAGAAGCGGCTTGGTCATGCTGGCCACATGACCCGGAAGCTGTACGCCAGCTCCCTCGGCCAATAAAGCGAGATGAGCGCCGCAACCCCAGAGTTGGCCAGGACTGGGCCTAATGGTCAGGAGTCCCTTTACCTTTACCTATGGAGATAATCATCATCATTTTATTTGTATGCCAACTTTCCATAGTTCCAATGCTCAAGGTGGCTTACAACACGACAAGATTTACATAATTACCAACATAACAAAAGTCATAAACAATAAATAAAACACATCAAAAAGTACACCACCAAATGTAAAACAATTTCCACATAAATCATAAAATCTAACACTAAAAATACATTACAGTGGTACCTCTGGATGTGAACAGGATCCGTTCCGGAGCCCCGTTCGCATCCTGAAGCAAACATAAGATGCCACTGTGTCTGCGAGTGCACGGGTTCTGTTTTGCTGCTTCTGTGCATGCGCGTGACGTGATTTTGAGCGTCTGCACATGCGCAAGCGGCGAAACCTGGAAGTAATGTGCTCCGTTACTTCTGGGTCGCCACGGAGTGCGACCTGAAAATATTCATCCCGAAGCTACTTCAACCCGAGGTATGAGTGTAGCATCAATTACAATTTAAAATGACATAGATAAAAAATAAAAACAATTTTCAAAAGGTGCCCTCTCTGTTGAGCAGCAGCAGCAGTCCTTGCCCCAAGCCAGGTGGAGAGAAGCAGGGCAGGGGCCTTCAAGCTCCCAGCAGGTCAGATGCTGGGGAATGAAGCTAGGGTGTTTTGTAGGTGAAGCAGATGCTGTACCACTGAGCCTATGGCCCTTCCTATTGAATGAGAGCTGGACCATAATGAAGGCTGATCACCGAAGAATTGATGCTTTTGAATTCTGGTACTTTAGGAGACTCTTGAGAGTCCCATGGACTGCAAGAAGATCAAACGCATCCATTCTTAAGGAAATCAGCCCTGAGTGCTCACTGGAAGCACAGATCCTGAAGCTGAGGCTCCAAGACTTTGGCCACCTGATGAGAAGAGAAGACTCTCTGGAAAAGACCCTGATGTTGGGAAAGATGGAGGGCACAAGGAGAAGGGGACGACAGAGGATGAGATGGTTGGATAGTGTTCTCGAAACTACCAGCATGAGTTTGACCAAACTGCAGGAGGCAGTGGAAGACAGGAGTGCCTGGCGTGCTCTGGTCCAGGGGGTCACGAAGAGTCAGACACGACTAAACGGCTAAACAACAACATTGAATTCAACAGGACTTTGAGTAGACATGGTTCATCCAATGGATTTGTGATTTGGGAGAGTACTGGCCACCAAGCAAACCAAAAACCAAGAGCACGCTGTGAGCTGAGGATTTAACCGAAGAAAAGGTCTAGAATAGGTGAATGCAACCTGTCACTGGTAAAGTGCTTAGGAGGCAATAGTTACCTCAACCCACCCATCAAAAATAAAAAAGTGTGCGTATGTTATTTATTTGTTCACTTAATTTATATGCCACTTAATTCACAAAACCTCTAAGTGGCTTGTATATATAAAAAAAGTGTTAATTGCATAAAAGCCTCTATAAACCACCTGCTAGTTTAAAAATCTCTAAATGATATACAAAGTTTTTTTCAAAAAAAAAGTGCCCTTAAAAACCAACAAAACTGTGTTATAAAAGCAGAGAAAACAGCTAAAATAGGAATTAGGGGATTCAAATAATATAAAATATCCATTAAAAAACCCCCCGATAAAATCAATGTTGTCCATTAAGCGGACTTAGCAGCTCAAATTGCAGTTATTTGCCATCCTGTGAGCTGGTCAGAGCAGCAGAGTGATACAAGCACAAAATGTTTCAGCCCAATAGTTTGGTTCCAATTGTGGAAAGGTGATCTTTGAGAATTCGGTTTTTTAAAAAGTACTTAATGGCGTTAAGTGCTTGAAAGGTCAGAAATGCTTTTACCAGCTTGGGTTTTCAGTTAATGCTTGCCAAGCTATCTGAAGGCCACATGGTCAGTGTTATTCCTGACAAGGATGGGCTGTTGCTTGCAGAGAAGGAGCTGTGTTAGACCATCTGTGTTATCTGCTAAGCTTGTCTCTTCAACAAGGAGAATAGGAAGCAGTTGCTAGAATTCAAAACTGGCACACTTTGTATTAGATCAAATTGCTTCTGAATGGAGCAAACACACAGCAAACACACACTGCATCTCTGGTTGCAGTTGTGGCTGCAGAGGCAGCAGCTGAAGCCCATCGTGATTTTTTTAAATGGGGATTAAATTGATGGTGATGCCCAGTGCAGGATTTATGTATAAGCTAAACAAGCTATAGCTTAGGGCCCCAGTCTCTTGGGGGCCCCCAAAAAAAATTAAAGGAAAAAAAACTGGATGTACCTTTCCTAAATATAAGATTAAAAACAAATAAAATAAAACCCACATACAGCAACACAGTGTTTTGTGTTGTGTAGACTCCTATGATGTAAGTAATGGGCCCTGCCTGCTAGCCTGCTCCCTAAAATATCACTGGTTTGCTCATTTCTATATATAGGGTCCCTACATTCTGTATGGACTGGTTGCATGGCTACATGTGCAAATGGCTTTAGATACCTATTAGGTCCATAAATTACCATACAGTGGTACCTCGGGTTAAGAACTTAATTCGTTCCGGAGGACCGTTCTTAACCTGAAACTGTTCTTAACCTGAAGCACTACTTTAGCTAATGGGGCCTCCTACTGCTGCCACGCCACCGGAGCACAATTTCTGTTCTTATCCTGAAGCAAAGTTCTTAACTGAAGCACTATTTCTGGGTTAGCGGAGTCTGTAACCTGAAGCGTATGTAACCTGAAGCGCATATAACCCGAGATACCACTGTATAACTATATTCAACACACAAAAACAGCAGCAATTTGTTGTTGACAAAGGACAGCTGGACATATAAAGGGCCCCATTACCTTCAGTAGCTTAGGGCCTCATCAAACCTAAATCCAGCCCTGGTGATGCCTTCTTTACTGATACACTTCCAGTAAGTTGTGGTAGGCTGCTTTGGTTCCAGATGTGCCCTCTCTCCCCTTACACCCCACAGATAGATAATAAGTTTATAGACACACACAGACACTGATTACATAATTTCATTTACTTTCTTATTTATTAGATGTATATACCACCTTTTCCTCCAAGGTGGTGTGGAGGAATTTCCTCCTCCCCGTTTCATCCTCACAACAGCCCTGTGAGGTAGCTTAGGCTGAGATGGTGACTGGCCCAAGGTCACCCAGTGACCTTCTAGAGTGAGCTGGGGCTTTGAACCCTGGTCTCCCAGCTCAAAGTCCAATAGTATGTGGCCTGGGGATAGTCCAGCATGAAAGACCTGGAAGGATACATTTGGCCCCCCAGGACCTGAGGTTCCTCACACCTGTTTTTATAGTCTCCTTATGCTATGCTGTCCTGTGCTCCACATCGGAGGAAGGGCAAGATATAAAAACAATGAAGTGAAAAATACAAGAGATTCCGTTTTAAAAAATGCCACAAGAAAGCAGGACTGGAAGAAGAGTAAAAGAACAGCATAAAATAAAAATCTGCAGACAGAGAGGAAAGGCAAACTAAGCTGATGGACTACTGAAGTGAAGGACATGAGGCAGGAGTTGGTAATGCAGGTGAGCTGCACACAGGTGAGCTTCAAGCAAGCTGACGGCCAGCTCTGTGGAGGCTCCTTTTATTGACACAATATGCAAACCCAGGCAGATACATTTGGACTGTGACCTTTACACATCTTCCAGTCCCGAGATCATGGGGTGGTACAAAGTTATTTTGGCACCTATTTCCACAGCGTCATTTTCCCCTTGCACAGTGTATGACAAAGGAGACAAAGGTCTCAGAGACAAAGGTCACAGACAGGACACTGCAGACTACTGAGATCGCAAAAGGTTAGACAGAGGGCAAGATTTTCAGACAACTGTGGCTTTGTCTGTGAGGGGGAGTGTGCCCCGCATCCCAAGGTCACGCATGCAGGCAGATTGTGGCTGCCCGCGGGCGGGGAATGTGCTCCGCACCCAGTGATCATTCCTACAGACTACGCCGAAATGGCAAAGCTGGCCAGAAAGCTCAGGAACCAAGAGGACAAAAACTTTAAAAAAAGAATGGGGGGAAATTATAATTTACTTAGGAGAGCACTATAAGCAGATAAAAACATTAGCAGGATTTTAATATCACTTGTAATGTAACAGGTATTATGGATAATATGGATGAATATAAAATATAGATTTTGAAATAATATGTAGTTGAAAATGTTCATATTAGGACCCATGGAAGGGGTGGAGGGAAGTTGCGAGATTCAGAGTAATCTCTTTATACAGATATGTATTTGGTATTGTTAGAAACTAACTTTTGTAAAATCTAATAAAAATGATTTTTTTAAAAAAAAAAACCTGCAAATCATAGATTGGCAGCGTTAATTCTAAATTTGGGAAAGTGGGACTATCTTAGCTTAGCATCCTGATGCTTGGAATGATGGCTCCAGGCAAATGTCCCTAGGAAAGGACTTCCAGAGTCATGGGGCCATCACAGAAAAGGCTATTCTCTCCAGTAACTAGATTTATATGAGGAAGGGTGCCATTTCAACTGGTCAAGCCAATTATTGGTTAAGCATCTAAATAGTGCAACCCTAATGTCAAAAACCAGAAACCAAATGTATGGCACAAACCACTGCATTCAGAGAATATTCAACATCGCAAAGACTTCTGCTGTGCAGTTTAAAACATTTCCAGCCAGACATCCACAGTTTGCTTTTTCAAGCACGTTGCTTGGTTTTTCTGTCCTGAAAGCCGAGATCAGAGCCAGTCCCCAGGAACTCCCTGGGTAAGTGAAATGGCAAAGAGCAGTACGGATCTTTCCAAAAAGACATTGACAAGTGAGGAAGCAGACAGGGCCATTGCATCTGTCTGCAACCTTTCTCTGGCATCAGGGCAACAGCTTTCAAATCTGCTACAAGTCACATATCATCTCTGCATTTTGCCCATCTGAAGAAATGCAGATAAATCCCCAAGGTTTAGCTACACATATAACCTAGGCCTTTGGAATTATACAGACCTGGTGAATCAATATATTTACAAAAAAAACCATGAGTTCATAGGTCGTCCTTCCTCCTCTCTGATCACACATTCATCCTCCCTTCTCTTTCTGTTTTGGAGATAAGCCAAGTTTAGATTTACATCTGTACTGCTGCCGCATACCCTCCGAGTGTCCCGATTTTCCAAGGACAGTTTCAGAATTACAAAAGCCATCCCGGCTTCTGACTTGATCCCAGAATGTCACTGTTTCCCCCGCCAGTGCTGCCGCTGCCAAGCTTGGGGAAGAGGGGGAGCCAGCGCTTGTCCCAAGCAGCAGTGGTGGTGAGGCGGCATCCTGTTGCATCTCTGTGGCATTTCTGTGGCCGTTGCTGCCAGACTCCTCCATTGGGCAGCTTGTAGCAGCTGCTGGAGAGTGGGCAAGGAGGAGGAGGAGGAGGAGGAGAGGCTGCCACCATGGAGGCCCTGCCAGGAGCTCATCCTACTTTCGAGTAGGACCCTGGCAGAGACACATGCCTGACTGGCATGTTCTCCCCCTCCTGGTCGATCGTTCGGGAGCTTCAAAAGCTTTCTTCAGCCTGAACATCACAGCGACTGATGCCAACAGACATCGGCACACTTAGGGATCCGCAGAGTCTTTGCAGCTTGTGTAACTCAGCAACTACTTTGTGTAACTCAGCAATCTACTTTATTTACATATAAACACACGTGGAGCACTGCAACATGGCTCCCTCTCTCTCTAGCATCAGACAGCAAAGAGAGCGAACAAAGGACAATAGTCCCACTTCACGGAACACAGTTATACAAACATCCCGTCTCCGTCACTTCCCACACTGTGGAGTCAAAACATATACCGTCATGTGATAGACAACAATCCCATGACTGCAATCACGGAGCAGGAATTCTAACAGGCCCAGCCCTGCACGATGCACTGTCTCTGAGGGGCAGGCAGAGGGCAGGGCTGCCCTGGGCAGGAAGAAGGGGGGACAGAATAGAGCACAAGGAGTCTTATTTTTTATATTTAAAAAATGCTTTGTGCGCTGCATCTAATCTTGCCCCTTTCTAAAATTTATTTACTGGTGTGTGCTTTTCTTTTTG
Organism: Podarcis erhardii; assembly: GCF_964252035.2. Classification (NCBI taxonomy): domain Eukaryota; kingdom Metazoa; phylum Chordata; class Lepidosauria; order Squamata; family Lacertidae; genus Podarcis; species Podarcis erhardii. The sequence goes on along the minus strand of NC_138515.1, from coordinate 31,530,481 downwards.
TAAATTTACCAAAGAATAAAGTGAAATAAAATAAAATTGAGATTAAGGGGTTTTCTCAGGATGGTGGGGTTTTTGTGTGCTGTGTCTTGTTGGTGTGTCCGTGGTGTTACTCACCTTTCTTCTGATAGGAAATGATCTGCACAGGGATGGCAAAAAATTGGGGGGGTCAAAGAAGGTCAGTTGTGGGGTAGTGAGCAACGTCCCTATTTTCATCTGAGGAATGTTGGAGGGCATGGTGTCATGTCTACCTAAAGCCAGAGCCCAACCACAGTTAGCGGCAGGGGTGCCTGGGGGCCACTGAGAATGGCAAGGCTAATGAGAAAATGCTCAACAGTAGTCAAAGTCAATGACATGCAGAGCCAGCTGATTCTTGTTTTGCCCCTATTGGGGCACCATTAAGACTATGGAGGAGGAAGCCAAGGTAAAAGTGTATTGGGAAATGATTTATAATGAATTGAGAAAAACATGTTCAAAATTACTTCACCACCACCACCACCAAACAGAGTCCTTGTTGTTGGGGATAATCCAGACTGAAATTCCTGGGTGTCCAAAAAGTTTATTTATGTATGCAACAACTATGGCACGTGTTTTGTTAGCCCCAAAATGGAAAGTGAGTGAGGTCCCAACTAAAGTGGTTTGACAACATAAATTGAGGGAATGTGCACAGCTTGCAGATTTAACATACAGAAGAAGAGAGCAAGAAGAACATACATTTAAAGAAGACTTGAAAACGTTTATTGAATATTTGGGAAATAACCATATAAAGCTGAAAACACTGGATGTTTTAAAGTTTGTAAAATGTTTCTTTGGAATTGCAAAATTGGAAATGGAATGAAAATTATTATTATTTTCAAAAAGACTATGGAGGAGGAAGCTGACAAGCAGTGCTATTGCCCGAACCGGATGCAGGTAGGAAGGCAGGCAGGTTGGAGCTAAGTTCAGACGGCGGTTGGTGGGGCAGCTCCCTTTTCACCTTAATGGACCAGCTTGCATTGGTTTCCAATCATGGTTAGAAGCAGGTTTGCATTGAGCCCACCATGACTAGCATTAACACGGCCCCCGATATAGATGCTAGCCATGCTGAGCCTTGCAACTGAAAGCAGCAGAGAGCAGTAGGAGACTGGAGAAGGAGAATGGAGGACAGGAGCACACGAGGCCATGTGCTCCTCTCCCCTGCAATGTCCTCACTCTTGAGACAGCCTTCCTCCACCTTGTACCCTTCAGATCTTGTTTGTCTTCAAGCATAGCTGTCAACTTAAAGATTTGAAAATAAGGGACCAGCAGCCTCGAAAATAAGGGATCAGCAGCCAAAATAAGGGATTTTCCCAGCACAGGTATGTTCAACTTCTGAGCACCTCCGAGCCAAAGGCAGAAAGCCCAGCCAGCAGCCAAACGAAGCCTCAAGTGGTGGTTCCCACAGCGCAGCAACCCGGCAAAGGGGATGCAGCAAGGAAAACCACCGTCACCTCTCCGATGGGAAGCGCTGAGCAAAGGCGAGTCCCCAGGCAACACGGCTGATTTGATCAGCACAAGGCATGCAAGCTCCACCCCCCAGTCGTTCTTAGACTCCTTATTGGGTGAGCAACGCAGCCAAGCAACACAGTTGGAGCCTCCCTCCTCCCTGGCCGGCAGAGAGGGAGGGAGAGGAGCTGCTTCGTTTGAAACCTGGGAAATTTAAGGGACATCATCAATAAGGGACAGCAGCAGGACGCAGCGCTGGGATAAGGGACTTTCCCGCCAAATAAGGGACGGTTGACAGCTATGTCTTCAAGTCCCATCCTTCCCTCTTGGCTGTGTCTGATGGAGTCCAGCAGCTTCAGGAGAGCACGAGGTTGAGAAACACTGCTCTGATTATTAAAAACCAGGCAGTAAGTGACTGGAAAAATCAGGGAACAAGAGATACATTATGAAAGAGTGTCCTTTTCTCATTGGGAGATGCACCAAGTAAGGTGGGTTATTAATATATAACAATGCAAATAACATAGCACGCGCATTATAGTCTCCTAACATGAGCACAAACATATGTCGGTCTGAAGCTGTAGCAACAGCATCGCTCTGTAAATCTGGGGGTGTGTTTGGAAGAGGCACCCACTCTTCCCCATCTGCCTCTCACAAGTTGCTGATGTGGCTGCACCCCACACCTCTGCTTGCGCTTGAAGAGCTGTAGTCAAGGCTGTGCTTAGGAGCTTCAACAACAATATATCTGCTCTGGAACAGATTGTCTTGAATTCCACACACCCCGCCATCAAGTGATCAGCCAGTGTTTGCTATATCTAGAATGCATTGTCGCTGGGAAAGTTTGCGTACACTGTTGAGAGGACAGGAAGTTACATGTGGGCCTGGGAATAGCTCAGTTGGTAGAGCAAGAGGTTCTTAATCTCAGGGTTGTGGGTTCGAGCTCCACGTTGGGCAAAAGATTCCTGCATTGCAGGGGGGTTGGACTAGATGATGCTTGTGGCCCCTTCCAACTCTATACAGTGGTACCTCGGGTTACAGACCCTTCAGGTTACAGACTCCGCTAACCCAAAAATAGTACCTCGGGTTAAGAACTTTGCTTCAGGATGAGAACAGAAATTGTGCTCCGGTGGTGCGGCAGCAGTGGGAGGCCCCATTAGCTAAAGTGGTGCTTCAGGTTAAGAACAGTTTCAGGTTAAGAATGGACCTCCAGAACGATTTAAGTTCTTAACCCGAGGTATCACTGTAATTCTATGTGCAGAAAAACAATGTTTAGCTAGTACAGGAAAATCCACAGCAGTTCTGCTTAATGACAGAAAGACTTGCGTTCCTGAACAGATTTAACAAGAACCAAAGGCGCTTCCAGATGACCTGTTGATGGAGCATTCATTCTGATTTGTTGAAAGGGAGCTTCCTTGGTCTTACGCTGCCCCATCTTCTCCCCTGAACAGCACCACTTCCACCTCGTATGCCACTGCTGTCTCTCCCTGAACCTTATGCAGCACTTCCAAAGGTGCATCACATATATGACGTTAGTGTCCCTTACAACAACCCTGCGAGATAGGCCAGTACAATTGCTCCCGTGTTACAAGCTGGGGGCTGATGCTGAGAGGCAACAGCTTATCTGTAGGCTACCCAAACAATCAATGCTTGAGGTGAGATATGAGCTGTAGACTTTCCGCCATAGCGCTTATTTCAGGAATTGTGTGACACTAGTTATCAAGGGCAGGGAGTGTAAGAAGTACAGTGGTACCTCAGGTTACATACGCTTCAGGTTACATACGCTTCAGGTTACACACTCTGCTAACCCAGAAATAGAGCTTCAGGTTAAGAACTTTGCTTCAGGATAAGAACAGAAATTGGGCTCCGGCGGTGCGGAGGCAGCAGGAGGCCCCATTAGCTAAAGTGGTGCTTCAGGTTAAGAACAGTTTCAGGTTCAGAACAGACCTCCGGAACGAATTGAGTACTTAACCTGAGGTACCACTGTACAGGTCCTTATAGAAACAAAACAGTTAATACGAAAATTAGGGACAGAGTAGAACTGCAAGTGAAAGCACAAACATGCCAATTGGGAGACTGAATGCTCTACCCAGAAGCTACCCCAAACACAGGTCTGAGTCTTTGTTTAACTTCTTAACGCTAAGCCCATATAGTCCAAACTAATCCTGTTACCGAATTTTATACTGAGGAATCCAAGACGCACAGCAGTGAGTCATGGAATGAGTCATTCCAAATAAATACATGATCCTGATTAAAAGCACATCACTTTCTTTCTCCCCCCCCCGCCTTTTCTTTTCTTTTTTTAAAAAAGCACATCACTTTCAGGCAGTGTGAATTTGGAGCGTGGCTGAAATAAGTCCACATCCACAAACTTTTGTTTCAGTTTTTAAACGCTGGGTTTAAACAACCCCCAGTTCAAGCCAAATTCGTAGCCTGTCAACTAGAGTCCAGAGAACTCGCTGCAAAATGAGTTTTGTCTATGTCATCCAGGCCGCTGCTTCTGGCATGGTAACGCCACAGCAAATCACATAGGTTGGCCTAGCCAATCAGATTAAAAGGCAGTGCGGGCTGATGTGAGGCACAGGGCAATGAGAGCGAGAAAAGAGAGGGAAAGAAGAGAAAGGGGGAGCTGCCATGGCAAGGAATGGGCACCATGCAGCTACAAGAACAATATGAATACTCTTCTTGCAAGGTGACGTGTCTGTTTTTAAAATTGATTCAGGTCCAGCAAGTGTGTTAACTTAAAAGTGAATGGCAAGAGCTAAAGAACATTCTGTGCAGCTTTACTCATGAGCACAGAAGCTCTGTGCAATGGATCGTATTTCTCTCTGTGTGTAGCTTCTTTGAAATGATTAACAGCCTCCCCATCTGTGGCTTGGTGGATGCTTAGCAAGACACAAAGTCCCCAATATGAGGATCCTGCAATAACAAGTTATTTGCTCCATTAGTTGCATCAGTTCTTCTGCTTTCCACTGGGTTATTTTGCTAATAAACATTCCTCGCAACTCTCTCCCACCCCCAAAACCTCAGAACAGGAGTGTGAGCTTTCCTTAGCAGCAGAAACACACACATGCACAGGGGGTTACTTTATCACTGCGCAGGATACTGTGTCTCTATTGCCCCCTGGAGTTTGGATGTGGTAAAACCGCAAGTCAATCTGGTGATGGTTAAATCTCGTTCTAGCGGCTCCTCTTTACTGGAAGCCGAAGGTTATTATAGTCACACGGCTTCCATTGTGCTAACAACAGCATCTGAGCTGTAAGTCAGGAACCCTTCACAGCAGCCTGCGAAATAGATTTCTAACTCCAGGGTATGAAAATGAGCACAGAGAGATGGCCTATTAAAACCTCTTTATGTTTATATGGTGTGCTGTTATGCAAAGGGTTCCCCACGCAGAAGCAGAGGATTGCTAACGTTTCTGGCAGAGCAGAGCAGACAGCTGTATGCTCACAGCAACGGAATAATCTTGTGTATAGCTGGGGCCAGAGGTTTGGGCAATTGGTCATTTGCCAGGGCCCAGCCGCCAGCAATGAGGGACGCGGGTGGCACTGTGGGTTAAACCACAGAGCCTAGGACTTGCCGATCAGAAGGTCGACAGTTCGAATCCCCACGACAGGGTGAGCTCCTGTTGTTCGGTCCCTGCTCCTGCCAACCTAGCAGTTCGAAAGCACGTCAAAGTGCAAGTAGATAAATAGGTACTGCTCCGGCGGGAAGGTAAACAGCGTTTCCGTGCGCTGCTCTGGTTCGCCAGAAGTGGCTTAGTCATGCTGGCCACATGACCTGGAAGCTGTACGCCGGCTCCCTCAGCCTATAGAGCGAGATGAGCGTCGCAACCCCAGAGTCGGTCACGACTGGACCTAATGGTCAGGGGTCCCTTTACCTTTATCTTAGCCACCAGCAAAGGACTCGTCATTCCTACAGCACTGCCATTATCACTTTGCAGAGATCCAGACCCTCCAATTGTCACTATTTTTAGGGACAGTCCTAGATTTACAGAAGCCGTTCTGTTTTCTGACTTGATCCTGGAATATCCTGGTTTCCTTAGGACATCCCTATTTTTATCAGATAATGGTCAGAGGGTATGGAGTCATCTGACCTCTGAGCCATCTGAAGGCAGTCCTGTATAGGGGAATTTTTAAATGTTTTATTGTGTTTCTGTATATGTTTGAAGCTGCCCAGAGTGGCTGAGGCAACACAGTCAGATGGGCGGGGTATAAATGTTGTTATTCTTTTTTTTTTTTAATTATTTTTTTATTAGGTTTACAAAATACAGAAAGAAAAAGAGAGAAAACAGAGAAAAGAGAAAATACAGAAACTTCAACTTTCCATGATTTTTTTAACAAACCAATTGGACTTCCCCACAACCTTCAAACCCTGCATTCTTTGTAATACAAACTTCAGCAATTTGTTACCTTGTTTCATAACTTATTGTATCTTTCAATTTATCATGTTTCTAGGATCAAAATGTTATGTCCCAATTCTTGTAAATTTAAATTTAAACATAATAAAATTATTTCATAATTCCACCTCCTAAATTCTTGTGTCTTGATTTCCATTCACCTATTTGAAGTTGCGGAAGCTAAGATTTCCTAAATCGTGCATTTCCTTAACATTCATACAGCTTATAGTGTTTTTGCAAATAGTCCTTAATTTTTTTCCAATCCTCTTCCATTGTTTCTTCTCCCAAGTCTCGGATTCTGCCGGTCATTTCAGCTGTTATTCTTGAATAGGACATCCCTATTTTCATCGGAGAAATGTTAGAGGGTGTGGAGATCCCCTCACGAGATCAAGGGCCAGAAATTTGTGCTGCCTCGGGCCTTCTCAAGTGGTCAAGGCAAGGCAAAGTTGGAGATCCCAACCCTCTGTAGACCTGTTTGCAAAACACAGAGAAAACGGAAGGCTGTGTGGAGAGTCCTTCTCTCCCAACATATATGAATGCAGGGATGAAGCAAAATATTCCCACCTACCCTCCATACGAAACTCAGAGAACCTGGGAGTTTCACTTAGGAATGGGGGAGCATTCAAGTCACTCTGCGTTTAAAGGTGAAATTGCCTAATACACAACACGTGAACCAAGACACAGCCATTCTTTGAAATCTGCACTTCTCTGAATTTTGCAACACGAAGCAATGGGTGCAAAAATGCAGGTCCTCTCAGAAAGTATAGGTGCAAAGGCATGTATTAGTGAAAGCAGTCTTATATCTTGGCATATAAATTTTACAAATTTATATTAATATTGTTTTTGAAAATAAATGAAATTGTATACCAAAAATTAAATGTCTATTAATTTCAGAGGGTCTGTTCTGAGTAATGTTGGATACAACCTCTGAGAGACAGCAATTTGTCTAAGACCATTTACTGGGTTAATGGCAAAGGCAACATTTGAACCCAAGACTTCCTGGTTTACAGCTGCGTCTCTCCTTCTGCAGAAAAAGGATGCCCCGGCCCAGGCATCCAGGCTGAACAGCAACGGGCATTGCAGCTTCCAAAAGTTAATTAGCAAAATGATCAGTATCTAACCAGTGGCAAGCAGGTGTAAAGAATTAATTAATGATGGGGAAAGGGAATACAAAGAAGATTAGTGCTGTAAGAAAAGCTGTTTCTTTGTCTTAGGAAGACGGGCGGGAGTTGCTCAAGGGGTAAACATGTTTCCATTGGCTTTTATTTTCCTTCCTCCCAGCTTTCAAACTGCAAATGAGTTGTGTGTAGCATGACAAACAGACTGGATCATCTCTTAAAGGGGCGAGGAGACATTATTTGGGCATGGGGGTTTAATAGGCTGATAAGGCTATATCTCATCTGTATATGCAAGCCAGGCTTCCACTATAAATCACAAGTCCTTTTTATTCTCTCTCTCTCTCTCTCTCTCTCTCTCTCACACACACACACACACACACACAAGGTAAAAGGTAAAAAGGTAAATGTAAAGGACCCCTGGATGGTTCAGTCAAAGGTGATTATGGGGTGCGGTGCTCACCTCCGTTTTCAGGCTGAAGGAGCCGTCATTTGTTCACAGACAGCTTTCTGGGTCATGTGGCCAGCATGACTAAACTGCTTCTGACACAACAAAACCAGGAGTTGTGGGTGGGTGGCCGTTGCCCAGGAAGGGCGCAAGGCGAGCGGTTTCTCTGACAGGCAAGGCGCAAAGCCCTTCAGTCAAAACAAAGGGGGAAGCAGGCAGGAAATCGGAGGAAGCTCAGGAGACATGAGTGGGCAGCATGCAGTTGCCCAGTTTTTTAAAAAAACTCTGCACATTTATGTTTCACAGGGTGCGAAAGAAGGGCTTTGCACCTTTCTACAATATGCATGTGTGCTTGGGCCCAGGGTCTTTTGCTTCACCATCCTGTTGCTAAGTAAAGGTAAAGGGACCCCTGACCATTAGGTCCAGTCGTGGCCGACTCTGGGGTTGTGGCGCTCATCTCGCTTTACTGGCCAAGGGAGCCAGCGTACAGCTTCTGGGTCATGTGGCCAGCATGACTAAGCCGCTTCTGGCGAACCAGAGCAGCACACGGAAATGCCATTTACCATCCCGCCGGAGTGGTACCTATTTATCTACTTGCACTTTGGTGTGCTTTTGAACTGCTAGGTTGGCAGGAGCAGGGACCGAGCAACGGGAGCTCACCCCATTGCGGGGATTCGAACCACCGACCTTCTGATTGGCAAGTCCTAGGCTCTGTGGTTTAACCCACAGCGCCACCCACATCCCATCCTGTTGCTACTCAGCTTTCAAAAAAAAAAAAAAAAGTGTCCCCAGATTCATTGAAAAAAATCTGGTAACCATAGTCTGTACACCAGAGTGGGATCAGGGTTGTGGTGTGGAGGGTGAACAAAACCCACTGCACCAGCCTAGCCCTCGCAACCAACACTGTCATGTGGGTGCAGGGCACTGAGGGTTCACAAAGCCACATTGCGCTGCATGCCCACCTACCCACACAGGGGGCAGCATGGCCAGCTGGCAGGGTCCTTGGTGGGCACACACACACCCAACACTGGCTGGGCAGCCATTGAGTGAGGAGGCAAGGAGGGCAGCAACAATACCAGGCCAGGCTCTGGGGCCCAGAGACCCCCAGTGGCAGGCAGGGTGGGGTCCTTGCATGCAGGTGCCTGCTTCAAGCTTCCTCAAAATCATGCGCCTGGGGCTATAGCCCCCCTGGAATCCCCCATGCCACACCCCTGCCTGGACCTTGCATAGAAATAAATGAGCTTTCCACCCCATGAATGTGTTTATCAGTTGTAGTGGTTTATGAGCTGCTATAGATGGAGAAAGTTTGTTGATTCCTCAATGTAGGCAGAGCCCAAGCTGACATAGCTCACCTAGAGCACAGAAAAGCTGTGGCAAAAGGAAGTGAAAATTGACACTTTGTCCAGACATGATTTCTTGTGCTTTCAACTGAGGGGTGCAAGGAAACTCATCATCACCTACTACCTTCCAGATTCATCAGAACCTGAGACAAGTGCTATTCATCAGAAACCAGCCTGGTCCTTTTCAGCTTTGGTTTCCTGGCTACACCCATGCTGCTGAACTAAGTTAACCAAGTTAAAATCTAATTCCAGTATATGTAGGTCCCACTATCCGCCCGCTAATTATGAGAAATTCAGTTATCCAAACTTAAGGAATTGTGCCCAAACCTCGCTATACACACTGATGATTCAGATATCCAAACAGCTGTCCGTGCGTTGCTGAACAGTGGCAGCCATTTTCGGGCAGAAACCATGGAGACAGGGAGTGGGAAGAGAGATCAGAAAAATTAGAGAGCAGGGGTGCAAGAGAGAGATAACTGATTAGAAATGTCCCCATAGGAAATAATGGAAATCATCAGCTTGCTATGCAAACGCTTGCCTAATGGACCATTTCTTGGGAATGTATTGTGTTTGGAACGCGGGACCTGTGTGTAATAGCATAGGTCAGGAACAATAACATCCCAAAAATGTACATCTTTGGAAGTCCTGACAACATTAGGTCTGTCATGTAGTTTGACATTTCGTAGGTGATTTAAAAATTGCTAGCAGTGTGACGCGGCAGCTAAAAAAGCCAATGCAATTCTGGGCTGCATCAATAGGAGTATAGCATCTAGATCAAGGGAAGTAATAGTGCCACTGTATTCTGCTCTGGTCAGACCTCACCTGGAGTACTGTGTCCAGTTCTGGGCACCACACTTCAAGAAGGACACTGACAAACTGGAACGTGTCCAGAGGAGGGCAACCAGAATGGTCAAAGGCCTGGAAACGATGCCTTATGAGGAACGGCTAAGGGAGCTGGGCATGTTTAGCCTGGAGAAGAGGAGGTTAAGGGGTGATATGATAGCCATGTTCAAATATATAAAAGGATGTCACATAGAGGAGGGAGAAAGGTTGTTTTCTGCTGCTCCAGAGAAGTGGACACGGAGCAATGGCTCCAAACTACAAGAAAGAAGATTCCACCTAAACATTAGGAAGAACTTCCTGACAGTAAGAGCTGTTTGACAGTGGAATTTGCTGCCAAGGAGTGTGGTGGAGTCTCCTTCTTTTGAGGTCTTTAAGCAGAGGCTTGACAACCATATGTCAGGAGTGCTCTGATGGTGTTTCCTGCTTGGCAGGGGGTTGGACTCGATGGCCCTTGTGGTCTCTTCCAACTCTATGATTCTATGATTCTATGATTCTATAAATAACCGGTGGGGTGGCAAGCTTGATCAGGGCTAAGGTGCAGATGAGGGTTTTTTAAAAATCTGTTGTCCCCACCTCTACACAACTGGAAACAGAGGGCTCATGTCCCCTTTTTGCAATGGGAAAACTAATAATAATAATAATTCATACCCTGTCCATCTGGCTGGGTTTCCCCAGCCACTCTGGGTGGCTCCCAACAGAATATTATTAATAATAATAAAGCAATAAAACATCATACATTAAAAACTTCCCTAAACAGGGCTGCTTTCAGATGTCTTCTAAAAGTCAGACAGTTGTTTATTTCCTTGACATCTGATGGGTGGGCGTTCCACAGGGTGAGTGCCACTACTGTGAAGGCCCCCTGTCTGTGAATTTAAGCATTCACACCTGCATATAAATTCTCCCTTCTACAAAAACCTTTGGTGCAAGTTATTGTTCGGATAATATGGTCTGTTAATCCATAATGTTTGTTTCTCTAAAATGTAGGGGGTGGGGCATATTTGAACTAAAATTCCAAACTTAAACCTGAACCTGGATGCTGAGTTCAATTTTTCTCCTTGAATGGTCAAAAGGTTAGCAAATTTTGTAGATTTGTAGAGTTTTCCTTTTACTCTTTATGCTGTTCTGATAGCAGATTCTTCCATTCTGGTTGCAGTCTCTTCCATAGATGATGCAGTACATGAACTGAAATGTTCTCTTCTCAACTGTTGTTGTCTTTAAGTAACTTTTCCCCTTCTAATTACTTCCACCAATTATGGTAATATGCAGGGATGAAGATCTAAAAAGAGATTGTGAAGGAAAAGTATCAAGTCTTGTTTATCCAAAAAAGCTGGAGAAACGTAACAGAATATGTACCTCTCACCCTGACAAAAGACAGCGAGAGGCTACACCCATCATTCCAAACAGAGCCCCCCAATTAATGTGACAACCCCTGCAAACGATGCAGGAATTCAGCCAACCTTGTACAGAAAAGGTCAGCTGTTTAAAATTAAATGCACTTCTCTTTTGCTTTCCAAAATTAAATGGCTTTAGGAGCACCAGCAAAGCGGGTAGGGAGTGCTCATTTGCTGTAAGGTGGGGGGATTTTTAGCAGACTGGAAAGATTTGTTCCATCCCTGTAATACTGACAGCTTAAATATAAATACTGGAGATAAAATTTAAAAGCAAGCAAGCAGAACTGATAGGGTAGCATAGCAAAGAGGAAGAAAAGCAAGAAAAGCAGAATTCTGCCCCAGTCTGGATTATGGGCACAGAAGTCAGTGCGCATGTTTTCCTGGATTTGTATAATCTATTCAATGGAGCAGAACGATGGAGTGTCTCCACCCCCATCGTTCAGCCCAGACACCGAGGTCCAGCACCGAGGGCCTTCTGGTGGTTCCCTCGCTGCGAGAAGCAAAGCTACAGGGAACCAGGCAGAGGGCCTTCTTGGTAGTGGCGCTTGCCCTGTGGAACGCCCTCCCATCAGATGTCAAAGAGATAAACAATTACCTGACATTCAGAAGACAACTTAAGGCAGCTCTGTTCAGGGAAGTTTTTAATGTGTGACATTTTAGTGTATTTTTGGTCTTTGTGGAAGCCGCCCAGAGTGGCTGGGGAAACCCAGCCAGATGGGCGGGTACAAATAAATTATTATTATTATTATTATTATTATTATTATTATTATTATTATTATTTTCTGCAAGACGCAGCGGAGACTGCCATTTCTTTAAGAAATAGGGTTTGTTTTACACAGATTTACACCTTCAATGAAGGGAGCACAGAGCATTATGCGCCAAAGGTGTCCCTACTGGCTCCTCTCATAACTTCAGCAAGCTTGGGTCTAAAGTCTCCTCCAACGAGCGCCACATGGCATTCTTCCTGCTTCCTGCTTCTTCTTCCAAGAAAATCCATGGCTAGGAAACTCCTCCCCTTCTGCCTCCTTGCCCCCTTCTCCCCCTCCCTCTTCCGAGACTGGTTTCAAAAGTGAGAATTTTCCTGTAACCTACATCATCACTCAGCATAACCTTGGCAGAGTCCCAAGGATTTCCCTGTGATGAGCCGTCAACACCAGGGCTCAGCAGACGTTTTCAGCAGGGGGCCGGTCCAACGTCCCTCAGACCTTGTGGGGGGGCGGACTATATTTTGAAGGGGGGGAATGAACGAATTCCTATGCCCCACAAATAACCCAGAGATGCATTTTAAATAAAAGCACACATTCTACTCATGTAAAAACACCAGGCAGGCCCCACAAATAACCCAGAGGTGCCCATAGGCGCCGACTCCATGGGGCCTGAGGGGGCCCGAGCCCCCTCAAAAATTCATTTGGGGGGGCTCCGCCCCCCCAATAATTTAAGAAAATTATTAGTTATATTATGCTTTGTAAAATCACAAAATTATGTTGGTATTTTTTATTTTCCTTGTTTGACGATAGTTACCTTTTAAAATACATTCAGAAATGAGTTAAAACAAAGCCACTCCCGATCTAGAGAGGGGGTGGGGTTGCGGGCTCTCGACCCATCAACAATCTCGCGGGGCTGGCGTCAGCCCCGCGAGAAGCGGGGATTCCTCCTAGCTCATTAATATTCACCGCCCACGGCGGCAGCCAATTGGCTGCCGCAAAGGGCGGGCCCTCACAGGTTCACTTAAGGTCGGGGCAGCCCAGGGCTCGCCCCTTTCGTTCCCCCAGCAGCAGCGGTTTGGAGGTCTTGGGGCCCCCCAATATTTTTTATAAGTCGGTATGGGCCCCTGCCCCCCCCAATATTTTTTATAAGTCGGCGCCCCTGGAGGTGCCTTTTAAATGAAAGGACACATTCTACTCATGTAAAAACACACTGATTCCCGGACTGTCTGTGGGCCAGATTTAGAAGGCGATTGGGCTGGAACCGGCCCGCATGATCAACACCTTTTGTCATGCTTAACAACCTCTATCTCAGGTGTGGCCCTGGCCTGTATTTTCTACTTCACCCCTCCAAAAATCAGCTAAATTCCACACCTCTGCTAATTTCTAACATTCACTAACTCTCACAGTTACGGATGCCCTTGCACACACACACACACACACCCCAAACTCTGTTACCCCCAGATCTGTAACAGTTTCTTTTGTTTTGATATTTTGCTGGAAATAGATGTTGAGATCAAAGTCAGATAGCAGATCTCAGAATGGAAGTCTGCCTACAGATAGATATCAGGCTGTTTCGCAATCCTAACACGGATTGGATAACCTCAATATGTCGTTAAGATGGCCTCCTCTTGATAAATCTGCAGGGAGGTTAAGAGGTAAGAAAATGGGATTTGTTGCCTCAAAGTGGGGGGTGAACACAGTAGCTCTTAGAAGAACTAGTCACATCCTCAGGGAAGATCAACTCCCAGTTTAGGCTTTTGAAATGACTTTATTCTCATTGTAATTGCAGAAACATCACCTTGCCAACAAAGGCCTGTATAGTTAAAGCTATGGTTTTCCCAGTAGTGATGTATGGAAGTGAGAGCTGGACGATCAAGAAGGCTGATCGCCGAAGAATTGATGCTTTTGAATTATGGTGCTGGAGGAGACTCTTGAGAGTCCCATGGACTGCAAGAAGATCAAACCTCTCCATTCTGAAGGAAATCAGCCCTGAGTGATCACTGGAAGGACAGATCCTGAAGCTGAGGCTCCAATACTTTGGCCACCTCATGAGAAGAGAAGACTCCCTGGAAAAGACCCTGATGTTGGGAAAGATGGAGGGCACAAGGAGAAGGGGACAACAGAGGATGAGATGGTTGGACAGTGTTCTTGAAGCTACCAGCATGAGTTTGACCAAACTGCGGGAGGCAGTGGAAGACAGGAGTGCATGGCATGCTCTGGTTCATGGGGTCACGAAGAGCCGGACACGACTAAACGACTAAACAACAACAACAACATCCATTCTTAAGGAAATCAGCCCTGAGTGTTCACTGGAAGGACAGATCCTGAAGCTGAGGCTACCAGCATGAGTTTGACCAAATTGTGGGAGGCAGTGGAAGACAGGAGTGCGTGGCATGCTCTGGTCCATGGGGTCACGAAGAGTCAGACACGACTAAACGACTAAACAACAACAATACCCGCTTTCATCACCATGATATAACATCTATTGGTGTTCCCCCAAGGTGTTAGTACAGAGACTGTTTTTGTTTCCATGGCAAATGATCTCCACCAGGACTCCTGGGCCTCATGGCAATCTTTACAGACTGCCTTCTTGAGCGGAAGTCACTGCTTTGGTTCTGCTCCTTCCTCCAGAGCAGGTTTCAGATGGTGGTGCTGGGAGCTTATTGCTCCTTCCATAGCATACAAAGCAGGACACGACATACTGTTTTATTTGGTGTAAAGGTAAAGGGACTCCTAACCATTAGGTCTAGTCGTGGCCGACTCTGGGGTTGCGGCGCTCATCTCGCTTTATTGGCCGAGGGAGCCGGCGTACAGCTTCCAGGTCATGTGGCCAGCATGACTAAGCCGCTTCCGGCAAACCAGAGCAGTGCATGGAAACACCATTTACCTTACTGCTGGAGTGGTACCTATTTATCTACTTGCAGTTTAACGTGCTTCCGAACTGCTAGATTTGCAGGAGCAGGGACCGAGCAATGGGAGCTCATCCTGTCGTGGGGATTCGAACCACCGACCTTCTGATCGGCAAGTCCTAGGCTCTGTGGTTTAACCCACAGAGCCACCCACGTCCCCTTTCTTTGGTGTAGCTACTGGCAAAATAATATTACATCAAATCACTCAAAAATTGGCCGATGTCTCTCCTGTGAGACTGATGGAAGAATGAGTAAAGGACTGGAACTGACTGTAAATAAATACAAGATGGGAAACATTTAGAACTCAGGGTTGCCCTGTTGAGAGGGCCTATCCATCAATTCGCTTGGTCTTCATAGGGCCATAATTTTCCCATCATGCATTCTTTCAGAGACCTACCATCACAGCATCTCTGCATGCATTGCCACTCAACCCTCCATGTTATTGCTCTGGTAGATTTTCCTTCTTATTTCTGCGCTGCCTTCTACAAAGACAAGTATCAGGCTACACAGATATCTTTTTGACAAAGGGGGCTGGGGGACAAGAGATACCTTTCTTGATCTTTCTCGTTAGAACCTTGGCAACAAGCATTTGCCAACTGCTAGAGAACTGACTCATTAATTTTTCTGCTCTTGTGCTCACCTTCCCACGTTCAGATTTTTCTCTTTTTCTAATCCAGCCACCAGCTATCCTAATAGCGCCTGGAATGTGACACGGCTCGCTGCGTAGGCGAGAGACAGATGGTACCTTTTATCCTTGAACAAATACCATGCAAAATAAAATAGAAAATGTGAGGGGTTTTATTTTTAATGCAGAAGCATTCCTTATAGCAATTCTCTCCTGAACGCCTCCCTGTCTGCCTTGCCTTTGTTCCTCTCTCCATCTTTCTTTCGAGTGATGATGATGATGTCTTTCGTTATGCCGGCTGAAAGTGTGACCCGGTATCTTCTCAAATCAAGTCATGCTTCTGTTGTGAGAGATTTCGACCCAGCTGGATCTGTTTTCTCTGGACAGGGGAGACCGGGGGGGGGGGGGGACACACCACAACTTCTTCTGTGTTTACTGAGGAAGCAGCAATCTTTACCAAACAGCCGTGACCCACCGACAGAAACAAATTAACAAACACTGGCAACCCAGTGTTCATGTGCCAATGAATTTTCCATGTAAACTGGGCCTTCATCCATAAAGCTACATGAATCAGATAGCAAATCATATTAGTACCACAAGGCCTATTACATCAATCTCGTAACCCAAATTACAGAGCCGATCTGCATTATTACTCCCAACTTTCAATACAAACACAGCCGAAAGCTAATTAAGCCAAACCTTGTTTATCCAGTTCTCTTTGGACTCTGGATTCACTCTGTGCCTCTCATGCAGATATAACCCTCTGTAAATAAGTATCCCCCCATTTAGCTGAACCTCTGTTAATCCAAATATTTGAAACGAGCGCCCAGACAATTGAATGGATGAAGCTGTGCTGCATTTGATGCAATGGAAGGGTGCCATCTGATTGGAAATAATTAAACAGGCAGCATATGAAGCCACTGAAATTCCAGGATAGTGACAAATTGAGTCCTACTCTGCTTACACAAAATGTGATCCTGCTGCTGTTGAAAGTCCTTGTAATTTATTGTCGTAAATTGGAGGAGAGGTAGGCTGTATGCCTGAGAGCCTTCTAATTCCTAGATCCAGCAAGGGTTAAAATGTAATGGAGGACTCAATTGTTGGAATAGCTGCATTGGCTTCTTGGTAATGGCCCCCAAACATGGGCCATTAAGGTAACAAATGTTTAATTTCTGTTAGAATCCAAGGCTGTAGCTGTGGGAGAAGTCCACTCACCTTTTATCCGGTGGGCAGCTTTGTAGCCAGTCAGCCAAGCCTCAACAGTTTTCCGGTGTAGGGGTGGAGTTACACTGCCTTCACCCCACACCACGGCCAGCCACATCATCTGTGCTGGGGACAGCCCCAGCCAATCTGCTGCCAGGGTGCATGTGGCCATGGGCAATTTAATCGCAGTGTGGCCGGTCGGCACCCTCTTCTTGCCTCTTCGTCGGATCACCCTACCCACCCACCCTCTTTTCCTGCTTTGCTCTGATATGACCTTGCTATGGTCGTTGTCGATCGCTATATTGTTGCGGCTCGGTAGGATTTTTTTCCACTTGGCAAATTGGCACCGGCCATTGGGTTTTCGCCTACCTAGTAGCAATCATCACAACTTTTGTGAGGTTAAGCATTGGGTAAGCCTTTGTTTGGTTGGAGGGGAGGTCGTTGCCTTTGCCTGCCCCTCCTCAGTAAAGGTATCCTGTTGAAGGGATCTGGGATGTGAAGACTGGGCGTGGGCTAGGGCCATGTCACAGCCCGTACGGGGACCCCTTGGGGTGCCACTATCTGATGTAAGTCCTAGGGCACCCCTATCGGTGGTTTACCCTTCTGTGGGCTCCCTGCAGATGGGCAGGAGTCAAGATATAGCCTGACTTCACCACAATACCTAATCCAGGCATCCCCAACCTGCGCCCCCCAGATGTTTTGGCCTACAACTCCCATGATCCCTAGCTAACAGGACCAGTGGTCAGGGATGATGGGAACTGTAGTCCAAAACATCTGGAGGGCTGAAGGTTGGGGGCGCCTGACCTAAGCCAAACTGTTCACATCTGTAACCAATAAAGTTGAACCCATAAACCAAAGTACTCTTGTCAGTGTGTTTTATTGTTCTCCTGGGAACTTTGTGTCTCAGGTGCCTTGGCACGCAAGCAAGTCCATGGGGTCACAAAGAGTCGGACATGACTAAACGACTAAACAACAACAACCATTGCCCCTCTCCTGTGAAATGTCCTTCCCTCTGACATATGTACAAAGCAACAACCATCAGTTGCTTCAGACGTCTTGGGGAGACTGGCCTTTTTGCCCAGGCTTCCCCTGTCCCATAAGACTGGGCCCTGTTTGAACTTCTGTTTTACATGCTTTTGTGTGTTTCTATACAGTGGAACTTCGGTTGTCGAACGCTTTGGAAGTCAAGCATTTTGGCTTTCAAACGCCGACAACCCAGAAGTGAATGCTTCCGTCTTCGAACGCACCTCAGAAGTTGAACGACTTCCTAGGTGTGTTTCTCCATTTTTTCAATGGATACTGCCAACCGGCAATTGCAACTCAGTTGTCAAACGTTTCAGAAGTCGAACGGTTTTCCGGAATGGATTACATTTGACCACCGAGGTTCCACTGTATTGCTGTTTTACAGATTTTAGGTTGTGTTTTTGTTTTAATGATGTATTGTTTGTTTGCCAGACAGTACACACCTTAGAGGTTTTTTTGAAGTATTAAGCATTATATCAACACTTTTAAATGAATAAATAAAGGGAAAGTATTTCACACAAGGGCCCACAACAATATACAGTTGCTGATGAGCATTATGCAGTTATTTCCAATAATGTCTGCTGTCAAACCCTTAACAGCTGTGAGCTGAGGTTTTCTTTCATATGCCCTTCAGCAAGATGATGTTCCAGAGTTATAAAAATGATAGCCAAAAAACCCTCACCCGAGTCTTGCCCCTGCACCTTGAACAGCAGTATGTCATGCCAAAAATTTAACAGGTGTCACTTTCCCCATCACTTTTTCTCCACATCAGGTGCAGGGGAGAGCTTTGCCTGTGAAATTTCTGCATGGAAGTCACCTGTTAAAGGCACAGAAGCAGTAAGAAGTGGCAACCCGAGTTGCACGCTGATAGGCCAGCAACCAAGACCCATTTGTTGAAATGAGTGAAGGTGGATGAGAGAGTAGTAAAGGACAACGACTTATTAAAACCACACTTCAGTTTGGTTCAATGTCTGCTCATGAGGCAGCAGACAGATGATGTGTGACAGAGGCTGAGTTCTTGCGATTCTGTAGTGTTTCAGCAAATACAAATTTTATACAGAAGGCTCGATGGTGACAGCTGAGGGGGAAATATGAGTTGTCCTCTGCAAGTGATGATTGACAATACCTTAAACTTGAGGACTAAAGTGTTGCAGATATTAATATTGCACAGTTTGAAGCAACTGGAAGCATAAGAACTGACTCCTTATGGAATGAATCATTGTCTAGACCCATAAAAATATTATTCAAACTTTTACTGGCAGAACTCTTTAAAATAAAACAGAATACATCAAATGATACATCCAAAGTATCCATACAATGTCTTGTGCTGTCCAGGTGCAGCATCTTACAAAATATGAAATAATCAAAACAGACCTAGAAGCAGAGAGAGAGAGAGATCTGCAGCCTGTATTCAAGCCTCCAGGAGAGCGTCTTTTAACATCTTCACTCCATTGAATTTGGGAGAAAAGACTCAAAGGCAACTCCCTTCAAAATGGAGATTTGCAACCCAATACCTTCATCACATGATCTAAGGTTACAACCCTCACATGTTAGCTACCAGAGAAACAACAATCAGTTAGTGAGTGAGTGAGTGAGTTAGTTAGTTAGTTAGTTAGTATGTTAGTTGTTAGTTGTTAGTTAATTAGTTGTTAGTTAGCAAGAGCTCAAAGTGCTTTCTGTGCTTCCACTATAGCTCTATGGAAAACCCCCATGTTAAACTTTCTGCAATATAACTTTAGCCATTTTTCATTTCTGTGTTAATTAAACCATTATACTTAACATAAAGTTGGAGAAAATGTATTAAGGCTATAGTTTCTGAGGGGCTTGGAGTTGGTATGGCTTAGTGCCTTTAATGGCTGCATGAGAGGCAGAAAGTCATGTTACCCTGGCATGGGTCACAAAGCCTGACTCAAGTCAAATGGTGCAGCACATTTGCTGAAGCTAAGCAGATCTGAGTCTGATCAGAATCCAGGTGGGAGGCCACCTGCCTTGTTTGCATTATGGGATAATGACATTATATACATGTACTGAATTAGCAGGTGCTTAGTGAGGAAAGTTTCTCCTGGGCTGGATCTAGACACATTTTTTTAAAAGTTTCAGGAAAACCCATTGTAAACCTCATAATGGGAAATCACATTGCCAAAAAATGGAACTCTACAGCGCCATCTGGTGTCACAGTGTTACATCGCATTTAAAACACTTTTTTTTTTTTTTTTACTGATGTAGCTGAGTCCCTGGTGATTTTCTGCCTCTCCATTGTTAACCAGACATGGTGAAACCTGTGACTGTTGAGATGTCTTCGGATCTCAGCTCCTACCAGCCCCAGCCAGAAGGGCCAGTGAACAGGGATGATGGAAGTTGCAGTCACGGGTTCCTCATCCCTCTGTTAAAGACAGATACCTCCTGTCCGTATGAAACACCATGGCCATCCTACACATAAACCCTCTGAAAATGTAGACTTTCCTGGTGAAGCTCTTATATTCTTTCCAGTCTGTGTAAAAGCAGGAGGCACGTTCATTAATGATACTTTCCACAAAGACTTCTGTTTAGCTTGCTCATTATAATGATATTCTGAGAACTATTATTAACAGTTATCTACAAGCCCCTGCATATAGCAATGTGGGGTTGGGGCTGAAAGCCAAGGAATAACTGCTATTTTTATTTTATGTCAGAATTAATAGAAATTATAAATCTAGGTTCCTGAATTATTCAGCTTTTCCTCGCTCTCTTTCTCTCTAATGGACTAAAGATTGTCATTTATTGTCCTGTGTGAGAAAAGACGGGTGCAGCTTAATTCAGCTCTTTTATTTCCTTTCAGTTACATTTTTAAAAAGAATAAAGCACCCACGCTCCCTTGTTCTCTTATTCTCATTCTCACACTCGCACACACGATGTTTTCATATTGTCCTAAAGGGAGGCAGAGTAGTCTTAAACATTCTAAAAGTAGCTGGGGTTCAGACTGGCAGCCATCTTTTTTATGCAGATAAACACTGTGCTTTGTGAGTGACAGGCAGCAATCAACAGGTGAAGCGGTCCATGTCAAAAACCTTGGCCTCTCATGGCGGCGAGAGCCACTCAAATTCAGTTTACTAGTTGAAAGCTGGACCTGCTGAATCCACTCCAGAAATAATCTGAACAAACTGGATTAATTTCCTGGATGACTTCTAGAAATCAGAAGAGTCAGTTCATAAGCCTTCAGGAGGAGGAGGAGGAGGAGGAGGAGGAGGAGGAGGAGGAGGAGGAGGAGGAGGAAGAAGAAGAAGAAGAAGAAGAAGAAGAAGAAGAAGAAGAAGAAGAAGAAGAGTAGCAGTAGTAGTAGTTTGGATTTGATATCCTGCTTTATCACTACCCAAAGGAGTCTCAAAGCGGCTAACATTCTCCTTTCCCTTCCTCCCCCACAACAAACACTCTGTGAGGTGAGTGGGGCTGAGAGACTTCAAAGAAGTGTGACTGGCCCAAGGTGACCCAGCAGCTGCATGTGGAGGAGCGGAGACGCGAACCCGGTTCCCCAGATTACGAGACTACCGCTCTTAACCACTACACCACACTGGAATGAAGTTTGTTCCATTGTTCCTTATGTGTCTTAAGACCACTAATACTGCAAATGGGTCATTCAGATTTTGTAAACGGGGCACTGGCATTTTTAAAAACTTATTGAAATTTACAGTACTCACAAAGTGTAAATCCGGATTGGAGTCAATGGGAATAACAGCTGGATGTTGATGATGATGATGATCAACCCTGCATTCGTAGATCTCAGGGTTTTTCACAGCATAAAAATGACATCCTGTGGACCAATGCCATAATAAACATTCAATGCCATAATAAACATTCATTGGAAATCACCTTTAAACTCTCAGTGTGCAACCCACATCCTCCTGATGCCAATGATGGCCAGGCTGCCAATTATTTTAAATGGAGCTGATTACACCTTGAGATATTCCCCTTTAAATTCCCTAACCTATTCACACACACACACACACACACACACACACACACACACACACACCGCTGCCACATTTATATTCTGTTCTGGAAAATTCCTCCCTACGTCACCACCACCTAGGAAATCAAGTTTCACATCCGAGTTTCTGACACAAGAATTGCAGTTTTGAACCCAAAGGAGACAGGCAGTTGGCATTTCACACACATCTGTGTTATATATAGCCAACAGGTTTGACAAATATGTTTGACTTAGGAGGGGGATGTAAGACTAGCGGCCAGTAATGACACAATCCATTCCCCAGCCTCCAGATGAATTGTTTGCTGCAGTCTAATAGATAGCTGCCAAAAGTTCCCAGCCACTTTTAGCAATGACAGACAGACAGAAAGAAAGAAAGAAAGCACTTTACTGCCCACTCCACTCACCACCATCTTTTCATTTCTTTTAAAAGGAGAAAACTAGCTTATACCTGTTTCCCACCCACTCCCTTGGGTATCTTCTGCCAGTTTCACCTGCTAATAAGAAGCATGGCGCTGACTAAACCCTCACAATCCATCTTCTCCATGCCTTCTCCATGGCAGGCTGGCAATCAAAACACCACCCATGCAGCCATTTACAGTTCAAAGTACCAACTGGATTCATTTGCAAGGAAGGTTTGCCAAGTGTTGTCTCCCTGCTTTACTACAAGAGGCTCAAAGGAGATCCCACAGAGCGATAAAATTTATTTCGCTCATATTGTTGTACGCACCCCAGTCTCTGTAGTGGCGAGAGGCTCCAGGAATTCCAGCACTGACCCAGGGTTCCGTTTCCTTGCAAAGAAGGTCAATGGAGACTAATGTGTTCAGGATGTATGGCTTTGTTCACACATGTATACAACTTGAGCATAGGATGGAGGGGCTCACAGCGCCACACTCCAGCAAACCTTGCTTCCCAGTTTGGTTTCCAAGGAAGAAGCTTTGGCTCCAGCACAGAGCAACACATATCTCTGTCTCTGGCTTCTAGCATCAGTCACAACTCACCACATAGCCTCTCTTGGCCTGCTGTTCGATGAGAGCTACCTACTCTCCAACATTTCTCTGATGAAAATAGGGATGTCCTATTCCATTATTATTATTATTATTATTATTATTATTATTATTATTATTCCCCGCCCATGTGACTGGGTTGCCCCAGCCACTCTGGTTGGCCTTCGAGACACATAAAAACATAATAAAACAATAAACATTAAAAACTTCCCTATTACAGGGCTCACTTCATATGTCTTCTAAAGGTTGTACAGTCGTACCTTGGAAGTCGAACGGAATCCGTTCCGGAAGTCCGTTCGACTTCCAAAATGTTTGAAAACCAAATCGCAGTTTCTGTTTTGCTGCAGGAAGCTCCTGCAGCCAATCAGAAGCCACAGAACCCTGTCAGACATTCGGGTTCCAAAAGAACGTTCACAAACCGGAACAATCACTTCCGGGATTGTGGCATTCGGAACCAAATCATCCAAGTTCCAGGGCATTTGACAACCAAAGTTTGACTTATCTCCTTGGCCTGGGGGTCACAATAACTCCATACCCTCCAACATTTCTCCAATGAAAATAGGGAGGTCCTAAGGAAAAGCATGACATTCCAGGATCAAATGAGAAACCGGAACGGCCTCTGTAAATCTGGGGCTGTCCCTGGAAAATAGGGACACTTAGAGGGTCTGGAGCTAATATATACTAAAGCTGAATCCTGATAAGCAAAAGGCACTGGGGGTGGGTGGTTCCCAAGACCAGAAACTGGGAAATTCACCTGTAGTAGATGGGGTTGACGTCAGTCTGAAAGCATAGGTGTGTGATCTAGGATGCTCCTGTAAGCTCAAGTTACCTGAGTGGCAAGGAGCATCTATTGCTAGCTTTGGCAGGTAAGCCAGCTTACATCCACTCCTGGACAGAATAAGCCTAGATACTGTGACCTGTGCATTGGTAACCTCACAATTAGATTGCTATAACATGCTGCTTGTTGGAATACCCTTAAGGTTGGTCCAGAAGCTGCAGCTAGCGCAGAAAGCTAGATTGCTCAATGGGGCACATATAACACCTGCTGAAAATTCAGTCTTCTGCACACAGCTATTAAAAGTTCAGGAGCTCTGTCTTCTTTTGCATCTGGCCACCCTAGGTACAAAATCAGCCAGTGCCAAATTGGGTCACCTTATCTGGTGCTTAGAGGCCTAGGTGTTATGTCCCCCCAAATGCAATCTCTGTGGGAGGCTGCAGCTTTTGCTTTTGAAAATGTTATCTGCTCATCTTAACCAGGCTGAATCATGTTGTACAATTTTGTATTGCAATGCAAACATTTTTTAAAGGGCAGAATGAAAATGGAGCAGGTGCCAGCGATGCTCAGGAGTCGGCTCCGCAGCATTGTATTAGGTCAAGGCTATCTGGCTAAAGCGATGGATTTGCTCAGTCAAGTGCAGGAGTTAGCATTGCTTTGTTACCGGGCGGAAGGGCTGCTTCTTTATCTTTCTCTATTTTTAGTCAAATAACCTGGAAGGAAACGCAGCTTTTGGGTTTAGACGCTCACATCCCTGCCAGCGCTTTCATGGGAGTGGAACGCTTTGGCAACGACGCCGAATGCAGAATTAACGTTTTGCTAGTGCTGTGGCGAAGTCCTGGAAACCGTGCACATTCACACATAATTTAGCACCATTATCGTGCCATTTAGGGTGAGCTCACAGATCCTTAGGGCTGCCAGTGGCGCTCCAGAGTTCCCTCTCTTTTTCGCACAGTTACAACCAACAAATCAGGAAAGGGAGTAAGATGGAGCAATGGGGCAGCAAAGACCTCTTGCATCCTTATCAGAAGGAGCAGATAAGGCTGGGGACCTGCCGGATCCAGGCTCAGAGGTTATTTTTGACTTTAAAGTCATTTATGAAACAACAAATGCAGGGGCATAAGAGCCCACTGCTGTTGCTAAGTGTTCAGGGGGCGGGCATATCTTTACCAGAGGGGGAATGGAAGGTGGTAGCCAAGGCAGGGAGGCAGGTCTGTCAACACCATGCAGATGGCTCACAGCATGGCCAAGAATTGTGGGAATTGTCATCCAGCACATGTGGAGGGGAGGGCCACAAGTTCCAAATCTCTGCTCTAACACAACCTAAGGGAGCCATGTCCAGTAATTTCAGCGGGTAGAACTTTATTGGATACAACCCATCAGAGAGGTCTCAGCATTAGATTATTGAAGGGGGGGGTCATGGTTCAAGTAGTGGCATAGCATCAGTCGCTGCCATGTGTTACATGAGCACACTGAACAGGGAGTGCCTGACCAGCCCTTGCCGCTGACACCACCAGAATGACCCCACTCCCACTAGGGCAGGCCTGTGGTCTGTTGTTGTTGTTTAGTTGTGTCCGACTTTTTGTGACCCCATGGACCAGAGCACGCCAGGCACTCCTGTCTTCCACTGCTTCCCGCAGTTTGGTCAAACTCATGCTGGTAGCTTCGAGAACAGTATCCAACCATCTCGTCCTCTGTCGTCTCCTTCTCCTTGTGGCCTCCATCTTTCCCAATATCAGGGTCTTTTCCAGGGAGCCTTCTCTTCTCATGAGGTGGCCAAAATATTGGAGCCTCAGCTTCACAATCTGTCCTTCCAGTGAGCACTCAGGGCTGATTTCCTTAAGAATGGATAGGTTTGATCTTCTTGCAGTCCATGGGACTCTCTAGAGTCTCCTCCAGCACCATAATTCAAAAGCATCAATTCTTCAGCGATCAGCCATCTTTATGGTCCAGCTCTCACTTCCATACATCACTACTGGAAAAACCATAGCTTTAACTATACGGACCTTTGTTGGCAAGGTGATGTCTCTGCTTTTTAAGATGCTGTCTAGGTTTGTCATTGCAACTGTGGTCTACCTTCCCCTAAAAAATGCTCAACAACTTTGGACTACCCCCCCCCCCTGAAAGAAGCTCAACAAGTTTGATCAATCCTGCTCTTAAAAAAAACTCGACAACTCCTGGCAATGACAATGGGGAGATCACAGCCGGTCTTTTTATACTGTGAGTAGATTGCAGTCTCTTGGGAGTTGGACATGCCTGCACTAGGGCAAAGTGGGGCCACACTGAGCCACCTGCCCAACTGTGCAGGGGGCAGCCTGGCCAGCCATCTGTGGGATGTAAAACTGCAGTCAAGTACAACAGTCCTACAGTGGACATGTTAGGGGATGTTTTGTACCACTCAGAAGACTTCCTGTTTCCTCCTGAGCTGGGACGGACTTCCACTACATGGTAACTTGAAGAGGGTCTGATCTGTTGTACTAGCATGGAGGAGCACACGGCCTCCATGTTCTGATCAGTGTGTCTTCTCCATTTTTTATGTTGCTGTGTGTTTGGAGAAGTGACTGTTTAGTCGCAGTCACTTGGGACTAACTTCTTTATGGAATAGTTCTAGTTGTTATGTAACCTAAGCCTGCCTTCAGGGATATGTCTGTGAACCTGAATGAATCGGTGACTAAACTACTTTTATATTAACGTTAATCAGATTCTTGTGTTTATTCTTTTTCAGAGGGATTAGAAGGGATTTTACCAGGAAGGAGCCTTTAATAGTAAGGCTCAGATGAGTCAGCAACAAGCTGATCGCTGCGTAATTTAAAAGGGGGGATGTTTGGAACTCTGCTAGAATATGGAACTTGCCAGCGCAAGTTAGGAAGGATGTCATTAAATAATATATCCTCTCCTGCCTCCCTAATCATCCCCACATCATCGCGGCCCCCCTTGGTGGGCACAGAGGAGCACTGGACCAGGCCACACTGGGAGCGCCTGTGGGGGGCACCTAGTTCCCGCCCCCTCAAAAAATTGTACCTGGGACACAATTTATGAAATTTACTGCATGCTGTACACTAAAAGAGAATTATATGAAAATGATGTATCAGTGGTATTTAACCCCTACTAAATTAGCAAAAATGTATAGGACAAGCACAAATATCTGCTGGAAATGTAAAGAAAAAGAAGGTACCTTTTATCATATGTGGTGGCCTTGTAAAGTAATAAAAGCTTTGTGAGAGATGATATATAATGAAATGAAAAAAATGCTTAAAATAAATTTTAAGAAACCAGAAGTCTTTTTATTAGGAATTACAGGTACTGACATACCAAAGGAGCAGAAAAGACTTTTTATGTATGGAACAACAGTCGCCCGGATGCTATTAGCCCAGAGATGGGAAGAAGACAAAGTCCCTGTCAGAGAAGAGTGGCAAACCAAGCTGATGGACTATGCAGAGATGACAAAATTGACTGGAAACCTCAGAACCAAGAGGACAAAAACTTTATTAAAAAATGGGGAAAAAATTATAAGTTATTTAGGAGACCACTGTAAGTAGTGTATAAATTACAATGGATACAATGGATAATATAGTCTGATATTAAAAAAAAAACTGGAGTATGGATGAATATACAGTAGTAGATGTTCAAAATGAGACTCCATGGAGGGGATGAGGGGAAGTCTTGAGATTCAGAGAATCTCTTTATATAAATATACGGCACTTTTTATTCTTTGTTTATTTGTATTTTGTTTTTGTAAAAACCAATAAAAATGAGAGAGAGGGGGGTTAAAAAAATGTGACTGGGGCCATGGTCACCCTGCACCCCCATGCTACGCTCCTGGTTTCAAGGCCTGAATTTCCTAGCCAGCAAGGTGGGGGCTCTGTTTGCTCAAAACCTCTAAAGGGTACCTGATCCTACAATGAATGAAAGCGAGAAGAATAAAACCTTCAGAGGAAAGATCCACCTCGAAATCGCCTCTATAGACCAATGGTAGCTTAAAATTCCAGACGTTGTTTTTTTTAGAAGGGGAAACTTTAACGAACTGAGCTGAATTTAGTCAGCTGTAACAGCAGAGCCCGTGCTTCCTCCCCTGTTTGCCTTCCTTTCCCCTGTTATGCAAAAGTTCTATTTATGTGCAGCTTTCAAGGTCGATTTAAAGTCAGGCTTAGGAAGATATCACGCAATGCTGCTTTCCCCAAAAATCTTCTTTCTGCCTGGAAGCCTCCAGACAAAATGTCTGAAAAGAGGCTCGGCTGGCAGACTCGGCTAGCCTCGAGTCCTGGTCGAAAGCCGGAGCGTAACACTACAAAGATTAGTTCCTAAGAGAACTCTCCGGGATGATTCAGCTCGCCTAGAGAGACAAAAGGATTAAGCTATTTGAGGTAACACATCACTAAGGTAGATTGTAAAAACGGTCAGGAGTTTAATTCCTGTAGGCTGGTGGAGGACGCCAAGATAGGATTCCAACTGACAAAATAATGGCGTGCAGGATCCCAGGGGCAGATCTGAAGGAGAATGAAAAGAATGTCGTCCATTCATTCTGTAGTGTAGGTATCAAGTAGCTTGGGCAGTGGTATTTTCCCGCATATTCAGCTCATATTCACTGAGAGCCAGTGTGGTGTAGTGGTTAAGAGAGGTAGTCTCATAATCTGGTGAACCGGGTTCGCTTCCCCGCTCCTCCACATGCAGCTGCTGGGTGACCTTGGGCCAGTCACACTTCTCTGAAGTCTCTCAGCCCCACTCACCTTACAGAGTGTTTTGATGGGAAGTTTTGCTTCTGCACATGACTCTGGAAAAACCATTTTAAGCTGAGACATTCCTTCATCACCCTAGAATGTTCAGTTCACATTGAGTTCATGAGACATCGCATCCTGACCTGTTCTTAGTGCTTGGTTGACCACATCTACGGATGAATGCTATATATTAATCACTAGTAATAATTTAAGTCTTGCTATATCAATCACTAGTAATAGTTTAATAAGGAGGTTTTCACGCCTGTCCAATTCTGTGTTCCCTTTCCCAGCCTTTAATCTATTGGTGATTAATGCTTATATGCAACCCTTGTATTGTATTTGTGTTAACCAATCAGCAACAAGCACATATGTGGCAATGCTGTAATATTCAATAAAAGGGACTTCCCGAGACATGCTCGGGAGATGCCTCCCATATGACACTTGTCACTCGTCTGTCGTTTATTTCAACCCAACAGTGTTTGTTGTGGGGGAGGAAGGGAAAGGAGAATGTTAGCCGCTTTGAGACTCCTTCGAGTAGTGGTAAAGCGGGATATCAAATCCAAACTCTTCTCTCTTCTTAACACACACCACACACACCAAGGGTAGCCTCTGTGATACCTTCTAGTTTTCTAAGAGTGCTGAGAGTTGCTAGGAGATCTTCATTCCCCCCACAGAACTACAATTCTCAAGAATGACTGGACAGCCTTCTTCCCCAGAACCACTGGAAATTGTAGCTCTAGGTGGGAAATGAGGGCCCCCTAACAACTTTTGGCACCCTTTGCAAACTACAATTCCCAGAATCCTTTGGGGAAGCCACGACTGTTTAAAGTGGCATCATAGTGCTTTTTTTCTCTTTACATTTCCAGCAGGTATTTGCATTCTATGGAACAAGTACAAATACCTGCTGGAAATGTAAAGAAAAAGAAGGTACAGTGGTACCTCAGGTTAAGTACTTAATTCATTCTGGAGGTCCGTTCTTAACCGGAAACTGTTCTTAACCTGAAGCGCCACTTTAGCTAACGGGCCTCCTGCTGCTGCCGTGCTGCCGGAGCACAATTTCTGTTCTCATCCTGAAGCAAGGTTCTTAACTCGAGGTAATATTTCTGGATTAATGGAGTCTGTAATCTGAAGCGTATGTAACCTGAAGCGTATGTAACCCGAGGTACCACTGTACCTTTTATCATATGTGGTGGACGTGTAAGGTAATAAAAGCTTTCTGGGAGATTATATATAATGAATGGGGGGGGGTGTTTAAAATAACTTTTGTTAAAAAAAAACCAGAAACATTTTTATTAGGAATTATAGGTACCGGAATCGCAAAGGAGCAAAATAGACTTTTTATGCATGGGACAACAGCTGCTCAGATGCTACTAGCCCAGAGATGGAAAGAAGAAAACGTCCCTACCAGAGAGGAAGGGCAAACTAAGCTGACAGACTACGCTGAAATAGCAAAGCTGACTGGAAAACTCAGGAACCAAGAGGACAAAAACTTTTTAAAAGAATGGGGAAAATTTGTAACATCTAGGAGACCACTGCAAGCAGATGGAAACACTAGCAGGATTTGAAACCCACTTGTAATGTAATAAATACTGTGTACAATATGGATGGATACAAAATATAGAAAATGGAATAATATGCAGTTGTACATGTTGACAATAGGACCCATGGAAGGGGTGAGTGGAAGTCTCGAGATTCAGAGTAATCTCTGTATAAAGGTAAAGGGACCCCTGACCATTAGGTCCAGTTGTGGCCGACTCTGGGGTTGCGGCACTCATCTCGCTTTATTGGCCGAGGGTGCCGGCGTACAGCTTCCGGGTCATGTGGCCAGCATGACTAAGCCCTTTATGGCAAACCAGAGCAGCGCACGGAAACACCATTTACCTTCCCGTCGGAGCAGTACCTATTTATCTACTTGCACTTTGACGTGCTTTCGAACTACTAGGTGGGCAGGAGCAGGGACTGAGCAACGGGAGCTCACCCCGTCGTGGGGACTCGAACCGCCGACCTTCTGATCGGCAAGTCCTAGGCTCTGTGGTTTAACCCACAGTGCCGCCCGTGTCCCACTAATCTCTGTATAGGGATATGTCTTTGGAATGTAATAACTTCATATTTGTAAAACCAAATAAATATGCTTTTTTAAAAGAAGATCTGCCTGCCTTCTGGGGTAACACTACCAGCCCCACTCCAAGACCAGCCCTGTTCTGTGTTCCTGGCACACGCTACACCCCAGAACTGGCACTGCAGGGCAAAACTGCTCACCTTCCCATAATTCCTTTTCAGCCACACACAAACACACACCCAGGAAAGGAAGAGATTTCAACAGGAAGTTTGATAATAAAGGCTGTGGCGGTTTTAGGCAGCAATTTAAAGTGCATTACTGTGACAAGGGAGATTAAGCCATTATCCTGTTACTCTTTAGATATCTGTTTGTAAGGCTATTGTTTTATGGCTGGAAATAGATGTTTTATTTGTCACCCCTCTGTCCCAAATGGGTGTTCCGGTTCCAACTGATCAAGACGGCAAACGTGAAAACCGCAAAATGCTCTTGTTGCTGTTGAAGATATGTAAGGATGACACAGCTGACAAAGGACAGCTGAGCCACCGGGAGCAAGGAGAGGGATTTCTGTGTCATGGCTAGCAGGCTAGAGACAAGGCTGCCTCCCATTTCAAACAAGCGGAAGGGGGGCTGTCACCAGAAAGGCAGGCTGATGCAAAGCCAAGCCAGCACTGAGCAGGTGGACGTCTGCATGCTGACAAGCAGGGCAAGAGATCTGGTAGCGGCTTAGTCCTCCTGGTTCAAGAAGCAAGACTTGGATTGAGAAATTAGCCCAAACACTGGGGCTTTATAAAATAAACCTCCTTGCCTTACCCACTCTGTGTAAATCAATAATGTTGCCAATGAAAGTTCTCTCCCGGATCCGGCCTCTCGTGTAGAAAACAAATTCTTTACTTGCACAAACTTGGTTTAAAGGTAAAGGTAAAGGGACCCCTGACCATTAGGTCCAGTCGTGGCTGACTTTGGGGTTGCGGCGCTCATCTCGCTTTATTGGCCGAGGGAGCCGGCGTACAGCTTACAGGTCATGTGGCCAGCATGACTAAGCCCCTTCTGGCGAACCAGAGCAGTGCACAGAAACGCCGTTTACCTTCCTGCCAGAGTGGTACCTATTTATCTACTTGCACTTTGACGTACTTTCAAACTGCTAGGTTGGCAGGAGCAGGGACCGAGCAATGGGAGCTCACCTCGTCGCGGGGATTCAAACCGCCGACCTTCTGATCGGCAATTCCTAGACTCTGTGGTTTAACCCACAGCGCCACCCCCATACCTAAACTTGGTTTAAACATTACAAAAACAATAAATGATGCCTTGTATCAGCTATACCTTTCTATTCTTACATCTACTGATCCCAGTAAAAGGCTCAAGAATGTATTTTTGCCCAAAACCAAATTTTCAGCTTAAAAATCAAAAGAACTCTGTCTCCCTCTTCTTCCAGCTTGCTGCATGTTGGCGAATGCCTAGGGAGATCTCTGCGTGCTTGCAAAACAAACTTTTGGCTCAGAGCGGTGTGGGCTACTTCATTAACGTAAGTAAACTCTCTGAAAGCCTGTGATTCAGTCTCAAAAACTTAGCTTAGCCCACCTTTGCTATGGAAAAATACTAGCCTTTGTACATTTGTTCAAATATCCCATATCACTCAACTGTCCTGATTTGAGCAGCACATCACTGATTCACAGAAGCCGCCCCTGCTTCTGTTTGAATTCTGGGATGTTCCACTTCCACTGCCTCACCTTCACTGCCTCCTCCTGGGTGGCCGGGACGGCCTTCGCCATGGCCACCCCCGCACAGCCAGAAGTGGGAGCAGCACATCTGGAAGTAGACACACCGCTTCTGCCAGCGAAGAGGAATAGGCCTCGAGAAGGCTAGGAGGAGACCTACTGCTGAAACCAACCACCACCGAGGCAGCAGAGGACAGACAGACAGCGAAGGTTGTCAGGAGCTCGTTCTACACTCGAGTAGGACCCTGGCAAAGACACATGCCCGACTGGCATGTTCCCTCCCTCATGGTCGATTGTTTAGGAGCTTCAAAAGCTTTCTTCTGCCCAAACATCACAGCGACTGATGCCAACAGACATCGGCACACTTAGGGATCTGCAGAGTCTTCGCAGCTTGTGTAACAGACCTCAGCAACTCAGCATTTTGGCTAATCTACTTTATTTACATATCAACATACACGGAGCACTGCAACATGGCTCCCCCTCTCTCTAGCATCAGTCAGCAAAGAGAGAGAAAACAAAGGACAATAGTCCCGCTTCATGGAACACAGTAACACAAACATCCTGTCTCCGTCACTTCCCACACTGTGGAGTCAAAACATATAGTGTCATGTGATAGACAACAATCCCATGACTGCAATCACAGAGCAAAGGTAAGGCAGGGGCAGCAGAGGTGGAGCTAGCCTCTCTGGCACCCAGAGTGGTGCACATGCTGTGCACCTGGGGGCAGGACCCATAGGGGGTGGAGCCGCCCATAGGGGGTGTGGCGAGCCGCCCATGGCAGACTGCTTCCAGGGTGGGTGAGTGGGTGGGTGGGGGAGCCACACTGCTTTGCCAGTAGCCTTCCTCCCTTCCCTCTTCCTTTTGACAGCTCAGGGGAAGCTTACCCCCCCCCAGGAAGCAGCCCAGGAGTGGGGTGACATTTGGCGCACCACCCGCCCGTGACTCCCAAGCCTCTCCCGAGCTGTCAAAACGAAGGGGGAAGGGGGGACGGCTTCCAGCAAGGCAGCGCAGCTCCACTCCTTCCCCCGACGGCTTGGGGTAGGCTTGGAAGTCGCAGGTGGGTGGCGCGCCGAATGTCACCCCCTCAGTGATGACACCCAGGGTGCACCACTCCCACCGCCCCCTTCCTCCGCCCCTGAGTGGCAGGCAAGGTTGGCTGTGGCTTGAAAATTGGGCAGGTGGGGGCAAGAAAGAGCACAGCTTTGAGTGGGTGGGAGAAAGAGCAAGGAATTTGCGCGTATGGGGGGTCTAGAAAGAGCCTGTGCTCCCTGATCGGCTGGGATGGGCTATGTGACTAATCCAGGAAGGGGAAAGGATGCAATTCTTGAGGGGTTGTGCTGGTGCAGGAGTTGCAGCCAATAAGAGAAACAACAGAGGAACAGCTGTAAAAGTGATTTAGTTTCACAATAAGGAATTTTGACAGATATTGAGGTTCTATATTTGGCTTGAAAAGCAAAACTAGAAAATATTCGGTACAGTCCTAAAACTTCCTATTGCCTAGCAGAATACTGAGGGGTTGGTATTCACAAGAGGTGCCACTTTCTAGCCAAGCATTGCAATATGTATTAATTTTTTCCATGGTAATTCCAGTTAATTCAGTGTGTTTCTTTCTCCCTCTAGTGGCTAAGTTGTACAAAAGTACTCAGAAGCCCCACAACCCTTGAGACTCCCATGGCTTTTAACTTGGAACAATGTTCTTTGATGCCATTTCAGTTCCTTCTTCACCAAGCAGTGGGAAACTCAAGACAGGAGTCTTTTCCTTCAGGGAAGAAAGCAGGATTTGCCTACAAACAGGGAAGGGAGGAATTTACAAGTAAATACAATCAGCAGGGATGGTGCGATAATTGATCTTAACAAACAAAAAATTGCAGGGTGTGTGAAGAAATATTTATTTTGCCTTTCCTGAGTTTCCTACTAATCCATTTCATTGAGTGACCACAACTTCTGGTGCTATTAATGGGAGGAGGAGAAAAACCCCTCTTGGCCCACCGTGAATCCAATTGAAAGGCCAGTTGAATGGTTTTCCTGAGAGTTTGTGAGGGAGGTTTATCCGCACATGCCTGAAGACTGAAGAATGCATTCAGCTTCTCTGGTGAGAGTACAGAGAAAGCTTTTTTAAAGAAGTAAAAAGTGAGAAAGAGTTCAGGAAAAAGCAGGAAGCACAGGCACTATCAAGTAAACATCACCCAATCTGAATCAAGGTAAAGTGATATAGCCTGGAGTTGGGATGCCAGTAAATTGAAAACCTTGTAGCAGGGAATTCCACAGGCTAATTTCAACAAGCCTTCTAAAATCTTTATCCCACTTGATATATGTCTTGGAACTGGATTGTAAGTATGTGCTGTTGTTTTAAACTTTTATATTTATAATGGTTGTTGTTTTTTTAAAAAAAAAAAAGTTTTTCTATATGAAACTTTCTTGGAGGGTTGTGGGGCTTTTAAAAAAAAATTATTGGTTTTTACCATTTACATTTATATTCAAATCATAATCATACTGTAAAGGATTCACTGAATCCTTGCATTTGCCTCTGCTCCTCTACCGGTTCCGTCAGAATTCTTTTTTTTCAACTGCATCTTATAAAATTCTCCATTTTCTTAAAAATCCCTCTTTTCCCATAGTTCTTGTTACATTACAAGTGTTGTTACAGTCCATTTTTAGTTGCTTACAGTGTTCTCCAAGATAAATTATAATTTTTTTCCCATTCCTTAGTAAAATTTCTATCTTCTTGATTTCTGATCTTCTTGGCATATGAAACTTTTTGACCTGCGACCAAGAGAAAAATATTCTTATATGCAACAGCTGCTGCCAGAATACTTATAGCAAAAAAATTGGAAGTGGAGAAAATCCCATCTGTTTGAGAGTGGCAAGTCAAATTTTGCGAATATATAGTTTTGGCTAGACTTATGGTGGCGATAAGAGGACAAACAGGTCAAAAATTAATTGAAGAATGGGATTGTGTAAAGGAGTATATGAAAAAACATTGTTCTGGGACAAATATATTGATATGCAATGAATAAAGTTTACAGGGTAGAAATATTGAGGAAATGGATGGAGATGGAATAAAAACAATGTAATATTAATAACACAACGAATAAAAGAAGATTAAGGGAAAGAGGTCAAACATGGGTGGAGGGAAGTCTATGTTTTAATGTATTTTTTGGTGTGTTCTTTCTATTACATTTTATTTTTTCTTTTGTGTAAATTGTTATTTTTCTTTTTTTGCTTGTGATATTGTTTGGTTGTTGTTACTGCAATTCAATAAAGTATTTGTCAGGGAACTGCCATCAGCTCAGAGGCGAGAGGTGGAAGGGCAGCTGGGTTACAGGGAGCCTCCAAATATCGTGAGAAGCAGCACTTCCTCCGCGGAGGGGGCAAGCCCCGCCTCTAGTGGGGAAGACATGCAGGGCTCGGAGGATGCAAGAGAGCCAAGACACCGTGCCTGAGCAAAGCGGGGGGGGAGGCAGGCCCCCCCTTTACCCACGCCCTCTCTGCGCAGTAGGTTTATGCGCAGAGAGGGGAGGCGTCGGATAGGGGTCAAGAGACTACTCTGCTGGTGAAAGTTTAAGGACCGCCCACTCTCAGATTCTGCTAGTGACTGAGCAAGACATGGAGTTCTGGACTGTAAATGTTTTTGCACCGTGTGCTGTTCCCGAGGGTTAACCGTGCGGCGAGGTCCGAGTCCAGTCCGAGGTTGAGGGTGCGGTGTGGAGGCTGTTCGTCAAAGCTAAGCTGGGTCCAAGGCAGGGAGTCGGGTGAGGTCAGGAACTCTGGCAGAAGAGCAGGACAGGGTGCAGGCAGGAACAGGCTACCAACAATGTTGCTCCCGTGGACTGGGGCTGGCTGGCTTTTATCTGCCCTGAGGCATAGGGCGGCCCCGATCCTCTGGTGACTCGCCTCTCCTGGCCTGGAGGCGAGCACTCCTCCTGTGGGAACTTAGTTCCCTCTGCCTCTCTGCCCTGAGCCTCTGCAGCTCAGGAGAGGCTGGAGGGTTACTGGACCCAGAGGCAACCTCAGCTTCCCCTGACGGGGCTGAGAGTGGAGCACCTGCAGGCAGTGGGTCCTCCATCACCTCTGGAGCCAGAGCAGACTCAGCTGATCCATGCACCTGAGGATCCAGCACAGGTGAGGACCCTTCAGGCTCAAGCGCCAGCCCTGGCTCAACTGGTTCTGGAGGCAGGGACTCCTGTGCAGGCTGCGATTCCTCAGGTTCAGCCTCCGAGTCTGAATCCCAGGCCATCACACCCCGATAATAAAGCCTTTGAAAAGACCAGTGGGGATCTCGCCTGTTCGCTCTCGAGCAACCTCGCTGGTAGGCATAACAGTATTCATTTTAAAAAGAAACTTTTTGAACTGTTTTTATATATGTAACTGTTTTGCATATACCATTGTAAATTGCACTGGGGTGCCCCATCAGCACTCCCTGGTGTGAACACAAATAGAAAGAAATCTGACACTGTGCTGATGGGGGCAGCGAAAGGAGAAAGAGCTGTGAAATGCACCAGGACAGAAAATATGAATACCTCCTTTGTGTGTGACTACAGATCAGGGGTGATGCAATGTTCGATTTGGCCTTGTCCTCCCAAGCAGGAATCTGCCTGGCATACTTTACCCTATGTTCTCGTTTTCTTTTTATTTGAACTTTGGGACAGACAACGTGTGGTGCAGAGCAAAGCGGGTTGCAACCGTTTAAAGGTTTACTTCTTTCTCAGACTACAATTAGACCTGCAAATCTTCAGGGCAAAGCGGGTTGCAAACGTTTAAAGGTTTACTTCTTTCTGAGACTACAATTAGACCTGCAAATCTAGCCCAGTCTACTCAGAGTGTCAGGAAAGAAGAGCTACCGCCAAGTTCTAATGGAGTGGAGTTCATCGTTACCGCTGCTGTTTTATATATAAAAGCACAATGGAGTGTGATGGTTGTCATAGCAAATTTCCATCATGCCAGGCACTTGCAAATCCTTGAGAAAATGGGTTGGAGGGAAAACTAAATAGTCTGAAAGGATGGGGGGGGGAGGAGAGAAGCCATTTAAATAGCTTTCTCGAGTGGCATACATACCTCAGGTTTGGGTGGAACAAATTCATCACAGCAGCTTAAATAGCTACCTAGACCATCAATTGCCATCTCCAAACAAGAAAAGGCCCTCATTGTTATCCATCCATGAGATTTCCATCTCTGCAGAGCTTCTGCAAAAAAGAAACACACCAGAAAAAAACCAATATGCCTTCATTGCATAGCCTATATCAAAATAATAACATTGGACACTTTCAGAAAACAGAAGGATAGCAAAGTGTGTTCTACAGCAAAGTGCTGGAATTTATTTGACCTGGGACAGAGAGACTAAAGAAAGTGGTCATTATCTCTCAAAAGAATATAGAAGCAGGAGTTTAAGAGCCCACACCGGAGGGGTGTGGCAACTGTAGTCTTCTAGATGTTGTTCAGCTCCGACTCCCATCAACTCCCTCCAACTCCTAGGCACCATTGCTACTAGTCAGGTTATGTATATAAAATAAATTTTGATGATATGCAAAGTAGCAGAGTAGCTTATAGCTAGGAAGCTAAATAACTCCTCTAGGTGATTGATAGCTTCTTTGTAAAGACTATACATTGTCCAGACTCTTTATATTCAAAATAACTTTACAGTGGTACCTTGGGTTAAGAACTTAATTCGTTCTGGAGGTCCGTTCTTAACCTGAAATTGTTCTTAACCTGAGGTACCACTTTAGCTAATGGGCCTCCTGCTGCCGCCGTGCGATTTCTGTTCTCATCCTGAAGCAAAGTTCTTAACCCGAGGTACTATTTCTGGGTTAGTGGAGTCTGTAACCTGAAGCGTCTGTAACCTGAAGCGTCTGTAACCCGAGGTACCACTGTATAGGAAAAGTGCAGAGCGGTGCTGAGTGAAAAATGAATCTACTTGAGAATCATAGCTCCCCCACCATTTAAAAAACAACAAATCAAGTTTCCAGGCTTCAGCGTGATGGTATTCTTGAGAGAGAGTGTGCGCACCTTGTCTGGTGAGCTCTCAGAAGCCAAAGGCTGCAGAGATTGGATGGTGGCTAAGGGAGTTTTGTCCCATCCACTTCCTGATCAGCAGAGGCAGAATATGCAGACCAAGACATTGGAAAATTGGTTTCCAGGTGGAAAAGTCAAAATTGGAAACAGAGCTGTTAGAATCCAAAACTAAGAATTTGTCAAAAATGTATAACTTGCTGCTGAAATGGAATACACAGGATGAAACGGTTAAATCAGCTATGATTAAGTGGGCACAAGATATTGGACA
This sequence comes from Podarcis erhardii, assembly GCF_964252035.2. Lineage (NCBI taxonomy): Eukaryota > Metazoa > Chordata > Lepidosauria > Squamata > Lacertidae > Podarcis > Podarcis erhardii. The sequence continues at coordinate 31,492,514 of NC_138515.1, read as the reverse complement.
TAACATTATGTTCGCTGACTGGGAAAGGTTGTGGACCACCGGTATGAAATTTACGGCGTGTAACGCCTTGAGAGAGAATATTATGAAAATGATCTATAGGTGGTACATGACCCCAGTCAAGCTTGCAAAAATTTACCACTTATCAGATAATAAATGTTGGAAATGTAAAGAAAATGAAGGTACATTCTTTCACCTCTGGTGGACATGCCCAAGGATTAAGGCTTTCTGGGAAATGATATATAATGAAATGAAAAAGGTATTTAAATATACCTTCTTGAAGAAACCAGAGGCCTTTCTCCTGGGTATGGTTAGCCATGTGGTGCTAAAGAAGGACAGAACGTTATTTATGTATGCTACAACAGCAGCAAGGATACTTATTGCAAAGTATTGGAAGACACCAGATCTACCCACTCTGGAAGAATGGCAGATGAAGATGACAGACTACATGGGACTGGCAGAGATGACTGGCAGAATCCGAGACCAGGAGAAAGAGACAGTGGAAGAAGATTGGAAGAAATTTAAAGACTATCTTAACAAATATTATAAAATTAATGAAGGCTAGAATTGACATGGGTTTAAAAATTATGTGGTTTTCAGGGGTGTTGATTATGGAAAAAGAACAGAATTATTAAAGATTTTGGGAAATAAGGGAATGGATTTGCTGATTAGATAATGAAATTAGAATACAGAAGGGGGAGGTATGAGGAGGTCGGGGAAATTAGGTTTAAGAAAATAAGGATGGAAATTATACGTGTTTCTTTTTGTTTTTTGTTTATGTATGTTTTTATTGTTAAACTTGAATAAATATCATTTAAAAAAAAAAAAAAGAATATGCAGACCAAGAGCCTCATTTGTTTAACTTGAATAGCTTATACACACCGCTGAATTCTGCTTTCCGTGGGGCTGAATCTGGGTTACTTTGCCAGATAATGTTGGGTTTTATTTTATTGTGGAGGAGAGTGTCACGAGCCCTGTGGCGACTCCTTGGCAGGGCTGGTCCAAGCAGGCAGGGTTGGGGGAGGAATGGGAAGAAAGTATAGAGCCTGTTGCTAAGGTGGGGCCAGGCAGTTGACAGTGTTGATCATTGGGGAGAGGCAGAGTGTTTAGGAGAGGAATGAATGACTTCCACTAATCCCTGTGTGAGTGCAATGGATTATCAGGAGTCCTCACATAAACTGACTATATTACAGTCACCAGAAGAATACAAATATTCTCTTTAACCATAAAAATCTTCACATTTTATCCCTTACAAATAATACTATTTTAAAATATACTATCTTCAACTTCTAACCCTGCAGCCTAAATCCACTTCCAAAGCTATTCTAAGATTTAAATATTAAAATGTTTTTTTCAAATATCCCTTAAACTTCTTCCAATCTTCTTCCACCAACTCTTCTCTCTGGTCTCGGAGTCTTCCGGTCAGTTCGGAAAGTTCCATATAGTCCATCATCTTCATCTGCCATTCTTCTATAGTTGGTAAAAGTATGGTTAAAGTAAGTGTGATTTTAAAAAAATGGTTAGAAACTATGATATATGTAAACTGCTAAAGATAAGGTAAAATGAAAATCAGATAGGGGGGACTTGGGGAAGCCCACCTAACAATGTTTAGAAAAAATAAGGTTAAGACAAGAATCTGTTTGTATTGTTTGTTTTCCTGTTTGTGTTGTTTACAGTGGTACCTCGGGATGCGAACGGGATCCGTTCCGAAGCCCCATTCGCATCCCGAAGCGAACGTAACCCATGTCCGCATGTCTGCACATGCGCGTATCACATTTCGGCACTTCTGCACATGTGCGTGACATCATTTTGATGGTCTGCGCATGCGCACACGGCGAAACCCAGAAGTAATGCGCTCCGTTCTGGGTCGCCGCGGAGCGCAACCCGAATTTGCCTAACCCGAAGCGTATTCATCCCGAGGTATGACTGTATTTGTGTTATAAAATGAATTTTTAAAAAATGGAAAAAAGAAGAAGAAGAATACAAATATTCTCAGATGCTACAAAAAAAGAGACTTGGATGAGATTTTGTGTGTGTGTGTGTGTGTGTGTGTGTGTGTGATTGCCTGTTGAAGCAGAATTCAAAAAGACCCTGACAACAGTGGTCCCTGAAGGACAAAAGTTGTCTGTGGCCACAAAGCTGCCCCCATGACTTGAGGCACATCTTTAATAATGACACGCCATCTGCCCTGTCACGGCTCCCATGATAAAGGTGCTGTCTGTCTGATGCTATCATTAATGAAGATGACATAAGGGACTAAAAGAGGTTCAATACGTGGGGCTGACTGGCGACGCCTTGGGGCCTCTCATTTCTAATTCATCTTGTACGTGTTGGTCTCTATTACTAAAGGGGATTGAGGGGAGAACACAAGATGTCATTTCTTGAAGGAGACAAATTTGTAAGAGAGGGTTTCGTCAATGCAAGGAGCAGACAGAGTGAAGAGAATGGATGTCTTCTGGCTAAAGGTGTCAGGCTACAAGCACATGGGGAAATAAACTACAGTGAACATCGGCAGAACAGTGCAACCTAAATGGAACCAAGAGACAATCCCAAGGAACACAAAATTGGGCTGCCTGTGAGAGTTCCCAGCAGGCTCTGTTTCTGTGTCATAATCTTAAACGCTCAGTATTCCACCATACGCTAATAATGTTCAGAAGATTCCATCAAGCAAATGGAAGTGTGTGGCCATGCAGATAGGATCTGGCTCTGCTCTCAATGGCTCCCATTGAATGCTATGGAATAGGCATCAGCAGCCTATGATGTGTCTAGATCCAGCCAAAGTTTGATGCTGCACACCAGGGGTGACAGGGCAAGCCCCCAGCACCAGATCCTGGAAAGGGCTTGCTAAGGAAGGGGAAAGCAGCAACACAGAGCCTAGAGCCTAGGACCAGGCCCCAAAAGTGATGGGTCTATGCTTTGGCTAGACCCCCAGTGAACAGAGATGAGGTGTCTCTTTTTAAAAGTTAACTCAGGGCTCGGTCGGGGCTCTTTTCCTCCCTAACATGTGACACAGCTCTAATTAAAGAGAGTAAATTACTCTTAGGGATGATTGCCACCCCAGCCTACGCTGCGGAAGGTTCTTCATTGCTTTATAAATAACGAAGTGTGCTTTTGTCGCAAATAGCATAGTACAAAATTCATGCTTTATTAACTCATTTGCTCTAACTGTTGCGCAGAAAACCCAAATTAGGAGCTCGGCGGAGGCTGCAGTGTATGTGCACGCATTTAAATCTCTTTTAGAGCAGCAGTGGCATTAGGTATATATAAATTGGCCAAGCCAAAATTCTTTTTCATATATATAACATTTTATTAGTTTTCCAAAAATAATAAAAATAGAACAACAATACAAAAACAAAACATAACAAATTGACTTCCCTCTTGTCCCTTCTTTGGTTCTATTATTTATCAACATACCGCATGTCAATTATTAAATTTAGAACCTATCTAAATTACACTGGTACCTCGGGTTAAGAACTTAATTCTTTCTGGAGGTCCGTTCTTAACCTGAAACTGTTCTTAACCTGAGGTACCACTTTAGCTAATGGGGCCTCCCGCCGCCGTCCCCCGATTTCTGCTCTCATCCTGAAGCAAAGTTCTTAACCCGAGGTACTATTTCTGGGTTAGCGGAGTCTGTAACCTGAAGACTCTGTAACCTGAAGCATCTGTAACCCGAGGTACCACTGTACATATTATCCATTCATAACAAAATTACAAGTAATCTTAAAACCCTGCTAATCTAAAATTCAGATGAAAAATGAGCTTTTTGTGTGCATCAGTGACAAGGTTGGGAAGAACACTGGAAGGCCAGGATTCTAGAAGCCATGGAACTCACCCTCACTATACAATTTATATCAATTTTATATCCATAAACCTTTCCTACATTTAATTACCAAACTCAGTGGAACATTGTTCAGGTGACAGTTGGACAGAGATAGGACTTACAAACCCCAAAGTCAACGGGCAGATTCACACAATAGATTTAAAGCACATGGTTCACCGCAAGGAATCCTGGGAGCTGTCATTTGTTGAGGGTGCTGGAACTGTTAGGATACAGTGGTGCCTCGCAAGACGAAATTAATCCGTTCCACGAGTCTCTTCGGTTTTTTCGGTTTTTTCGTCTTGCGAAGCACGGCTATTAGCGGCTATTAGCGGCTTAGCGGCTTTAAGAAAAAGGAAACAAACTCGCAAGAACTCGTAAGACGTTTCGTCTTGCGAAGCAAGCCCATAGCAGGGGCGCCGACTTATAAAAAATATTGGGGGGGGGCCCATACCAACTTATAAAAAATATTGGGGGGGCCCAAGACCTCCAAACCGCTGCTGCTGGGGGAACGAAAGGGGCGAGCCCCGGGCTGCCCCGACCTTAAGTGAACTTGTGAGGGCCCGCCCTTTGTGGCAGCCGATTGGCTGCCGCCGTGGGCGGTGAATATTAATGAGCTAGGGGGAATCCCCGCTTCTCGCGGGGCTGACGCCAGCCCCGCGGGATTGTTGATGGGTCGAGAGCCCGCAACCCCACCCCCTCTCTAGATCGGGAGTGGCTTTGTTTGAACTCATTACTGAATGTATTTTAAAAGGTAACTATCGTCAAACAAGGAAAATAAAAAATACCAACATAATTTTGTGATTTTACAAAGAATAATATAACTAATAATTTTCTTAAATTATTGGGGGGCGGAGCCCCCCCAAACGAATTTTTGAGGGGGCTCGGGCCACCTCAGGCCCCATGGAGTCGGCGCCTATGGCCCATAGGGAAATCCGTCTTGCGGAACGACTCAAAAAACGGAAAACTCTTTCGTCTAGCGAGTTTTTCGTCTTGCGAGGCATTCGTCTTGCGGGCCACCACTGTACTCCTATTCCCCTCTCACAGCACTACAATTCCCAGAGTTCCCTGGACCAGGGAGGAAGGATGACATAAACAGGCAGTTTGGAAATGGGGTATGGGTGGAGGCACTAATGTTCAGTACGAGTGTGAAAGGAGAAGAAATTACAGGTGATGAGTAAAGAAAGGTACTTTGAAGGTCATGTGAGGGTTTGGAGGCGGGAAATAAAGCCTTCTTCATTTAGAGCCTCTGAATCAGCTGTTTCTGCCTAAAATGAGGAGACTGAGCCACAATACCTCCAGATCAAGTGTAGGTGTATCCCGCCCTGACCTGGCCAGAGTGATCCATGCGACGGTCACCTCCAGGCTTGACTACTGTAATTCGCTCTACGCGGGGCTGCCCTTGAAGCTGTCCCAGAAACTCCAGCGGGTGCAGAATGCTGCAGCGAGGCTCCTCACGGGGTCTCTGCCATGGGAGCATATTCACCCAGTGCTTTTCAAGCTGCACTGGCTCCCGGGGGAGTACAGGGTCAGATTTAAGGTGCTGCTTTTGACCTTTAAAGCCCTTCACGGCCTAGGACCCTAGTACCTACGGGACCACCTCTCCTGGTATGCCCCACAGAGAGCCTCAAGGTCCATAAATAGCAACACCCTAGTGGTCCCGGGCCCTAAGGAAGTTAGATTAGCTTCAACCAGAGCCAGGGCCTTTTCAACACTGGCTCCGGCCTGGTGGAACGCTCTGCCTCATGAGACCAGGGCCCTGCAGGATCTGATTTCTTTCCGCAGGGCCTGTAAGACAGAGTTGTTCCGCCTGGCCTTTGGCTTGGAGCCAGTTTGATTCCCTCCCCCTCTTTCTTTTTTCTTTTTCCTTTCTCCTCCTGTGATGAAGCTGCATTTTAATATTTTAATGTTTCAATATTTTAATGTTGTATTTTAATCTTATTTTTAAGTTGTATTCATTCAACTTGTTTTTATTATTGCTTGCTAGCCGCCCTGAGCCCGGCCTTGGCTGGGGAGGGCGGGGTATAAATAAAAGTTGTTGTTGTTGTTGGCTGGGGAGGGCGGGGTATAAATAAAAGTTGTTGTTGTTGTTGGCTGGGGAGGGCGGGGTATAAATAAAAGTTGTTGTTGTTGTTGGCTGGGGAGGGCGGGGTATAAATAAAAGTTGTTGTTGTTGTTGTTGTTGTTGTTATTATTATTATTATTATTATTTACTTAAAGGCGGCCAGTAGAATGCCTTGCCACATGGGAAATAGCAAGTTCCATGAATGCATTGGCTATCAGTAGAAAGTGATGTCAGTAAAGCCTCTCCTCTTTCCAGAGGGGAGGAGTGTTGAGCAGGAGCCGTTTCCCGCGTCGGCAGGGGGCGTCCCGGCTGCCGCGCCGCGCCCCCTGGCAGCCAACCAATTGGGCGGAAGCTGAGGGGGCGGGGTTTAGCTGCTCAAATGCAGCCGCGGCAGCACTGCCCTCTCATTGCGCCACTGGGTTTCAAATATGTTTGTGTATTGGAGGGCAGGGTGTGGCCATCGCCTACCCCTCCACTTTTTGGGTATTCTGTTAAAGGAATCCTGCAGTCGTGGATCCTGTCCGACGCCCTTGCTGGTGGCTAGGGCCATGGCACGACCCCCGGTGACATCAGGGGGAGCTTCCAGTTGTATTTGCATCAACAAGCTCCTCCTACTGGTGGTTAACCCTTGATAGACTCACCCCTTCCCTAGGGGGGTGGAGTCACGCTCTGTTATTTTATCCAGTGCCTAAGCCAATACCACTCACATGCTGTAATCAATAAAGTTGTAGCCTTTTTAGCCCATTAACATAATATACTGCGTCCTAACAAGGTGCGAGATTGGTTGCACTATGCTCAAATCCAGGAGGTTTTTAAAGTGGACAAAAAGGTTGGATTCCAGGTGGAAAAATCGAAATTAGAGACAGAACTGTTACAGCCAAAAAATAAATTACTTTCGAGAATGTATAATTTGCTGCTTAAATGGAATACACAGGACGAGACAGTCAAATCCGCCATGATAAAATGGGCGCAGGACTTGGGGCACAACATTATGTTTGAAGACTGGGAAAGGTTATGGAACACCGGAATGAAATTTACGGCATGTAGTGCCTTGAAGGAAAATATTATGAAAATGATATACCGGTGGTACATGACCCCAGTCAAACTTGCTAAGATATATCACCTGTCTGACAATAAATGTTGGAAATGTAAAGAGGCGGAAGGGACATTCTTTCACCTCTGGTGGACTTGCCCGAAAGTGAAGGCCTTTTGGGAGATGATTCATAATGAACTAAAAAAGGTACTTAGATTTACTTTACTTAAGAAACCGGAGGCCTTTCTTCTGGGCATTGTGGACCAGAGAGTACTTAAGAAAGATAGAACTTTTTTTATGTATGCTACCACAGCAGCAAGGATCCTGATTGCTAAGCATTGGAAGACACAAGATTTACCCACGCTGGAGGAATGGCAGACGCAGTTGATGGACTATATGGAACTGGCTGAAATGACTGGCAGAATCCGAGACTTGGGAGAAGAAACAATCGAGGAAGACTGGGAAAAATTTAAAGACTATTTGAAAAAACATTATAAGTTGTATGAATGTTAAAAAATGCACTTTTTAGGAAACTCTAGCTTCAGCAATTGTAAATTAATGAAATGGAAATTAAGGTACAAGAAGTCAGAGGTGGAATAATGAAATAACTTTATTATGTTTAAGCTAAAACGTATAAGATTTGGGTTACAACACTTTGGAAACTAGGTAACATGATAAAATGAAAGATACAATAAGTTTTGAAATAAGTTAACAAATTGCTGATGTTTTGTATCACAGAGAACGCAGGGTTAGGAAGATGCGGGGAAGTCCATTAGATTTGCTGAAAAAAAGATCATGGAAATTCGCAACTTCTCTATTTTATTTCTTATATCTGTCTTTTATTCTTTTTTTCTGTATTTCATAAACTCAATAAAAATATTATAAAAAAAAAAATAACATAATATACTGCGTCCTTATGTCTTTCTTATCCTCAAGCAGGTGGTGGGTCCTCAGCTCACAACTGCTAGCTTCTTGTGCCAAACTCTGTCTCCTTCTGGCTCTGTTTTGTGAACGGCTCTGCTGTTGCATCCCATTTTGTAACTGGCAGGCCTCAGTAACTTTCAGCTGTCACAATGGGTCCTAGGGGTAGAAAGTTTGAGAACCCCTGCCTTAGACCATCTAGTCTTTGAAATACAGTGGTACCTCAGGCTAAGTACTTAATTCGTTCGGGAGGTCCGTACTTAACCTCAAACTGTTCTTAACCTGAAGCACCACTTTGGGCTAATGGGGCCTCCTGCTGCTGCTGTGCGGCCGGAGCACGATTTCTGTTCTCATCCTGAAGCAAAGTTCTTAACCTGAAGCACTATTTCTGGGTTAGCAGAGTCTGTAACCTGAAGTGTATGTAACCTGAAGCGTATGTAACCTGAGGTACCACTGTACTGGAATCCAGCATTCAGAGTTTACAGAACTTCTTTTCAGACTTCTGAGCTAGCCTTACCAGAAAGTTATCTAAAGAAGCCAGCTTCTGGGGGCAGAATCTTATGGGGTCCCTGTCTGCAACCTCCCTCACCCGCCATTTGCAGTGGAATAGTCCAAACTGGACTGTATCACGTGATTATTCTGAATGCACAGGTTAGCTCTCTGATTGAGAAGACTCAGATTCCAGGGTGTGACAGGATGTGTTTAAACTGGGCATTCATGATTATGACGCTATTGGCAGTCACATTGTCAGTACTATTTGTGCCTGCTAAAGTTTTGGGGTGTGGATACTGCTTCATGTCAAATCAGTGCATCTTCTGTAACTTCCAGCTGAACTCCTGTAACTTTTTCTACCACAAATGTTCTGGTTTATTTTTGTCCTGCTTTCATTGTGCTCTGGCCCCTGTGGACAGCAATAATATGGTAGCATTGGGGAAGCATCCCAGAACAGCTAATAAAGCAGAATTAAATCCATTACGGATGCACTGTTATGTCAAGAACATACTGCAGAATACACCTTCCATTATACACAAGCCTAGAGGGCCTTCTCGGTACTGCCGCCCGCCCTATGGAATGCCCTCCCACCAGATGTCAAATTAATAAACAACTATCTGACGTTTTGGGGACGCGGGTGGCTCTGTGGGTTAAACCACAGAACCTAGGACTTGCCAATCAGAAGGTCGGCGGTTTGAATCCCCGCGACAGGGTGAGCTCCCGTTGCTCGGTCCCTGCTCCTGCCAACCTAGCAGTTTGAAAGCACGTCAAAGTGCAAGTAGATAAATAGGTACCGCTCCGGTGGGAAGGTAAACGGTGTTTCCGTGCTGCTCTGGTTTGCCAGAAGCAGCTTAGTCATGCTGGCCACATGACCCGGAAGCTGTATGCCAGCTCCCTCGGCCAATAAAGCAAGATGAGCACCGCAACCCTAGAGTCGGTCAAGACTGGACTTAATGGTCAGGGGTCCCTTTACCTTATCTGATGTTTAGAAGACATCTGAAGGCAGCCCTGTTCAGGCAAGCTTTTATTATTTGATGAATTATTGTATTTAAATATTTTGCTGGAAGCTGCCCAGAGTGGCGGGGTATAAATTATTATTATTATTATTATTATTATTATTATTATTATTATTATTATTATCACCAGGAAGAATGGTGTAGATTCTCTTCTACATTCCAGTAGAATGTGAGCAAAATGGGTGTTAGTGAAGGCTGGGATAGTGTTTTTATTTTGTCAGAGACGAATGTGTCACTTTGCATGTTCTGAACTGATCCCTGGTGCAAAAAGCAATAATATTGTTCTATTATGATGTTATGAAAAAGGATCTATCTTTTCTAAGGCCAGCTCTGCACTACAGACTAAGGGACCAACAACATCTTGCGTGGAAGAATGATTCTTCCCCCCCCCCCCCCCGTCCTCCCCTGGCATTCTTTTATTAAAATGTTGATGCTGGCAGGCTCCCAACTTGTGTGTTAACCTTTTCTCCCTATGCCACTTTCCCCATCAAAACAGTTGCATTGTGCGTGCACGTAATATAGGCACCTAGAATGACCATTCATTCTTTCTCCCCAGAGACCAATCTTAACTGCTAGCATTGCTAGGGATCTCTCAGCAGAATGATCAGTGCCCTCACCAGCCGACAATTCCTAGAATTCCTTGGGGGAAGCCACAACAAAAAAGCTTACTTAAATTATTTTTACCCTGCCTCTCTTGCATGCAGGGTGGCTGACCTAGCAGTAAAACACAAGGAGAAGGAAATGCAGTTAAAAATGAAACAATTCATCACCCTAAAGCCACAATAAAAATAATTAAACACCGGTGTGTGTTGTTATGAAGCCATTATAGGTTGTTAGGATATAATTTTATATACCCTGTGTTTTTCTATAGCCTGGTACATGATGATAGGGTGAAGGCTGTAATTCAGCGGTAGGAGAGTATTTGCTTTGTAAAGTCCAAGGTTCAAATGCCCAGCATTTGTAACTGTGCCTGGGAAAGAGGTCTGTTGGGAATCCTGGTGAGTCATTGCCAGAGACCAGGCATCCTCAACCTGGCTCCCTCCAGATGTTTTGAGCTTCTTGTTCCATCAGCCCTAGCCAACAGAGCCAATGACCAGGAGTGGTGGAACTATAGTCTACAACATCTGGAACTACCAAGTTGGAACTACCAAGTTGTATCTGAAGAAGTGTGCATGCACACGAAAGCTCATACCAAGAACTGACTTAGTTGGTCTTTAAGGTGCTACTGGAAGGAATTTGTTTTGTTTTGACTATGGCAGACCAACACGGCTACCTATCTGTACCAAGTTGGAGATGGCTGGTATATTCTGGTACAACGCCAGATGGACCAGTGTTCTAGCTTGGTGTAAGGCAACTTCCAACATCCAATAGCAACAGGTTAATGGGCAACAAGTTCCAGGAGGTTACTGACTACAGCGAGGCATCCTGGGATGTACCACGTGATCACATCCACCTATATGGGTGGATTGCATGGGGAGAAAAAGAAGGCCGAAGAATTGAATTATGGTGCTGGAGGAGACTCTTGAGAGTCCCATGGACAGCAAGAAGATCAAACCTATCCATTCTTAAGGAAATCATAGAATCATAGAGTTGGAAGAGACCACAAGGGCCATTGAGTCCAACCCCCTGCCAAGCAGGAAACACCATCAGAGCACTCCTGACATATGGTTGTCAAGCCTCTGCTTAAAGACCTCAAAAGAAGGAGACTCCACCACACTCCTTGGCAGCAAATACCACTGTCGAACAGCTCTTACTGTCAGGAAGTTCTTCCTAATGTTTAGGTGGAATCTTCTTTCTTGTAGTTTGGATCCATTGCTCCGTGTCCGCTTCTCTGGAGCAGCAGAAAACAACCTTTCTCCCTCCTCTATGTGACATCCTTTTATATATTTGAACATGGCTATCATATCACCCCTTAACCTCCTCTTCTCCAGGCTAAACATGCCCAGCTCCCTTAGCCGTTCCTCATAAGGCATCGTTTCCAGGCCTTTGACCATTTTGGTTGCCCTCCTCTGGACACGTTCCAGTTTGTCAGTGTCCTTCTTGAACTGTGGTGCCCAGAACTGGACACAGTACTCCAGGTGAGGTCTGACCAGAGCAGAATACAGTGGCACTATTACTTCCCTTGATCTAGATGCAATACTCCTATTGATGCAGCCCAGAATTGCATTGGCTTTTTTAGCTGCCGCGTCACACTGTTGGCTCATATCAAGTTTGTGGTCAACCAAGACTCCTAGATCCTTTTCACATGTACTGCTCTCAAGCCAGGTGTCACCCATCTTGTATTTGTGCCTCTCATATTTTTTTTGCCCAAGTGCAATACTTTACATTTCTCCCTGTTAAAATTCATCTTGTTTGTTTTGGCCCAGTTCTCTAATCTGTCAAGGTCGTTTTGAAGTGTGATCCTGTCCTCTGGGGTGTTAGCCACCCTTCCCAGTTTGGTGTCATCTGCAAATTTGATCAGGATGCCCTTGAGTCCAGCATCCAAGTTGTTGATAAAGATGTTGAATAAGACCGGGCCCAAGACAGAACCCTGTGGCACCCCACTAGTCATTCTTCTCCAGGATGAAGAGGAACCATTGAGGAGCACCCTTTGGGTTCGGTCAGTCAGCCAGTTACAAATCCACTGAGTGGTAGCATAGTCAAGTCCGCATTTTACCAGCTTCTTTACAAGAATATCATGGGGCACCTTGTCAAATGCCTTGCTGAAATCAAGGTAGACTACATCCACTGCGTTCCCTTCATCTACCAGGCTTGTAATTCTGTCAAAAAACGAGATCAGGTTAGTCTGACATGACTTTTTTTTCAGAAATCCATGCTGACTATTGGTGATCACAGTATTCCTTTCTAGGTGCTCACAGACTGTTTGCTTAATGATCTGCTCCAGAATCTTCCCTGGTATTGATGTCAGACTGACTGGGCGGTAATTATTTGGGTCCTCTCTTTTCCCCTTTTTGAAAATAGGGACAACATTTGCCCTCCTCCAGTCTGCCGGGACTTCGCCTGTTCTCCAGGAATTCTCAAAGATGACTGCCAGTGGTTCTGAGATCACATCTGCCAGTTCTTTTAATACTCTTGGATGCAGTTCATCTGGCCCTGGAGACTTGAATACATCTAAACTAGCCAAGTATTCTTGTACTATCTCCTTAGTTATTCTGGGCTGTGTTTCCTCTGCTGAATCATTTGCTCCAAATTCTTCAGGTTGGGCATTGTTTTCCTTATCGGAGAAGACTGGGGCAAAGAAGGCATTGAGGAGTTTAGCCCTTTCTGTATCCCCTGTTTGCATTTCACCATCTTCTTCTCTGAGTGACCCCACTGTTTCTTTGTTCTTCCTTTTGCTACGAACATACCCATAAAAGCCTTTTTTGTTGCTTTTAACCTCTCTAGCAAGCCTGAGTTCATTCTGTGCTTTAGCTTTTCTGACTTTGTATCTACACGTGCTGGCTATTTGTTTGAATTCCTCTTTGGTGGTTTCCCCCCTTTTCCATTTTTTGTACACATCCTTTTTTAATCTTAACTCAGTTAAAAGTTCTTTAGATAGCCACCCTGGCTTCTTTAGGCACCTTCCATGTTTCCGTCTCATTGGTATTGCCTGAAGTTGTGCTTTTACTATCTCCCTCTTAACAAACTCCCAGCCATCATGAACTCTCTTTCCTTTTAGTATTACTGTCCATGGGATCTCACCCAGCACTTCCCTAAGATTTATGAAGTCGGCTTTCTTAAAGTCAAGAAATTCATTCCTAGTATGCTTGGCTGCTCCTTTCCGCTGTTTAGTAAACTTCAGAAGAGCATGATCACTCGCGCCTAATGATCCTTCCATTTCTACCCCACTAACCAGGTCATCAACATTGGTTAGGACCAGATCTAAAATGGCTGTTCCTCTTGTTGCTTCTCCCACTTTCTGGACAATGAAGTTGTCTGCAAGGCCAGTGAGGAATCTGTTTGACCTTATGCTCTTGGCTGAGTTTGACATCCAGCAAATATCCGGGTAATTGAAGTCCCCCATTACTACTATCTCCCTTCCTTTTGCATTCTTGGCCATCTGTTCCAGGAAGGCATCATCTATGTCCTCCGTTTGGCTTGGGGATCTATAGTAAACTCCCACAATGAGGTCACTGTTATTCTTCTCTCCCTTAATTTTGACCCAAATGCTCTCACCTTGGCTTTGAGGTTCTAAATCTTGGATCTCTTCACAGGTATACACATCCCTGACATATAACGCCACTCCTCCTCCTTTCTTGTCTGGTCTGTTTCTCTGAAATAGATTGTATCCCTCCATTATTACATTCCAGTCGTGGGACTTATCCCACCAGGTTTCAGTGATGCCTATTATGTCATATTTAGTTTGCTGTACCAAGAGCTCAAGCTCATCTTGTTTATTTCCCATGCTTGGCGCATTAGTGTAGAGACATTGAAGTCCATTAATCATTCCCCCGTGTCTCTTATTTAAGGATTTTTTCCTCCCGCCACTAGGTCTGCGTGCTGTTTGTTCCATTTGGTCTATGACATTTGGATGATCATCTTCATCAATTGATAGACTCCTACCTTCAGGAGCACTGTCTCCCTCCCCCACATTAGTCAGTTTAAAGCCCTCCTGATGAGGTTTCTGAGATTTTTGGCAAAAACATTCCTCCCAACCGTTGTGAGGTGCAGCCCATCGCTTGCCAGAAGTCCATCTTCAAGAAACTGCAGTCCATGATCTAAGAATCCAAACCGTTCCTGTTTACACCATTTGCAAAGCCAGCTGTTCACTTCCACTATTTTTCTCTCTCTCCCTGGGCCACGTCATTCAACTGGGAGGATAGATGAGATGACAATTTGTGCATTTCATTGCTTCAATTTCCTGCCCAGAGCCTCATAGTCTCTTTTGATCTTCTGGAGGCTATTGCTTGCAGTGTCATTGGTTTCCACATGAACCAAGAGGAAGGGGTATTTGTCAGTGGGTTTTATGATTCCTTGCAGTCGTTCAGTTACATCTTGGATCTTAGCCCCGGGGAAACAGCACACTTCCCGAGACATCTTGTCAGGCCCACAGATCACTGCTTCTGTTCCCCTCAGTAGAGAATCCCCTATCACCACTACACGCCTCCTCTTAGGTTTGGTCGGGGTTCTTCCGTGAGCTGTCCGTTCCAAGGTCGCCTGCACATTCCCTGAGGACTGACTTTGCTGCTCGTCTTCATATACCTGATCGACTGTAATGAGGGAAAGATCCTCAAATGGAGTCTGCTCTTCGTCTTCCATGCTAGGGGAGAGGACCTCAAAGCGATTGTGTATTTCTAAACAATCAGAGCAAACCCTGGGCCTCCTACTTCTTTGAGTCACGATTCTCCATATATCAGCCCTGAGTGCTCACCAGAAGGACAGATCCTGAAGCTGAGACTCCAAGCTGAGCCCATTTACAGCCCAACCTTTCTGATCCAAACAGGGTGGGATCACCTATGTTACTTATTCAGGTAGGAGGAATTTTGAGGGGACACACTGGCTCAGAGGAAGAAGAAACAGCATCCACTGGAAAATCACTTGCAAAAGTGAATATTCACACCACCTTAAGTGGTGCCCGGAGGGGGCGGGGAGAAGTTGCTCTGTGGAAATCACTAACTTCTGTCTGAGAACTGAGGTTTATGAAACCTGGTATAGCCCTCCAACACTCATTATTCAGTCTCCCCCCCCCCTCTCACACACACATATTTCAACCCATGTTTTCTGAAATCGAAAAACAAGTGTTTGTCTAATATTAAGACAATCTCATCCTAGCAAACATGCTGCATTTGACCATATGTATAGCTGCACCATAAAGAAGGCTGATTGCCGAAGAATGGATGCTTTTGAATTATGGTGTTGGAGGAGACTCTTGAGAGTCCCATGGACTGCAAGAAGATCAAACCTATCCATCCTAAAGGAAACCAGCCCTGAGTGCTCACCGTAAGGACAGATCCTGAAGCCGAGGCTCCAAGACTTCATGAGAACAGAAGACTCCCTGGAAAAGACCTCCATCATTCTCCCTATTCCATTAGAAATGGATTTTTTAATGCTGGCTCTGAAACTTCCTAATGTACAGAGCAGCAGAAGACTTGAAACAATCTGTTTCTGGGCCAGGTTTAAATTAGCCCTTGAGATTAATACAGCCAGAGACTCCTTATGCAGAATCATTGGGTCTTCGGCAGCATATCAAGTGAAACATCTTGCAAATTATCCTAATCACCACTTGGTGTCAGCACCGCTCTTCAAAAGTAGTAATGATTGTCTTGTTCTGAGTGAAAATATGAGAGAAACTGGAAGTGGTGGGTTGGAGGGATTTTGTCTGCCTACAGCAGGAATGGCAAAGGTGTGCCCTGCAGATCTCTCTGGACTTCCAGCTCCCAGAATCTCTGGCCATTGGCCAAGATATCTGGTCCTGGTGAGAGTTGAAGTCCAGTGCATGCCTGGGCAGGCCGGGTCATCCTCTTATATACCTTCTGGGATTGGCAAGGCATCTCACCCTCACCTGCATCTCATAACTGTACTGTAACTGCCTCTGATTAGTTATCATTTTTCCCAGTAGTGATGTATGGAAGTGAGAGCTGGACCATAAAGAAGGCTGATCGCCAAAGAATTGATGCTTTTGAATTATGGTGCTGGAGGAGACTCTTGAGAGTCCCATGGACTGCAAGAAGATCAAACCTCTCCATTCTGAAGGAAATCAGCCCTGAGTGCTCACTGGAAGGACAGATCCTGAAGCTGAGGCTCCAATACTTTGGCCACCTCATGAGAAGAGAAGACTCCCTGGAAAAGACCCTGATGTTGGGAAAGATGGAGGGCAGAAGGAGAAGGGGACGACAGAGGATGAGATGGTGGGACAATGTTCTCGAAGCTATAAACATGAGTTTGACCAAACTGCGGGAGGCAGCGGAAGACAGGAGGGCCTGGCGTGTTCTGGTCCATGGGGTCACAAAGAGTCAGATACGACTAAACGACTAAACAACAACTCTTGGGGGAAATAATTAGCATTACATGTTGTCAGGTCTGCCTCTAGATCCCAGCTCACAGAGGACCAACGCCCGGTGGATATAATATACAAAGTCTTTATTGAAGTTTAGTTTCCATTTCAAAGCTCTGGGCGCACAGACCCACGTCTCGACGCTAGACCGGCTAAGTCCCCTCTGACTCACTGCTCCTCCCACACCAGTTTAAGATCCTTGCCCGGCTCCACCTCCTACGCTGTTCTTTCCTTCTCTGGGTCCTTCTGCCCTCTGGGGTCTCCTCCTTCCTGGACTCCTCTGACGCTGACCCCCCTTGGTCTTCCCCTTCCTTCCGGCGGGCTTTAGGACCTGGCTCCCTACCCGGGCTCCCTGCTGTGCCACTCGCCTGTACATTTGAACTTGGCGCGCGCGCCCAGCCGGTAACCTTCCTCCTGACCGTTTCCCCGCTTCCTGATGTGGGCGGGACCAAACCTGACTCCTCTCCTCCCACTGGTGGTGAGAGCACTGGTCCCGATTCCTGGGACTCCCCCTCCCCACTGCGCTCTGGTGGGGAAGCTGGTCCTGATTTCCAACTGCTGCTCAGGGACTCCCCGCTGGCCCCTTCCTCCTGGGGCTTCCCCCCTGGAACCCCCCTCGCCCTGGCCATCGGCGCTCCCTTCTGTGAGTCCTCCGATTCGCTGGAGAGGCTTGTGGAATAACTCTTTCCACTGTCACTGCCTGCTCCCCCCTCGTACTCCTCCTCCTCACTCTCCATTTGCTCCCCCTCCTGTGTCTCTCCTTCTGAACCCCTGACACATGTCAAGTGCATGGAAGCTGCTGAACCAATTAACCAACTAGAAGGTTTACTGTTAATAGCAACAGTTTTCCTATAATGTGGTACCTCGGGTTACAGATGCTTCAAGTTACAGACGCTTCGGGTCAAGAACTTTGCTTCAGGATGAGAACAGTGGCAGTGCCACAGCAGCAGGAGGCCCCATTCGCTAAAGTGTTACCTCAGCTTAAGAACAGTCTCAGGTTAAGAACAGACCTCCAGAACTAATCAAGTTCTTAACCTGAGGTACCACTGTAACTTGATATTGTTATATAGTTTTGCAAAAGCATTTTTAGTTAGCTTTCTGTTGCCACCCTGGAACTTTTCTTTATTAGTGCCACATGGTTTTGTACAATTCCTTGCAAATGAAGGAAAACAACTTTCCTGCTTGTATATGTTGATAATATAATTTTGGTTACTGAGAACAAACAAGATTGTACAAAAACAAAATTGGGTGCAGGCCAGGACATAGGCATCCTGACTGTGACAAAAGGGACCTGTGTGCTTGCTTGATTAACAGCTGTTGGGAACTTCAAGGTCCCTGCTTTCCCTTCTTATGGTCTTTGTACTGGACCTGGAGACTCCAATAGAGATTACCCTATCAAATGACTGGTGGTGCCCATTGTATGCCTCGCTCTTCCCAGACCTGCTCTCTTTTGGCCTGTATTTTGGAGCTTTATAATTTAGGAAGACTTTGGAAGAACTGGCTGACAAGTCTTATCAGTTGCTGATATCTGGATGCCAGAATATGAGAGGCACAGTAGTAACAAAGCCCATCGCTCTTTCACTCTTAATCACATATCTCAACGATGGGTAGCATTTGGGCAAGGCCCAATTAAAGGCATTACCTTGCGGGATGAAAAGGCAATTTAAAAAATTATCATCCATCACTCCAAAATAGTGCATGGAATGTGGTTTGCAGTGGGCTCTCCTGGTAAATGGGGAAGGAAGAAAAGCAATGAAAGATGTATCAAAGGAATTAAACACACGCTTTGCGGCACCTTTTTTGCCTATGTTTTCCAGACGCCTGCTGCTCGTTTCTCAACACAGTCAACCTTCCTCAACCTTGTGTCTTCTAGAGGTTGTCAAAGTAGAGCCCTCCCTCTTTGTTTCAGGACTAGACTCTTTTCAGACACCCACTGTTTATATTTCAGTTCACAGGCTAGAATGCAGCTTGGCACAGATTCTTACAGACCTTAGTAAATAGACACTCTCTTTGTACCCGCCACAGAATAAATGTTAAACTACTTGTGTGCTCTCACTCTCTCAAATACACACACACACACACACACACACACACACACACACACACACACACTTTTTGAAAGGTCATTGGCAAAAGATGGCTCCTTGGCCCGGCATGATATAAGATAAGATAACAGCTTTATTGATTTTTATTATTGACGTCAGCAGGGCTTTCAAGTCCTCCCGGTTCCCAGCCAAGCCTAAAGGTGCAGCTATTCATGTATAACGTTTTGAAAGCTGGCTGTGGCCTTCCTCACGCATTATGTTTTGTGGCAGCCAGGGTGAGAGGGAAATGGCTTTAGCAGCACTATTTGTGACATTGTTATTATCATTATTATTAGGATTAATTTGTGCAGAACCTAAAATTTTCTAAGCGCTTCATGGTAAATTAAGAACAAATGACAAATCCCTGCCCAAAGGCTTGCAATCCAAACAGAGCCAGATGCAATACAGAATGGAGGAGGGGGACTGGAGGAAAGGCGTGCTGTGTATATCAAAAAGCACCGTCCCAAGCTGTTTCCATGCTGCTCCCTCCTGGAATGCTCTAGAATGCCATGAGAAATAAACAAATGAATTAAGTTATTAAATGACCCTGTGGGTGTACCCCCCGCCATGAAGAATGCTGCCCACTGCACCTCTGTATGAGTCAGACATGTCAACTTATGGGGCTGAGGCCTCTACAGTCCTCCTATGTCTGCTGGGGAAGGGCTGAGTCCCCCCCCCCAATCTTGGGGGGTCAGAGGAGGCCTGGCAGGGTGTTGCCCAATGTCACACTGTGTCGGGAGATGCAACATTGCCTGGCAGAAAGTTGCCCAGTGTCAGGCTTATGGAAATTCTCTCCCACCCCTGATGGCACCAATAAGTAGGGAGGAAACAAGAAAGTTTTGACTTATGATTTATTCAGTCATCACAGTGGAAGACGAAGAAATACAGTCATTCCTCAATGGTGGCGTTGCTCGCACTGAGCTCCTCCCCCTTCCCTTCTAGCAACAACACCTGCTTCTACAGCATCCATCCGTGAACAACTGTGATGGCCTGGGAATCTGAGGCTGAACCTGAGGAATCCCAGGCTGCACAGGAGTCCCCGCCTCCAGGGCCGGCTAAGCCGGGGCAGGGGCTTGAACCTGAAGGGCCCTCACCTGTGCCGGATCCTCAGGTGCAGGCATCAGCTGAATCCGCTCTGGCTCCAGAGGTGATAGAGGACCCATTGCCTGCAGGTGCTGCACTCTCAGCCCCGTCAGGGGAAGGTGAGGCTGCCTCTGGGTCCAGTAACCCTTCAGCCTCTCCTGAGCTGCAGAGGCTCAGGGCAGAGAGGCGGAGGGAACTAAGTTCCTGCAGGAGGAGTGCTCGCCTCCAGGCCAGGAGAGGTGAGTCACCTGTGGACCAGGGCCGCCCTATGCCTCAGAAAAGATAAAGGCCAGCCCGCCCAGTCCCAGGTTGCGGGAGCAACATCGTTGGTTACCTGTTCCTGCCGCCACCCTGTCCTGCTCTACCAGAGTTCCTGACCACACCCGATTCCCTGCCTTGGACCCCGCTTCAGACTCGGACCAGACACGGACCACGCCGCACAGTAACCCCCCCCTTCCCGGGACCAGCACAACAACTGTCTCTGTGCCCTTTGGGAGAAGGGGGCTCGGTTATGCTGTCCAGTGATGTGTCAGCAAGCTGCTCTGCCTTTCCTCCTCCTTCTCCTAACACTGCATAACTCTGCTCTTCACCTTTCTCTCAGCTGTTATCTTCCTCAGAGCCCTGCTTTAATTCAAGACTGCCTTCCTTCTCTCTGGAAGCTACAGGAGAAGAGGGAAGAGACCTCCACTGTTCTTCCTCCTCTTCAGTCCAGTCTGTGCTGCCCTGGTAGATGTCACGGTGTGATGGCCTGGGAATCCGATTCAGAGGCTGAACCGGAGGAATCCCAGCCTGCACAGGAGTCCCCGCCTCCAGAGCCGGCTGAACTGGGGCAGGGCCTTGATTCTGAAGCGCCTGCACCTGTGCCGGATCCTCAGGAGCAGGCACCAGGTGAATCCACTCTGGCTCCAGAGGTGGTTGAGGACTCAGTGCCTACAGGTGAGTCTCCCCCTGGGCCCAGTAACCCTTCAGACTCTCCTGAACTGCAGAGGCTCAGGGCAGAGAGGCGAAGGGAACTGATTTCTCTCAGGAGGAATGCTCGCCTTAAGGCCAGGAGAAGCGGGTCTCCTGGGGGCCGGGACCACCCCTGGCCTCAGAGAGGATAAAGGCCAGTCAGCCCGGTCCCAGGTTGTGGGAGCAACGTCGTTGATGAGCTGTTTTGGCCAGCATCCAGTCCTGTTTCCCCCAGAGTTCCTGTCCTTGCCCGGCTTCTCGCTGTGGACCCCGCTTCGCCCGAGGAGGACTGTCTGCTGACCCTCAACTCAGGTCCTGGACCTCGCCCCACGGTAACCTCCCCCCTGGACCAGCACACACACGGACCAGCGTGGCCTGGCGTGCAAATGATGCATCTGGAAGAGGCCTGCTCAGCCTCTCCTGACGCGACTGTCATCACACACACAACACACGTGACATCATGCACACGTAATATGCAATGTCCATCGCAAGCATGATTGGGTGCAACTCGGCACCTGTAGTACAAATTGCTGCTCCGTCCTCGTCCCCTTCTACTTGGCTTCTTCCACATCACTCCATGGGATGTGACTAAATCTTTCAGTTACTAAATCCTCTATTAGCCCGTTGTTTACAATCCAGATCTGGAGTTTCCACATCATCATCGGCAGGGATTTGAATCACACTCCCTAGGTGACATTCTGTCACTTGCAGTTGCTCCAGTCTTTGGCACGCTATACGGCACACTTGCACACACCGTCATTGTTGAGTCAAACTCTCACACGGGGGCTGAATGGCAGTCTTCCAGCAAGCCCGTTCATTCATAAATGTACCCACCAGTGCCAAAATAGACAGGCAGTGCCACACTGTTGAAGGTCAAAGGCCCAGATCAGTGTTATTTTTATAACATATGCTTTTTCGTTCAAAATCTAAGATTTTTGTAAAGGAGGGAAAACTTGTCTCCTTCGACAGGCTGACGTACAATAACCTTTTCAGAAAGCTGTGCAGCTCTTCTGTTTCATCAGTGGAGGAAGCATGATCCCTTCACTTCGCTGACCTTTGAATGTTATGCTCTTTTACTGGAAAGTGGGGGGAATCACCTTATTAAGAGCTTCCACCCACCAGACTAGAGCTGCCACCTTCAGCAGAGGTGTCTCTGGTTGGCTGGAAGAACCACATTCCCATCATCAGCATCATTGCTGCTCGATGTAGAGCTGCCATATGTCCTCTTTTTCCAGGACACGTCCTCTTTTTCATTAGTATGTAAAATGAGTCGTCATAGCGATCCCTAGTTAAAAGTTTGTTGTTGTTGTTGTTGTTTAGTCGTTTAGTCGTGTCCAACTCTTTGTAACCCCCTGGACCAGAGCACGCCAGGCACTCCTGTCTTCCACTGCCTCCCGCAGTTTGGTCAAACTCATGCTGGTAGCTTCGAGAACACTGTCCAACCATCTCGTCCTCCCTCGTCCCCTTCTCCTTCTGCCCTCCATCTTTCCCAACATCAGGGTCTTTTCCAGGGAGTCTTCTCTTCTCATGAGGTGGCCAAAGTCTTGGAGCCTCAGCTTCAGGATCTGTCCTTCCCATGAGCACTCAGGGCCGATTTCCCTCAGAATGGAGAGGTTTGATCTTCTTGCAATCCATGGGACTCTCAAGAGTCTCCTCCAGCACCAGAATTCAAAAGCATCCATTCTTCGGCGATCAGCCTTCTTTATAGTCCAGCTTTCACTTCCATACATCACTACTGGGAATACCATAGCTTTTACTATACAGACCTTTGTTGGCAAGGTGATGTCTCTACTTTTTAAGATGCTGTCTAGGTTTGTCATTGCTTTTCTCCCAAGAACCAGGCGTCTTTTTATTTCGTGGCTGCTGTCACCATCTGCAGTGATCAAAAAGTTAAAAGTAGAAGTTGACAAATGTGTCCTCTTTTTTTACTCTTCAAAATATGGCAGCCCTGCTAGATGTGATTGGAGAGGGACAACGGAGTGGTGATGGCGGGGGCTACTAAGAGGACAGCTGCCATTCTGGTGCTCCCATAGGTGCAACTCTCTAGGCTTGGTCTCACCACCACCGTGTGATACCCCACCAGGAGAGCAGCAATGGTGCTGAGGTCAGGAAATTGGATCCATCTCACCAGACACGCTACTGCTGGTTTTGTACTGGTCTTGGTGAAGTGTAGGTGGGTTCCCATGAGGCAAGACACAGTGATAATAGCAAGAACCTTTATTGAACTAACAGAACTGGACAACAGGGGCAAAGCAACTGCTTATATACATTGCTGAAGGCCTGGGCCACTCCCACGCCCAACGTGATTGGCTGTCTAAACTTCCAAGCTGTGTATCATGACTCAGAATTTAAGGGCCAATGGCAGAGGCCCAAATCCTGAAAAGTTCTGTGACTGGATATCATGTATCGAATCAGCACACAGCGGCTCAGAATCCTTAGTCCACACTCCAGCCCAGGCATAGCTGTCAACCGTCCCTTATTTGGTGGGAAAGTCCCTTATCCCAGCGCCGTGTCCCGCTGCTGTCCCTTATTGATGATGCCCCTTAAATTTCCCGGGTTTCAAAGGAAGCAGCTCCTCTCCCTCCCTCCCTGCCGGCCAGGGAGGAGGGAGGCTCCAACTGTGTTGCTTGGCTGCGTTGCTCAACACTAAGCAGTCTGAGAACGACTGGGGGGTGGAGCTTGCATGCCTTGTGCCGATCAAATCGGCCGTGTTGCCTGGGGACTCACCTTTGCTCAGCGCTTCCCAGCGGAGAGGTGATGGTGGTTTCTCTTGCTGCATCCCCTTTGCCAGGTTGCTGCGCTGTGGGAACCACCGCTTGAGGCTTCGTTTGGCTGCTGGCTGGGCTTTCTGCCTTTGGCTTGGAGGGGCTCAGAAGTTGAACATACCTGTGCTTGGAAAATCCCTTATTTTTGAGGCTGCTGGTCCCTTATTTTCAAATCTGTTAAGTTGACAGCTATGAGCCCGGGCAAACACAGACCATGGAATACATAACACCTGGAATCATGAAAAAGCAAGCCTAACCTAAAAATTAAACGAAAATGAATCTGGGACACAACCTAAGTCTATAATAAATCTGTAGGACCTCAGCAAACTTAATGTATGGCTGTCTGCTAAGGCAACATTTCCTGGTTGAGGTGTGCAGGCTTAGTGGAGACCATATAACACCCTCAGTTCTCATCTGAACCACCCTCTGCTCCATCCTACTTTTCATAATAGCATTTTAAGAGTTTTATAGTCGTTTTATCCTCACAATTAATCTGGAAAGTAGATTATAGTGCAATTTAGCAAAACAACAAAAAGAACAATACCAGTACTTTAAAGATTAACACATCGATTACAACATAAGCTTCTGGGGGTTAAAGTCCACTTCATCAGAAGCATCATTCTCGGTAATCCACAAAATCTTATTCAATAATACGTTTGCTAGCCTCTAAAGTGCTACTGGACTATGATTTCATTATCCTGGGAAAACTGGGACATCCCACCCACCATCCCCGCAATAGCACAGTGGCCATTTTGGGCGACATGATTTCATGCAATTTCGCACTGAGACCTCGCCACAGAAAAAGTGCTTTTAGGGGGGGCGCTCTTGCATGGCGCCCCCAAACATGAATTGTTAGCACTGTGCTCACACATGAGAGCACAGCCCTGAAAAAAGTGCATCTTTGGGGCTCTGTGATCTTGCGCAGGTCATGTGACATGGATGGGAAGACGTGAGTCCCATTTTGGGGGCTCAACATGTTGGAGGGTATGTTGTTTCATTTCTACTGTAAACCATGGCTAGTTGGCTACCCCTGTGATTGAAAGGATGTTAGAGTAATTTACCCAACAGAGTACAGAGAGGAGTATTTGTAAGTTAAGTCTCCAGATCCTGTGGTGTCCTTGTTTTTTAAAGGCATGAAGACAAGGAAGATCTTGAGAAGGCTTACTGAGAAGGCAATATTCTACTCAATTTTCTACTCAGAGTGTGGTGCAACCTAAGGACTTTATGAATATCACCAACTCCTCTTCACACAGAGGAGACATATGAGGAACTATGCGCCCCAGAAACAAATGGCATGAACATGCACTGAGGGCATCCGCTTCACCTGTGAGGAACCTCTTCTTGTACAGTGGTACCTCGGGATAAGAACTGGAGGTCCGCTCTTAACTTGAAACTGTTCTTAACCTGAGGTACCACTTTAGCTAATGGGGCCTCCCGCTGCCACCATGCCGCCTCCGCACGATTTCTGTTCTCATCCTGAAGCAAAGTTCTTAACCCGAGGTACTATTTCTGGGTTGGCAGAGTCTGTAACCTGAAGCGTCTGTAACCCGAGGTACCACTGTCTTTAATAAGGTGGTTCTACAATAGATATCCTTGGTATAACCAGTGTTTCCCAAACTTGGGTCTCCAGCTGATTTTGGACTATGACTCCCATCATCTCTAGCTAGCAGGACCAGTGGTCAGGGATGATGGGAACTGTAGTTTGAAAACAGCTGGAGAGCCAAGTTTGGGAAACACTGGTTGAAACAGATCATCATATCAGTACAGTGGTACCTTGGGTCAAGTACTTAATTCGTTCCGGAGGTCCGTTCTTAACCTGAAACTGTTCTTAACCTGAAGCATCACTTTAGCTAATGGGGCCTCCTGCTGCTGCCACGCCACCGGAGCACGATTTCTGTTCTCATCCTGAAGCAAAGTTCTTAACCCAAGGTATTATTTCTGGGTTAGCGGAGTCTGTAACCTGAAGTGTATGTAACCCAAGGTACTACTGTACCAAAGGCCTATCTAGTCCAGCATCCTGTTCTCACAGTGGCCAAACAAACACACACACACACACACACACACACATTCTCCTTGCGAGGCATCCCAGATTTGGGGGGTGCTTTACATATATGGTGTGTACTACCTTACCAGATGCAGGTAAAGCCAGTCAAGCAAACTATCAAGAAATCTTCAGAAAATACTCTTTTAATAAAATAGGTTAGCATCGCCATCTCAACCAATTCAACTTTTTTCTATAGCGCCTTGATTCCATCCCCACATGTAAGTCTTCTCTTCCTCTGACAACGAGGAGCAGACATTTCTCTCAGTGACAGGGGGGTGGAGGGAGCATATTGGCCGAGGGAGCTGGCGTACAGCTTCCAGGTCATATGGCCAGCATGACTAAGCTGCTTCTGACGAACCAGAGCAGCACACAGACATGCCGTTTACCTTCCTGCCGGAGTGGTACCTAATTATCTACTTGCACTGGCATGCTTTCGAACTGCTAGGTTGGCAGGAGCAAGGACCGAGCAACAGGACCTCACCCCGTTGCGGGGATTCGAACCGCCGACCTTCTGATCGGCAAGTCCTAGGCTCTGTGGTTTAACCCACAGCTGTCTAAAAGCCACCCTGATTCTAACGAGAGAACAAGCAGGCAGGGTTCTGCAAGAAAGGCAAGAATGAGGGCTGCTTGATGGATTTGTTTCCATCTTTGTGCTTCATAACTCCCCAACCAGGGAGGCTGGCCAGCCTTGCAGATAAATCCACAATAGTTACTAACAGACATCCATTGTTACTTGCCCGTCTGCCTCTGTTAGTCATCTGTAGCCAAGAAGGAAAGAAATGTCAGCAATGACTAGTTGCCTGCGAATCACTCTTCCTTGTCACAGACAGGTGAGAGAAGCGAGTTAAAAACCTGAATTAAGCCTGTCCACCATAAATAGATATCTATCCATGTTCTTGGTCTATGGTGCTTTCATATTCATGGCAAGCCGCCAAAATGAAAAGTATCATTTATCTTTTGGGCAAATATTGACATGGAAATGTTGACCTTAAAATGCCAGCAGGTGAATAAGTTATCTACATATATTCAACTGCTGTTTGCACTGTGCACACAAGGAATAGACTCCAGCATTTGTTTTCAGACATAGGACAGTCTCCTCGCAGAATCCTCCTCTCCCCAAGCATCATAACTTTTTAGAGTCAGTGCAAGATAATTTTCTCAGCTACCAAATACTCCATCTTGATCCAAGGATTAATTTGAAGGAGAGTGATGATGGCAGGGGACAAACCTTATTGCCTGCATTTACAAGTTCTGGAGCAAACTTTAGAGCCCAGGAACTTATAGACCACCGCCTCACCGACGTTGGGGTTTGGGGCGCAGTCCTTCAGTGGCTGCGCTCATTCCTCTCTGGTTGGGGACAGAGGGTGGCGCTGGGGGGGGGAGTTGTAGATTTAGAGGCTGAAGTCTAGGGCCTCTAAATCTAGGGGGCCTCGCCAGCCTGCCCACTGCCCAGTGCCGCAGTCTCCCCTCTCCAAAATTGTAAACCCAAGACTTCATGCAAGGGCAGGAAAACTCAGGCCCAGCAACTATGAGACTCAGGGCTAGCCAGTGGGGCCCAATTTGAAGCAGTGGGGCGCAACTTGATTATTATTATTTTTTTTGTAGGGCCCCAGTTCACAGCCAAAGTTTGCAAAATCTTATAGATATAAATAAAATCCATCCAGATTGTCCTGGTGCAGGGACCCCTTTGGAGTGGCCTGCAGGGCCCAATTTGGCCCAATTGCTCCAATTGCCTTAAGGTCAGCCCTGATGAGTCTGTGCAGGGGTTGGACTGACAAGCCCTGCACCTTCTAGATCCCTGGTGTCACCATTCAGAGTACAGACTCAAGGACTTGTTATGGAAATAAAGGGAGGGCACTTATTGGAAATCAGTTTTGTCACCCCTCCCCCCCAAACCCCAAGACAATGAGCCCAGCCACCTTTTATTCAGTCGCATAAGCACTACACTACAGAATGGCCATAAACTTGTACGTTCAACGGCTAAAATATACACCCAATATGTAGCAATGGAGATTTATGTTACTGCTTTATGAATGAATACTGTGTTTTATGAATGGACTCTGTATTTTGTGAATTACCTAAGAGCCACCAATAGGGAGCTCTGGAATCTGACAGCTAACCAGAGGCAGCTACAGGAGAGCTATGAGATTTAGGTGAGGGCCAGATGCCTTGTCAATCCCAGCAGGCCTGCCTCACTCAATTTTGTTTATAACACTCTTCCATTTTCTTCTAGTTGTGAGGGTGGGGGGGAGGGGCCACAAGTGGAGTAGGTATACAGTGGTGCCCCGCAAGACGAACGCCTCGCAAGACGAAAAACCCGCTAGACGAAAGGGTTTTCCGTTTTGGAGGCACTTCGCAAAACGAATTTCCCTATGGGCTTGCTTCGCAAGACGAAATGTCTTGCGAGTTTTTCCGACTTTTTTTTTCTCCCCCCCCCCTTTTTCTAAGCTGCTAAGCCGCTTATCTGCTTATCCGCTAAGCTGATAAGCCGCTAAAAGCCGCTAAAAGCCGCTAAGCTGCTAATAGCGCTAATCTGCTAAGCCGTCAATGAGCTTGCTGCGCAAGACGAAAAAACCGCTAGACGAAGAGAATCGCGGAACGGATTCTTTTCGTCTTGCGAGGCACCACTGTAAATATATTTGGACACAAGTGTACCTGGTGATATGTTCCTTTCCATAAGTTGTGAACTTAAAAGTTGACAGACAACTCCCATTCCCAACGTGTCTAAACTTCCAAGCTGCGAATCATGACTCAGAGTTTAAGGGCCAATGGCAGAGGCCCAAATCCTGAAATGTTCTGTGATTGGATATCATGTATCCAATCAGAACACAGGAGCTCAGAATCCTTAGTCCAGACTCAAGCTCAGGCAAACACAGCCCACTGAATACATAACACTTATGGACCTTGACCTCCCAATTTCCTCCCTCTTTCCCCTCTGACCACTCCTTGTTGTCCCACCACTACACCCCAGGCTCTGCAACGTCTTCGCTTGGTGGTTCCCCAGCTGGTTCCTCCCATCATTTCTCTGTGTCCAACCAGCCCACAACATCTGGCATCTCGCACTGCTGTGGAGATTTGGTGTCTATGCAGCCTGACACAGAGCCTTGCCCAATGGCAGCTAGAAGGTCCACAGCCTATTGTTTGAAGACCAAGACTGAGGAGTCTGTGGTCCTCCAACGCCCAATGGGCCCAGCTAGCACAGGGCTCAGGGTGATGGAAACTGTAATCCAACAACAACGGCTGCAGGGCAACAGGTTCAAATCTCCATTCCAAAGGAGCCCTGCTTTATAACTGCAAAGCCCTGGAAGTGTTGTTCAAGATTCAAGTTGCTGTTCTGCCTTGTTACAATTTCTTCTGCAGGTGTCGGAGCTATTTAAAGACAGTCAGTGGAGCGTGAGAGTGAACTATTTTTTCCCATGAAACACAGCTGAACAGTTTGCATCTGAAACAGAACATAAATCTGAAGTTTATCAAACTCCCTGGCATTTGCCGTTTTTGTGCAACTACCGTTTCCTTTTCTTTACCTTCCTTCCCACCTGCAAGAGGCAAACACGCCTAATCCATACCTGACTGGCTTCTCACAAAGCAAACATTGTGGTGCTTTGTTTAAGGGAAGTTATGATCCAGCACAAAAGACGGAGGGGGTGTCAAGGATACAAATCCGGAATTATGGTTCCCCTAGACTTCTCTGCCCTACTGTAGTGATGTAATAAAACACACATCCAGGCCTCAACAGGGAGGAAAATGTCAAGCTGCTGTAAACCTTAATGCGGCAAATATTGTAATCTAGTGCTGTGCCGCACACCATTTAAAGCCCCTAAAGGCTATTGGGAAGTGTAGTTTGTTAAAGGTGCTAGGAATTGCCCTGCTGCGGGGGGGGGGGGCAAACTACAATTCCCAGGATAATTTGGGGGAAGCTCTTCTTTTTCTGCCACTGTTTCCACTTTGTAACAATTTGTTCCTCTCTCTTCAGCAGCTTCAACACCATATTCTCTCCCCCCTACGCCAAGTAATTCCAGCCACTCGGATATCAAATAATGAACGGAATGGTACCACTAGGTCAGGTCTTTTGTCCACATTCTGAAACCTGGCCATGTGGCCAGTCAGGTTTTGCTGCCTGATGACATCACAAAGGCATTGTGATGTTGCCTGCTCTCAGTCTGAATTTATGAATGACGCTTTCAACCTTGCTTACCACCCCACCCTGTGAGAAGCTACCAAATGGAGGGTGTTGTGTACTGAGTTGAATAGGATTCAGAATGCAGCAGTCTGATTGGTCCTAGAACAATAGGATGCAGAATGCAGCAGTCTGATTGGTCCACAGGAGCCACCCAATCCAGCTCCAGGTGGAAGTGAATCCGCAACCTGATTGGCCTACAGGTGAATCCCGGAATTAGCCAATCACGTGGGGCCCA
The DNA here is from genome assembly GCF_964252035.2 of Podarcis erhardii. Lineage (NCBI taxonomy): Eukaryota > Metazoa > Chordata > Lepidosauria > Squamata > Lacertidae > Podarcis > Podarcis erhardii. The sequence goes on along the minus strand of NC_138515.1, from coordinate 31,462,858 downwards.
TTGTGTAAATAATGTATATAAAGCAGACATTCTGGGGGAACTTCCATTCCTCCTCACCACTATGAGCTGAATAAAGAGCATGAAATCCACTCTTGACTCCGAGTATATTTCAGAGGAGGTGCCTTTTGTTGCAGGGAATGAAAGTGTTTCTGAAGAGCTCTCCCTGCATTTTGAGTCAGCCCTAGCCAGTGCTATTTTTCTAGAAAAAGAGGTACAGTGGTGCCTCGCAAGACGAAATTAATCCGTTCCGTGAGGCTCTTCGTATAGCAGTTTTTTCGTCTTGCGAAGCAAGCCCATTGACAGCTTAGCGGATTAGCGCTATTAGCGGTTTAGCGGCTTTTAGCGGATCAGCTGATAAGCGGCTTAGGGCTTAGGAAAAGGGGGGGAGGGGAAAAAACCCCGCAGGAACTCGCAAGACATTTTCGTCTTGCAAAGCAAGCCCATAGGGAAATTCGTTTTGCGAAGTGCCTCCAAAACGGAAAACCCTTTCGTCTAGCGGTTTTTCCGTCTTGCGAGGCATTCGTCTTGCGGGGCACCACTGTACCAGAACTCTCCGTGTACGCTCACCTGAGAGGCGCTAGAACTGAGTTCTTGTGAGTTCCAGCTGGGGGAAAAGCCCTTGCCCGAACTACTGTTCTGTCTTTATTGAGCTCCTGCTACATGGGAATTTGTGGAAGAAAAGAGAGGAGGATACAGGAGTAGAGTGTGTCTCCCCCGCCCCCCCGCCATTTCTTATAAACTACAGTATTTTTCACTCTATAAGACGCACCAGACCACAAGACGCACCTAGTTTTTGGAGGAAGAAAACAAGAAAAAATATATTCTGGATCTCAGAAGCCAGAACAGTAAGAGGGATCGCTGCGCAGTGAAAGCAGCAATCCCTCTTGCTGTTCTGGTTTCTGGGATAGCTGCACAGCCTGCATTCGCTCCATAAGACACACACACAATTCCCCTTACTTTTTAGGAGGGAAAAAGTGAGTCTTATAGAGCAAAAAATACGGTACTTTTGAGGTCGTGCTCTGACTTAATCTTGTCCACAGGATAAGTTCTCATCTATTCAGCAAAGAATCTTCAAAGTCCCAGAACTTTCATCAAGGCTTATCATATTTTTATATTTAAAAAGCTGGTAACAGGGTGGGACTTGGCAGTTGGAACCTGTGACCCAAGGGCAGAGCTGAGTGGTTTTTGACAAGTTGGAGACAGACACCAGTCCCAAAGCAATCAGTCCACCCAGAGTTTACATCCTTAAACAAATTGGCTGGGGAAATCAGAACAGACTTGCTCCTTTGCTGTCCTGGTAACCAGATGAAAATATTATTTAAAAAAAAAAAATTTTAAAAAGATTGGGCTGGTTGGGTTATTTTATTTTCATTTGTGTTGTTTTGTTTTCCTGGCCAATTAAGCACTTTCTTCTGCATTTTATTTGCTGAGTGGTACTGAGATTTCCTGAGGCTGCTGTTCTGTCCCATAAAGGAAAAAACAGCCTGCACTTGTGTCCTGATTAGGGTTGTTATGGAAACAATAACTCTATATTTAATTAAACAATGGATGGGAGAGAAGAGAAGGCACAAAAGAGAAGCAAAGGAAGAACAAAGGAGCACACTTTGCATCTGTATGTCTCTTGGGTCCTTTTGTCCTGCATTTATCTCGCCTTCTGGAACTATTCAGAACAAAGATGGATACACAGTAAGGTTTCTAGATGTCAGCTCACTCTGCTAACATCCACTGCTCTAACTTTGCCAACACTCTTTGTGTTATGTACTGAGTTGAATAGGATCCAAAATGCAGCAGTCTGATTGGTCCTAGAACAATAGGATCCAAAATGCAGCAGTCTGATTGGTCCTAGAACAATAGGATTCAGAATGCAGCAGTCTGATTGGTCCTAGAACAATGCAGCAGTATGATTGGTCTGCAGGAGCCACCCAGTCCGGCTCCAGATGGAAGTGAATCCACAACCTGATTGGCCTACAGGAGAATTCTGGAATTAGCCAATCACGTGGGGCCCATTGTGTAAATAATGTATATAAAGCAGATACTTTGAGGGGACTTTCATTCCTCCTCACCACTATGAGCAGAATAAAGAGCATGAAATCCACTCTCGACTCTGAGTATATTTCACTTTGTATTCCAAAAGGTGGGGAAGGAGTCTGTGAAATGGCCGTGCCAGAAGTTGCAGGGGCTCTTGAAGGGACCTAACGGCTGAAATGCCACGCCATCATCTTGGCAACGCTCTGGGCCACAAACCCGGAGGGAGCTCAGATAGCTCACCAACTAGCGTGCAAATTTGGAATTTTGAGAAAGTGCTATGGGCGCCAGTCAAAAAATGGCTGCCATGGGGGTGTGGCATAACACAAAATGGCTGCCACATCTAAGAGACCAGGAAAAGGGGTGCACTTAGTGGTGATCTTGCCCGGGTATTGAACATGGGCATAGCCAGCAATGATGTAATGATGATGCTCAACGAACTGTATGCTGGGATAAGATAGAAACTTTTAAAAGTCTTTGTCACCCCATCCCCAGGGTTCAATTCCTCTTTGAACCTGTTGCGCAATAAACAAATCAAGTAAATAAATAAAAATACAGTGGTACCTCGGGTTAAGAACTTAATTCGTTCCGGAGGTCCGTTCTTAACCTGAAACTGTTCTTAACCTGAAGCACCACTTTAGCTAATGTACAGTTTCCAGGTCATGTGGCCAGCATGACTAAGCCACTTCTGGCAAACCAGAGCAGCGCATGGAAACGCCGTTTACCTTCCCGCCAGAGCAGTACCTATTTATCTACTTGCATTCTGACGTGCTTTTGAGCTGCTAGGTTGGCAGGAGCAGGACCAAGCAATGGGAGCTCACCCCATTGTGGGGATTCGAACCGCCGACCTTCTGATCGGCAAGTCCTAGGCTCTGTGGTTTAACCCACAGTGCCACCCGCGTCCCACGGCTCAGGTTGTATATAAATGTAAATAAACCATATACAGTTGTACCTTGGAAGTTGAACAGCTTAGTTTCCGAACATTTTGGCTTCCGAACTTCGCAAACCCAGAAGTGACTGTTCTGGTTCGCAAGCTATTTTTGGAAGCCGAATGTCTGACGGCGCTGCCTCGGCTTCCGATTGGCTGCAGATCAGAAGCTGCGCTTTGGTTTCTGAACGTTTTGGAAGTCGAATGGACTTCTGGAAAGGATTCCATTAGACTTCCAAGGTATGACTGTATCCTAAAGGCACCACGGTCTCCAATGTGCCTCATTCCTACAGTTGCTTCTTTTACTGGAAAAGCAAAGAGGTTGTAGTCAGGACTGGAAAAACAGCCTTAACCTTTTGCCACCCTGCCTTTGCCCACTGAAAAGCACCCTCCCCAAACTGCTTTTCACCTTCCTGGGGAAAAGAAACTGCTTAAGGGAATGGCTTTGAGTGGGTGAGCCACAGGAGAGGATAGGGTTAAACACTTTCTCCCAACTTTCAAGGCTGTGTCTCTTTTAAAAAGAAAGAAAAGCAGGAAAATGAAACAGAGAATTCTGTCATGCCCAGTTTGGCCGTGATGGAAAGACCTTGTGATTCCTTTTGCAAGCTGATCACATGCCGCTTGGCTACGGGAGTTGCTTTCTTCTTTGGTCTCAGTTGCTAAGGACTCAGTCGAAACCTCCCTCCCTCCTACTTCTTCTTATCAGAGCTTCACCTGTTTTCCCCAGAGAGGCTTGCCGGCTCAAAGACATCCTTTGGAAAACACTTTTACAGAAACAAAATGAAGTATGATTCTCCATCAGCATAATCAAGAGCCTTTCGAGTGATTGATTGATTGATTGATTGATTGATTAATGCATTAAATTTAAATTAATGTGCATATTGTGCAGAAGTCACATGATCGTATGTGCAGGCTTTTGCTCACAGATCTAACTATCCTGCATGGCTTGGTCACTTTGGGGCTAGATATGTTGTCATATGCTCTATGCAGGACTGTCCCCTCATGGTAGCTTTGAATGTTTTGTCTGATGCAGACAATCTAACTTCCACCATGGGAAATAATAGTGCCTTATCTTACAGGGCTGTTGTGACAATTGTAAGGGTAATGTAGATGAAGCCTCTTAACCCCCCCCCCCCCACACACATATAGATACATTATTATTATTCATTTATCGTATCTCCAAAATCTTAAGAGAGATACTTTTGGGGGGTTACTCAAGGGTGAAATTACCACTAACCAAAAACACATGCATGCAAACTACTGCTCATTATAAATAGGAAAGATTGCAGTCAACATTTTCTTTTTCAATTCCTATTGCAGTGACACACCAGAACCAAAATAGGCTTCACAATAAAGTGTGCCTGTTGCTCTCAGTCTCACTGATCTAAAGTTGCTCTCGCTGATTAATTGACTGACACCCCATCCATCAAAGAGGGTCTATGCACCAAAGCAAGCTTCCTCACCTATAGCCTAGGATGAGTACTGGAGTGACTCTTTAAACATTGGATGGTTGATCTACCAATTGAAGCTGAGGTCAGAAGCCACAAGGTGACACAGAATTTCTTTTTGCTCCCAGCCACTCCACAATGGTCTTCCCTGTATCATGACATCTGGGCAAACCCGCATTTACTTTCTCCATTACTGTGCCTGCCTGCGTGCCAGGAATTCCAACCAAAGGTATCTATAGTCATCATAAAAATCATTAGGGTTGTGAACCTTTCCCGAACTCCATCGTGTTAGGCAATTCCAAGCATATAACACGTTCAGATGTTGTCTAAACGGGTTTCAAATTAGGCGAGCAGATTTTATCAGCCTTCTCCTTGGCTCTGGGTGGTTTGTGTTAAATAAATGATTGCACAACGGGGAATACACGTATGCACGAATCGCCCACTACAAAGAAGCCGAGATGAAAGAACATTTCCGTATGAATGAATTTGGAGTTTCGCTGGCCGCAAATGACTGCAGGTTATAATAATAATAATGTAAGCTTTTCCTCAGCCCACATAAGGAAACATACAGGGATTTTCAAACTTGGCCACACTGAGAGAGAAGAAATGGAACTGGCGGGGTGTAAAACTACAGCCTTTCCAGCTCACGTGAATGGAAGCTAAATGCCAGTCAACCCTAAAGAAAGTTGTTGACTAGAAGGAGGCACCAGTGAACCAGTAAATCATTCAGGGGCGTAGAGAGCAGCCTCCACTATCTGTGGATGCTTGGGATGCACAGAAGCCTTGCATTATTTAATTTATTTCCCATAGTACATCAGTTGTTCTTTTTCAAAACATACAAATTAGGAGTTACCACCCGACAGGGCCGGCCCTAGGATGAGGCAAAATGAAGCAGCTGCCTCAGATGGCAGGTGCTGAGGTGCAGAGAGGGGACAGAGCTGTAAGTGCCACGTGGCCTGTTCTGTACCCTACTGCCCTCGATTGCAATAAGATTCAACTACCAGTTAAATTGGCTTCTGTATGTGCTGCAGGAGAGGGCGCCATCTTGTCCTTCGCACCAGGCAGCAAAATGTATTGAGCTTGCCCTGCCAGTTGAGCTTCTACATAATTGGAGCTTGCTAGGTCAGGCCAATGGCCAGTCTAGTCTAGCATAGTATCCTGCTCTGATACTGGTCAACCAGATGCCGATGGGAAGCCCCCAAGTGGGGCTGAGCCCAACAACACTCTTCCCTCCTGCAGTTTCTAGCAACCGGTATCCTGAAGTCCTGAGAAATTTCTCTCCTGAGAAATCTCTATGTGGGACAAGAAGCTACAGTTAGAACTGGATATGGAACAACTGATTGGTTCAAAATTGGGAAAGGAGTACGACAAGGCTGTATACTGTCTTCCTGCTTATTTAACTTATATGCAGAATTCATCATGATAAAGGCTGGGCTGGATGAATCCCAAGCCGGAATTAAGATTGCCAGAAGAAATATCAACAACCTCAGATACGCAGATGACACAACCTTGATGGCAGAAAGTGAGGAGGAATTTACTGAGGGTGAAAGAGGAGAGCGCAAAATATGATCTGAAGCTCAACATCAAAAAAACCAAGATCATGGCCACTGGGCCCATCACCTCTTGGCAAATAGAAGGGGAAGAAATGGAGGGAGGGAGAGATTTTACTTTCTTGGGCTCCATGGGTTGCTGACCCCTGCTTTACTCCTTAGCTTTTTCTTCTCCTGAAGATATCCTGCAAGGCAGTGGAGGTTTGGATCAGAGTTTTCCTTCTCCTAGGTGGGCTACCTTCCCAGGTTGATGAGCCCCATCTGCTCCTCACTTCCCTCTACAGCACATGCAGGAACCACCTTCTTGACTGTTGGACCCACTTTCGATCTCATCCACTCAGCCCTCCAGTACCTGTCTTGCATGCAGGGGAAGCCCCTAACTCACCCAGGGTTTGAGACCCATTGGCTATCCTCACCTGGTTTAGCTGGCTAGTCGAAGCTGTTTCCTGGGAGTGTGGTTGCTGTCGGATGCTGACAGGTTCTAGGAGCCACAGGTAAGAGCTGAGTGTGGGGTGGGGACTTAAAGTGGACATACTACCCCAGAAGGAGCACAGAATGTCCCCCACCATAGGTACTACCACTCATCTAACACCCCATACACCCCAAGGAAGGTGGAAAACACAAAGATCAAGTGGCCTGGTTCAGTTTGTGGACAGGTCTCCTTATTCCATAAAGACAGAGGAGACATGCATAAGTGGTACATCTCAAAATTCCACCATCTCACATTGCCTGAGGTGTCGAGCATCTCTCCAAGCAACAGAGAGCCAACCAAGCAGAATCAATGTCCTGCAGTGACACTCCCTTCCACGGAGTCCTGTCTGCTCCCCTCAGCAGATTTCAGGCTTTGAGGAGTTAAAATGGGTGGACACAGTCAAGGGGAGAGGACTGGCAGCTGGCAATGCCGGCTAAACGAGGAGGAAGGAATGCAAGTAGAACCGCAAACAAGAAAAACAAGTGGTCCAAGTTCTGTTCAAGGAAGTGCTCCCATATGACGCGCTTTCTGACCCTGTTGTAAAAATACTTGCTTTGTCCATCTTGCCCCAGAGCAAATAGATCTATATCACAGGAAGTTCACATTCCATTTTCTGCCTTACCCAGAGTCTCAACAGCCTTGTGCAAACATCTTCCTTTTCTAGTCACAGGGGTGTCACGTTAGAGCAGAGTGTTACTACTATGAACAGGCCAGGATACGTGCAAATTTAAAAGTTTTTTGAAGCACAGCCGTTTTCTTTGATGTCTCTTGTGTGGGTCTGATCCACCTTCACATATGAACTAAAGGCGTTAACTCATGCTGAAAGACTGTGTGTGTGTGTGTGTGTGTGTGTGAGAGAGAGAGAGAGAGAGAGAGAGAGAGAGAGAGAGAGAGAGAGAATGAATATACTTACCCTTCTATTTTCTTCACAAGTGTTGTAGCATTACTGTGACTCAGTGACAGCACCATAAAACAATTTCTTGGGTGGGGGTACTGTCAGGGGCAAAGCATATTTCCAGGTGGGTGATAAAGAAAAAAAGCGGGTGGCGCTGTGGGTTAAACCACAGAGCCTAGGACTTGTCGAACAGAAGGCCGGTGGTTCAAATCCCTGCGATGGAGTGAGCTCCCGTTGCTCGGTCCCAGGTCCAGCCAACCTAGCAGTTCAAAAGCACGTCAAAGTGCAAGTAGATAAATAGGTACCGCTCCAGCGGGAAGGTAACCGGCGTTTCCGTGTGCTGCTCTGGTTCTCCAGAAGCGGCTTAGTCATGCTGGCCACATGACCCGGAAGCTGTACGCCGGCTCCCTCGGCCAATAAAGCGAGATGAGCGCCACAACCCCAGAGTCGGTCAAGACTGGACCTAATGGTCAGGGGTCCCTTTACCTTTATGTTAATGACAGGAGTTCAGCAGGTGGGGGGCAGATGGCGGGGCTGTCACATAGAAGAGAGCAAAGACGTGTTCTGCACTGCCCCAAAATGCAGTGAGAAGGGGAAAAAATGGCTTCTAGCACTCTGGCAAAATCAACTGTAAGGAATACTGTGCCTGAGTATTCTGTGCCAATTTATGATCAGCCAAAGTTAGCAAGATCCCCACAGTCAGCTGGATGAGCTGCAGTAATTTCCCTTAATGTGTTGGTTGTATGATCAAAGGATTTCCTCCCAATGAATTTTCTGTACAAGATGGAAGGCTCTCAAAAGGAGCTGATTTAAGCCTTCGATGGAATGGATGAGCCATTGCTAAAAGTAGAAGGTAATCATGTAAGTTCATTTCCATTTGACAAAATATCTCCCCAAAGAAGTGATTTTTCCCAAAGAAGAGGACAGTTGATACCAATTTATTGGGATTGTTACTAAGCAGAACATATCAACAAAACACAAAATAAAGACTGATGTGTGTAAGGGATAACACACCAGCTCAGATGAAAGCCTGAAGCCAGTTTGGATTGAGCAATAACCAGTGTATCAAGACATATAGGAATGACATATATTTCCCACTGCATCAGGCCTGTAGACTCTCTAGGAATGAGCCATTAAATGCAAATTTAGAATGGTCCATTGGCTAGAATGAACTAAACAAGTATCTTTGCCTCCAGGAACACATACTGTACAAAATTTGTTCAGGTTGTTTACAACCTATCAGGAGGGCATGTACTTGTGAATGCATATTTCTGCATGAATGAATACTACAAGACTAGTATATTTCCTAGCATGCTTCTCTTGTATGGGCACCACCATTGCCGTGAATACTCTGTATGCAAAGGTACCAAGATAAGTGAGGATCTGCTACTAAGAGACAGTCATAATTACAAGTGAAATTTGCATAATGTCACCCATTTTTCATAACCTGCAATTTTTAACAAGTTTAGAGCATGATGTATTGTGCTTTTACTAATAATGGGGGTGGAGTAAAGAGCTGGCCTGGACACCCTGCCCTCTCACTCACCAACTCATCTGGCTTCTGAAATTCCAGGAGGCTTTGCCCCCACACATAAGCATTGTCTTAACAGCCATAAAGAGTAGGTACTTGAATTTGCTTGTTCTTTAAGTGAAATATTCTTGGGGAGCCGAAGTCTGTGGCTGGTAAATTCTGCAGCTTTTCTGCCTTGTCACGAAACTACAGCTCTGATCATAGCATAGAATTGTTGTTTATGCCACCCCCTTCCCAGCCTAATGAGTAACCAAGGTAATAACTAGGTTGCACTAGAACTGCCTTTGTACCACCAAGCACACAGAGGTTCACAGAAATGTGAGCAAGGTCTCAGTTCACCAAAGTCTACAGCTCTTTGTATGTTCTCAAAAGAAGGAGGCACCAGCCTGAGCTGATGGCATCCAGAGCATGCCCAGAAGAAGGAGTGGAAAGTAAGCAATAATGGCAGATGAATGAATTTTCATCTAGGTCATTCTGGAATTATTGCCCGGAGCTACTAGAGGAGGCAACTCATTATAGCAGTGGAAGAGCAGCTCTCTGGTGAACTCCCTATGACCTCCAAATAATAAATGACTGCAAGACACTTTGGGAAAATATTAGTCCCCCACCCCACCCTTGCTACATTGCGCCGGAGACATACAACTTCAGAAACCCTTCATCATCGCAATTATTGCAGCCTGGAGGAAGATCTAGAGGCAATTTGAACCAATGCGCTAATACATCTTTGGTGATAAGCCTGAATGTGCATAGAGCAACTAAATAATAATGACATATTAACAGCGTAAGTGAATGTATAGGAGAGAAGCCTTGTAAATCAGTGATCTGATCTTGTAGCACTGAGCTGGCATGACTCCATGCAAGCTCTGATGCTTTATCCAAATGGGGAACATAATCACAAGCAAGCATGGCAAGGTAGGGTGGTGGGGAGCTATTTTATCCAGGACCCAGTTTCTTCTAGGATCCATCACTTTCCAGGTTCCCCCAGGATTCCACCACCAAGAAGTGGCAAAGAGGACCTCTTGGGCAACTGTGCACACACCTTCATGAGAAACCCTGACAGATCAGGGCTACCTTGTCCCAGGTCAGAGGGTGTGTGTAGGCTTAAGTGACACACTTCCAGGAGTGATTGACTTTCCCCTAGGTCATTCTTTGTCTCAGTGACTCTCTGTAGCATATCACAGTGACAGTGAAAACAGGACGAGATGAAATGACAGGGAAATTTCAGTCCTTAAGCCCCAAGGGAAGGATGGGAGATAGGTCCCAAACTAGGAAACCAGTCCTGTGAGGTAGGGTACTTATCTTGGAAAGAGTGGAGTGTTAGAAATGGGGACTTCGTCATCCCTTTCTCTATGGCTCTTACCTAGCACAGGTGGGCAGTGGTACCCACACACCACTCTCACTGCCTCTCCTACCAGTGTTTTGCTGCACCTTCCACTGTGGCTGAATCCAACACACGGGGATTGTGTTAGCCGCTGTTTACCTTGCAAAAAGGCAGCTTGCACATGGATGCATTTGCACATGAAGATCACATATGCAGCATTCTTCCCCAATCTGTGCCGGCTGGGGCTAAGTTGAAGTCCAAAACACCTGAGGAGCATCAAATTGGGAAACGCTGACCTAGAGTGAAACCTTTATTACTCTAGAGATGAACTCTAGAGTAAGGGTCACCAATGTGGTGTCTGTGGGGAAAATGTCACTGTGTGTGTCTGTGTGTGTCTGTGTCTGTGTGTGTGTGTGTGTGTGTGTGTGTGTGTGTGTGTAAAAGAGAGAGAAACTGGGTTCACAAAAGAGAGGCAATGCACACAAAGATACAAGTTGGAGCCAATAAAACAGACCCTCTTGGAACTAAGTATTTTTTCATGAGTTTCTCTCTCCTTGTCTGACCAACCATCAAATCACAGATTACATCTATCTGTCTGTACTGTATTAACCCAACAGTTAAAACCACACGTCTTAGTGCTTTCCAGCACTGCTATGGTACAAAGACATTGTTCCCAAGCACGGGTCTTTATTAATCCTCTCTTTTAAAATACAAACTACCATCAAATCATAGGTCAAAACATATGCTTTTTTGTGCAGTACATCAGTGTAGGCTTTACTTTGCTGACGTTTTGGGGGAATGGACGCTCCATCAAATCGTGGCAATTTAAGAGGATCTGTCTTAATTCTGCTAGATCTGACTTTTACCTAGGCCCCTTGGAAAAGGTGTATGTATGTGTGCTGATATTATTATTATTATTTGTACCTTTAGTTTTAGATCTTACTATGCATTGTGTGGAAATTGTTCAGTTTGGTTGTGTACTTTTTCATGTGTTTTATTTATTGTTTATGACTTCTTTTGCAATTATAAAAATCTTCTCATGTTGTAAGCTGCCTTGAACATGATTTTTTATATATATATATAAATATTTATTAGAGTTTTTAAATACAAATGCACCAATAATAAACAATCTTACTTCTATCACAACGTAGTTTCATCACTTCTTTGGACTCCCTCACGTCTCCCGCTCCCATTTACATCGTTAAAAGGTTTTTCCAAGCAAATTTATCAACTTGTTTACGATCTTATATTCTCTCATTTAAGTATAAAAATCTTCTCATGTTGTAAGCTGCCTCGAATATGATTTTAACTATGGAAGGGCAGCATACAAATAAATCATTGGTGTTGATGAACCTTGAACAGTAGGCCAGATTATTCTGCCATTGCCGATGGGAGGCCAGGAGACATTTGCCTAAGGCCAGCTAACGGATTTTGAAAATGGATGAACAGGGAGAGTTTCATAGCTCACCCCTTCATGCACAGTAAGGTAAAGGTAAAGGGACCCCGACCATGAGGTCCAGTCGTGACCAACTCTGGGGTTGTGGTGCTCATCTCGCTTTATTGGCCGAGGGAGCCAGCGCACAGCTTCCGGGTCATGTGGCCAGCATGACTAAGCTGCTTCTGGCGAACCAGAGCAGTGCACGGAAACGCCGTTTACCTTCCCGCTGGGGCGGTACCTATTTATCTCCTTGCACTTTGACGTGCTTTTGAACTGCTAGGTTGGCAGGAGCAGGGACCGAGCAATGGGAGCTCACCCCGTCGTGGGGATTTGAACTGCCAACCTTCTGATCGGCAAGTCCTATGCTCTGTGGTTTAACCCACAGCACCACCCGTGTGGTGGCACCCCATTATTATGGGTGTAGTGACCTTCCTAAGTGACTGAACTCTCCCAGGAAGTTCTGAGTTCGATTCTAGTTTCTGCCATGGGCAGCATCTCCCTTCTCCGATATGGGGCTATGGCTAACGCAACCTTCACTACAGGGTTGTTGTAAAGGTCTCGTCATGTAAAGCGCCTTTGCGCTTAAAAGGGGGCCTCAGTGCTTCAAGATGGAGCCTGGCAAAGGTAATAGGAAGACTCAGAAACAATTCCATTGGCTGCTTTTAGGGGAATAGGAAAACTCTTATGTTTTCATCTGGAAAAGAGGCTCAGCTGACATCCTGGTTGCTACGAAGGAAGGAGCAAGCATATGAATGAGTCAGATCTGTCTCTCTCTGAATGACTTTCGAAGGGGGCAGGGCTTCAAGTGGAGAATGGAATTCAGGTGCCCATCAGAGCATCTCCCGGGGAAAGCCAAGAGTTGCTTCGCCCGCTAGAGCAGCAGGAGGAGGACGCCCAGAAGCTGAGATCCTCTACAGGATGGGGAGCAACGTGCGCCTTCGCCGGGAGCAGCAGATCCCCCTCGGTCCCCATGTAAGCGAGATCTCGACAGAGAGCCTTTTGTTTCGGGAATTGCGGGAGGAGGAGGGAGAGACAGAGAGACAGAGAGAGCGCGCCTTTGGAAGGCAATGGAGAAAGCGAAAGGGTTTGTTGCGACGAAGGGGGGACGTGGCGGAGGCGTTTTTATGTGTGTGGCGGGGGGGGGGTCGCTTCCATCCTCGCCTTTTGTGCCTTAAGCCACCCGCACTTTTGTAGGACAGGGACCCCGCACAGCTCAGAACAGAACTGGACCGGTGCATGCATACAAAACACCCAGAGATGGGTCTCTCTCCCACCTGCAATTGATGCACCGGGTCCGCTTCTGCTCTGCATTTCATCCGGGCAAGGGGGGAGATCCGTTCTCCGGCGACGGAGAAATGTTATGACTGGCCAGCGATTGCCGTTAGCTCGTTTCCAGACAGAGGGGCAGAGACTGTCTGGAAACGTCTGAGAGACAAGCCCTACTCCTTTTCCACTCCCATTCTAGTCATATACTCAATAGTAGTAAGTTATTGTTTGGGGGGAGGGTGTTCCCCAGAGTGTAAAGGAAATGCACTCTTCACGTGCTCAGGAGCACTCTCATCTCCTGGGAACAGAGAGCTGAGCTGAGCTCAGAGGAAGCCTGGTTTAATTAATACACCAGCCTTCGCTTAGGAAGTCCGAGGTCGCTTTTAAGAGGGGCTCTGAGGAGGGTCGCACATGCAGGCTTAGTTTCAGCAACAAGCGCCTTCCTGGTCTTGGGCCACCCCAGTCGCAACCTCTCTCTCATCTTGTCAAAACTCCCCACAAAGAGCTGTTAATGCAAGTCTTGATATACTAAAGCACTTTCTGCTTTGAGTTGTGCCACGATTGCTATCCTTACTCTAAAGAGGCTACGCTGCTATCCCTGCTGTGTTCTAGTTTGTGGCAGTGTGTATTGAGGCTGCAACTCTGAGACTGAGCCCCACAGAACTTAACAGGACTTCCTTCTGATACAGATACATACAGGATTGCACAGCAAGAGTTTGAAATCCCTGCAGCAGTTATTTTAAAAGCAATTATCTGAGACCTAAAGCTCGCAGTGCTTTGTGTCTTCAGAAATGGGCAGCAGGAAGTTTGGGGGGAGTGCCTGTTGTTTTATTGCAAGATGTTTCCTCTGGAAGTCTTTGCGTGGAAATGAGGTACATGTTTCATGCCATCAAGCCCAGTATTCCTTCATATAAATACAGTGGTACCTTGGGTTACATATGCTTCAGGTTACATACACTTCAGGTTACAGACTCCGCTAACCCAGAAATAGTGCTTCAGGTTAAGAACTTTGCTTCAGGATGAGAACAGAAATCATGCTCTGGCGGCACAGCGGCAGCGGGAGGCCCCATTAGCTAAAGTGGTGCTTCAGGTTAAGAACAGTTTCGGGTTAAGTACGGACCTCCGGAATGAATTAAGTACTTAACCCGAGGTATCACTGTACTCAGAAATAAGAAGTTTACTTGGGAGAAAGCCCCAGTGGCGTAGCGTGGGGGTGCAGGGGGGGCCGGCTGCACCGGGCGCAACATCTGGGGGGGGCGCGCTCGCCACCTCCGGAGTCGCCGAAGAGCCTCGGGCACAGGCTGTAGCAGAGCCCCATGTCTCGCAGAACCGACAGGCTGTGCGCGCGTCCGGGCTGAAGGTGTCCGGCAGGCAGCGGCTCTCAGCGCTCCCTGTGCATCAGGGCCGTGGAGGGCGCGCCAGGCAGCCCCTCCTCACAGCCCCGCCGCCGCCGCTGCTGCAGCTGCTGGGCCATGTTGCATTTTCCTCGCCTCTCTGCCCTCCTCTTCCTCCGGGCAAGCGGCGTCGTTTGGGCGGCAGTGCCAGCGGCAACTCGCCTCAGATCACCTGACACGGACCCGCCGCCGCTGCCGTGGCTACCTTACCGTAAATACCCCAGCCCAGGCAGCAGCAAGAAGAAGCTGGCAGCGGCAGCAGGTTAGGGGTTAGGGGCGCAAATTACTTGCCTTGCCCCGGGTTAGGGGGCGCAAATTACTTGCCTTGCCCCGGGTGCTGACAACCCACGCTACGCCGCTGGAAAGCCCTGATGAAAATTGGATAGAATTAAAGCACTTAGAAGACTTTTTTTAAAAATGCGTACATTACAGGTTCACACACTCACTGAAAGGCTGGAATAGCATCTATATGTTACCTGTGAGATTGCGTTCAAAGAATGACAAATGTTTGTGTACAATGAGCAAAATACCTGCCGTGTGTTTGAGGAGACGGCTTGTGTACTGCAAAGAGATGTGTGTACCTCCTTCGCATTGCACCCCTCTGATCTTGGGGGGTATAGCTCTTCCATCAAGTATTAAGCAACCATGTAATGCACATGAATAGTACAGGAGCTTGATTTAAATTGTACAAGTTAAACTGAAGTAACTGTTGCTGTGAACACAGGGTGGTCTTCAACCATGTGGCACTCCCACCCCTGTGATCCCTGCTCTGGAGAATTGGAGGAATTCCCAGAGCAGATTTAGGAGGCACACAGGGAAAAGAAAGCACAGAAAAGTCCCATTGCACAAGTGGAACTTGTTCCGCCCAGGCAAAGTGCTTAGGGCTGCATCAAATACAACCCATAACGTCCCGGGTGTCTTGCTTTGGAAATCAAGCTGTTGAGAAAAATCTTAGCCAACATAGCTGAGTTTATGAATTTATAGAAGATTGATATGGGAAGTGATTAAACGTGCTCATCATGGGGCAAAGTGACCTATTGACCCCTTCCACCCACTATGCATATATAGTAACTGCTACATGGATTCTTGCATCTTAATAGTACACACAACATAAAAACAAGCCTCACTTACATTTTGGATCAGGGTTGCTAAGCTGGACAGAAAGAAAGCTTCTTTTGTGGCGGGAACCCACAATTTGCAACCATGAAAACTGGATTTTTAAATGTATTTGCTGATAAACTTGACCAGGTTGCCGTGAGATGTGTAAAGGGAACAAATGCAGCGTTGATGCAAGTGGAAGATAAGGCCTTAGGTTTACTTTGCAAAAATGGGAAGTGACTCAAACTTACAATGCAATCCTAAACTCAGCTGAACTCAGGTAGAAGTTTCTGAGTGAGACTGAACAGCATGATTCTTAAGAGCCATAGGGAACATAGGGGGCAGGGGGGCAGCAGGTGTGTCTGCCAAAAAATAAGTTAGTCCTGCCCTCACAGCATTATTTATTTATTTATTTATTTATTGCTTATAAAACAGAGTTCCTTCCCCTTTAGAATCCATTGCACCCTTTTTCTTAGCTCCACAAATATTACAAGTCTTGTGCACCCTCACTGGGCAGATTCAGGCTTTTCTGTACTTCTTGTTCTGCAGGTTTGCCAAAGCCACTGATTCTGTTATAGGTGACATTTACTGAGAACCCACTGAGTAAAAAAAAAGTTTCTTCTTAAGTGGTTTGGGAGACCACTTGCTAGGGATGAGACTGCATGCCAGGGGTGTCCTTAAGATGAAAACCATAAACACAAAAGTAAGTTCAGGCAGTGAGTTCAATGGAACACACTTCTGAACAAGCATGCTTCAGATCACACTGCATATTTTTTTCAAGAACATGCCACGAATTACTTTGGAGATCAAGTCTACCTGGAAGTTAGGCTGTCTAATCTAGAAGCCCTACTCCCAAATCTCAGAAGCATAGCTTTCTGTGGCTGGGTTATTTGTGGAAGAAATGTACACTGCACAGACTTCTAGAAGCACTGTTACACAGCGTGTCCAGCACTCGTGTGTATTTAACATTCAGCTCTGAAAGGGTATGTGCGTTCGTTTAAAAATGTGTGTTTACCTTTAACTCTCATGCCCAATAAAGAATTTATCACACGAGGAAGTAAAAAAATGTTGGTTTATTACACAGAAATATTAGCAGAGTATGTGGGTGCTGCTTCAAACAGGAAGCTTACAATTATGCAGGCAGAAAATAACCATAGAGTGCATACACAGCTTGATTCTAAAGGGTAGAGTCCTTAAACTAACTGCAAAGTCTGGAGAGGGAGCGCAGCAATGTGCTACAGACAATGTGCACTAAAAAGAAAGAAAGTAAGAGAAGGGGTGGTTATACTGTCCTTGAAGCGTAAATGAACACAAAGTCTGGGATCAGAGATCTGTGCCTTCTATGAGACTTAAGCTACCTGCTTGGGAGTGAGAGTTGCTCAGTGGGTAGAGCATGAGACTCTTAATCCCAGGGTTGTGGGTTTGAGCTCATGTTGGGCAAAAGATTCCTAAGTTGCAAGGAGTTGGGTTGATGCTTAAAATCACTGAGGAGCAAAGAGGGGGTCTTACTGGAGCTGTCAGTTGACTAAGCATTGAAAATCAAGGGTTTGTTTATACTTCAAAGCTATCTAAACCTTATGAAAAGGAGAGGGGGCTTCCGAAGCAAAGAGGGTTAACACCTAAGACCTTTGAACCATTGTTTATTCCTGCTGCTTTAGTGAGATTGAAGTAAAAAGGCCTAGTTGAAGAGGAACGTTTTTTGCCTGGCATCTAGATATGTAACAAAGGCGCCAGGCGAGCATCCCTGGGGAGAGCGTTCCACGAATGGGGAGCCACCACAGAAAAGGCCCCTTCTCATGTTGCTACCCTCCAAACCTCTCATGGTTAGGATTTATCCCTCAAGCAGCTTCGTCAGGAAGAATCCAGGTTCCCCGGCCACATGTCTGGCCACCAGTAGCCAAGGTCGGAGGTAGTCAACATGGTACCCTGCAGAAATTGTGGACTAAAACTTTCATCAGCCTCGGCCAGCATGGCTAATGGTCAAAGATGATACCAGTTATATTCCAAAACATCTACAGCCATACCTCATCTTGCTTCAGGTTACGTCTTTTCAAGTTGCGTCCCGCAGCAACCCGGAAGTACCAGAACAGTTACTTCCGGGTTTCACAGCTCACGCATGCACAGAAGCACTAAATCGTGCTGCATGCGTGCGCAGACGTGGCGCTTCTGGATGCAAACACTTCGAGCTGCAGATGTGCCTCTGGGACGGATTACATCTGCAACTCGAGGTTCCACTGTGGAGGCACAATGACTACCCCAGCCTAGGGTATCAAAATGTTGAAAGCTAACCCTGTGCTTGCTTAATCATATAAAGACCTAGGCAAAATTGATTTATTGTTTTGGTAATTTGATTCTTGGAGATTTTATTATGTATTATATAAATTTATGCTGTGTTCTGCTCTGGGATTAATGGATAGCAGCTTTTAAATTACCTAAGCAAATAAATAAGCAGACAATAAGTAGAAACATGAACACAACCAAACCACAGCAAAGATGACTGCAGAATCACTTTAACATGTACACTGAGGCCTAAAATAAGCGGATAAGCAGAAAAAGAAACATAATCAAAACCACAGCAGTCATATACTGAACAGTTTTGCATTAATCGATCAATAAGACTGCATTAGCGGGACTAATACATAACTGAAAAGCAAAGCATGTAGAGTTGTCTTTGATGTAAAAGTTATATTAAATAACCTAAAAACAATTCCAGTTACAAATATCTGCAGGAATAGAGATAATGTGTAGCAAAAGTACTTGGAATCCTCTCCTCGAGTCTCCTACATCCTAGATTAAAGATCGCCACCTCACATTACTGTTATATTCATTTTATTGACTTAGGGAAGAGATAAACTACTTGCTGACTTGGTGTGAGAAATTGAGCAGATTTAATGGCTGATATAATCAACTACTGGGGTTTTGTAGCATCACAATTTTAAAGTAAAGCTCTAATTGCTGGGGAAATGTCTTTCTGACTCTATCTAAAAACGTTCACCTGAATTGGCTCTGGTGCAATTATACTGGACAGTAGCAAAGCCTCATCTCCAAGCATGAACTACTGCCAAACCCATGCAGAGAATGTGTGTGGTAATTTCAAATGGGAAAATGATCAGAAGACATCCTGCCCCCAGCTTCTCTTGCTTCCAGCTACATGATTACTATTGTATCTCAAAGGGCTACATAAGCCATTGTTTAGTGTTATGGGGGAAAACAATAAGATTCATAGTGTTGTAAATAAAAATATGCCCCTTTCCCTTATGGGGTATCCAAGAGCCCATATAGAGTCCTTACATAGGTTCCCTATTGGTAGGAGAGAATAACAGAGGCCAACCAGAGAATATTGAGAAGCAAAGCAGCTAGTAAGCTTGATCTTTATTGATCTGTTGCTCCCCTCACCCGCAGGAGAGAGGAGGAACCCAGAAAAATGGCATGCAAGGCCTTATAAAGACTTTTGAAATTGCCACTCTGTAGATCAAGAACACCCCCAGAAACATCATACATACATCACAGAAGGGGTGTAACCTAAGACCACCCCTCAGATACATCACACCTACATCACAGAAAAGGCAGTCTAAAACAAAAATTTGAATGTTGTTTTTCTCCTGTCCTTGTTTATCTCCAGGTTACTTGATTGGATTGCCTGGGGAGCCTGGCCAGTCTTTTGTAATGATATATACTTAGTTCCTGGGCCAGGTCACAGGCTCACACCCTACTCAAACACAGACATGCCCTTAAGACAGGATTTGTGAAGGAAAAGACAATGGGGAGGCTTTTCCATTTTGACCTTGCAGAGAAAACATTTGGTCAGTTTAGGAATCAAAATGGTCCCAGGTTGGTCTTCCTGTGCTGATCTATGTATGTGCAGTTATGAACATTACCATATATCTAAGACCATAAAATTCCTATCACAATAGGACTGCAACACTCCCTCCGTCCCTCGTCCCCACCCCCATGCCAATATTAAATACTTGTGATTCCAGTTTGTGGCACACCAGTTTTGCCATTTCACCCAAATCTTGCAAACTAGGGTTACAAATTATGTTGAAATTATATTTTGCAATTCTTGTTTGAATAAAGTGGCAGAACTGTGGCTGGTTGCAAACCTGGAACAGAAATTGCTACTCTTGGTGAGTGTAGTAGGAGGAGAGATTATTCATGCTTGTTTGTTTCTACTTAACCATAGTTTGGTACAGTCATACCTTGGAAGTCGAACCTTAGATTCTGGAAGTCCGTTCAACTTCCAAAACGTTCGGAAACCAAAGTGCGGCTTCTGATTGGCTGCAGGAAGCCGTGGAAGCTCCATTGGATGTTTGGCTTCCAAAAATAGTTCATAAACTGGAATAGTCACTTCTGGGTTTGTGGCGTTCGGGAGCCAAAACATCCAAGTACCAAGGTGTTCAGGATCCAAGGTACAACTGCTTTAACACCTGAAAAACATTGTAGTAGCAATAACATTCCCTATGGTTAGCCTTAAGCCAGAGTTAGATGCTGGGTTTGAAATATACTTTAGGGACATATATTCTATCCTTCAACAAAGAAAAGGGAACAAAACCAAAAACATTTTAAAAGCTGTGTTTTTAAAAGAGCAGCATAAAAGTATTCAGCAGAAATTAGATTGAAAAGTCTAATTATTATTATTATTTTTAAAAAAGATGCTGAAACTACATCAGAGTATGAATTGGGTGAGTCTCCCTGGGAAGAGCATGCATGCCACAGTCAGAGTGCCACCACAGAGAAGGTCCTTCCCATGGGAGCCACTCACAGGCTAGCAGGAGCACCCAAAAGAAGGTATTCTGAGGAATATCTTGATGTAAAGGCAAGCACACTGCAAGCTGACCTTCAAAGCTTGGTTAAAGGTAATTGTGATTGTACAAGGCCACCCCTGCCTTTAAGCAAAGCATGGGAGGGGTGGCTAACACTCCAGAGGACAGGATTACACTTCAAAACAACCTTGACAGATTAGAGAACTGGGCCAAAACAAACAAGATGAATTTTAACAGGGAGAAATGTAAAGTATTGCACTTGGGCAAAAAAAATGAGAGGCACAAATACAAGATGGGTGACACCTGGCTTGAGAGCAGTACATGTGAAAAGGATCTAGGAGTCTTGGTTGACCACAAACTTGACATGATCCAACAGTGTGACACGGCAGCTAAAAAAGCCAATGCAATTCTGGGCTGCATCAATAGGAGTATAGCATCTAGATCAAGGGAAGTAATAGTGCCACTGTATTCTGCTCTGGTCAGACCTCACCTGGAGTACTGTGTCCAGTTCTGGGCACCACAGTTCAAGAAGGACACTGACAAACTGAAACGTGTCCAGAGGAGGGCAACCAAAATGGTCAAAGGCCTGGAAACGATGCCTTATGAGGAACGGCTAAGGGAGCTGGGCATGTTTAGCCTGGAGAAGAGGAGGTTAAGGGGTGATATGATAGCCATGTTCAAATATATAAAAGGATGTCACATAGAGGAGGGAGAAAGGTTGTTTTCTGCTGCTCCAGAGAAGCAGACACGGAGCAATGGTTCCAAACTACAAGAAAGAAGATTCCACCTAAACATTAGGAAGAACTTCCTGACAGTAAGAGCTGTTCGACAGTGGAATTTGCTGCCAAGGAGTGTGGTAGAGTCTCCTCCTTTGGAGGTCTTTAAGCAGAGGCTTGACAACCATATGTCAGGAGTGCTCTGATGGTGTTTCCTGCTTGGCAGGGGGTTGGGCTCGATGGCCCTTGTGGTCTCTTCCAACTCTATGATTCTATGATTCTATGCTGTGTGCTAGGGAATAGTTTGCCATTCTGTCACAGAAGTCAGACTGTTGTTATCTTAATCTGCAGTTCCTCGAGTGAAGTGTATTTTAAGAAGCGATAATAGGAGAGGAAGTGTTTCAGTCTGGCAGGGGCACTTCTTTCTATAGTTAGTTCTAGTTTGCAGAACTCTCAGGATGCAGGCATATACATATTTATCTGAGAGATAAGGCTCTTTGAGCTTCCTGAATCATGCATAGGATTGGTGCAATAAGCACATATGGTGATACATTCATTTTGTAAAAGCACCGAGTGGTGTATTAAATGCTTCTAGAGCATCCCCAAATCTTGCATATCAATAATGCTGAAACAGGAACGTTAACCGTATCTGCCTTAAAAAACACATTTGCAAATTCATTATATTACAGAACGTTTACCCACCTAATCTGAGTCTGAAGCAACATGGACAATGAACCAGAACTTTTACTGGCGTGGTGTCGAGCCTAAGGGAAAATATATTTGTCAGGAAAGTTTTGCATTTATACATACAATCAGCATTTTGGACTTTAGTCATAATTTGAAAAGATGTAAAGTTCACACATGGCATACTGCATAATACCTCCTCCCTGTGGATCACAAATACCCCCCCCCCCAGATTTAAAGCAGGAACAATGGAGGAAAGGGGTAATAAGACACACACACACCCCTTATCAAACAACCACCTCTTTCTCTTGGCTGCATCTACACCATAAAAAGCAAACAGGCCAGATCAATAGTAGATATTCTGGCAAAACGCATAGCTTAACTGTCATTTGTGCAAAGCATGGTCTTTGTAGGCAAACATGCACCTCTGGGCACCACACTGCTAATGCCTTGCATAAATGCATAACACTTTTGTGAATGGTGACTACAAAAAATATGCCAACTCCCCATGTTTTATAGAGAAATTAGCAAGAAAGGATTCATGTGAGTCTGTTGCTCCAAATGTAGCATGCAAGGAGTGTGTAACATTATTCACATGGGAAATGCTCTTCTGTAAGCTACAACAGTGTGTTTAACTGCTGTTTAGGTACCTGGAATTTAAATTCACTGGCTGACCTTTTGACCATGTGTAAATTGCACCATTTATCCATTTGCCCTTGTGCACTGAATTAATATTTAACAAGAACTGTTCCTTTCTAAAACCTAAAGAGATAACCAAGCTATATTAAGCACCTTATCATAGGCTCTTCCTTTCTCTTGAAATATACCTATTGCATATACACAATAAGGAAATAAACACCCTAACTTTATTATCAGTATCTACAGGACAGCTCCAAAGTGTATTCTGAAATAAGGCTATCACCACAAAGCATTATGCTTCCTGTCCCAGATGGCACCAGTCCTTTTTCTGGTCCCATCTTGCCAGTTCACATTCTTTCTCTTCTTGACCTTTTAGTAAACCCCTGGAGGAATTTTATTTATTTTCTCTGGAAAATGAATTCCCTACGTACAGGTAGACAAATTACGATCACTAGGAACATCTATAGTCACTGACTGCCCAACCTTATGCAAGTTCTTTCAATAGTAAATCCAACCAAGGCAGCAACCCTTTGCGCCCTTACTAGCAGAGCTGCCTGAATACTTTTTATTTATTTATTTCGAGCCTCTCCGGCTTTCCAGCTTGCTGCCTCATTTCTCTGTCACATCACTCTCCCTCATATCTATGCGCTAAACAGTGTTAGAAACTGAGCTATGAAAGCTTAGGAGCTAAATGGCACCTTAAACCTAGGTTATGGGCGCAACAATGGAATGTCTAGGCACACTTTTTTATAAGAATACAAAGCGGAAAATGAATGAACTGCAGCTAAAATATTATGTTCATTTCTCACATGGTCTAGTCCTTCCCCTGCCCGCCCCCCTAATATTCTTAAGAGGGTCTCTTCTCCAGTCTTCAGAGAGTAGCTGGAAGTGGGGAAGCAGAAAAAGGTCCTTTCTTTCCACCCTGTAGTTTTAATCTGAAATCTTAGGCCCAGAGCTCAGAAACTGCTCACACTAATGAAATTCCCTGTCGCAAAATGCGCAAAAAACAATGGGAGTTTCGAACACTGACACGAAACTCTGGCTTTATCTGTTTGTTGAGGGAGGGTCCTCCACCCATTTCTCATCTTGCACTAAACCCCTTGAGCTTTTGTTCTCTTAATGGCCTGTCACCCAGGCATTCACAGGAAGCTAGCCCTGCTTAATTTTCTTTTAACACTTGCTGGATCCAGGGATTATAGGGGTCTGGCACTCACAAACTCATAACATAACTATGTTGGGTTTTTGTAAGTGGCATTGAGGGATGCGGGTGGCGCTGTGGGTGAAACCACAGAGCCTAGGACTTGCTGATCAGAAGGTCAGCGGTTCGAATCCCTGCAATGGGGTGAACTCCTGTTGCTCAGTCCCTGCTCCTGCCAACCTAGCAGTTCGAAAGCACATCAAAGTGCAAGTAGATAAATAGGTACCACTCCGGCGGGAAGGTAAACGGCGTTTCTGTGCGCTGCTCTGGTGCGCCAGAAGCGGCTTAGTCATGCTGGCCACATGACCTGGAAGCTGTACACTGGCTCCCTCGGCCAATAAAGCGAGTGCCGCAACCCCAGAGTCGGTCACGACTGGACCTAATGGTCAGGGGTCCCTTTACCTTTAAGTGGCATTGAGTTGCCTTGGCAAGGAAAAGCGACTAATAAATATAATAAATAATAATCATCATCAGGGGTGTTTTTTGAGCAGGAACTCAAGAGGAATGGAGTTCCCTTACCATTTTAAATATTTTAATTTTTTTTGGGGGGGGGTCGGGTGGGGTGGGGTGCTGGAACCAATATATACCCAATGCCTGAGCCAAAAATCCACCTATAACTGTAATCAATAAAGTTGTGGCCGTTTCTAATCCAGACCATTGTCTGCTTGAGTTTATTAACCACAGCTTACATTTCAGGGGTGCCAACTTGTCCAAAGAAATTGAGGGGGGCAGGTGGACGGTAAGCCCCACCCTGCATAATCAATGACATGGTGGGGTGCACACACACTACAGTATTTGAATGCCAATGCCCATCAACTTTGTGGGGTCCAGGCCCCTCATATATTTTATGAGGGGCGCAAAGATGCCATGGACCCTAGGAGTTGGCTCCTAGCATAGCTGTCAACCGTCCCTTATTTGGTGCGAAACTCCCTTATCCCAGCGCCGTTTCCCGCTGCTGTCCCTTAAATTTCCTGGGTTTCATGCCCGCCCGGCTCTGCGGGAAGCAGCGGCTCGGGGTCCTCAGCCTATAGAGAGCAGAGAGTGCGCGTCCCCGTCTCTCCCTTTTCCCCCTCAGGGGCGCATTGTGAGGAGATGGGTGGCGGTGGTCGGGCAGGCAGCCCCTCTCTTGCAAGACTTCTGCCGCGCTGGCAGGGGAAGCCGGAGGCGGTGGCTGAAGAGGCGGCCTGAGGGAGGAGGAAGAGGAGGGGATGGGGAGGGATGCAGAAGGGCGGCGCTTCAGCGGCCGCAGTGGCGCCGCAACCGCCTAATGCCGGGCTGGCGGGCGCGAGAGTCTCTCTCCGTCCCTCTCTCTCTCGGGCGAGGAAGGGCCAATGGAACTCCTCGCTCCAAGACGACGGCAGCCCCAACGTGTTGCTTAGCTTTCCCTCCAGC
Organism: Podarcis erhardii; assembly: GCF_964252035.2. Lineage (NCBI taxonomy): Eukaryota > Metazoa > Chordata > Lepidosauria > Squamata > Lacertidae > Podarcis > Podarcis erhardii. The sequence continues at coordinate 31,438,100 of NC_138515.1, read as the reverse complement.
CAGTGCAGCATCTTAATGTAGAGATCCCCCCCCCCGCATCCCTTTCATAACTCTATTTTTATAAATCATTTGTCCATCCATAGTTCAAATTTTTACTACAAGTTTTCTGTCAGTCCTACCAATGTATGTAACTCTTTACAATAGCTTTTCCAATAAATTATAAACTCCCCCCATTCTTTATTAAAGAGGTCCTCTTCCTAGTTTCTAATTCTGCCTATAAGCTTTTCCATCTCGACGTTGTGCATCAGTTTTGTCTGCCCCTCTTCTTTGGTGGGAGTTATAGACCTTTAGGATCATCTAGTCCAGTGTTTCCCAACCTTGGGTCTCCAGCTGTTTTGGGACTACAACTCCCATCATCCCTTGCTAGCAAGACCAATGGTCAGGGATGATGGGAATTGTAGTCCAACAGCAGCTGGAGACCCAAGGTTGGGAAACACTGATCTAGTCCAAGGGTCTGCAACCCGCGGCTCCGGAGCCGCATGTGGCTCTTTTACACCTTTGCCGCGGCTCCGGGGTGGATACTAGCGAGGGGAGGAGGCGCATTGTGCGCCCCGACACTCCCCACTGTGGCGGGCGCTGCACTGGCTGTGACGTCGCATGGGGGCAGTGCGTGCGTTAGTCACGCACCGTCCCGACGTCACCTTCCCGCCTGCCCGCTACATTGTAAGGGTCATGTATGCTGGTCACTGCATTGAAAGGGGGCATGTACGCTGGTCACTGTTTTGAAGGGGAGTGAAGAACACACACACACAAAAAGGTACCGTATTTTTCGCACCATGGGACGCACCTTTTCCCCTTCAAAAATGAAGGGGGAATGTGTGTGCGTCCTATGAAGCGAAGACAGCATAGCCCCGCGACCCTCTCCCGGCTGGAGAGGTGACGCGCGGCTATGGCAGGAGCCTCTATAGCCGTGCGCCTTTGCGCTGCTCCCCAACCTGCTCTTTGGGGCTGGTGGTGGGCTTCCCCCCACCAGCCCCAAAGAGCAGGTCGAAAGGAACCTGAAGCCTGGAGAGTGAGAGGGGTCGGTGCGCACTGACCCCTCTCGCTCTCTAGGCTTCCAAGGTAGCCGCCTGAAGGCATCTGAACGCACCTTAAACGGCACCTTGTTTTAGAGGGGGAAAACAAGAGGGGGGAAATTCTCCCCCTCTCTGCGCAGCGCCTCCTGCCACTTCGCTGAAGGGGCGCTGGGCAGAGAGGGAGAGATTATTTTTTTTCTTGTTCTCCCCCCTCTAAAACAAGGTGCGTCCTACTGTCCGGTGCGTCCTATGGTGCGAAAAATACAGTAACTTGTTAATTTAACGTTTATTTCTATGAGGAGGAGTAATTCTGAGGGGTCAAACAAAGAAATAATTAAAAAGTGACAAAAAAGTTATTTTTATAATGACGAGTTTTGCGGCTCCCAGTTTTTTTTTCCTTCGGAAACTGGTCCAAGTGGCTCTTTTTGTCTTAAAGGTTGCAGACCCCTGATCTAGTCCAAAACACAGTCAGTGGCAGCCAAAGCAGCCTGGCTCCATCAGTGCCAGATTTCTGCATAAACTAAGGCAAAATCCCTTATTCTGGCTGCTGGTCCTTTATTTTCGAGGCTGCTGGTCCCTTATTTTCAAATCTGTAAGTTGACAGCTATGGCTCCTAGGGTGTTTGTGTGGCACTGCGACTGAACCCAAAATAAACAAACAAGCAAAAATGGTGAATTCCCCCCCCATTTCTTTCCAGAAAAGCAACAAAACTGATAATAATTAAGGACGTCAACAACACTAATAATAGCCCTTCGTTCCCCACCCCGCGCCTCAGGCAAGTCTTTTCTGGGGTCGACCCACAACCGAGGGGAAGGAACCTCTTCCCGCCAATTCCATCCCCTCTCTCTGTGCAAGAAGGCGGCGGCTGCCATGGGCGAGCAGAAGCCGCCTCCGAGGCTGAGGGCGAAAGCGCCTCCTCCTCCCCGGACTGCGGCCGGGCAGGTGCGGCCAGGGGGCTGCCCGCGCGCTTAACGGGGAGCCGGGCCGCGGCCACGCAGGCGCCTGGCTCCCAGCGACGCGGCAGCCCCTCCATCATCCCCACAGCAACGACGCGCCCATTTTGTTTCGGAAATCGCCTCGCCGGCGGCCTCGGCGGCAGAAGCTGGCCCGTTAGGCCGCGTGAGGCGGAGCCCAGGCCCCGGGGCGGCGGGGGCGCGAAGAGGGAAAAACCTGAGGTAAATATTTCCCCTCACGGATTTTCTCTTCAGGCGGCGAAGGGGTTGGGAGGCCGCGGAGGCGGGAAGGGCCGCCAAGGAGCAGAGAGACCCGTCCTCGGCAAAACGGGCATTTGCTTTTTTTTTTGCGGGGGGGACACGCCGTGTGTGTGTCTTCTGTTTGGGGAGAAGGTGCCATGATGCCTGCCTTTCAAAAAAAAGAGAGAGACTTTGCTGCAGCCCCCTCCCCATGATGCGCCCGAAACAAGCACCCAGATAAGGGGATGTGGGGGGGGGGAACCCCACTTGTTTTCGTTTTCCTCTTTCCTATATAATTTGGTTTCCATTCTGAAGGGGAGCGTGGAGAGTAGCGGGTAAATCGTGGCAGCAGGGATGGCTGCCCTCCCATGGCGAGGCTCTCCATCTCCTCCTCCCCTTCCTGCTGCTTGGTGGTTTTTCACATTGAGGCTGCAAAAGCCTGGCCGAAGCAGGATGTTAGTTAACAAATAGCAGCCTTAAAAAAAAAAAGAGAGATGGTGGTGATGATAATCATCATCTCGCAGCGGGGGCTGCTAGAAAGTAGTTGCTCTGTGGTTTAGGTTAGGGGTTGGGAGGAAATGGAGGAAAGTGGGCGCGTTGGCATTTGGGGCCCACCCTGTGCCAGAGGCCAGATGTTATCATCGCTCAGAGAGGCAGCTTCGAAGACCCAGGAAAGAAGGCTGAAATCTAAAGGATTCCTTAAACAAAAAAATCCTTCCAGTAGCACCTTAAAGACCAACTAAGTTAGTTCTTGGTATGAGCTTTCGTGTGCATCTGTGTATCTGAAGAAGTGTGCATGCACACGAAAGCTCATACCTAGAACTAACTTAGTTGGTCTTTAAGGTGCTACTGGAAGGAATTTGTTTTGTTTTGACTATGGCAGACCAACACAGCTACCTATCTGTAACTAAAGGATTCCCTATTTTGTTTTAAATCCTAGTAAATGCTCTGAAAGGCGTTCCCACAAATGGCAAGACAGGGATAGTGGGTTTAAAAAAAAAATAAAAAATCAGGGATATGTACCAGGAAAGTGGATCTGTTCCTGGTTAAAATAGGGACAATTCAAACATAAGTACATATGTATTATTAAATAAATAGATAAGTATACCGCCCTATGCCTGCAGGTCTCAGGGTGGTTCACAAGATAAATATATTTTGATAACGGCTATCAATCACTATAGACAGATCGGTCCCATTTTGAGGGCGTTTGCCTTGAAAGCCACAGGATAAATATGTTAATAGCATCAGTTCAGCTTCAGAATATTGTCATGGCCATTTAATATTAAATTACTGCATTATTTTAAAGTGTTATAGCAGAGGTGGGGAACCTCCGGCCTGTGGGCCAGTCTTGATCTGCCAAGAGTTCCAGTTTGGTCCATGAAGCCATTGTTCAAAATCATGCCAAACTGTGAATCAGCTGACATCACTCCAATAGGTGGGTGACATCAGCTGATGGGTAGGGGTTTGGGGTTCAATTCTGAATTGGCTGCATATGCCAGTTCCCTATGGATATAAGTAGCAGGATTTAATGCCTGCTCATCAGCTGATTGGTTTAAAGTGGGATGTGTAGCCTGATTGGGCATGCTGCTGAAATCATGGGCACTTTGCTTCTTCCCTACAGTGACCTAAGCCATGGGCTGGCTGAACATTATATTCAAGCCCAAATTCGTGGTTTGTTTTTCCAAAATGAACTACCTTTAAACCATAGTTCAGTTTAATTATGGTTTAAAGAGATGTGTGAACCAGGCCATTATCTTACTCCCTGCAAATGTTCTGCTTGTATGTTTATTGGTTACTAGTGATATTATATTGTTCTATTGAATTAGGCTAACATTATAATGTATATCACATAGAGGCTGCAGCATTAGGTTAGGTTAACATATGCAAAAAAATAATATTAATCTCCAGTGGGTAGAATAACTGTCTATAAATATAAATGAGGTTTGCATTCTGCAAGCATAGGCCTATTTTTCTGGCTGCTTTTGCAAGTGTTCTCCAAATCCAATTGTTTTTTCTCTAGTCCTAATTAATGGACCTAGCTGCATTGAATTACTTTTTTTAGCTGCAAGGGTGCTATAACCTTGAAATGTTATAGCATCTTAGATTTGTTTGTGTTGAAATAAAAGTTGAGGGATGTGCATTTTGCCAGGTGTATTTCCTAACTTCATCCCCTTAGGATGTTTTAGCTATTAGGTCCTTTATCAAACCAGTCCCCCACCCTTTAAAAAGTAATTATTAACTTGGAGAAGAATGGGTTTTTTGTTTGTTTGTTTGTTTGTTTGTTTGTTTGTTTGCTTGCTTGCTTGCTTGCTTGCTTTAATCACAACTAATATGTTTATGCATATCTGGATTTGTAATCTTCTTTTCCCCTTGTATGTGGGTGACCCTATTTTGCTACATGGTATCACCCACTATTGGAAGGGAATATATTATGCAGAAAACAAATAAACTACTATGTTAAACAAGGCCGTGGATCCTTACCAGAAAGCATTCACAAAAAACCTCCATAAATATGTGACTGAGAAATCCAAGATAAGCATAACATTGGTTGGGTAAATGTTTCAGCTTCTGCCTTCATTGGTAACACAAAACTGTTTAATTTCAAAAGGAACACTTGGAGTCAAGGTTCATCAAATGCTCTGGACAGAGGGAATTCTCAGGAAAGCTTACATAAAAAGAGATATATTTGTGCTAGAAATATTTAAAATAGGATTAAAAACACAGAGAACCCTTTATTATCCTTCAAGTTGAAGCCTTCAGGCATTTCAGTTTTCAGTCTGTGTATCTGGGTGTTGTCTTTTGCTTCAGGTCTGTTAGAAATGACTCTTTTTGGTTGGAATGGAAGAGAGTGGATGCTCTGCCAGCCATAGGGGCAGCACATTTCTCTTCTTGTGCCCTCAACAAACTCTGAGGAGGACTTTGACACAGTAAAGAGGGCATAGGGGCAAGGTGACCTTGCCACCCAGTTGCCCCTTTGCTTTTAGAAGCATCTTGGACAAAAAGCGGGCGGGGAAGGAGGGCAGAGGTGCTGCCTTCTCACTCAGGGCAACAGTAAATAGTCGCTGCAGTGGTGCCCACCAAGTTTGCTGAGTACCAAGGAAAAGGAGACCCATTCTAAGTGGAGAGTTGTTCTCAAGCTGGCCGCAGCACTTGGTGGCAGCTCAGGGGTGCCAAGCAGTGGCACAATTTTTGCGACACCCCCCCCCAAGCCTATGCCCTTGGCAGGGACCACCCTAGCCAACCCCTACGTATGCCCCTATGTGGACAGTAACTGACTGCAGTGGGTAAGGTAAAGGGACCCCTGACCGTTAGGTCCAGTCGCGGAGAACTCTGGGGTTGCAACGCTCATCTCGCTTTACTGGCCGAGGGAGCCGGCGTACAGCTTCTGGTTCATGTGGCCAGCATGACTAAGCCGCTTCTGGTGAACCAGAGCAGCGCACGGAAACACTGTTTACCTTCCCGCCGGAGCGGTACCTATTTATCTACTTGCACTTTGACGTGCTTTTGAACAGCTGCTAGGTTGGAAAGGAGCAGGGACCGAGCGACGGGAGCTCATCCCGTCGCAGGGATTCGAACCGCCGACCTTCTGATCAGCAAGCCCTAGGCTCTGTGGTTTAACCCACAGCGCCACCCGCGTCCCTGACTGCAATGGGAGGTGGTAATAAATAAAAGTGGGTTTCTGTGCTGATGCTGAAAACAGTTCATAAACTGGATAACTTATTATCATGGTTTAAAAGTATGTACCGGTAATTTGTTTCCAGCTCCCACATTGCCACAATAATGACAATGATTTCAGCTCAGAAAAGTATACCTATTTAATTTTCACATTCTGCTTGGTTAACAGGTAACTGTTCAGTTTTGTAGATCCTTTGCTACTGCAGTTCACATTCCTTTGCTGTTTTGGCATTTAAATTGGCCTAACCCTTTGACTGAACAGGTTCCCTTGCTCCTCCTATACTGTATGTTGCATGCTGTTTGTTTCAGCTGAAAAAGTATTAAGCTTCAAAAGAGGAGTAATTTATGAGTTAAACATGACTCACTAGCCAATGTTGAGGAAGGAGAGGCAGAGTAATTCTGATGCAAATATTAGTAAAAGCTAATGTTTAATCCTTCACTGGGTGGTGTGCAAAGAGACAGAAGGTAACATTTCCTTGTTCTAAAGCTAAAAATATAAATACAAAATTATTGAGAGAGTTGTCCAAAGTAATACTTTCTACAGTAGCATTTTGTGTTTATAGAAGGTGTTTTACTAGGTATTAAATGAAGAATAATTTTTTTCTCTCTCTTTTGTGACTCTGAGGGAAAGCAGTACTTTGGCCACCAATATAAAGTTGTATTGCAGCCCACCACTAATGATAAATTTGTTGTGAACAAACCTGCCAGCAGCTAATTTCCTGAGTTTAAACATATTTTATATGAGAAAAATAATGAATACTTAGATGTGTAACTAGACTGAGCATCTTTGACTTGTTAAAACTTTAAGGAAATGTCTGTTCTAGATTTTTGTAGCATGCCATGTAGTTATTCTCAGTTTTTGAGTGGAAAAAATAACTGAATGACATGATGTCTAGCACGGCCACTTAATGCTATAAAAGTTGGTCAGTTAATGGCTCCGTGCCTACTAAAGCATGCAAATGTGGAGGGGGATTATTGTTTTCCATTTATCCTTGCAATTGGGCAGTAAGAAATCAGAGTTCAGTCCTGTTCTGTTCTTTTGCTTAGGTCTAGGAAGTCCTCATGGGAGAGTAAGCTAGGGAGGTTATCCAATTTAGCTAGCAGCCCTATATACACATTTACCTTGGAGTAAGTCCCAATAGTGCTTACTTCCAAGGCAAGCTAGATAAAGGTCCTGGGTAAGTCACAATAGCCTCAAAAAATTGCTTCATTTTGCAATATGTAAGCAAGGCATGTTATAAGGTGTGTAATGAAAAACAGTACAAAACAGAGTTTTGTGCTATTATCCAGCAAGGGCAGAACACAATTCATTTTCTGCTTCTTGGAAAGTACTTTGTATTTATGGGTGTGTTCAGTGAGTCTACAGAAGGAAGTTGGTTGTGTACTGTATGGTTACCTTTCTACATAACAAAACAAATGCTAAACACGTATTTTGAAATAAGTTGGAACTGAAACTGTGAACTCTCCTTATAGCAGGAGGCCCCAGATTTAAAGAACCCTTTACAAAAAAGATTAAATTGAAATTAATGAGACTTTCCTACTTAGGTCATCTCTTCCAACTCTGGATTTCTCTCTTTATAAGACATGAAAATGAAAACTTTTGTTCTGTTTTGTAAAAATTTCCATCCTTAGAATCCTGTTGGCAGCATATAGACATGTGTAAAGCAGAGCAGGGCAGTTCAGAACCTGCTGGTAGGTCTCCGGGTGGTTTGCAGTAGAGCAGCAAAGGTTTCCTGCTACTTATGGTTTAAAAAATATGACACCCCCCTCCACTCCTCAAATTAGGCTGTTGAATCACCGGAACTCCCTACTCCTAGAGGTGTGTCTAGCACCTTCATTATACAGCTTTTGTATAATGCTAAAGGTGTACCTCTTTATCCTGGCTTTTGACACTTGGGGTGTATGTTTTCAGTCCCACCTTATTTCTATAATTTTAAGTTGTTATAAACTGATTTTAATATTTTAATTGTTGTAACCTGCCGTCGGACCTTTGGAGGGGGGGGTGATTAGTGACAACAACAACAGAGGAAGATGATGATGTTCGTATGAAAGGATCTATGTGGTACTGGTATGATTCTGGTACTGAAAACAAATTTCTGGGTGAACATATTCTCAGAGACAACATTTTCCTCAGTTTTGTGTCCTTTCTAAGACATTATTTTGTATGTGGCTCCAGATGTTGGACCTCAGGATTCTCATGACAAAGTAAACCCACATGCCTAAAGTTTTCCCGCTTCTGCTATAAAGGAATGGTACAAAGTCTATTATGTAACAATGACCAATTGCTAAAAAATCTGCCCCACATATGGAACATTTGCTTCATTTACAGAATGAAGACATTTGTGCACCCAGGAATATGTTGCGGATAAATAGACACTTCCACATAGTTATTTTTTCCTGTACAGTATATGGAGTATGCTATGTTATTGCTTATGCATGCATGTATTATTAGTTATTACAGTACAGTATCTTGGGCATGTGGCCTTCTAGCTTACAACCTTTGCATAGTGCCCGTCTGGCAATCACAATTGTTTCCCACCCTTGCTCCAACGAGCTCTTAGCAGCCTGCATCATCACTCCACCCCGTCCCCACTGTCACCCCAACAGCTATTTGACATAGGTTAGGTTGAGAATGGGTGACTATCCCAAAATCATCTAGTGGGTTTCTTGACCGAATAGTATCTGTCACCTTGTCCAGTACTCTGTTTAACACTCTACTCTTGACTCCTAGTGTAATAATTCTTGTGCGATTGTATCTCGCTTCCTACATTTCAGGAACTATATTTCACGAACCTTTCTAAACAGAAACAAAAGCGAGTAATGGAGAAGAATGGGAACAACCGGAAACTTCGGGTTTGTGTTGCTACCTGCAACAGGGCTGATTATTCCAAATTGGCCCCAATCATGTTTGGCATTAAAGCAGAGCCACAGTTCTTTGAGCTGGATGTTGTGGTTTTGGGCTCCCACCTGATTGATGACTATGGGTAAGGTGTATAATTTTGTTTGTTCTGCTATCTTGGCAGCCCTGAATATACTTGCTATCATTACTGCATGCAATGCTGATAAATAAATCAAATAGGACAATCTCTATGATCTGATTATGTAACAATTGATTTATTGCTATTTTTGCAAACAATACCAGACACATAGTAGTAAAGCTGAGGAAAATTAATGCCAACTTTCATTCTTCTATGTCACTCATAACTGCAGTGCCTTTGTTCTGTAATAAAATGTTACCTTCTTGGAATATGGCACACAATATTTAATCAAGTTTAAAAAGAATGGTAGGCTAAGCCTTAGGGTTGAGAATGCATGGAAAGCCTTTGGGTATGTTTATTTTTCAACTGCTTTTCAGGGAATAAAAGCATAGCAGTGGACATTGCTGGGAAGCAGTTTCTGCTTTTCCTGGGGGTACTTTTTGGCACTGAAAAGTCTTAGAAATAGTCATTTATTTGGGTTTTTAGAGATAACTGCCCTGAACATCATTTGCAGGAGGACTAGGCCAGTTTGATGATCATAGTCCTGAGGCGTTGGATTGCGTTTGAATGTAGCGTTCACAAAACACAACACAGCAATAGGTGTCTTCAAATGATGTTGCAGACATGAACCTAAAAGGAGAGATTTTGTTTTGCTGTACAGCAGAAGATGGGGGGTGGCAGTCTTAATAAAATGATTTTTTTATTGCAAAAGACTTATTCCAGTTTTCCTGATCCCTGTCCTGAACAACTTACTCTGCTAATATTGTAATTAACACCATGCTAAATCAGAGTTGCAGCTCCATCCATTTTTTAAAAAGCATCGTTTTTCAATAGAAGCCTAATTACAGTGAGTAGCTTGTGATTTTTTATTTTTTATTTTTTTTACATAGGTGTTCGGTCCAGACCATGAGCAATATCTAAATTGAGAAATGTGTGAGGGCTATGTAGGAAATGCACCATAATTCTAAGGAATAATGCCAGCTATTAAGAAACTGCAAAGTCTAACCTTCAAGTCCTTTCTCAGTGATAGCTTTCCATTTTGGCAGGATGCCAGTGGTCACGAAGAAGTTAGTAGTATTGCTAACCATCCAATTCAAATTGATGTGTTTGCTTTTTTCCTTTTAAGATAAAAAATAAAGAGTGCTTTGCTGGCTTTCAAACTTTTTGGCTGGAATTAGGGATTAAATTATGGACTGAAACAATTAAGAATTCCAATATAATTGAGGCAGGAAAGTAAATCACTTTTGCAGATGGAAGGAAAAAATTTTTCCTCCTCATTCTTATGACTCCTGACTTTTGCCCATTTCTCATTTTGCAGATAGGTTTGTGATTAACACTAATAACGATGCTGGAACATCACAAGTGTTTCGTCTTTCCCCTTTCGTTGTGTCTTAGCAGTGTTCATTTCCTCTTACTAACAGCAAAATATAGTTTTATTTTGGCACAGTGCAGTTTCGTTTTTATATTACTAGTTTTTAAATCCTATGATTATATCAGAAGTTATGTTAAACACTAAAATGCTGTTCATCTCCATATTCATAAAGTGGAATTGGAGCAACATTCACTTTCACAAGTGACTATAATGTTGATCATCTGAATGCATTATCACTTGGGATAAACTTTTGGAACCTAGAGTATCCAAACCTCTCAGCCATAGATAAACATAGAAATTTTAATAGTTTGTAACTAGTTGCATGGGTTTAAAAAATGTTATTATTTCCTAATGTTAGTCATACATTGTCAAAGAAACACCATTTTATGAAACAACATTTTGCAATTTTAACACTTTCCCCTCTTCCTCTTCCCAGTAACACTTACCGTATGATTGAACAGGACGACTTTGACATCCACACTAGGTTACACACAATAGTGAGAGGAGAAGATGAGGCCGCCATGGTGGAGTCTGTAGGCCTTGCCTTGGTCAAGCTGCCAGATGTCCTCAATCGTCTAAAGCCTGACATAATGATAGTCCATGGAGACAGGTTTGATGCTTTAGCATTAGCAACATCTGCAGCCTTAATGAACATTCGAATTCTTCATATTGAAGGTGGAGAAGTCAGCGGTACTATAGATGACTCCATCAGACATGCCATAACCAAGCTGGCTCATTACCATGTGTGTTGCACAAGAAGTGCGGAGCAGCATTTGATATCTATGTGTGAAGACCACGACCGTATCCTCTTGGCAGGCTGCCCTTCATATGATAAGTTGTTATCTGCCAAAAACAAGGACTACATGAGCATTATCCTCATGTGGTTAGGTAGGTGTGCTGTGAATATAGGCTATCCGACCTGTGACCCTCCAAGTTGAATGCAGGCCACCAGCTTTATATGACAGCCTAATAATAGTGGTTGCAGGTACAGAGCAAAGGGGATGTTTTGTACCCCCTAATGGGGCTGCCGTCATGGTTAGTGGGATGCATTTGGCTTGGTGTGTCACACATTGTGCAGTCTTTCTTTAGGTTATGTGTGGAGATTGGTGCTGTTCTCTTACCTCTGATTAGATGAGTATGGAAGGCTTATTCAGGAACACACAAGTATAATCATGTGAGGCTGGTTTGTGTACAGTTGGGCTGTGAACATTTGCCCTTTGTCACCTCTGTTCCAGCCTTTCCCCAGTGTTATCCATTAGCTTGGAGTTACAGATCACAAGGACATCCTTCATACATTTCGTAGGCTGTCCTGCTGCTGACAAACTGACAATGTGTTAGGTAGGCAGAGGTAGGGTTATAAGCTCAGTTGCACTCTCTTGTCTCACAGGATTATCCTTGCATGTTCCTAAATGCCCAGAGTCTGACTCCTGTTCATATCTTCATAAGTAGACATTTTGGAGTGAAAATTAGGGTCTGTTAATCTTGGGGTATATGGAGAATATTGCAGAACCCTGAGAGATTTTTGCATTAGGAACAATGAATGTAAGGCATGTACAATAAACAGTGTAGCAGCATATATTTCAGAGACTTCTGGATTTGTTGTAACGATCCAGATGAGCCAATTCAATTCTTTGGGATTTGACAATAGAAGTTCTTAAATGTAAATATTCTCCTGCATTGTGGGTACAAACTGCTTATTAGGTTTGGGGTGGAGTTCAAAATAAATTGAACCAAGTATTGTATAATATACAGAGACTAGAAGCCAATATCTCTGTTTGTCTTTAAAATAAATGAAGACACCTTCATTTTAAGGCCAAGGATTGTCACAAAACTGAACAGATAAATGATTGTACTAAAAATAATCTGGCACCATACATAATTCAGTCTTGATCAGATCTTCCCAAACCACTGGTAGATAATGCAAGAAATACTCCAGGTAACTACAGTGGTAGCTCGGGTTACATACGCTTCAGGTTACAGACTCCGCTAACCCAGAAATATTACCTTGGGTTAAGAGCCTTGCTTCAGGATGAGAACAGAAACCGTGCAGCAGCAGCGCGGCGGCAGCAGGAGGCCCCATTAGCTAAAGTGGTGCTTCAGGTTAAGAACAGACCTCCAGAACGAATTAAGTTCTTAACCCGAGATACCACTGTAATGACTTCAGAACAATTTATTTCTTATTTCACAGTGGAATAAATCTTGAGTAATTTCCCAGAATGAAGTATGGGGTTTTTTGGTTCTTGTCCAACCCAGTTAATTATATTACTTTTTTAAAGCTGGGTTTTGTTTTTACTTTGCTTTTACAGGTGAAGATGTAAAACCAAAGGATTATATAATTGCTTTACAGCACCCAGTGACCACAGACATTAAACATTCCATAAAGATGTTTGAATTGACTTTGGATGCCTTAATCTCTTTTAACAAGAGGACGTTGGTTTTATTTCCAAATATTGATGCAGGTGAGTTCTTATGCAAGGAATCTAAAGTTAATATTGTAGCCTGTAAAGAGAGTGAAAAATACTTGCTTTTGAATGCTACCAAATGCAGCCCCTCGGGCCCATTAGCTCCCAAATGGTTGCCCAAAAGGGAATATTGCTCTCAGACTGAAAAGGTTTCCCCATTCCTGGTGTACATAGTGATGCTTCCAAAATTCAGTTACTTACCGTTAAGTGATCTACTGTTATTTTCATTACAGGGAGCAAAGAAATGGTTCGGGTAATGAGGAAGAAGGGTGTTGAACACCACCCCAATTTTCGAGCAGTAAAGCATGTTCCATTTGACCAGTTCATTCAGCTGGTGGCTCACGCTGGCTGTATGATTGGAAACAGCAGCTGTGGTGTGCGAGAGGTTGGGGCATTTGGTACTCCTGTCATCAATCTTGGGACACGCCAGATAGGAAGAGAAACAGGTATTGTATTCAAATAAGGCTAGCAGTGTTCTTGTAGTATAAGTTTTAATGGACAGGAGCCCAGTCCATTGGAAATGTGAAGTGTTATTCTTGGTTAGTAGGCATATATGTCTGTACTGGACACATGCAGAGCTACCTTCCTGCATTTCTTTTCTTAGGTGTGCCCAGCTTTGTTACTTAGAAATGATAACTGACAAATGGGTTTTGTGGCTGTTTTTAAATAAGGGGAAAATATATTTTCTGCAACCCATGTATCAGAAATGTATAATAAAGCAGTGCTTTTATTATGTCTTTTGACCAACTGAGGAAGCCACCAGATAGAACAGGAATCCTGACAGTAATGTTGCTAATGGAGCAAAAATTGCTTAGCATTCTCTTGGCATGGAGAAAAGAGCCTCATACTTGGGGCAGGGGATAACTTTGACAAAGGAAATAAATCCAATTCCCCCCCCATGGAATAACTAAAGCTGCAAGGGAGGAAAGAAGGTGAAGAAGCTTGCTGTCAACCCATCTTTTGGCCCAGATGCTATCCAGTATTGTGAGCACTTTCAACTTGAAAGAAACTTATATTGCCAAAGACAAGCCTTGTCTTGTTGTGATAGCTCTATGGCTTCAGATACAAAGGGTCAGAACAAGCTCTGTGAAGCCATCATGGTGGAGGGGAGAGGGCTTGGGTGTGTTTTGTACCTGGCTTAAGCAGAGACACTGCTTGCCTGAATGTGGGGACTGAAATGTCCAAAGAGGACGTAAGGTAAAATAAGAGGGGGAATCCTCTTCTTCCATGCTCATCTTTTTCTTCTCTGCATTGTTTGGTCATGGGGCCCGTTTGTACTATTGCATTATCAAAGCCCATTACATTGTGCAGCAGTGATCAAGGCACACCACATACTATGGAATTAATGGGCACAAGCAACCATATCTGTATTCGAGTTCCTGTTTTAGAGTCGGTTGTCCTACAGAAGATCAAACAGCTTGGGACCAGGCAGCTTGGGCTCCAAGTTCTATATAATGTAGCCAAGTGCCTTATGTACTTGCTTGGCAATCACACTGCTATAAGAGTGTGCTGTGCTTTTTCCCATGCTTTCAGGGAACACCATGTACACTTTTGCACGTTCAGCACTGTAGTTGAACTTTAATTCATATACACAGACTGTCATTGCCCAAAGTGTGAAAACAAGAGTAATATTATCTTAAAATTGAATAGTTATAGTCAATAGCGGACGGTGGAGTGGGGCGGAGAGGCTCTCTTGACTTCCCAACAGTTGAACCACTGTTTATTATTGGAGGGGCAAGGCAGTGGGAAGGTCAGCGCTGTTTGCACTTCACCAGCCTCCTCACCCCTTCCCCTCTCCTTCCTGGCCAGGTAAGCAGGGCCGCTGCACCATGCAATCTGCTACTGATTATACTAGCCTATCTGCCTGCAATAATGCAGGTGTAACATCTCTCCAACTCCAATCTCATCACTTGTAACTATGCCTGGTGAGGATATGTTGGTAGCGTTCAAAAGCAAGTATTTTTCATTTTAAATTCATTTTCTTCCTAAATATTACTGCTATCACTTTTCCAAAAACAAAATCAAGGTGAAAATGTCCTTCATGTTCGTGATGCTGACACACAGGACAAAATACTGCAAGCTCTGCACCTCCAGTTTGGGAAACAATATCCTTGGTAAGTACAGTCATCATTAAAATAGTGAAAATACTTTTGTTATGTTGCAACTTTCCCCTGCTGGTTAAGCAGCAGCAGTGCTACTGGTCAGGAAGGTGGCAGTGTGGCGTCACACTGGGCTCCTCTGCCAATATGCCAAGTGCAGTTGCACCACAGATTTGTTTAAAGCTATTACAATACTGACAGTTACATTTTTGTTAATCCCCAATACGTATTTTTTTAACTTTCCCTAATACATATTAAAGTTTGCGTCACTAGCAGATAAATGTTAAGCTTTAATACAGGAAGGGCCTGTGGCTACACCAGCATATAGCTAACAAGTGCTGGTGCCATGCTGGTTTTGCACAGGTGTTGCATTTATATTGCAGAAATATGTGTATATATAAGTATTTAGGATCAAATTCTCATCTACAACTAGCACTGGTGAAGTTTTCCTCCATGATGGTGAAACACTGTTCAGCCATGTTTTATAGAGGATCTCATCATTATGTAAAATAGAACTGTTTTGTTTTTGTGAATTGATCTGATGCTGACAGCGTTGGTTGAGCCCCTTTCACCAGAGTCTTAATGGCAACAAAATGTCTTAAAGTTGGGTATCCTACGTTATTCCCCTTTCCTTTTTGTAATAAGAAGTTTGTAGTGTGACTATATTAAACCAAATTGCAATGTTGATAGTGTGCAGCAGATAAGAGGCTGAACTCCAAATGAGGAACTCCCTGTTTTAAATCTTTTGTCTGCCACAGACAGCTTTAGGGCAGCCACATTCTCTCAGCCATAGCTCTCACTTGTAATATAGGAATAATAATACTAACTCACTTTACAGGATTCCCAGGATTACTGAGATAATGTATATAAAGCACATTGCACACTCAAAAGCTCTGTATGCATAAGTTCCTATTCAGACTCGCAGCTCAATTAGGTTACTAATCCATCACATGGAACTCTTCGACATAACTGTAGGAATCTTTAACACTTTCATTCTTCTGTGGGTGTATTTCAATGCTTGATAAAAATGTGTCTGTACTTTATATCTTTACCATTTCCCATCACTTTCCTATGCGTCATTACAATCTGTCTCATATAGTCTGATTTAATGCAGAGCTACTCAGAAGTACATCCCCCAGAGTTAAGTTTGGTTTACTTCCAGTTAAGGATGGATAGAATTATAGCTTCTGGTTTTTATGTACAGTGCCCAGGTCATAAGCACAGTAGAAATAGTTAGAATAATATAAGTGCATAATTTTGCCAACTAGGCAAAAACCCAGCTAGATTCTTGAATAAGCAGTATGCAGGTTGATATATAGATCTATGAAAAATGTCATTTTAGATATCCTTAAATGTAGTTTTCCAGTTGAAATAGATGAGATTTAAATTTACTTAACTTTTGACTAAATTCATTTAACTTTTCAAATTTATGTTTCCTATAAATTTGCAAATCAGTTATCACAAGCACAAATTCTTCCTGAGAAAATTGTATTTTTGTCTTCTTCCCCCCTACTTGCAATCTAGAAATCGTTGATTAGTAATTTAAGGTGTGTAGTTTTGTAACATGTCACCTACATTAATTGCTGTTATTTGATGTTATAGTTCAAAGATATATGGAGATGGGAATGCTGTTCCAAGAATCCTAAAGTTTCTTAAGTCTATTGATCTTCAAGAACCCCTTCAGAAGAAATTCTGCTTCCCTTCTGTAAAGGAAAACATCTCTCAAGATATTGACCATATCCTTGAGACCCAGAGTGCTCTGGCAGTGGATCTGGGTGGAACAAACCTCCGAGTTGCAATTGTCAGCATGAAGGTAATTATAAACAGTAAGACCGGGTGGGAACTTCCATTGGGGAAGTTGGGGTGGGGTGCACAGTGCAATTTTTAAATAGATCACATTTAAATGGATCACGTTTAAAAAAACATGCAGAATGTGCATGTTTATCTATTTAAGTGGCACTGTTTTTGAGGTTGGTCCAAAGGCTTCAGCTGGTGCAGAACACGGCGGATGGGTTGCTTTTGGTGGCAAACTACCACTAGCATATAACACCTTGCTAGTTAGATTTGTACTGGCTGCCAATCCGCTACTAGGCCACGTAGAAGGTTTTGGTACTTACAGACAAGGGTCTATATAAAAGCAGCATATTTAATAGACTGCCTTATCCCTAACATACCAACAAATAGGTCACTGCATTCTGCAGGAGAGTTCCTCATCAGAAGCTTGCTCTACAGTAAGATGGAGCAGGAATTTTAGTGTTCTGCCCCTGTCCTGCAGAACACCATCCCTGCTAAGATATGACATTTCCCAGAAATTATTGGATACATCTTTCTTTCAAAAGCTTCTGTTGCATGTTTTGAAAAGCTCATAATGTTAGTTTTGTGCTGTTTTTAACTGCTTTTGTTATGTTTTGTGCATCACTTTGGGACATATGTGGAAGGCAATTAATAAATAACTGACAATTTCATCCAACCATAAGGCAGTTATGTAGGGAGAGTAGCATGTTGGCACTCAATTAGCTGCATAGGAAAAGCCCTCTGAAACCCAAAGGCATGAGAATTTCCTATCTGATATATAGCCTACTTCAATAAGTTTATATTGATCCATAGTCATAAAACAAAACTTACAGCTATAGCCATACACCAATGTCCCAGCAATCCAAAAAGGGTTGTACACTTGAATTCAAACAATTCACAGAAGAAGGTGTAAGTCAAAATCCTATTGAACACTCTTGGGACCACTTAAAAAACAGGAAGAAAGTCTGTCACATGCAGGTTACATCCTGGTTGCTGGTGAAGCCTGCATACAAACGATGCATATCTCCAGCATATCTCCAACAAGAAGAACCCCTGTGCTATGCAACTGGAACGCATCATGTGGGGTGGGTCTCCCATGCTAGTCAGCCCTGCTCTAAATTGATTTAAAAATGTATTCCTGGTGAATAACTTAAAACATTTTTTTTAAAAAGCTTGATTTTATTTAATGAAAGGGTTGGCATCCACCTGTCTCAGGAGACAGTGAAGGAGTGCATCTTGGGGGAGGGGGTGGCACAAAGTAAACCATTGGAAGGTTGCAGTGCCTGCTGTGGTTGTAAAGAACGATACGAGAGGGACATGTTTTGTTGCAGCTGGGGCAGAGGAAGGTGTCCAGTTGTGCTGATGCAGATGCACCATGGCGTTCCTTCTCTCTGAGCTCCTCCCAGAAGTCATTCCTCTTCTGGTCACTGCTACATGTGCAGGACCTGTCTGTCTGTTTCCAGCCACTGCAGCCATCTGCAACCGTACATTACTTATTTAATGTAAACTCTTATTAAAAGTACGGGTGACAAGCACTGTTTCAGAAGGGATATTCTCCCCTTCACACTTGCAGAGGGATACTTTTCTAAGATGGCACCTGCTGTGAAATACTCACACACCATCTAAAAACAAAGTGTGCTTATTTCCCTTAAATGATTGTTTTTATTGCTCCATTGCTCCTTTCCTGCTGTAGAATGTGTGTTGACCTCACCATTTCCCTCCCATCTGGAGTGCAAACAGTCTTTGGACCAGCGATTAAGCATAGACTGAGCTTGGGCGTATTGCTTGTAGGAGTAGGATATGCCAATTGAGAACATCCCATCCCTGAATGAAAGCCCAGAGAGGTTGCATGTCCACACACAAGCACTTCTGTCTCCGCACCGTACATTTGTATACCATGCATATTCTCTTGCTCTTTGACACCTGTCACATATTTGACAGCCTGTGGAGAAGCCACTTTTAATATAGTTGTGGTCAATTAGAAAAATATGAGAAGCTTAATGGTGTTTCCCTCTCACTTAGGGTGAAATAGTTAAGAAATATACCCAGCTGAATCCAAAAACTTACGAGGACAGAATAGCATTGATCCTTAAGATGTGTGTAGAGGCTGCCTCAGAAGCAGTAAATCTGAACTGCAGAATTCTGGGTGTGGGTAAGTTTTTAATAAACGTTTTATCTTTTTTATTTCACTAAAGGAGAACATTAAATCACAGTGCTATACATTTCAAAGATAATTACTACATTTATTGACTTAGAACATTTTGTTGAACAGAGTCCCCTGGGTGGGTCACACAATGCTGGATCTGCCGTGCAATTTAAACTGACTTACTACAGAAAACAGTTAAAGGCAGATCTGTTTGTAATTATAAACTGCAAAATGCATTACTATGTTATATTAATGCTTATATATAGTTCTGTAATTCTGCACCTTGTGCTTTTCACAACAAGTTTCTAAATTCTGCAAAAGTAATTTGCATTTGCACATACAGATTTGATCATATTCTTTTCCTTTGAGACTAAAGGGAAAAAAGGCACTGATTGCAGTACTAAAGATTGGGGTGACATAGAAGACACAGCCCTAATCAGCCTTTAAGTCCTTTGCAGCCTCTGGGATCCCTTTTACTTTTATATCAATGAGCTGTGTGATAGACAAGGAACAATGAAGGACAAGTCAAAATCTGAAGCCAGCTAGTGCTGTTGATGCATCTCCTTTAAATTTTGAAGAAAATAAGTGACAGTTTGTAGCTTGAGTTACAGATAGGTAGCCGTGTTGGTCTGCCATGGTCAAAACAAAATAAAAAAATTCCTTCCAGTAGCACCTTAAAGACCAACTGAGTTAGTTCTAGGTATGAGTTTTCGTGTGCATGCACACTTCTTCAGATACTTCTTCTTCAGGTATCTGAAGAAGTGTGCATGCACACGAAAGCTCATACCTAGAACTAACTCAGTTGGTCTTTAAGGTGCTACTGGAAGGAATTTTTTTATTTAGTTTGTAGCTTGCTTAGGGGGGATTACTGATGACTGCCTATTTTTATTTGAAAACCTGAAAAAACCTGACTGATTGGAGAGAAGGTGTTTCTGAATGGCAATCTTTTTTCTTTTGTATATTATAAACACTGGATTTAGATGCTCTCCTTTCTGGTTCTTTGTGGCTCAGGTATTTCTACAGGTGGACGAGTAAATCCCCGGGAAGGCGTTGTTCTTCATTCCACAAAACTTATTCAGGAGTGGAATACTGTTGATCTGCGGACTCCAATATCGGATGTGCTTCACTTGCCAGTGTGGGTAGACAATGACGGTAACTGTGCAGCTTTGGCAGAGAGAAAATTTGGGCAAGGAAAAGGAGTGGAAAACTTCGTAACCCTCATCACTGGTACAGGTATCTATCTATGTGCTTCAGCCAAAATCCAACATAGAGCTAAACCACTGAAATCCTGCATTTTAAACACATTTAAATAAAACAGCAGTTTTGTTTTTTTTTTAATGAATTATGTGCCAGTGGTTGCAGTCTGAACCTGACTGTTTGCTATGGCATTTAATTTCCCTTAACCTATAGGAAACGTGGCCATTTTGGGTAGCAGCAGCTCAGATAGCAAGCTTCTCCTCATTGATTATGGTACTCATAGAAGAGCATGTATGAGACAAATCAAACTTGCTAATTCTCAGATACAAATTCAAGAAGGAATTGCTGCAAAATGGAGTGATGGGCCCTTACACAAGCACCCCCTATGCACCGTTTAGTGCAGGGGTAGGCAACCTAAGGCCCATGGGCTGGATGCGGCCCAATCACTTTCTCAATCTGGCCGGCGGACGGTCCGGGAATCAGCGTGTTTTTACATGAGTATAATGTGTGCTTTTATTTAAAATGAATCTCTGGGTTATTTGTGGGACATAGGAATTCGTTCATATATTTTTTTCAAAATATAGTCCAGCCCACCACATAGTCTGAGGGACGGTAGACTAACCTACGGCTGAAAAAGGTTGCTGACCCCTGGTTTAGTACTATTCATTGAGGTCCTCTGACCCTTTGGATAGATTTTCCTGGAGTACAAGGAGGAGGAGATGGAAATGCCCTTTCCATACTTCCTTCTGCTCACAGTTATATCCAATCCGTAATGTTGTTTAACCACTTTGGGATGTGTTAACCGAGATTGATATACAGTGGTACCTCAGGTTATAGATGCTTCAGGTTACGGACCCCGCTAACCCAGAAATAGTACCTCGGGTTAAGAACTTTGCTTCAGGATGAGAACAGAAATTGTGTTCTGGCGGCATGGTGGCAGTGGGAGGCCCCATTAGCTAAAGTGGTGCTTCAGGTTAAGAACAGTTTCAGGTTAAGAACGGACATCCAGAACGAATTAAGTTCTTAACCCAAGGTACCACTGTATATAATTGAAATATAAATAAATAGGTGTGGAAAATATATCAAAATGGAATGGAGATTTACAAATTCTAGTAGCAGAAGATGCCTGGCGTTTATTTTTTAGAATTTTGTTGTTTTCTATCTCATGAATTAGAAAGGAAAAAAAAGTTTTAAAGTAGCAACACAGATGTGTTTTCATGTCTTATAGGTATTGGTGGTGGAATCATTCATCAGAATGAATTGATCCATGGAAGTTCTTTTTGTGCTGCTGAGCTTGGGCACATTGTAGTCTCTTTAGATGGACCCGAGTGCCTGTGTGGGAGCCATGGATGTATCGAAGCGTATGCTTCTGGAATAGCCTTGCAGAGAGAAGCTAAGAAGTTGCACGACGGTAGGTGGAACCTATTCCTCTTTTTTTGTTAACCACATTATATGCACATTGCAAGCAATCTAAAAGGAAAAAAGTTCATATACAGAACGTTCATTTAAATAATTACAGTGTCAGAATACTAAATATAGTTTTGGTAGCAGCATTTTCAAGGGCAATTTTACTTTGCTGTCAGTGGCCAAGCCAGTATAACTTACTTGCAAAGCAAGTCCACATCTGAACTATGCACACATGTTGCATAGGCGTTCTCAACAGAAAGCCAAGTGTTTTAGAAGACTGCTCAAAGTAGCCCAGTATGACTGAATATAAGGCAATTTCCTCTGGCCATATACATTTGAATACCTTTATTTGGTGAAATGCTGCTTTTTATGTCTTCTCAGCTGCCTCATTCTCATGATAAAACTTTGGCAGTAGCTACTTTAAGACCTCACAGCAGCTTTATTTTAAAGTTGATAAATTACTTAAATCACACCACTTTACATTGATAAAGAATTATCAGCTCCACTGGTTCTAGTCACCAGATAGTAGCTCTTCTATTTATAGGGAGCAGAAAAAGAGAGGGGCCGGAAATCAAAAAACACCCTACTGATAATGAGTAGCGTAGTATTTGAATACTGAGTGGCATAATATCTGTGTGACTGGTGGGGCAGCCACAGCAATAGCCTCCAGGCAGTGGCATAACTGCTACTTGGGAAAAGAGGGTTGAGGCAGGGTTGAGGGTTGGGACTGCACCTGCAAATTCAATCTGGTGCTCCTACTGTTCCACCTGCACATGCCTAACCTCACCGTTTTGCCTCTCCTGGTAAGTGCTAGTAATGCCCCTTTGTATCTCCGCTCCACCAAACCCCACCCCACCCCTGGTCTGACTGTAGTTTAAGCAAAAATACTATGTTGAATCATGCATGCACAAGCAACCCAATGGGGTATCTCTACAGAGTAGTTTCATATCATCAGAGAGCTACAACAAAGGCCTTGTACTTACTTGCTCACATCAGGATCTGTTTTTCGTTGGCTTCTTATGTCTGGTGAAATGTAACAAACCACTAGCCTGTTTATGGTAGTGCTTGAATTGTAACGCCTTGTTCTCTTCCCTTTTCTCCCCCCCCCCCTTTTTTTTTTGTTCAAGCAGAGGATTTATTGTTAATTGGGGGGATGTCTGTAATGAAGGAAGAAGTAGTAACAGCTGCACATCTCATTCAGGCAGCCAAACTAGGAAATGCAAAAGCTGACCATATTGTCAAAACAGGTAAGAATGCAAACATGGAGCAGAAATCTTTGTTAGAATCCTGGCTAGGGATAAAGATGTGATATAGTGAGACTTGGGAATATTTGCTGTCTGAAAAACTGGTTCTGTTTGCAGGCAGTGCATGGACGTTTTGCAGATAGCTGTCTGACACAACCTGAATTGAATGAAGGCCCTTGTCACTTCAGCTGTGTCCTGTTCTTCTCTGCTTTGCTGGATGTTCTAAGCATCAGTCCAACCCACAATTTACGAAACTATATATGCTCTTAAACAGAATACCTATCGGGGATTGTTGCTTTCTGGGACATTCTGGCATTTCTATTCCTGTGCTAGATTGGAGTGCAATATTATTTTGTGAATCTTGTGTTAGCTGTCTTGAGATCTTCTCTGGGATGTAAGCCTTCAAAATAAATAAGTACACATTAAATAAATGAAATTTGTCACATGATACCAGAACCTTTTTAAAATTAGTTTTAATGACTCTTGATATTAAGCTGCCCTAAAATAAAAGCAGGCAGTAGCTTTATTTTTGACATTTTAAAGTGGTGTGAGCGAGACTTGGTGTTGCACACTCGCCCCCACTATTGCCTCTAATAAACATGTTTCATTGGTGTGTTGAGAACCTTGCAAAACCTGTTTGTATATGACAGTGAAGCAAAAGCACTGTAGATATAGACCAAGGGCAAGACTACTTCTGTGGAAGCATTTTTCAACTTTAAAAAGTTGCCTCTTGACCATTGCCATATTCATCCTTCTGTTTCTTCTTTTCACAGCAGGGAAAGCTCTGGGCCTTGGAGTTGTGAACATCCTGCACACTATTAACCCCTCCCTTGTGATACTTTCTGGCATCCTTGCAAGCCATTATATCAACGCTGTCAAAGATGTGATTCATCAGCAGGCCTTGTTCTCTGTGCAGAATGTCAAGGTGGTTGTCTCAGAGCTGTCGGATCCTGCCTTGCTTGGAGCTGCTAGTATGGTTCTGGACTATACAACACGCAGGATATACTAGGCAAACCATTGGAAACACATTACTGCAGTTTATAGCAGCTCTCTCTGAAAAGAGAAGTTTCTTACTGAAGTCAACTTTCTTTTTTTAAGTAGGCTAGTAGGGTCTTCAAATCTATTATCTTACTTTTTTTAATGTGCTGTTTCATCGGGTGCTGGAAGAGCACAGGATCCTGGGAAGATTGCTCACAGGGAGACTTTCTCACAGATCTTTATGAAACTAAATAATTCCTGGGGATGTCTGAATGCCAGACATCTAAAAATAAAAATGAGAGACCTGAATTCCCTTACTACTACCTACTCATGGATTTTCCAGCTACATGAGCCAAGACGTAGTCATCTCAGTAACCAGAAACTGGAATAGTCATTAAAGAAAGAAACCTTCTATATGAATGTTTGCAACGGTTCCTGCCTCTGCAGAGGCTAAATGAGCAGCTATAAGCTTTATGAGAGACTACAACAATCGTAATGCTAGACTATCCAGCAGTATGCAGTGATCATCCATGTATTTATTTGTTAAATTAATATTGAAAAACCTAGTTTGGAAGAAGAGCCCAATGGTATATGATGCACTTACAAGTACAGCTTCCAAGAGCCTAGACAACATGCTAGGATGAAGAAGAAAGTGATTATCTTTGTCACATCCGCCTGTAGTGGCGTTTTATCCTCTAATGTGGAGGTTAAAGACAATTCCTGGTCTTTTGTTGCAGCTTCATGTTTAGAGGACTGTGCAGTTAACCTCAGTAGTCTTTTGTGTTACGTGCTTTCTTTGCTTATCCATGCTGGTGGCTAGACAACTGGTTGGAGAAAGGAATCTTGTCTGATGTGTGTGCGTGTATCATTCAACACTTGCTTTGTCTTCATTGTCTGGATAAATTCCACACTTAAACTGACCTTCAAAGATGTCACAGCAGCCCAAGCACTAATCTCTTTGCGTGCCTATTTTCTATAGGTAGATTTTTGTTAGGCTACCTTACAATGCTCCCAACAATAGCCTCAGCTATATGTTGCCCCTTGAGGCTGCAAGTCTAAGCAGGCTTACTCAAAAGCAAGAACTGGTTCTTTATACAGCACTACAGGCATGCCAATGTTTGTAGTAACCATGGTTGAAGACGTTAATTGGAGACTGGCTGCAGACTCATCAAGGCCTGCATTCCTTGAGGTGTTCGAAGATGCACTTCTCTCCGAACCAGCTGTGTGTGCTGATTTGGTTTGGTCCAAAATGTACTGCAGGGTCAGGGTCTTTTTAACGGTTTGAAAGTCCTTATTTTGAAAATGGTGATCTGTTGCTAAATACAACCCTCTGTGCTTCTTTGTCTGGCCCTTGCAACTCTCCTTGAGCCACACCCTTCACTAGCCCTGCTTTTCATGCCAAGTAGTTTTTGCTGGCTGGGATGTGTCTTTAAACTCTGGTAATGCCTCTTCCCTGCCTGGAGGGAGAATAGAAAGGGGTGGGCATAGAACTTGGCCTACTGCGCAAAGCTACATTTTACTTTCATTGCTCTGCCCACTTTGGGTTCTGCCCTCAGCCCATCCCGGCAACATCACAGTTCAAGCCAAGGTTTGGAGTATTGCTGGTGAAAAGTGTGGTGCGAGGCCCAGAAAGCAGTCCTCAGGTGTTCCCCTGCCTTGGGCTGTGTCCATTTTGTAACTCAAAGAGTATTTAATTTGATAAAGTGAAGTGAAGGGTTCCTTTTCCTAATTAATCCCCCCCCCATCAAACTGCAGGAACATTTTTAGCTTTAAAATGGTCACAATCCTTAAAACTGTATAGCTTCCTGGATTGGTGGGGGGGGGGGGAGAATTAGGTTGTGGGGAAAGTGCATATGCCTCAGTTCTCATTCTTTCAGCCTCAGACAGTTTATCCTAAAAGGTAGTGTGTGTATACTTATTTAAAGAGTAATAGTCACCTCTCCTTCAGGTTCATGTAAGCTGCTAGTAGAGACTTGATCACACCAATTTTGTTGTCCTTCAAGTGATGCTGTTGCCCTACATTCCGTGTCTTCTGGAGGGCAGTAAGCATGCTCATTCCTCTGGCTTTTTTTAATTGTACAAACTGATCATTTTTCCTGCGTATCTCGAATCTTGCCAAATATACAGAAACTGCTACCTTGTATGTGGTTAGCCACTGTGGGCTACCTCATATGTTTTGCTGCATGGGACCACAAAGTCCAGCATTGGATGGAACAAGGAGGAGCTCAAAATGTAGTGTAGCTCTGACTTGCTTCCAAATTATTAAGTACAGGAACACTGAAGTTTGATACTGGGAGGAGTGGTAGTGATGACCATGTGATATGTAAATGGATTGCTGTGTTGTCAGTTTACCTCTGATTTGTCTTCTGTACACACTGGTGTGACTTGCAGAATTTTCTTGACTTGACTGATAAGCAGATTTGAGAGCTTTTGGTACTCACCAGCAGAAGCAGAGTTGGCTCATGCTGCAATTTTCAGTGCATGGCGGTATACTTCACTGTCACACTTTAGCCACTAAGCAAAGGAAAGAAGGGTTGCAGTGGGTGGGGTGGGGTGGAACAAAAATACTACGTACCCATCTTCATTGAGGTGTGAATCCTGTAACACTGGCTGCATCAAAGGTATATAGCTCAGTTTTCTGATTTATTTATTTTTAAACCATTGTCACCCCAGTTAATAGAACTGTGGTTGTTGAATGTGGGTTATGTATATGATAACTGTTGGGCTTGCAGAGGCACACACATCTCAGATGAAATATCAGATCATCATCAGGTCACTTTATGTGTGGAGGAAGGGAATGCCTATATTGAAAGACCCCAGAGCCAGTAACTGCTTATGCTCTTCTCTTGCTGGATAAGGATAAATTGGAGTCCTCCCTTAGACAGTCTTAGAAAAATATCAAATATGGGATAACATACAAGGCCTGAATTACAGCCGAGTAGCAAAGACAAATGCACTCACCAACAGAGGGCAATACTGCACTTTTGTATTGTTTTAATTGCTGCTTCTATATAAGTGGTACTCCTATTTATATTCAAATACCTTCAGTAGTTTCCTATTTAAGACTGCTCTGAATTGTTATCACCCCCCCATACCACAATGAAACTTGAGAATCAGTTTCCCTAAATGCTGTCCAGTTTGATGGGGGATAATATGAACTTGGGGGATTCCTTTCTCAAATCAAAATTAGTGCGAGCATGTTAGCAATGGCTTGTTGTCCACTTTTAACTATTTCATAGTCAGTGTTAGAAATTAACCAGGTACTTTTTGCGACTGGCACGGGTTCAATAGTGACCACATGGAGATCTCTGGATGACAGGCTGGTGACTGACATCTTCACCTGGCTTGGCCCCTCCAGCTTTCTTAAGCACGCAAGAAGAAGAGCTTATTTACTGCCTTTCCATCCCACCTTTTTCTCTAGGAGTACACAGTTCACCCCATCCTCAGTTAATCCCTATAATGAACCTGTGAGGTAAGTGAAGAGGCTGTGACTTGCCCAAGGTCACTCGGTGAGCTTCAGGGTTCAAATCCCCACTCAGTCATGATCGCCCAGGTCCAAGTCTGATACTCTAACCACTACACCACACTGGCTTCCTAGAATACTTCTGCTATGGGGCAGCTACTTAAGTACATAAATATGGAGAAAGGAAAATGTCAGTTAGAGAAGGATCTGAAATCTTGCCCTTGAAGCTTGAATTTGTTTTATACTGGATTGTTTTATTTGGTGCTTTAATGTTTTTTTCTTTAAAATATAAAGTGTTATAGAAATGAAATTCAGAATAATAATCCACACTGTTGGGGGTGGGGATGACAC
This sequence comes from Podarcis erhardii, assembly GCF_964252035.2. NCBI lineage: Eukaryota > Metazoa > Chordata > Lepidosauria > Squamata > Lacertidae > Podarcis > Podarcis erhardii. The sequence continues at coordinate 31,410,725 of NC_138515.1, read as the reverse complement.
CTAGACATACCATTATGGCTGTAACAGCCACATAATTATTCTTTCCAGGAAACAGTGAAGGCATACCGCATTGAGTAGGCTTTGGGATGAGGGGGATGAGGGGGATCTCTGATGTAATGAATTTATGAGCTGCTTGAAACTGCTGCTTTTATTAACTATATTGAGATAATTATTTTTGAATTTGTGTTTGGGGGCTGTAAATGTTATAAACTACCCTAAGGCCTTCTGGCAAAGGGCAGTAAATCTCTTAATAAGCTGAATACCAACCATGTTGCTTTTAGGGGTGAATTATGCCCCTTCCTGTTAAAAAAATACATTTGTTGTTTGACTCCTTATGAAGTAATCACCTTTGTCTGATGCAATGGCGTGCATAAATGGTTATACCAGAGAAAGATGCTTAAGTGATGAGTGCAGAACATTAAATCAGTAGAGAATTACTGTATCAGATTTCATTGCCATTTTGTATTGCAATTTTTTTGTAACCACAAAGACTTGAGGATGTGAACATTGTCCTCATTATAGAAGCCTAGTTTGCCTCTTAAAATTAATTTTGTACCATTTTACTCTTTGGCCTACCAATTACATTGAAAGACAAGGTTTACGTAGGTTATGTGTTATGTTGAACACTGAAGGTTTAAATAAAAATGAAAGCTATTAAGTATGTCCCAAGTTTCTGGAATTATTTCATTTAAAATGAACACATCACTCATGCAGTCTAAAGAAACCATACACATCAACCTATTACTAAATTCCTAAAATTGAAGGAGTGAAGCTGTATAGAACACTGGTATTCAACTTGTGAGTCGGGAGTTGCCAAGAGGAATGGACACAGCTGGCAAATCTGAACTCCTAGCCACAGAGAATACTTGGGCCCCTAATGTTAGCTGAGCAAGATGCCCAACATGGCTGCAGCCTATTCATAGGCCTAGCTCAGATGCAGGGAACCTCTGGCCTTCCACATTTTGCTGAACTGCAACTCCCATCATCCCTGGTCATCTAGAATCCTAGGATTGTAGAGAGGAGACCATAAGGGTCATCTAGTCCAACCCCCTGCGATGCAGGAAAATCTCTCATGCTCTACTGACAGAGTTATGCAACATCTGCCATTCATGCTGGGGATGGTCCAAGTTGGAAGTTCAGCATCTTCTGGGGAGCAATGTTTCCCCACACCTGGCCTACTTCTTAGCCATGTGCAGAACACAACTACTAAACCACACTCAGGAGGTTCTCCCACTAAAGCTTGTTAGTGTTAGTATTAATGTGGAAGTCTGTTCAATGAGAGTTGCAAGGGCGGGGGGACGGGACCCAGCTTTTCTGGTTAAGGTGGGACAAGGGGGTGGATGACATTTTCCCTAGGAGACTGGCTGTTTAATAGGATGCTTGAGTTGGTCTTGCCTCTGGAGTCCAACAAAGGAATTAAAACAATCCACGTTGCTCTCAAAAGAATAGCAGTTACACCTTTTAGAGGTAGCTTTTAGGCAGAAAGCTAAACTATTGCCACATGCTAAGAACAGCATTGCCAAGTTCCAGCCATTTGTTTCTTTCACAGCAAATATAATTTCACCAGCTACATACAGGTTTTTCCTATTGTATCACTCAAGAATGACTTCTGCCACTGAAGGAATTTTCCCTGCTGCCATCTGGAAAAATTTATAGTACCCTCAGGTTCTGGATTTGGAAATCCTTTTCGCACCAAAGACATCCCCCGTCCCCAAACCTACCTACAGGTTACATTTGTTGGACCCAGTTTCTGTTAACCACTTCGTTTTTCTACCATTCTTCTAAACACACACCAGCCAAGACCAGCAGCAGTTCAGAAAGAAACCACAGCTCTGCATTAGGCTAGCAGTTAGAGGAGGGGGGGGGATGTATGAAACAACCCCCAAGCCATCTGCCTTAATACCTGGTGCTACAGCTTATTCCACTGAAGGCACAGCTGTAGGGGGCAAAGCCTCTTGGAAAAAAACAACACAGTGGAAGAGGCCGTGCATTAGATGATAACTGTAAAAAGAGAACTCCATTTGCTTTGCCTTTTATAGGACCATTAAGAACGTGATTGCTTCAAAACACATTCTTTAAAATTAGCACCCATACAGGCCCGAGCCCAGCTACTGTGCAAGCTTTAACAAGAAAGTTGCCTTGACTTATTAAATCCCACACAAGAGTGCCGCTTAAACAGATCTTTAATTTTCAGTATAGCTGAAAGTGAAGTCTCTGCGCCAGAGAGCCCAAAGACTACAGTTCTTGACGTCTCTTCCCAGTAATGTACAACCAGGAGGACACGGATAAGGGGGAGGAGGAGGAAAAAAAACATGCAATCACAAAACAATGATCAAACTCTAAGTACGTCATGAGGTTTGGTCCCAAACGGAAAAAAAAAACAAAAAACATTGAAACATAATTAATCCAATTACTGCAAACACAGCTTCTCTGAGTAAAGTTAAAGATATTGCATTTGTAGTGTGGCGTGTGCTTTCCCCTTCAGCGAACCAGCGGAGCTTGCTTGAGTGAAATCAGCACCGAGCGCATGCGGGAAACATCCTTTGCCTGCTTACTTGACTTGGGGTTAAAGTCACAGAGCCGAGCCACACGTTCCCACTCAGTGCCTGGGGAAGATTCGTCAACATCGTTCACAAAGGCTTCTTCAGCTGCCCTAGAAGCAATGCAGTGCAATGTTTGATTTCATCCGTGGACATTTCCTGCCCCCAAGGAGCCCCTTGCTTCCTGGAACCCATCCCTCGCCCCTACACACAATGGCCTTCAAGTCAACTGTAGCACCTTGAGGACTTCCCCCACATCATCCTCCCCAAAAAGTCCTGACAAGGGAGACGGGGTAGCGAGTCAGGCCCACAGGACCGGAGAAGCCAAGTAAAATGTTGGAATACAGGTGTTTAATTTAAGCGAACAGTATAAACCCAGCCTTGAACTACAAGGTACCTTCATGATGCTGTTAAAGGGTACACCGGCTATGTATAGCGAGGGAGACTGGGACTGCCACAAAATCAAGGTATGCAGTTTATGTAATCGGAGCCCAAAAGGGTGGACTTTACATGCAAAGGTCCCTGTGCAAACATGACATCATTCAATGCACAGAATTCAGATTAACTGGTAGGGTCAGGCAAGATTCCAATCTCCTTATCATCCTCAAGTTTTGGATAGGGCACACATTCTTTGGGGAGGGGAGCGCTAACCATCCCGGCTGAGTATGCTAGGAATTTGTACTAAAAACGGCCCTTAAAGTTTTCAAATGCCACCGTTTCCAAGGCTCACAAAACCATAGTGTAAGAGAGTATATGACAGCATTTCCAATGCTATGGTGAAGCAGCAGAAGAGTCACAGGCCTCATGCTTGTAAGTGCTATGGACTTGATGGTATCAGTTGGAGCAGGAGAGATCAACAAAAGGTCAGCTCAGAGGATAACTTTGCCTATTCCTCCATATACACAGTTGTGCTCAGTGGACATCTCTGTAAGAATCTATGTTATCCTTCCAACACTGGTGCACTGCTAACTGTATTGCATGAACAAAATGATTCCCACCCCCAAGGGCTAGTTAAAGCAAACAGTGATGCCCTGGATTTCACACATGGGCGGATGCCGTGAGCACCCTAATTATGGGAGAGGGAAGAGGATGACTTCATCTACTCCAACAAGCAGTATAGAAAAGAAGCAATGATGATGGATCCCATGAGGTTAAGCACAGTTCACAAGGATGATTGTATTTTACAAACACCACTGATGACGAGGGGGTCACTACAACACTGCTATTTCATGGGACAAGACACTTAAGGGGCAGTGAAGAATTTACTTAACTGTTCTAGGCTGTAGCAAGGATGGTTTATGTTTGTGCTTAAAGGTGAAGAGAAACAAAAAGGAGAGTTTAAGTCAGATATAGAAAATGAAAATGAGCATAATGCAGATGATAAGTAAAGCTGGCCAGACATGCACTTCTTATAGCACCGTCTACAGTCAGGAAAACATGCCACCCATGTTATCCTGCAGCAACGGCACTGCAAAATTTTCTCCCCCACTGGCTATGGGAAACAAGTCCTTCTGCATTAACAGAAAAGGGCAAACACCACCTGTGAGTCCAGCATTTCACAAGTCCAACACTATTCTAGGTAACTGTCAAACCAAATTTCCACCAGTAGGGGGGTGGGCTTTAAATACAAGACACGAAACCGAAACTTGCATGCAAGAACCATCTGCCTCTTCAGGTGCTGTCATGAATCTCTCCTGGTGGACCAGACAGGCTGTGAAACAGGAAGGATCTGATGTATAAGAGGTCACCAGTTTGATCTGTTTTTCCCAATGGGTCATTTGATTAGGGCCATGTCAATCAAATAAAGCTTGCCCCCCATGAAGTGGGAGGCAGAGCAACTTCTTCCGCCTCCTGATCTTGTCACTCGGGTGACGGCTTTCAAAAACGAAACAAGCAAAAAGGGGACTGTGTTGCTCTTGCTCTTTTTCATTGCTTGGAGCAGCCTTCCCTAATTTTGGGTCCCCGGATGTTGCAGGACAGCAACTCCTGTTATCCCCAGCCATTGGTCATGCTGACTGGGGATGACAGGTTTTGTAATCCATCAACGTATCAGGAGCCAAGGCTGGGGAAGGCTGGCTTAGAAGCATTGCCACTATTTGGCAAGGCAACAGCTCTGCCTCCTATGACGATCCTACTCCTCAGTCTTGACTAGCACTAACCAGCATAGGGACCATCACCTTCTTAGTATGTGCACTGCAGGGTGGAAGACTTCCTAATTCAGAGTACCAACCAACCAAGAAACATCACATGTGCAAGCAACTCCTAGTACGGAAATGGTCATCCTGTAGATTTGAGGTTGGTATAGAAGAATATCAGCCAAATGAATCTAATAATAGAGTAAAAAAAGTCTAACTTCCAGAAATAGAAAGATACTGGTTATTTCTTCTCTATATGCAGTGCAACAAATTTGACCTATTCATGTAGTATATAGCAGTCCTACCATACTTCATGCCAACATAATTGGCATTTTAATCAATTAATTTGATAAAACGCATCCAAGCCTTCTGCACTCCCTACTGTCTCCTATCCTGTGTTTTAGATACTACTTACTGCTCATCAAGCACAGCTTTTTAAAGCTATTATAGCACACATGCAGCTCTGAAGTTGGACATGCTCCTGGAACCCAACTTTATATGGCCAGATTTCTAAACTGCGCAATATGTTGCTGTTTAGCACCTAGCTGCTGGCACACAGAAATAACCAAGCACTGGTTCTTCCAATCTTCAGATTTCCAAATACCTGTCGGCTTAATTTAGTTGGGGAAAATCTCAACTGCGCTTTGTTAAGAGGCATTTCCTTTCCAACATACCTTTGACAGCTCCCTTTCAGGCAGACCCACTTCCTACAAGACTTACAGAACTCAGCAGTGTGACTTAGCAGCAAGCAATGTTCAATCCTACCATTTTATTTCAGCCACAGCATGGATGGCCAACTCCCATATAGTAACAGAAACCATGCTGTTCTCTCATCAGCTGTCAGACTAGACAGGGGCTGGCAAGGTTTACCTAGCCTGGGCTGGTTCACTCCTGCGAAAATCGCTCTGTGGGCCGGGTTGCGTCTGTACAGACATGCTTTCTAGCGTCTGCACATGCGCAGATGTGATTTCCGGCACCGCGGAAGCAAGTCCCTGCTCCGCACTGTGCCAGTTTAGTGCAGCGTGTGGGGACTTGCTGAGCGGTGGCTCAGTTCGGGGGTGGCTCGTGGGTTGTTCAAACAACCCCCGTGGGCCGCTTGTGGCTCATGGGCCACAGGTTGCCAACCCCTGGACTAGGGAGTAAGTCTGTTTTGCAGTACAATCTACGTCCTTTTATGGATTGTCAGGCTCTAATCAAATCTGTGCCACCCTGAAATTAAAGTCTTCAGCATTTTATTCAAAAGCCAAATGAGGAAAATATTAGCTGTGGGACATCTCTCCTTCCAGCTTAGGAAGCCCTTCTTCCTTCTTTCAGTTTTACTTGTAAACTTTCATTATACTCTCGATTAAAAGTTGGTAGGACAGCCAAGGGTCCCATGAACTGCTTCATGGACCAGATGTGGCTGCAAAGATGCCAGATGGCCATCGCTGAGCTTCAGTATTCCTTCCTACTTTATCACCACCACTAAATAGGCCTTTCCATCTTATGAATGAAAGCTGTACTTGCCCTGCCCCACATCCTTCCCACATCCTGGATCCTTGTGATTTGCTCTATTGCAGAACGTGCCTCTCTGCCCCAAGTTGTTTGTTCTCGGGACGCTTTGAGAACAGTAAGCCTCACAGATCAGAAGTGCTAACTGAAGCTGATGGAGAATGGTTCAAACAAACGAACAAAACAGTAGTTAGGCAACATACACATAACCAATCATGTCAGCGAAGGGTTGTTTGAAGAAAGCTTCGTCTGCAACCCTAGGTGGCAAGGTGGTCCACAGAAGAGGCAAGCAGGCAGGAGAGAAAAAGAGAAGAATAAGCAGAAGGAAAAAACAGCTGTAGTCGTATTAGGTTTAATATATTAAAACATGCAACAAGACCTTAGAAATATTAAGAAATTCCCAGGCAGGAAAAATATTAAGAAAATGGTTTAAGCATCGTTAAAAGGATGCTCTGGTCCAGAGCAGGTACAAGGTACAATGACACACCATAATTTTCATACTGAGAGTCAGACTCAACCACACCAACCCTCCCAGCCCAGACCTTCCTTATGGTTCTCCATCTTAAGGCAGCCCTGTTCAGGGAAGTTTTTAACGTGTGATATTTTATTGTATTTTTGCTTTCTATGGAAGCCGCCCAGAGTGGCTGGGGAGGCCCAGCCAGATGGGCGGGGTATAAATAATAAATTATTATTATTATTATTATTATTATTATTATTATTATTATTACTACTACTACAGGTGCACCAATGCAAACCAAGGCACTCTGCTTGTAACTAATGAAATAGATTTGTAAACTGTGACTCACTAGGACCCTGGGCTTGCATTAGGGATTTGTGTTAGTGATTTGGTTAAGGCCAAGAAAGGAAGAGAATTGCGCCAGAAAGCAAACGAGCGGTACAGGCAAACATTATGTCTGCACCAGCAAACTGCCCTGTGACATCTGTGCTCTGTCATGTCGTCCCCCATTTTAAACAGTTCGCATATTTGTAAAAGTTTCAAAACTGCAGCACTGCGAAACTTAGCTAAGTAAGAGACAAGTTCAGTTTTCTGTCTTAAGAGCCTAGCAATTAAAGGAAGAAATACCATACTTTTCCTTGTGTAAGACCAGGGTTTTTTTTTTTTTACTAAAAATGTTTTAAAGGGGGGGGGTAGTCTTATACATGGGGGCATGTTATACACGGAAAAATACAGAAATCCTTAATTCCGTGACCAATCCAAGGTAACTGAATGCTATAGGACTTTTTTGGGGGGGTGGGGTGATATTTCATTGATCTGTTAAGAAACAAAAAGTGGGGGGAAATAAGAAGAAATGCAGCTATAGGACTTCTGAACTATCCTACACAGGAATTTATTAGTATTAATTTGAATTATTGGTGACAAGAAGGAAGGAGGTCTCTTCTAGATTTGAGAGTTGGTTCTTAAGATAAAAGGCAGTTAGCCGTTCATAGAAAGTCGGGGGGGGGTGAGAGGGGGGAAAGGACAGAACAAATGATCAGCTAAGTGCAATAAGCAGACAAAGACCAGGCTACCTCCCTGCTAATTTATACCATCGTCATCAGATTTTGTCCTACAAAATCTCCTCCTCTAAGATACTCCCACCCACAATATCTTGAGTCAATACACCGCAAAGTACACTTAAGCTCAATTAAATGAGTGGCCTGCTTACTGCTTCTCAGGGAGCCCTACAATAGAGTACCGTATTTTTCGTCCTATACGGCGCACTGGCCCATAGGACACACCTCCTATTCCCCCGCCCCAAGCCTTGCGCACACCTGCCCGAAGCACGGGGCACCCTCCGGAGGGCTCCGCGTGCTTCGGGCGGCAGGCTGCTGCCCCAAGCCTCGCGCGCCTGGCGGGACCTCCCGCCGGGCTTGCAAGGCTTGCGGATAGCTCCCTGAAGCCTGGAGAGCGTGAGGGGTCGGTGCGCACCGATGCCTCTCGCTCTCCAGGCTTCAGCGAAAGCCTGCATTCGCCCCATAGGACGCACACACATTTCCCCTTCATTTTTGGAGGGGAAAAAGTGCATCCTATGGGGCGAAAAATACGGTATTTATTTTGTTAGTTGATTTATAAAGGAGGCCTTCAGCAACAAACATGCAAAAAAAGGCTCTCAGGCAAGACACACGGAATACAACTATGCATTCGTGTTCTGCTGAAGTCTCACTGGTTCCGCCAATTTCCATCGGCTGAGGACACCCAGTGGATTTTGCCTGAGTCCTAGTGAATCATTGCTGCCATTATTATGCGCCCAAGCATACGGCTTGAGAAGAAAGCCCAGACAATGCCAAGTGTTTTAAATTAATACTGGCATAAAACTGGCAACACAATAGGGCTCTACACTGGCTTCCCCAGGACTAATCACCATTAGAGTTCTAACTCCTCTTTTGAGACATGCTCAAAGATTTGGCTACACCCTGCAATTTTTTCTTTTACTCATTCTCTTTGAAAAAGACTTTTGCCCTGAAGAATCACAACTACTACAGAAATAAGCCCCTTTAATAAAAAGAGGATTACTACACAGCATGGGAGGCTGTTGAGCAGCTTGTGTGGCCTAGTTTCATGATCGTGTTGAATTGCACGATAAAGCCTGTTCACCTTGCTGGCATGAGAAACCGCAAGTATTCTGAATTCAGCATGTTACCTTTTCCTTTTCCAGACTTGCCATGGGCAGAGTTGGGTTTTTTGTTGTTTTTTTAAGGACACGTGGGAAAGAACAATGTAGCTCTTAGAAGGGCTGCTTAACATCGTAATACAGTGGTACCTTGGTTCTCAAATGCCAAAAACCCTGTTTTGTGTTCTGGTTTTGGAACATTTTTCGGAAGCCAAATGTCTGATGCTGCTGTTGGCTATTGTTTCCGGGGTGCCTGCATCAATCAGAAGCTGTGCCTTGGTTTTCGAACATTTTGGAAGTCAAACGACGTCCGGAACAGATTAAGTTTGGCGCTTATTGTTTTTGGTATTTATTTTGTTTTTGAGGCTTTTTCAGTTAATTTGTTTTTGTGACTGTGTGGAACCCAGTTCAGCTACTGATTGATTGTGTGACTGCAGAAATGGATAAAAGGCCCTCATCCAAACAATGACTATCATCAGTGCAGGTAAGATTTTTTTTTAATTTTAATAATCTACAATACTGTCTTATTTATTTTATAGTGTAGTACTTTGATTATTGCTTTCATTTTATGGATCTATGGTCTTGTTAGAAAGTAAAATTCATGTTCAATTGCCGTTTTAGGGGTTGTTTTTAAAAGTCTGGAATAGATTAATCTGTTCTGCATTACTTTCTATGGGAAAACGTCCCTTGGTTTTGGAACGCTTTGGTTTCGGAACGGATTAAGTTTGAGAACCAAGGTACCACTATACTTCTTTTGCCTTCCCCATTATTGTACAAGGAATATGCCATTCTTAACTTGCATGTTACAGGGTTCTGCCTATACAAATAGCAGCATGTCGTAACTAAGGTCTGATCTTCGGGAGTGGTACCCACAGGACTCTGGCAACAGTCGGGCTTATCCATAAGGGATCCAGTGCAGGCACAATGGCAACTCCCTGCAAATCACAACAAACCTAATCTTGGGAATAACCGTTTCCTTGCCATTTCTGTCCAAGGAAGGGGATTCCCTCCACAGGCCTCACCCATCATTTAGTGAAATAACTGCACCAAAGTTAAAAATGGCAAGCAATGGAAGGGAGTGGTTGAGGAATTCACACAAGAGAGGGGAGGACATGGGGTGGGTATTCTGGAGGCTGGCTTCCCACTTACTATTTATGGTTTGCAGGGGGCCAACACCATGCTGGCACTGGGACATACACCAGAGAATGCCATCTGGGCTGCAGCTGACCCACAGCCACCTCTCAGTCCCCTCCACAAAAAAGCTGGCAAACCCTCCTTACCTATTGTTCACTTTCGTTTTCTGTAGCTGCTCGTCTTGTCTCGCATACCATTCCTCCAACTCCTTTATCGCCTTCTCTTTCCACTCTGCTTCTTGCTTTCGAGAGTTTGCATCTTTTAAAACAGAGGCAGACGAGAATGAACGGACATTTGCTCTCAGAGCTAAATATAGCTAAGATTCTTGAACTATAAGTAGGCAAAGTAGGCTTTGGGAGGCAGGGAGCTGCTAGAGGGAGAAGAATCATCACCACACTAGCAGAAACCAGTCAGCTTGATATCCAAAATGCTCCCAGTGTTGACAGTAACAGTGTTGGATTCAAGGGCTGTTGAAGCAGGGACAGAGGGGTTCAATGGTTTGAATCCACAAATAAATATTAGTTTCAGGTACACAAGCTCTACTGGTAGCACAAGTTTGACTGTTCTGTCTCCATTTCCCAAACTCTCCATGTAATTTTGCAAATGTTCACCAGACTGACCAACACCCACAGCAGTTCTTAACCACTTAACTCTGCTCTCATTTGTTCTTTCTTTTTTAAAAAATGAGAAGACCCTAGCCCCTTCGGTTGCAAGAGTTGCTTGAATGTATGGGCAGACAGAGGATCAGTTGACTAAGATTGCCAGGGGTCGTGTAAGGAAGGGGGAACTGGTGCTCCCCCTGGAGGTTGGTAGACTTCCAACTTCCACGGTCAATGGTTATGGATGGTGTTGGAGTCTAGCATCATCTAGAGCAGGGGTAAGTAACCTAAGGCCCAGGGGCTGGATGTGGCCCAATCACCTTCTCAATCTGGCCACTGGATGGTCCGGGAATCAGCGTGTTTTTATGTGTCCTTTTATTTAAAATGCATCTCTGGGTTATATGTTGGGGATAGGTGACAAGGTAAAGGTACATAGAAATTTTAAAAACCATATTGTTAGGAAAGCATTGTATAATGTATGGAATCGATATAAAGATTTGTTTGAAAGTAAAACCCCCAGGTGGTTGTCACCAATGGAAGCCAAGGCGGTAAAAAGACTGAACATGGATACAGAGTGGCCAAAATATTGTGAAATTATAGAATATGATGGTGAAAAGTTGAAACTACAGAGTTTTGAGAAATTGAAACCTAAAGTTCGAGATTGGTTACATTATTTCCAGATCAATGAAACTTTTAAGCAGGACAGAAAACTAGGATTTCAGAAGGAGAGGTCAAAGTTAGAAACAGAATTGCTAGAACCCAATACCAAGAATTTGTCTAGAATGTATAATCTGCTGCTAAAATGGAATACACAGGATGAAACGGTTAAATCAGCCATGATTAAGTGGGCACAGGATATTGGTCATGATATTATGTTTGCTGACTGGGAGCAGTTATGGACCACAGGTATTAAATTTACGGCATGCAGTGCCCTGAAAGAGAACATAATGAAAATGATCTATAGGTGGTACATGACTCCAGTCAAGCTTGCAAAGATATATCATTTGCCCAATAACAATTGTTGGAAGTGCAATGAATGTGAAGGAACTTTTTATCACCTTTGGTGGACCTGCCCAAAGATTAAGGCCTACTGGGAAATGATCTATAATGAAATTAAGAAAATCCTTAAGTGGACATTTGTAAAGAAACCGGAGGCTTTTCTCCTGGGCATGGTCGGCCAATTGGTACCAAAGAAAGATAGGACCTTTTTTATGTATGCAACAACAGCAGCAAGAATCCTTTTGGCGAAGTATTGGAAGACTAAAGAATTACCTACTCTGGAAGAATGGCAGACCAAGGTGACTGAATTTATGGGATTGGCAGAGATGACCGGCAGAATTTGTGACCAGAAGAAAGAGACAGTGGAGGAGGACTGGAAAAAATTTAAAATCTATCTTAAAAATTGTTGTAAAATTTCGGAATGTTAAGATGTCAAGGGATTGGATACAAAGAATTACAGCTATAAATTGAAATTTATAAAATAGAATTTTTTTAAAGAGAATTTAATATAAAAATGGGATGAAGAATTGCTAAAAATTTTTAAAATTTGGATGCAGGGAAGGGGAGGTTTGGGGAAGTCGTGTTATGTTTATTTGTTTTTTGTTTATGTTGTAAAATCAATAAAAATTATTTTTAAAAAAAAAATATATGTTGGGGATAGGAATTCGTTCTTTTTTTCCTTCAAAATATAGTCGGCCCACCACATGGTCTGAAGGACAGTGGACCGGCCCACGGCTGAAAAAGGTTGCTGACCCCTGATCTAGAGGGCTGCAGGTCACCCAGCCCAGGTTAGGAGTTCAGGATACTAAAGCTGGCATTGTCAATGCAACCCCTCCCTCATAACTGGCAGAAGGAGAAATATACAAGATAGGGGTAACTATATACATTTGCATTAATTTCCAGGAGTATGAGTTAACTACAGGCAAGAAATTTGACTGTGTACTCTGCTTACCCAACGCTGTCCATAGGAAGCTATACATAAGGCAATAAGGAATCAGGCTTCTCTCCTGTGTTGAAGCAGGGCACTAATTCTTAAAACGGGCCATTATGGCAAAAGGAGCTACAGAAGGGAAAGGCAACGGAGAGTCTAACGATGACCAACAGTCTCCAGGATCTTTCTCATCTAGTCCCTAGCGCAGGTCCCAGTGCTGAGGCTGTTCAGACAAGGTGTCCTATGCAAATTGCAAGCAGAAGGCAACAGAACTGCAACAGAATCGCTAATAGATTTCTCCTCTTATGTGCAAAAGTGAGGGAGGTGCATTCAAGGAGATCCCAACCAATTCTGCTATTCACACTGGGATGGCGGTCAAACCGGCCCTTGGCTGCATCTCAGAACAAGGGATGGAGGCACCGTCACGGCTCTTTAGGTCTTGTCAGAAGCTAGGGGTAGAAGTGTGCGTGTTCCTTGGCCCTTACCAAGTACTTCTAGACGCTCCAGCTGCTCTTCTCTCCATTTGCGGATGCTCTCTGGTTCTGTCTGCAAACGATCGGCTTGCGAAATAGCTGCATAGCAGTCCGTCGGACCATTGCTCTCCTTGAACCACACAAAAAAGATCAGTCATTTTATGATAGCCATTGGATAAAACTGCAGTTCTTAAAGTAGTGCTACTTTTGTAGTAAAAAACTTTAAAAATTAGCAGGATCTAAGGGTGAAGAGATTTAGAGGACAGGTCAAGTTTGAGCAAAATGACTAGCGCAGGGAGACTGCCATAAGACATCAGCTTCAAATGAAGGGTGGGGGGAACATTTTAAACAAGGGCAGAAAACAGGGTTTCTGGCTGGTCTTTAAGAAAAAGAGCTACCTGCCTCAACTGCTAGTCCAGACTACCTACCTACCTATATGAAATAGTAAACCTACATTGCCTCCATTCCTAATTAACAGATTAGAAGCAACTCTTGTGTCAGCAACCATCACAATACTAGCCAGTAGCAGGTACCTGGCCTGCACCCCTGCAACAATTAATGTGTAGGGAGCAGGAAGAGAAAAAAGTACCCAAGGAACATGTCAAACTGACATATTGATGAGTCTTTTTTCTCCCACCCATCCCACAACACTGGTTACCCATCACCTGTTTTACAGCGTCAGCGATATTCAGAAGACTGTTGTTTTATAGAAGGGTTTCCGAAACTTGGGTCTTCAGCTGGTTTTGGACTACAGTTCCCATCATCCCTGATCACTGTTCCTGCTACCTAGGGATGATAGCTGTAGTCCAAAAAAACAGCTGGAAACCCAAGTTTTGGAAACTGCGTTTTATAGAATTCACCAAGACAAGACAAATTATCTAACAATTCTCTCCAAAATACAAAGTGATGGAAGAAAATAAGCGGCTGATACAATAAATCCCTAGTTCATGTTGGATTTTCCCTACTATCATTAAGTTTGATGTCACTGATCTTTAACAACAACCCATACTAGTTAGGCTGCATTGCTTTCCCAAATCCAGACTTTTAGAGGGGTACATCTGCTTTAAAAGGACAAATTCAGACAGATATATGACACCCTTGCTGCCGAAACACCAACATACTTTAATAGTTGGTGTGCCAGACTAGCGGGTGGCAAACCCAGGTTCAAATCTCCATTCAGCCATGGAGCTCACTGGGGCAAACCTGGGCCTCAATAGGTTGGTGTGAGGATATAATAGGGAGGGGAAGAACCATATATGCCACCCATAGTTTCTTGGTGGAAAGGTGGGGTACAAATGTAGCAAAAAATAAAATGAAGTAGAAAGAGAAAAACATGCACTTGTAAACACACTAATGTGCCAAGCACAGCTTCCCAAAATGGAACAGGCACATTTTAAAATCCATTTTTTGTGGCAGAAGCAGGCAACTGGCACCCCATCTAAGGGCTTCCTGATTAATTCCCTGCTCTACCCGTGCTTTAAGGCACCTCTGCTTCTTTTCCTTCCATGTAGACAGAGGCAAGAGATGACCTCTTCCCACGAGGACAGTAATGAAAGCCTTTAGAGCTCTTCCTTTCATCCACCTCAGTTGCTCATTCTTGGGTGTGTGGGCTGTGGAGAGGCAGATGAGGACTGACAGTGCTTTTAACCCACAAAACCCTTTGCCTGGCCCTTCTACCCTTGTTCAGTTAAAGAATGGGCTTGTTGACCTTTGCCAACTCTGGCATGTAGGAGGCAAACACCATTACGGCAATCGAGCGCAAATCTGCTGACAGTCTGGATGGGAGCAAAAGCCAGAGGAATAATGAAACTCTTTATTGGGAGAGTCATCCAATAACTAGAGTTGCTTTAAAGCTCATTTCACTTCCATTTACCTGGTAGACATCACCGTTTGTCACCCCGTCAATTGAATCTGCAGAAGAAGAAGAATTCATCTGCGTTAGCTTTCTTTTCTTTTTACAAGAAAGTGTTTTTACAGACAATAACTGCAGTTCAAAGAGTATGTAAGGAGGGGAAAGACTGGAGGGTTTTTACATAGCTGCGAGGACACAGGCTTCAGGCACTCTCTCAACAGGGAATTGGAAGAGGATGGTGTAGACTGGAGGCAAACAAGAGGCAGAAAAAACCTGTTCCGAGGCTCATCCAGAACACACTTGGCGATCTTGGGGGAAGCTGTTACTTTCAACCTCGCCCCCAATACCCTGCCCTTGCTGCAATATAATATTGGACTCTACAAGGTTATTGTAAAAAGCATCTGACAGTTGTGGTTATGAAGCACCTGGAATGCTTTAGCACTAGCATTCAGTTTAAAGGCAGAAAAGATTCTCTGCTCAGTTCTTATAAGCTATGCAACAGGGATAGCCATCCTGGTGCCCTCTAGATCAGGCACAGGCACATTTTGCACCTGGCTTTCGACCACTTGCGACAAAGTGAAGATGCCCAGGTGCCAGGATAGCACCATCTGGGGATCATTGGATCTGGATTGTTTTCACACACTAATACCCCATCCTGTAGAATTCTATCAGTTATATTTTAAGTGCACAATAAAAATGGATTTCTGGAACCAAAATGCTTTTTTTCTGTGCTGCCTAAACAGCAGCAGCCACAATTAAGAAAAAGTAGTTGGAATGGGTCAATATATATGTGGACTGTCCCTGGATCAAGTGACTTTTCTTCTTTAAGTACTCAAAGCTCTTAAGCTGGCTCAAGGTTGTCATCTGAACTAGCCAGATGTTTAACTGAGAATCAATCACAGTCAGTCCATTGCCCCAAAATGGCAACTAGACCTTCCATTTTGGCAACTCTACCTTTGGTTTAAGGGGCCATTTGGCACCTAGCATGCATATATATATATGTGTGTGTGTGTGTGTGTGTGTGTGTGTGTGTGTTTCTAACACTGCTCCAGATGTTGTGTACTTCTGTTCCCATCACCTCAGACCAAGCAGAATAGGGCCAACAGGAGTTGTAGCCCACAACATCTGGACAGCACCACATTTGCTACCCCTGCTCTACAACAATCCCAATGATTAAGAGCTGGTTATGCAGGTGTTGGAATACAGCATTAATTGGGGGGAGGGTGTATTAGATTTGGACTGGATTCAAACTAAATATTTGTGCCAGCAGAAGCCAGTGGAGTGAGTCCCACTAGCGCAACAGGGCTTTCCCCTCTTCCTACATACCCCACCCTGGTTCTCCCAGAACAGAGTAGGGGGGAATGAGGGGAGACTGCGCCATCAGACAAGCAGAAACACATCTCGGTGTCGCTCTGAATTTCACCTCATGGAACTAGTGAACATCGGAAGAAGTGCACTCCTTTATGAACTCTCAAAAACACATGGTTCAGAAGCACAGGAATGGACAAATACTTTGCAGCATTATCTTAGCATTTATAAAAAGTGGTGAAATGCTACATAAATGGCATACATCTACTTATTTAAGGTATTTGTAATCCTCCCTTCACTCCCAAGGCAGCACTTAATCAGCATTAAAACCATATTTAAAGGTAAAGGGACCCCTGACCATTAGGTCCAGTCGTGAAGAAGAAGAAGAGTTTGGATTTGATATCCCACTTTATCACTACCCGAAGGAGTCTCAAAGCGGCTAACATTCTCCTTTCCCTTCCTGCCCCACAACAAACACTCTGTGAGGTGAGTGGGGCTGAGAGACTTCAGAGAAGTGTGACTGGCCCAAGGTCACCCAGCAGCTGCATGTGGAGGAGCGGAGACGCGAACCCGGTTCCCCAGATTACGAATCTACCGCTCTTAACCACTACACCACACTGGCTCTCTACTCTGGGGTTTATCGCTTTATTGGCCGAGGGAGCCGGCGCACAGCTTCCGGGTCATGTGGCCAGCATGACTAAGCTGCTTCTGGCGAACCAGAGCAGCAGACGGAAATGCCGTTTACCTTCCCGCCAGAGCGGTACCTATTTATCTACTTGCACTTTGACGTGCTTTCGAACTGCTAGGTTGGCAGGAGCAGGGACCGAACAACGGGAGCTCACCCCGTCGCGGGGATTCGAACCACCGACCTTCTGATCGGCAAATCCTAGGCCCAGTGGTTTAACCCACAGCGCCACCCGCGTCCCTAAAACCATAATTAGCAATAAGTTAAACTAACACAAAGGTAACTCAATATCATCATAAAATTCAGTACCATTTATTTTAGGTATTTGTAAATACAGGCAACCCACCATTTATGCATGTTCAATATGTGCATGACCGCATATACGTGCATCACACTGAACCCAGAAGTGACCCAAAACTGTCACAAAAAGGGGAAGAAGAACAGGGTTTTGGCAATCTTTTTCAACAGTGTTTCAAATATAGATTATTTCACTGATGCACACACTGCCTTGGAACTTAACCCCCGCATAAATGGGGGATTGCCTGAAAATATGTATTTTAGGTATTTGCACATGCTGTGACAGCAACCTCATGATGAATTCCCTCCCCAAAGACTTTAAGGCAGTAAGCACATTTCTTTCATTGGGCTTAACAGTGTTTAATTAGCAATACAGAAGCTTTCATTTCTTCACTCTTTGCTTCTAAATCTATGGCCTTAGTTGCTTAAATGTTGGTTTTTATTTTACACTGAGTAAATGATTTAATTACTTTGCTTTAGTACATCAAAACACTACTGTGCTTCCCGACAGACGCAACTGGACTCTCAACTCCCACCAGTTACAAACAACATAACAAACTATAAAGGATGATGAGAGCTGGAGCCAAGCAACTTCTAGAAGGCCACAGGTTTCCCATTTCAATTTTTAAAAGGTATTCTTCACCACTCCTGTCTCTTAAGGCGTTGCAAGTTGTTTAGGAGGCTTGAAAAGCAATCTAGACATATCCTTCTAAGTAAAATTCACCAAGCTCAAGTCACTGCCATCTCTTCATACTGCAAAAGGGTGCACGACACTAGGAACTGATTTACTACACAGACGTAACAACACCCGACATTGTACAGTGGTGCCTCGCAAGACGAAAAGAATCCGTTCCGCGAGTCTCTTCGTCTAGCGGTTTTTTCGTCTTGCGAAGCAAGCCCATTGACGGCTTAGCGGATTAGCGCTATTAGCGGCTTATTGGATAAGCAGATAAGCGGCTTAGCGGCTTAGAAAAAGGGGGGGAGGGAAAAAAACCCGCAGGAACACGCAAGACATTTTCGTCTTGCGAAGTAAGCCCATAGGAAATTCGTTTTGCGAAGCACCTCCAAAACGGAAAACCCTTTCGTCTAGCGGGTTTTCTGTCTTGCGAGGCATTCGTCTTGCGGGGCACCACTGTATAAATTTCAGTGCCTACATTATTTATTAGGAGTCTGGGTAACAATTGCTGGCCCGGTTTATAAGCTAGCACGCAGTCAGACATGGAAGAGACCCTGCCCTGCAAGTACAGTACAGTTGTACCTTGGTTTTTGAATTTAATCTGTTCTGGGAGTCCGTTTGACTCCCGAAATGGTTCGAGAACCAAGGTGCAGCTTCCTGCAGCCAATTAGAAGCTACGGAAGCCATGCCGGACATTCGGCTTCTGAAAAACGTCCAAAAACCAGAACCATCACTTCCGGTTTTTGATTGTTCAGGAGCTAAAAGGTTTAAAGGCGTTCGGCTTCAGACGTATGAATGTAGGCTGCTTTCAGTATCTTCCAAGGAAGGGATCAGCTAAGTGTAGATTCGTTTGCAAGACCTATTTCCAAAAACTAAGAACAAAGAGGAGACAGAAGCTATCAAGAACTGCCAGAAAGAACAAACAGCTGCTTCCCACACTCAGTTTTTGTTTTAACAAATCCAAAACCATCTTATCTTTGGGGAAACACTATCAGAACAGGAAGGTTGAAGTCAATACAGCCCGCAAAACATCCTGAGACGGCAAAGATAGCACATATATTTTTCCTAACCTTGCTCGAACGTTTTGGCTCTCAAACGACTGAAAACTGAAGTGACTGTTCCAGTTTGCGAACTATTTTTGGAAGCCAAATGTCTGGCGGGGCTTCTGCGGCTTCCAATTGGCTGCAGGAGCCTCCTGTAGCCAATCAGAAGCTGCGCTTTGGTTTCCAAATGTTTTGGAAGTTATAATAATAATAATAATAATAATTTATTATTTGTACCCCACCCATCTGGCTGGGTTTCCCCAGCCACTCTGGGCGGCTTCCAACAGAGATAAAAAATACACTAAAATGTCACATATTAAAAACTTCCCTGAACAGGGCTGCCTTCAGGTGTCTTCTGAATGTCAGGTAGTTGTCCATCGCCTTGACATCCGATGGGAGGGCATTCCACAGGGCGGGCGCCACCACCGAGAAGGCCCTCTGCCTGGTTCCCTGCAACTTGGCCTCTCGCAGTGAGGGAACCGCCAGAAGGCCCTCGGAGCTGGACCTCAGTGTCCGGGCAGAACGATGGGGGAGGAGACGCTCCTTCAGATATACTGGACCGAGGCCATTTAGGGCTTTAAAGGTCAGCACCAACACTTTGAATTGTGCTCGGAAACGTACTGGGAGCCAATGTAGGTCTTTCAAGACCGGTGTTATATGGTCTCGGCGGCCGCTCCCAGTCACCAGTCTAGCTGCCGCATTCTGTATTAGTTGTAGTTTCCGGGTCACCTTCAAAGGTAGCCCCACGTAGAGCGCATTGCAGTAGTCCAAGCGGGAGATAACCAGAGCATGTACCACTCTGGCGAGACAGTCCGCAGGCAGATAGGGTCTCAGCCTACGTACCAGATGGAGCTGGTAAACAGCTGCCCTGGATACAGATTTGACCTGTGCCTCCATGGACAGCTGTGAGTCCAAAATGACTCCCAGGCTGCGCACCTGGTCCTTCAGGGGCACAGTTACCCCATTCAGGACCAGGGAATCCTCCACACCTGCCCGCCTCCTGTCCCCCAAAAACAGTACTTCTGTCTTGTCAGGATTCAACCTCAATCTGTTAGCCGCCATCCATCCTCCAACCGCTTCCAGACACTCACACAGGACCTTTACCGCCTTCACTGGTTCTGATTTAAAAGAGAGGTAGAGCTGGGTATCATCTGCATACTGATGAACACCCAGCCCAAACCTCCTGATGATCCCTCCCAGCGGCTGCATGTAGATGTTGAAAAGCATGGGGGAGAGGACAGAACCCTGAGGCACCCCACAAGTGAGCGGCCAGGGGTCTGAACACTCATCCCCCACCACCACTTTCTGAACACGGCCCAGGAGGAAGGAGCGGAACCACTGTATGACAGTGCCCCCAGCTCCCAGCCCCTCAAGACGGTCCAGAAGGATGTCATGGTCGATGGTATCAAACGCCGCTGAGAGATCCAGCAGAACTAGGAAACAGCTCTCACCTTTGTCCCTAGCCCGCCGGAGATCATCAACCAGTGCGACCAAGGCAGTTTCAGTCCCATGATGAGGCCTGAATCCCGACTGGAAGGGATCCAAATGGTCCGCTTCTTCCAGGCGTGCCTGGAGTTGTTCAGCAACCACTCGCTCAATCACCTTGCCCAAGAATGGGAGGTTTGAGACTGGGCGATAATTGGCCATCGTGGCCGCATCTAAAGATGGTTTTTTAAGAAGCGGTTTAATAACCGCCTCTTTCAGCGGGTCTGGGAAGGCTCCCTCACGGAGGGAAGCATTCACCACCCCACGAAGCCCATCGCCCAGTCCTTCCCGGCTAGCTTTTATAAGCCAGGATGGGCAAGGATCCAGGAGACAGGTGGTTGGCTTCACTCGTCCAAGCAGCCTGTCCACATCCTCGGAGGTAACAGATTGAAATTGATCCCACACAACTTGACCAGACAGGACTCTAGCACTCTCCCGCCCCGGCCCTGCTCCCACGGTGGAGTCTACTTCTTCCCGAATCTGAGCGATTTTATCTGCAAAAAAATTTGCAAAATCATTGCAGGAGAACATGTGGCCCGAACTGGGCCCCGATGTTACAGGTGGTTCCGCTAAATTGCGAACCACCTGAAAGAGTCTCCTGCTGCTGTTTTCTGCAGATGCAATAGAGGCGGTGAAGAAAGTCTTCTTCGCCGTCGCTATCGCCACCTGGTAGGCTCGACGTTGAGCTCTAACCCGTGTCCGGTCAGATTCAGAATGAGTTATCCGCCACCGGCGCTCTAGCCGTCTCAACGATTGTTTCATTGCCCTCAGATCCGTGGAAAACCACGGGGCTCTCCGGGCTTCATGCAATCGGAGAGGGCGCTTCGGAGCCAAACAGTCAATAGCCCTGGTTAACTCCACATTCCAGCGGGCCACCAGGGAATCGGCTGAAAGGCCATCAACATGGGATAAAGCATCCCCAACCACTCTCTGGAAACCATTTGGATCCATTAAGTGGCGGGGGCGGACCATCCGAATCGGTCCCACCTCCCTGCAGGGGGGATGGGTCGCGGAGAAGTCCAGTTGCACCAGGAAGTGATCTGACCATGGCACTTCTTTCGTTTCGCTTTTACTTAGTGTCAGATCACCAACATCCGTAGAGGTAAACACCAGGTCCAAGGCATGTCCGCGGCTATGGGTTGGGCCAGACTTATTCAGGGACAGCCCCATGGAGGCCATGCTTTCCACGAAGTCCCGAGCGGCCCCTTGTAAGGTCGTGTCGGCATGGATGTTAAAATCCCCTAGGACGACCAAGCTAGGTGTCTCCAGGAGAACATCCGCCACGACCTGAAGCAGCTCGGGCAGGGAATCCTTGGTGCAGCGGGGAGGTCGGTACACCAAAAGGAATCCTGTACTGCCCCTATTGCCCAACTTCCAGAACATGCACTCAGAAAACTGGGTCTTCCCAATAGGACGCCTGAACGCATTCCGTTTGACTTCCAAGGTACGACTACTGTAAGTCAAAAAAAGCTGTAAGACCAAAATGTATGCAGCCCAGTAGACATCCTAAGCTGTGCAAGCCTTGCCAAAGTAGGAACTATTTAGCATTTGATGTCCTAAAATGCACTTCATACTACTCAGATGACAGCGATGGCTGTGTGGTGCTCAGGGAATAGCATTGGAAGGCAAAAAAGAACAAATGATAATATTGGAAACTGCTACATTTAATTACATGGAAATTCAGATGGAAGAGATCAGAGGAAGTCAAGTAATATGTTTATGAAGATAGATTTTAATTAACTAATTAAGTTTTAGTGTATGTGGTAGTATACGGGATGTGGGAAGTATTTTATGTTCTTTATTTTCTCTTCTTTTTTTCTTTTTCTTTTTTCTTCTCCCCCCCCCCCTTTAGTATTGTCTATTCTCTTTTTTATGTTATACTTTTGTATGAAAATTAATAAACATTATTGTGAAAATAAAAGAACATGTTTAAGATACACTAAAGCTTTTGCCATTCTCATAGTGACCCTTCATTTGTGCCAGCCTACGCCAAACTGCCCAGCCGCTGCTTTATGTGGATCTTGGGGCTAAAAGATTGCCAACCCTTGTGGCAAAACATCAAGAATGGGGAACATGAAAATATATGCGACATGTGGCTCTATATCAATGATCTCATCTTTCCGCTAAAACAATGTTTCGAGCAAAGTAATCCAACGCAGCAATTCAGAGGCCTGAAGAGAGGCAAACAAATGCAAACTCACTAGTCCACCTTATTAATCCACAATGTGCACAAGCCTTAAAGCTGCACACTAAAGACAGTTTGAGTAATTTAACCAGAGTTTCTGAGAAACTGGTTTGAGGAATGGAGCAAACCAGGACTTGAAAGCAACTGCTTTGTCCTCACACTGGTAACACTCTTTCCCAGTTCATATATAATAGGATACTATGGTAAGCAAATTGAAGCCCAATTGTGTAGTATTGGCTAGAAGTTTAAGGGAGTACAAGTCTCAAAAATGCAAAAAGTCATCTTCTGCTAATAACAGATTCTGTCCTCAACTGCTAAATATGGCGTTCTCTCAAAGACACGTAAAAGGCAAAAGCAGTTTATGTTGGTCTGGCTGCAAAATTTATTTCCAGCTTTGTTATATAAGGACTCTTTACATCTGCTTCTTACCTAACCAGGAATATGCATAAGGCACAAGACAGATCCGGGTAACAGCCAGACTTTATATTTTCAAAAATGGGGGCCAGACATGGTTTCTTCACCCCACACAGTCTGCTCTGATAAATAAGTGAAGTACTAGTGTGCCAATAAGTATATTCTTAGAATAAAAATAAAGTTCCGAAGTGGGAACATAATGGGGGCCCACACTGGGAAGATGCAGGGCAGAGCTCTGACACTCACTTGCATTGCAATCCATTCATGTGAGAGCATCAACCTCTTCTCCACAATGCAACCAAAGTAATATATTATGCAGCGGCTCCATGGAGACTCAATTTCCATTATCCTTTATTGCCCCTTTATTTCAGAAGAATTACTGTACATGTGGATTTCCATGTAAAAGACTATATAGTACAGTGGTACCTCGGGTTACATACACTTCAGGTTACATACGCTTCAGGTTACAGACTCCACTAACCCAGAAATAGTGCTTCAGGTTATGAACTTTGCTTCAGGATGAGAACAGAAATCGTGCTCTGGCAGTGCAGCGGCAGCAGGAGGCCCCATTAGCTAAAGTGGTGCTTCAGGTTAAACGGACCTTTGGAATGAATTAAGTATTTAACCCGAGGTACCACTGTACATTACTGGGACGCGGGTGGCGCTGTGGGTAAAACCTCAGTGCCTAGGACTTGCTGATCGCATGGTTGGCGGTTCGAATCCCCGCAACAGGGTGAGCTCCCGTCGTTCGGTCCCAGCTCCTGCCAACCTAGCAGTTCGAAAGTACTCTTAAGTGCAAGTAGATAAATAGGTACCGCTTTATAGCGGGAAGGTAAACGGCATTTCCGTGTGCGGCGCTGGTGCTGGCTCGCCAGCTGCAGCTTCGTCACACTGGGCACGTGACCCGGAAGTGTCTTCGGACGGCGCCACCTCATGGCCTCTAGAGCGAGATGAGCACGCAACCCTAGAGTCGGACACGACTGGCCCGTACCGGCAGGGGTACCTTTACCTTTAACACTGTACATTACTTTAGTTCAGGGGTCCGCAAACTTTTTCCAGCAGAGATCCGGTCCACTTTCCCTCAGACCTTGTCGGGGGAATGAATGAATTCCTATGCCTCACAAATAACCCAGAGATGCCTTTTAAATAAAAGCACACATTCTACTCATGTAAAAACATCAGGCAGGCCCCACAAATACCCCAGAGATGCCTTTTAAATAAAAGGACACATTCTACTCATGTAAAAATATGCTGATTCCCAGACCGTCCACAGGCCAGATTTAGAAGGCGATTGGGCCCCCGGGCCTTAGTTTGCCTACCCATGCTTTAGGTGTACAGAGGAGAAGGGTACATGTCCACCTTTCCATCTCCCAAGAACTACTGCCCAGGTAAGTATTTCAACCAGGCCTATGTGGTGATGCAGTCATACTGACAGCTACAGGAATCTGTCAATGGCTGTTCATAAAACATTTGAATATTTGCTTTTAGAAGTGCTTATCTATATTGAATATCCAGAAATGAGAATGACAGTAGTAATACAAACTGTGTATTAAGATCGCTGGGAAATTCAGTTTTTGAAAATCCGAAGAAATGTTATTTTCTCTCCATCACCTATCACCGCAGGATATCCACATTGTTCTTTTTAGATATGAGGAATGCTGCTAAGCTACTGAGTCATCAGCTCTCTTACAGAATACTCCAGGGCATCTTTTCATAGACACCCACTCGTAAAACAGTCATTCTTACTATGTAATTTTACTCACACTGTAGTTTCAATAAAGCACCTAAGATGCCACAACTACCACTGGGATACCGTATTTCATTCCAAATCAGAGTCGAGCTTGGCACAAGCCACACATTTCAATAGCAACAAATTGAATAAGATGGTCTGGAAGGTTACGAGTTATAAAAAGTAAATCCACAAAATCCCCAGCTGCTCTCCCTGCTTAAGTGCTTAAAATTAACAAGGGTGCAAAAAAGCAGTTCGTCCGCATATAGCTAGTTAATTTCGCTCTGCATTAAGAAAGAAATTGGACAGCCTTTGCCAACGTATTTCTATTTACCAGTGTATCACAAATGAAAGTAAAAATTCACTGGTAGGGGTACACAATTCTTAGGCATCTTGGTAGCCAATCAGGTTACTACTTACCTCTCACCTCAACAGAAGAGGGGATGGATCCTGGCAAATGCCACGTATGCAATGGGAGAGGGTACTGTTAGTGTTTTAACTAGTTTCATTGCTTCTCTTTCCCTGTTTATATCAACCTGCAGAAAGGCAATTTCTACATGCAAAAATAAGCAAAGCCTTTCAGAATTCTAAGATAAAGAGTTCATTAGCACCTCTTAAGCAAGTCCAGTTGGGTATCTTTCCACATAACTCTATATACCGTAACTTGAAATTTCTTCAGAAGCATGTGCCACCAAGCTTAGTGGAATGCAAGTCCCACTGTGCTTGCATAAAATGGCAACTTCGTTATTAATACATGCCCTATTTCTATCCATCAACGATAGTAAGTTCATGAAAGAGCCTGTCCGGATTTAAAGTGAATCCTATTTCTGAAGGTTTGGCCCAGTACACCTGAAACAAGAATTAAGTCCAAGTCAAACTTCCTATCAGCATATTTGTCATGTACTTGGTCACAAAAAGCAGACATTCCATGAAAATGTTTTCCCATTATAGTGCAAAAGATTGTTTTTCTATATTGCCATTTCCTGTTTTTTAAACTGTGTGTGGGTCATTTGGCCAAAGACAATAGTGCTAGTAAGCATCTTTCTCTGAAGTGCTAACAGTAAATAAACTATTGAGATCGGCGCACTTAATTTCGATCCCACTTTTCCATTTTCAAAAGCAGAACCCAAGCGACCAGCGGTTTAAATTAAGAGCAAGTCAAGCCACATCCAAATGCCTGAAGAAACCAGAATGTCTTCAGGAGACACCAGGGAAAACAGTCCTGGCAAATATCCTAGAGCAGGTTTCACAACCCTAGTGAAACAATGGGAAATGCCCTTTTTCATATGCTTGCCAAACATACCAGATCATACAGAAGGGCCTCCCTTTCTGATCCTAAGAGACAGGAAGGACCATATAGGATGCAGCAATTGCTTCAATATCCCAGTCATGACCCATTTAGGGCTTTAAAAAACAACAGCCAGTGCTATAACCTCCAATAAAGTAGGCCAGTAGCTATTCAAACATTTACCTTCAGGAAACCATTTCTGCGTTGATAAAACTTGTGCGCATCTGCCAAACTACACCAGAATGCTACAGATGCTTCAAGGGCATGTTCTAGAGATACCCTTGGCTCACATGTGGCACTAACTAGGTCTGTTAAGTGTTAATTGCTGTCCTGCAAAATACAGGAGCTGGGTCAGACTAAATGCCTATCTAGTCCACTGGCCATGTTGAATGGCCAACCACATACCCATGGAAGAGTGATTTAGAACATGATCAATGCTCTCTCGTAGTGGTACCCATTCGTCATCTTCTCCAGTGGTGCATGGGCAAGTGATCTGCTAAATACTGATCTCACTGATGAGCCTGTCTTTTCCTGATTACAATTTGAAAACCACAGGGGCTGGAGAAGAAGAATCTATCTCTCAAACGGTCTTTTCCTTCTTACAAGGCAGCTGGCATCAGATATGGAATTCTCCAATCAACTGTTTCAACCTAATGATGCAGAGGTTTTTGTTTTTAGAAAAAGTGAAACAGCAGAGAACTGCCAATTCTTAAAAACCAGATGTTTCGCTTTCCCAATTCCTAGCACCAAATGTGCTTCAGTCCCAGAGGAAGCCAACACCTTTCTGCACTGATGAAAGATAAGTCAACCAGCTGATTTAATAACTCCAAGCATCCAGAATCTAGAAAATGCATGGCATGGCATGCAACATATCCATGCGCTTAAAACCTGGAATGCCCTCAATTAGATATAAAGGGGAGTAGGAGGAGAAACATTTTAAGACAAGACAAAGGCTGGGGAAGTCTAATTGCCTCCAAACCAATGTCTTACTTCCCCCAAATCTGCCTGCAACATCACGTTTCTTCAGCTGCACTAGATATACCAGAGATGAGCTCACTGGGGAGAAATATAGCTGGGTAAGGCTGCAGAGTCAGCGTTACTTATGCTCAATACTTATGTTTGGTGCTGGGCTATTGCTGTCAGTTTAACCACACTCCAAGGAACTAGTACTGGGCAGCTTATCTTTATCTTAAGACATTTTAATACTTTCATTTACTGCTGCAATGAACCTGCATCTAGGTATTCTTTTTTTAAAAAGAGCTAAGAGATGCCTAGAATACAAGAGACCTGTTTCAAGAGTACACTGAGATGATACTGGCATGGATCTAACCAGTTAGCAATGTCAGTGGTGAGAATCAGCCGTTTGCTTCATGTCTCTGAAAGATTTTCTGAAGAACTAGTCCATATCCAGCAGTCTGTCTTTTTTAAGTTTCAAAGAAAACCCAGTACTTTTAGTTTTAGAAATACAGTACTACTCAGTTAACTGGGCTCCACCACGTTACCCAAATCATTCTAGCACTCGACAAGTTCATTTATTGCCGATGATGCTGAGGCCCCTGAAGAACTAGCTCAATCCATACAGTTAAGCCTGCCTCTCAGTGAGAATAATCAGCCAAAACTGCAGATAGCAGAAGACGCACCATGTTGTGGGCATGACAGCTCTCACAGGAAAGGAAAAATTGCTACTGGGCAGATCTAGGCTGAGTTATGCTTCAGAGGGAAGTGATCACGTGTTATCGTTGCTGGGAGTACAACGCAACCAATGTTCTGTGCTAGTCTAAATTACATTTGACAGCTTTGCAGTTGTGTGTTAAGTCGTTTGCTGTAATCTCTTGTGTTGCTGCAAATTATTTCACCTCCAGTTTTTATAAAATCAATTTATACCACCTTTCAGAACTCAGAAGAGCCTCCCAAGTCCACAAAACATACAATGATTAAAAAAGAATTTCTCCCTCAAGCACTACTTAACCCACATTTCCTATTCCCTTTTGTTTTTGCTGCTATAATTACTGTTCCCTTTTTTTATCACTGCTTTGTTATTTAATTGCTTTCTGGAGTTTTGTTAATGATAATTTCTCATTATTACCATCTTATATGCTGCTGATCTGTATGTTTTATAATTATGTCTATAATTTATATTTTGTTCTTTATTGTTTTCTTCCCCAGAAGAGTCCACTGTGATGTATATAAAACAGATGAACAAAATTCCATAAAATAGCGTGTGTATTCTCTCTTCCTCTCTCTTGTCTGGCCATTTTAATGCTGTAAAAAAAACAAAACACCTTGAGGGTTTCTTGAAAATATGCAGGGTCTAAGTTTTAAAATAAATAAATAAAATATTGGGGCTGTGTTAACTGGCTTATGTCATGTGATCAAAAAACTCAACAGGAAACCACAGAACAGATCAAGTTATTGCTTTAATATGACTGTGAAAATATCTATCAACAGGGGACAAGATGGAATTGAAGAGATTTACTATAATGAAACCTGCAGAAACTGAGCGACAAAAATAAAAAAGGTCATGTTTTTAAGAACCTGGGTGGGTGGGGTTAAGCTTTGGGAGATTACAACTGCAACCCTGAGCAACACTAGCACAGCAGGTGATTGGTAGAGTATGAGATTCTCCATCTCAAGGTTGTGGTTTGAGCCCCACCGGGGGTTGGACTAGATCAGTGTTTCCCAACCCTGGGTCTCCAGCTGTTTTCAGACTACAATTCCCATCATCCCTGACCACTGGTCTTGCTAGCTAGGGATGATGGGAGTTGTAGTCCAAAAACAGCTGGAGAACTAAGGTTGGGAAACACTGGACTAGATGATCCTCAGGGTACCATAAAACTCTACAAGTCTATAATTCTACGTGACTAAGAGTTTGGCTTGAGCTTTTCCAGCTAATGGCCTGCCTCATCTCCCCCATTAGCCTGCTATACAGCCCTAAGGGAGCCCCTACTGCTTTGACGCTGCAATTCACAATCACCAGAATATGCCTCTGTTGTAAAAGGTTTACTGAGAGTATTTTGCATATTTAAGACGCACTAGACTGTATAAGCCAGCATTTTTTGTGAAATCATTTAAAAGGAGTCGCCATGTTCTGAGAGCGTGTGTCTTCGGAGAAGATAAAATGAAATAAACACAGGGATGGGCATCTCCGTCAAGCCCTACCTATAAGCAACCCAAAGCCTCCTGGGCTTGCCAATTGCTGGGAAGCCATAATATTGGGTGTGGATCCAAAAGAGTGATTTTTTTTTTAATTGGAGGGCTTCATTTCCTAAATAAATGTGGGAAGGGGAAGGTAGCTGTCCACCAATGAAAATGATGGGGGAGGATAGTGAAAAGGATTAGAAGCACAATTCTAACAAAGTCTACTCAGAAGTAAGTCCTATTGGATTCCATGGGACCTGCTCCCAGCTAATTAGGATCAGGATCTAAACTAAAGAGTAGCAATCAGAGAAGTGAAAATAAGAGACCAGTAGCCCTGCCCCTTTGCATCACCAGCTCTCCTTGACTCTTGAGTAAGCACCACTGCCGTACACCATTTAACTGCATCAAGCACCAAATTTGGGGGCCGGGGGTTATTGTTTAAAAGGCTACTGTTGCTCCGGTTACTTTTACTAACACCAGAGGTGCAAGGAGAGTGAAGCAGCTTGGATTTTCTGCCTGAAGCAAGAGGAGCGCCTTAGGCCCTCTCTGTGTCGGGTTCACACATGAAATCGCCCAAGTGTAATAAGTAGCAGCTTGAATGTAGTGAGAATCTTAATGGTGTTTCCCTCTCACTTAGGGTGAAATAGTTAAGAAATATACCCAGCTGAATCCAAAAACTTACGAGGACAGAATAGAATTGATCCTTAAGATGTGTGTAGAGGCTGCCTCAGAAGCAGTAAATCTGAACTGCAGAATTCTGGGTGTGGGCAAGTTTTTAATAAACGTTTTATCTTTTTTACTTCACTTAAGGAGAACATTAAATCAAAACGCTATACATTTCAAAGATAATTACCGTATTTTTTGCTCTATAAGATGCACCAGACCACAAGACGCACCTAGTTTTTGGAGGAGGAAAACAAGAAAAAAAATATTCTGAATCTCAGAAGCCAGAACAGCAAGAGGGATCCCTGCGCAGTGAAAGCAGCAATCCCTCTTGCTGTTCTGGCTTCTGGGATTGCTGCGCAGCCTGCATTCGCTCCATAAGACGCACACACATTTCCCCTTACTTTTTAAGAGGTAAAAAGCAAATCTTATAGAGCAAAAAATACGGTACTATATTTATTGACTTAGAACAGAGTCCCCTGGGTGGGTCACACAACGGTGGCTGGATCCGCTGTGCAATTTAAACTGACTTACTACAGAAAACAGTTAAAGGCAGATCATGTCGGTTCACACATGCAATCGGCCAAGTGTAATAAGTAGCAGCTTGTATGTACTGTGATTCTCGTGTTCCAGAAATGGGGCCAAAAGTGGGCTATGCAAACGGATGAGATCCAGTCGCTTGACTGGTCGCATTTCCCTCCCAAGGACCTCAAGGCAGCGCATATGGTTCTGCCCATCCTCATCTCATTCCCACAGCAACCCTGCAAGGTAGACTTTGCTGAGAGGCATTGATTGGCGTCCGTCGCGAGGTCACGCCATGAGTGGGGGATTTGAACACTGGTCTCGCCCAGGTAAGACTCTCTAATCCAGGGGTCAGCAAACCTTTTCAGCAGGGGGCCGGTCCACTGTCCCTCAGACCTTGTGGGGGGCTGGACTATATTTTGAAAAAATAATAATAAATGAATTCCTATGCCCCACAAATAACCCAGAGATGCATTTTAAATAAAAGGACACATTCTACTCATGTAAAAACACGCCGATTCCCGGACCGTCTGCGGGATGGATTGAGAAGGCGATTGGGCCGCATCCAGCCCCCGGGCCTTAGGTTGCCTACCCCTGCTCTTAAGAATATGGGGGGGGGGTTAGGGGAAGGACTAGATCATGTGAGAAATGAACATAATATTTTAGCTGCAGTCCCTTCATTTTCCGCTTTGTATTCTTATAAAAAAGTGCAATGCATTGTTGCGCCCATAACCTAGGTTTAAGGTGCCATTTAGCTCCTAAGCTTTCATAGCTCAGTTTGGAACACTGTTTAGCATGCTCCAACCACTACCCCTCACTACCTTCGCTCCCTTAATCTCTACTCCGCCCCATCTCCGAACAAGCGCCGCATGAACGCGCTACCCCACAGTTGCCAGCCCCCCCCTCACCTATACTGCAAGAGTTCTAAGCCGTGAAGGAGTAACTATACCCGCGTCAGCCCGTTCACACGTGCCAGCCATCACGTGAACGCAGCTTTCCGCGCGCGCCCCCCCCCCGGCTTACCCGCGGACA
This sequence comes from Podarcis erhardii, assembly GCF_964252035.2. Taxonomy (NCBI): domain Eukaryota; kingdom Metazoa; phylum Chordata; class Lepidosauria; order Squamata; family Lacertidae; genus Podarcis; species Podarcis erhardii. The sequence goes on along the minus strand of NC_138515.1, from coordinate 31,379,494 downwards.
GCCCCTCCTGCATCCCCGCCGGCACCTCGCCGTTCTCCAGGATGCTGTAGCCCTCGTCGTTCTCGATGCCCGCGATCTCGTTCTCCTGCTGGGCCAGGAAGGCGGCGGCCGGGTCCTCATCGCCGCCGCCGCCGCCGCCGCCGCCGCCGCCCAGCGCTCCGTTTCCCGCCGCCGGCTGAGGGGAGCTGAAGAGATCGAACTCGGCCATGGTGGGCTCAAGAGGAGGGAGGGAGGGGCGGGGCAGGAAGGAGCCAACGGGCCGCGCGCGGGAGCGAGAGAAGCCGAAGAGCGCCCAAGGAAAGGCCGTTTAACGGACTCGGCTACTACTTCCGGCCTCCGCGAACCAGCCAACTCCAAGCACTGCCTCCCCGCTCCTTTTAGACGGAAAGCTCCCCAGAGCGACGGCGCCGCGCCACCAACCGGCTGAGAGGGGGACGGAAACGGGAAAGCCAACCAGCGCGCCGAGGAGGCGGGCTAGGCGGGGCGCGCCGCACGTGATCGACCTCCCTTCCCCCGCTTTCCGTCTTTCTCCGCTGAGGGGGGCGGGGGCGGGGGCGGCGTGGCCTAATTGCGCGCATGCGCGGCCCGCTCGGCGCTTTGCTGAGGCGGCTTCCTCCTCCCCCACCCCCTTCACTTGCCTCTCGGTCGCGCTGTGAGGAAGACGGCGACGGAATGGTTTCGTGAGGGGTATCTCTCTCTCTCTCTCTCTCTCTCTCTCTCTCTCTCTCTCTCTCTCTCTCTAATAAATATTTATTAAGGTTTCCAAATTGATACATAAAAAAAACAACCCACAAAAAGCAAAAAACGAAAACACACAAGTACACAGTGTATCTGAAGAAGTGTGCATGCACACGAAAGCTCATACCAAGAACTGACTTAGTTGGTCTTTAAGGTGCTACTGGAAGGAATTTGTTTTGTTTTGACACAAGTACACAGTTCAGGACAAAAAAACAAAACAAAACAAAAAGCGAACAAAACAAATACGGTTTCCATTTCTTATTTCCATTAACTTATTTCCCAGACCTCCTCTCACCTCCCCCTTTTGTATTCCAGTTCAAATTCTTAAATCAGCAAATCCTTATTATAACTTGTTTTAACTTACAGCTCAACCTTTACATTACAGCTGGAAACCACTTAATTTCTGTCCAACATTCTAACATTCCTTAATTTTACAATGTTTCTGCAAATAGTCTTTAAATTTCTTCCAATCTTCTTCCGCCGACTCTTTTCCCTGCTCTCGGATTCTGCCGGTCATTTCTGCCAGTCCCATATAGTCGATCATCTTCATCTGCCATTCTTCCAGATTGGGTAGATCTTGTGTCTTCCAATATTTTGCGATGTGTATTCTTGCTGCTGTTGTCGCATACAAAAAGAAAGTCCTATCCTTCTTTGGCACGTGAGGGGTATCTCTCAGTCATAAGAATCTCTATAAACAGTTGGCATAAAAACACAGCAACGGTCAATGGCGGTTTCCCCCCACCCCTGAAAACTAGATCAAAATGAGATGCAATTGTAGCGGGCGGAGCAGTAAATAAGTCACTGTTCGGAAAGCTTGAGGGCAAAATGTGTATGTTCTCGCTCCCCAAGTGACAATCTGGCTATAGGAGGGCGAGCAAATCTTAAAATCGTGGCCTGGTCCTGCCTGATTTACGTATAAGCTAAACAAGCTATAGCTTAGGGGCCCCCAAAAAATGTAAAGGAAAAATAACCTGGATGTACAAAATGTAAGATAATAAACAAATAAAATAAAACCTACATATGGCAATAGTGTTTTGTGTGGTATAGGCTCCTATGATGTATAACGGGCCCTGCCTGCTAGCCTGCTCCCTAAAATATGAAAAATCATTTTAAGTTAGAACTTAATAATTATTTCACTATTAATATACTACTTCTTAATTGTATTTCACTATTCATATACTACTTAATTGTATTTCAGATCAACAATTACTTTGATAAAATACAAATTTTGTTAGGCATCTTAAGCCATTTGCACATATTAGGTCCATAAATTACCATATAGCATATACTCAACACAAAAAACAGCCAGAATTTGTTGTTGACAAAGAGCAGCTGGACGTATAAAGGGCCCCATTACCTTCAGTAGCTTAGGACCTCATCAAACCTAAATCTGGCCCTGCCTGGTCAGTCTGTAGAGCATAGCTGTTATTGGCTGTGCTCTATATTAAGACATGCACAAGGTTATGTCCTTTTTTATTGTGAATTAGGGCAGTGCTTCTACACATACTTCCTTGGGAGCCTGGCTCATCAAAACTCACAAGCTGAGTAAAACACGATTAAGATTGATCTGGAAATGAAACGAGAGCTTGGGTGCAGTGCATTCCTATACATGTCTACTCAGAAATAAGTCCCACTGAGTTTAGTGGAGCTTGCTCCCAGGTAATTGTGTATAGGGTACAGGCTTAGGTCCTAAATTTAGGATCACCCGTTGCATGGGAGTAAGACCCACTTAGCTGGTTGGGACTGACAACACTGTTTTGCTTTATATTTTATGGGTGAAACCAGTGGTGCTGCTCCTTTTTTATTTTCTAAAGGTGCCGTACTTACCACCATAAGTGCCACACTTTTAACATTTAGTGGGGGGAAGTGCCGGTACTGCTTACCCTTGAGGACCCCCAGAAAAAAGCATTGTGTGAGACCCTCCTATTTGAGCTATGTTGAACCAGATAGCACACCGTGGCCTAGCAAGACCCTTGTTTGGAATCCAGTTATGGTAATGTGGAGTGTGTGGGATGAACAGCCTCTACAGCTGTAATCTTATTTCATCAGAAGGTGGCCTAGAAAGATACAATTTCTCCACTTTTTAGAGTGAGAAAGGCAACAACTATCAACATAATGAAATTCCCTGTTATGTGGAGATTAGGGTTTTTTACAAAAATGGAATGAGGACCTGAGATGGTACAACAGACTACAGGTGGGGATAACACTTTTGAATATGTATCGACCTCTCTAAAAAAATCACCAAAAATATCTTGCAAACAGAAAACTATCTCAGCAAGTGGGGAACTAGCTTAGAACCTTTCTCTCTGGTGTGTTAGTTTTCTGCCTTCATTGTGACTTTTATGTGAAGGATCATATGGTATGGTCCACAGCATTTACCGTTTTATTCTGCAGGCTTTATAGATCCAGTTTAAGGGTGTGTCCACTACGATCAGTAGAGAAGCTTTGAAGCAGTGTTGCAGAGCTGTCAGTGACTGTGATACACATTCATTTTATATTGTGCTACATTTATCTCTTTTTAGACTTTCCTTGAAGGGGGGGGGGAGCAAGCATATGTTCTGTTTCATCATCTAACTTCCTATTGTTTTTATGAAGGTTGCAATACAGCCTATGGATATATATGCGTAATGTACTATTCTGACTTTTCCAATAAATGCAGGAAGGTCACGAGTAAAGATTTACACTCCTGTACCCCCATCATACATTCAAAAAATGTGTGAGAAATGTGATGGTTTCTAGTCACACCAGTTTCATAGGTTTCACTGTGCCTCAGGTACTTTCAGACTACAATTCCCATCAGCCCCAACATGGCCAGTGATAATAGATCATCAAATTGTAGAGCTGGAAGGGACCAAAAGGGTCATCTAGTCTAATCCCCTGCAATGCAGGATTTTATTTTATTTTTTGGCCCAATGTGGGACTCAAACCCACAACTCTGAGATTAAGAATCTCATGATTAAATTATAATGGGAATATGGTTATCTAGAGGACCATGGGTTCCTCATCCCTGCCCCATTAAATAGTGCCCATGTTGCCTAGCATATTTTCCCTTTTCATGCCTGAAGCCCTTTAGGAACTTTTACCTGGGAAGTGAGATTCTCATTAAATTGATATGCATTTAATTTTTTGAAAGTGCCTTTCAAAAACAGCATTGTTTTGACATATTGAATACTCAAGTTTTAAAAAAGAATAGTGTCCTTAATAGGTCTTATGCATATATATTTGAAAGTAAATTACGTTTAATTCTGTGGGGCTTTCTCTCAAGTATATGTGTGTTTAGGATTGCTGTCTTAGCATTTCCCCTCTCCTGCCAGTTTCCCCCCTTTCACGACTATTATTAAATGGTTACTTCTTTTAATGTAAAACTCCATGCCTGCAATCCATTTTCTTGGGGTTGCCAGCTGTTTAACTTGCATTGCCTCTGCACTTTTTACAGTTACTTGAGATGCAGAAACAAAGCAGGTGAAATTTTGACTGGCATGTAAACCGGAATTATGAAAGTGTAGCCTGATAGATATTTGCATAGCAGGCTGTTAAAAGCACAGGAACAAGGCCGGAAAAAAGCCCTGTATTTATTATGAATCCTTACTGGAGCAAGATGGTCTTAAGATAGTTGCACAGAACTTTACGTCAGCCAGTTCCGCAGACAAGCTTTATTGTTTCTCATTTCCCTTCCTTCTAAAGGACAACTGATTCTGCTGTCTGTTATAGTTCTCTGGAAATGTGTGTAATTGTAAGCTTGGTTGCTCAACTTCCAAAGCCTTACTGCAATTGGAGTCATCCTAGTCCCTTGGTTGGCAACTACGGTAGTTTTGCTGGAATGGAAGGTCTAGTGGGCCAGTGCCCTAGACTTCATATGCAACCCCATGGCCTGCTCAAAAGTACAACTCTCTTCCGGACACCCCACCCCCCCACGCAGCACAACCTTTTTTTCACCTCAATTGCAATTGTGGGAAGGGGCAACAGGAGACAACATGTTCGTCTTTATAGACCTGGATTTGGTGTAATTTCTGCTCCTCAATTCATCTGAGTAAGACAGAACAACCATGGAGTACACAGCTACCTTGTTTAATATGTTTGTCTGTGTGTGGATATTTTCTGTTAAGAAAACCTGCAAAGTGTCAGGAAAGCACCTAAAAACTCCCTGTGCAGAAGCACTCTATTAAAAGACAAAAGTCCAGTTAACATGTAGCTAAAGAACAGTGGTGAGTGGCATTAATAATTAGGGATACTCTAGTAAATGAATGTCTTCACCTGTGAAAAAAAAATGCAAGCAGGGAGGAAATGGGCTCTTTTGTTTGGCCTGTAAAGCTACATATCAGGGCTTTTGAGCAAGCTGATTGTCTACCACCTGGGGGCGGGGAATCTATTCCAAATTGAAATAATACTGGATACAATTACAGATAGGTAGCCGTGTTGGTCTGCCATGGTCAAAACAAAATAAAAAAATTCCTTCCAGTAGCACCTTAAAGACCAACTGAGTTAGTTATAGGTATGAGCTTTCGTGTGCATGCACACTTCTTCAGAACAAGAACTGGATACAATGTTGTTTTTCCAATTGTTAATATATAACATAGCTTTTGATTCTATCATGGCACCCACGTCCAGGTTGTACTTCAGGCAAGGATTATTTCTGGTTGCTTCTCACTGACAAGCTGCAGTGTACCCATAATCCATGACCTACTATCTGACTCTGCTCCTGAGTAATCAGGGTTTTTTTCTGTCTTCACCTCGCCAGATTTCTCCAAATTGCATGCAACTACCTCTCATGGGCTTCTGGGGGCTGTGTTTTTTCAATAAAATAAGTGGTCATCCTACGAATAAACAAAGTCTTTGCTCTCCTTTTTTATTGTTTAGTGGAATACAGCTACAGCCTAAAAGCCAGACCTCATAATCCTATACTTAAATCTAATTAAATTCAAAAGTCCTGGATTACAGCATTTAAATGTGTTTAGGATTGCAGCCAACCTTGGGTTTAGGCCCATTTAAATGATATGGAGGATTTGTACACATTCCTGTTTACTGTGCATCTAGGGCGTTCTCACTGCTGGTTTGGGAAGCGGTGGGCACATGATGTTAGCTACGGTCCATGTCTATCCTGTTGTTTCTTATGAAACAAAATATTTGATGAGTTTCCCCTCAAAACCAGCTCCTATCCAAATTGAGCAAAAAAATAACTTAGCTGTGCTTTTAAGCCAGTAATGTGTACACAGCCTGTATCCGATGAACCCAATGAGCTGGTTCAAATATTAGATCGCAAACATGCTAGCAAGACTGGATTTTAACCATGTGCAGCACCTAGCATAAAGTTACCAGATTTTTTCCCCAGTGAATCCAGGGACACTATTCATCTTCAATGGATTTTGTATGGGGACTGATTTGTAAATCCGGGGACTGTCCCCGGGAAACGGGGACGTCTGGTAACCTTAAGTCCTAGCAACAAACATGCCTTAAAGATTATTAAAGGAGCTGGAGTATTGTTTAGGGGGGCTGTTTGGTGGGGGTTGTTGCTATTGTTACTGTCAATTTTTTGGATCTTTATACTGGATCTTATGATTTATGTGGAAATGGTTCAATTTGGTCGTGTGTGTTTTGATGTTTTGTTTATGGTTTATGACTACTTTTGTTACGTTCGTAGTTATGTATTTTTTATATGTTATAAGCTACCATGAGCATGGTTTTAACTTTGGAAAGATGGCATACAAATAAAATGATTGATTGAAGCTGTGAAGGACAGCTAGCTAGGACCTTGAATTCTTGAGCAATCTTTTTGCAGTTGCTGTACGCCAGGATTTTTGGACTTTAAAAATGAGACTTATCCAAATAGCATTGTACTAAAGATATGCTCAAGAATGTATGGATTGTGAGAGACCAAGAACTAAAAAGACGGTTCAGTGCAGCTCCCTCTGTGAAATGCCCTCAGCCTAAGCTAATCAAGAGGAAAAACAAGGGCAGATTAACCCATAGCAACCTGCAGTGAAACATGCTTCTAAGAGAGGCCTTGACTGGTGTTTCTGAGAGTTAGGAAGCAGAGACAGGGCTATGGGGCTCCTGCTGATTTTGGGGGGTGGGATGGGGAATGGATATATATTTTCCCCCATCCTTGCTTAGGAAGAAAAGCTCCTACAGGGGGATTTTGAGCAGGGGGTAAATGGCTACAGGAAGAGAAAGAGTTAAGCTATGCAGCCACACACACCCTCCCAACACACACACTTTGCTTAAGATTGCAGCCTCTGAGGCAGCTGGGTTAAAAATAAAAATGGGTTAGGGACACTGCATATGTCATTTCAGCCAAGGAAGGAACACTGAAAGGCTGTGGCAACTGGTAGCAATTTGACATGGTAGGGCCGCAATTTTTAACCTTGCTGTTTTCATCACAATAGGACTCGTACAGAACTTATTTAGGAAAGTGAGCCATTTGACATGTGCAGAGTGCTATTGTCTCCTCTCTAAAATAAAAGTAAAAATCAATTATTATATACACACCTATGGACAGAGAAAGAGCTTCCACGGCCAAAGTAACGATTTTCAGACAAGATGGACTCCATACCTCCTATTTGGAAATTAAGCCATTGCACATGGCGAATTCATGTATGAGTTACACCTACACATCTGTTGCCAAAAACATGTTGCCAAAACCCTATATACCGGCAACCATTTTGCACAGGAGTTGCATTCCTGACCCCCGCTTGTGTTGGCAAAGTCAGCGGCGGAGCAAGCCAATTGGGTTCCTGGGGTGGCATGCATGCCCTGCATCTGGGGGCGGGGCCAGCCGCCCACAGGGCTGGGCCAGCCAGAGCAGGACGCTCCTTGGGGCCTACGAGGAGTCTGCCTATCTCCTCCCACTCAGCCACCCTACAGCTGAGAGGGAGGCAGCGGGCAGACCGTTTGGGGCAGCGGGGAGGCAGCGGGCGCCCAAGCCACCGTGTCACTTCCAGGAGAGATGCGTGGCTCAGGCGCGCTACAGGCCCCGCAGTGAGTGCCGCCCGGCATTTTGTCACCCCCCTCAGTGGTGACACCCGGGACAGACTGCCCCCACTGGACCCCCTTCCTCCGCCCATAGGCAAAGTGTGTGTAAGCCTGTTCAGCCCCTTTTCTGCCGACTTCATGGGTTGGCACAATGTGCACATGCATGATCGTGCATCATTTGGATGTGCCTTAAATGATTATTGCCTGTACACAAATGTGAGGAAAATGTGTGTCCAGTTGCATATAGCTTTCCTTCCCCCAAAATCATTTTAACTACAGCACAGTATTCATTATCCAAAGTGGTAATTTATCCAAAAAGAGAGAGGTTGTTTCATTCAAGCCAGGGCAGATCAGTGCACAGCTGAACATATTTGCAGTGTATGGCTCAGTCCTGACAATGTGAAGTCTCTGCTCATGTGCAGAGTCATTACACCAGACTAATCATAATCAGCCTCAGATATTTTTCAAGATTTGGGATACTATCTCCAAGGTTTGGGAAAGGATGTAGAGTCAAGTCATATTCAAACAGGCACAGAGCCCAAATTTGTCATTTTAGAAATTCACTGACAAATTCACAAGACAAATTCAAATAGCGACAGCATCCCCCCACCCAATTCCTGTGCATTCAAGATATATACCCTGCTAGGGGAAGGGCTGGTTGGAAGCAGATCCACACACCTTTTCTGGAAATACTCTAGAAGATACTCTGTAATTACACACAGTTCAAATCTGCCTTATCTGCCCTGCACTGTCCTGTCAGCTGCTTCTACAGCAGCAGCTTTTAAGGAATGAATATAGAGAAATTATTAATAGTTTGTTGCAATATATACGCAAGCCACCCACTATTTTGCCTCCCAGAAAGATAAATGCAAAATGCAAAATGATTAAGTAAATTCATTTATTGAAAGAGACTTGCTGTTGCTTCCTTGCTCTTTCTAGCAAAGTCACAAAACAATACTGAACCCAGCAAACAAACAAACAAAATGCTCCTCAAATTAGGAAGTGTTTCCTGATGCTTCTCTGGCCTTCAGAGAAAGCATGGGCTAATGCTAGCACATAGGGCTGTTTTGGAAGCATTCCTGACTCCTCCCATATCTGCTCTGGTGACTGTGCTGGACAGGCCCCATAATAACAGATGGAGTAAGAGTCTTTCTGCTAGGGCTAAATTTCCTGCAATCCAATCAGTTACATGGTTTTTCCTGCTTAGGCACACATGGGAAGCACCTCTTTGCCATAGCCATACTTTTGGATTAGGATTGGCTGAGTGATGCAGAGAGCTGATTGGTTGGAGAATAGGAGATTGTCAGATATGTCCCTGTATGGTCAAGGAAGTATAAAATGGGGGGAGGGGTCAGGAAAGAATGATTTTGAAGAGGAAAAATGCTTGACACTTTCCTAGGGAGGTTTGTGCCTTAGTAACCTCAGTGGACCAGCATCCATTCCTAAAAAGTGGGAAGTTTCTGCCTTTCCCCCTTCCTTTTAAACCTGCTATGCTGCTCTCACTTTTCATAGCAGCCAAGCATGCAAACTAAAATGTTATGTCAAATCTATGATTGCTTATAACATTTGTTTGTTTTATTGATTGATGACATTTGTATACCGCCTTTCCATCCAAGGATCTCAAAATAGTAAGCATGGTTCTCTTATCCCAGTTTTATCCTCACAACAACCCTGTGAGGTAGGTTAAGCGGAGAGACAGTGACTGGCCCAAAGTCACCCAATTAGCTTCCTGTCTGAGTGGGGATTCCAACTCTGGTGTTCCAAATCATAGTCCAACACACTAACCATTACACAAAACCCATTACAGGGCCCTCAATCAGGATTTGGAACGTGACACGTGGGTTAAACCCCTTTTCTGCACCATGGGATGAGAACTGCACATACCCTTCTGTTTACCCCAGGTGGGAAGACTATAATGAACACCAATAGCAGCTTTCCTTCTGTGAAGCAAAAAGTTCACAGGGGTGCAGAATGGTCCCAGTTCTGATCAGGGGGCCCTTTGGGTAAGATCATTACTATTAAACCAATTGAAGTCTGTGGCACCGATAACACCCATTTTCTTCCTTTGAGTTCCAGAGGCAATTTGTAAATGGCAAAAGAGCTGCTTGAGGAAGAGAACTGGCAGAGGGCTTTTATTTTTTCCAACTGTGTCCATCCGGTAACAAAGATGGAATCTAAAGCAGGGCTTAGGCCTTCTTTAAGGTTTTGTCAGCAAACTCATATTGGAGTCACAAGATCGAAGAGTCATGACGTTGCATTAGTGAGAGTAAACATCTCTTCCTCTTTAAAATTCTGTGCGTTTTCTAGTTCCTCAGGAAGTAGACTGTGCTTCCTAAGGGGTAAGAAGCAGGCGAGAACAAGCAGACAGGCACCCCCCCTGGTTATATACAGAGCACAAGCTGCCTTAGTGCTACAGAACCATATATGCCAGTGTCATAACTAGTCATTTTTAGGCCCCTAATTCTCTGTTGCTGCTGCCACCCGAAAAACCAGCAGCAAGATAGTTAAGAATAGTTGTGAACTTTAGAAGCTGTTGCTGCTGCAATTCCAAAGTCCCACTGGTCAGATGAGTGTTTATTCCCAGAAGCTGCTGTGCTGGTCGCTGCAATCCAACATCACATTTCTTTGCTTTTCTCCCCAGCTGGTGGCGGCAATCAGTAGCTAGAGGTCCTTAGGCTCCAGGCACAAAGCTCAAGGAGGAACTGCAGTGGTGGCTCTCGGGCTGGCCTGCTGGCCTCAGAGCAAGCTGGATTCTGGCTTTCCATCTACCATTTTGAAAACATGCTTAAGTATTCCATGCTGAAAAGAAAACATGACACAATCTTACCTTTTAAACTATCAATACATGACCCATTTGTGCCCCTGTCTTGGTTGGTTCTGCCCACCCTAGTTACACTGCCGAACAAAGTACATGATAAAGAGATGAAGGGAAGAAACCTGATGTTTACCTGTGATTTACAATTCAGTCATTCTTTATTGCTAGAAATTCTGGTTTATTTTTGTCTTCCCTTATTTATTGACTACAGTTTTTTGGAGAATCTTGCATGGCAACTTAGCTGTACAGCAAGCAGGGCAATCCAGAGCTTCTGGAGGCTGAGCCAAAATCCTCCATTCCCCTAGACTTTGATCTAACATATATGCATGCCGGTTGATGGCATACTCCTCTGGACGCGTGTCACCTGGGCAGATCAGGCCACCACACACAAACACCTTGTTATCCCCAATTGAGCACACTGCATGTGAAAGATCCAAGCTGTAGTTATTCGGCAAGAGTGGGACAAGTTTTGTGGATTTGCTCATTTTGATCTTCTGCAGGTTTATTTCCAGACTCTCTTTGTGGCTCTGTATGCTCAAGACATTCTCCTGAGGAAAGGACAGCAAGGGCTTGTGATTGAACTGAATGGGAAACGTGATGTACTGCACCACATTCTTAGTCTGAGTGTCAAAGCAGTCCAGCACACCTACTCGGGAGAAGCGCCCATTCACCAAGCACCTTCCTGTCACAATGTAAATAGTCTTGTCTCCCTTGGTGATCAATGCAGTTGCATCCATAGGAATACTCATCTTTCCAGCAAGAATCCACTTCTCTTTCCCTTCGTCGTACTTGTAGATACTTGAAATGTACTTCCTTGGGGCCGTGCTTCCTCCTACAGAGTACACTGCCCCCCCACAAGTCACCATGGTGTGGAAGACCAAACCTATAGGAAGATCCGGAAGTTTGATCCAGGAGTTAGTATCTATATCATACTTCCAAGCTGTTTTTAAGCCAGAGATCTGCTCTGTTGTTCCTCCAGAAACATAAATGTATCTCCCTAGCGACGTTGCACTGAGAGCAGCTGCTTTGTAAGGCATCTCTGTCAGCTTTAGCCAGATGTTCTCTCCAATGATATAAGCGAAAACCCCACTGTTGAACTTACCCTGCTCTTTTTGCCCTCCTAAGATCACCACAGAGTCCATTAATGCCCCTTTCCTTTGTTGAAGCATCAGGCTTTGAGGATTGCCCTTTTTACGATCACTCAAAGTGCTCTCTATCCGGGACAGGGGACCAGTGTGGTCTGCAAAGAGTAACACTTCCCGGCAAGTGGACAGAAGCATACTGGTGGAGACAGCGGATAAATGAATGTAGGTAAAATACTTCTTAAAATATTTCTCCCTTTCAGCCTTTCTGTATTTCACCCACTGGAGGAGGGTTGAGAGAGTCTGGTCCTCGTTTTGTACATGAAGATGTTCATCCTTAAGGAGCCTGCTGAAGACATTAGGGGGGCAGTGCATAAAGTCTGTTATGCCAGGGCCTGCCCAGTAGTTGAAGTTGTCTCGTATGCCATCATAAGCAGCATTTGCCACATCTTTCATATCATATGAGGTGGCCAGGAGCATGTAGTAGAGGCAGTTGTTCTTCTTAAGGGACCTAATGAGGAAGTCAGAACAGTGGCTCCTTAGAGATGGGGAACTGAAATACTTGGCTCCCTTCAGCAGGTCCTCCACGTTCTTCTCAGAAATTACAATCTTCCCAGTATAGAAGTAGTCGAGCAATTGCTCCACCAACTCAGAGCTCAGGAACTTGGCATCAATGATAATAAAGAGTTCGTCATCCGCTTTCATGTCATTGCTGGATATCAGATTCCTAATATGGGAGGACATGGCTGCTAAAACGTTGAGGTGGGCATAGAAGACTTTCTGGTCCACACTGAGGGCCACATCACAAAACTCCCGGTTCTTTCTCTGTTTGTTGAGGGCCTGCATCATAAAACTGTTGTGGTTCTTTTCTGTAAACTGCATCCTCATTTTTGGGGCCAGGCTTGTCTGGAATTAAGGAAGATGGTATAAGCGTAGAGGACTCTTTGCCCAGTTGTTGAAGACCCTACTCTGGGTACAAGGAGTGATGTCATCAAATAAAGCTGCTAGGTCACAATTATCTGTGACATGTGTTGACAAGAGTCTTTTCAAATTGTCCCTTTTGTACCAAGAGAATATCAGCCTCACTTCAGCTAAACCCGATCCAGAAAGAAAGAGGTTCCATTGATTGGAGGTGAGGTGGCTTCACCTATACTATCTAGAGTGTGTTTGTATTGAAAGGTTACATGTTAGAGTCTTCCCAAGGAAATGTTAGGTTATAGTTAAATGCTGTGGTGATGTCAAATAGGAATACATTCCCACTTAATTTATTAGGTTCCACCGTGTATGATCTAAATAACAGAGCATTCTGTTCCCCAAAGTGGAACCAAATTTGGGTATCTGTATTTTGATAATGCCTTGATAGGGCAAACATTCCACTGATATGACTTGGTTTCAGCATGTCATACATAGGATTTAGAGAAAGGCCTTAAAATGGATAGTAAGAGTTGGCTTGTGGTAAGGTGAACCAGCAACAGGGGTGCTGTGAAGGGGTGTTGCTTTGCTTGTGCTTAATGGCCAGCTCACTGGTTTTTCACAAAGAGGGCCAAACAAGATTATATGTTCAATATGTGTATGCATGTATGATTTTCTTATTTAAATAGCAACCATAGGGGGGCTGATAAGAACTCTGGGTGCTTAAGGTTTAACTCTCTAACTCTCTTCCCACATGCCATGATTCTGATTCCTCCATCGCCACTGCCATGGCTGCTATTTTAACAAGAAAAATTGGATACCCTGGAAGTGCCCATATGCATTTAATGTATGATCCACTTTGGGTCACTGGTGAACTAATGTTATATACAATTAACTGTACAAGATACACTTGTCAAAGGCTCGAGTTTATTTGCTTTGCAACTCTGTTAATTCTCTTGGAATTCTCAGTGGCTGTTGATACTGCAAACCATATTTTAAGAATGACTTTATAGTTTGGCTTTGGGGAGTGGGTAAAAATAATAATTAAAAAATCTCCTCCCCACCCTTACTTAAGTCTCTTCTCCTTATTGAAAACTAAAGTGATGCCCAGCAGTGGGGAGAAGGAAGAAAAGAAAATATCCCAGCAACTATTTATACCCACCCAGCAAGCTTTACTAGCAAAAAATGTATAGCACATGGTCTGTCAAGATGAGCACAGCTGTTCCCACAAGCTGAGGTGTTGCCTGGCCCTGGGAGACAATGCTAGACCCATCTCTTCAGAAACCTGGTCAGCCACTCCAGGCCACAGTTCTGCACTATCCTTATTTTTAAAAAGGTAAAGGTAAAGGACCCCTGACAGTTAAGTCCAGTCGTGAACGACTCTGGGGTTGCGCCGCTCATCTCACTTTACTAGCCGAGAGAGCCAACGTTTGTCCGCAGACAGTTTTTCCGGGTCATGTGGCCAGCATGACTAAGCTGCTTCTGGCGAAACCAGAGCAGCACACGGAAATGCCGTTTACCTTCCTGCAGGAGCAGTACCTATTTATCTACTTGCACTCTGACATGCTTTCAAACTGCTAGGTTGGCAGGAGCTGGGACAGAGCAATGGGAGCTCACCCCGTCATTGCGGGGATTCGAACCACCGACCTTCCAATTTGCAAGCCCTAGGCTCAGTAGTTTAGGTCACAGTGCCACCCGCGTCCCTCACTCTCCTCATGCCTGTGCCCCAAATCTATACAAGAAGGTGCTAAGTGTCTTGTGACACTGTACCATTCAAATGTTATAAACACCATATTACCATTTCTCAGTTGTCTTTTTCTAACCTAAAAGGCCCCCAACACTTAATGATCCTAGCAGGAGAGGGGCTATAATCCTTTGGATACCTTTTTCCATATAGAACATTATATGCAGCTGCTCTGACGCATGATTACTTGAAAATTAATACACATCATCTTAATTTGAATGGGATTGACTGCCTGTAAAGTGTGCATAGCATTACAACCTCAGCATTTTCTCTTTCTCTGAAACAACTATTTTTTGCTTTATGCTCTAGGCAGTGCTTCAGCTTCTAGTTTCCCTGTAGGCTGAATTAAAAATGCTGTAGGAGGAAGGGTGGTTGACTCATCCTCCAGATGTTCTCAGTTTCTTGTCACAACTGTGTAATCTGCCCTTTAACAATTGGGCAATTAATAACAGTGTTTGATATTTGCATAAAAGGGACAGAGTGCAATTCTGTTTGGAATATAGGTATTATCATAGGATCACCCACAGATAGCACTAACAACTGACCAGAAAAAGAATGGTGTTGCTCCTGTGCATTTAATAGCAGCTTGATCTGTAAAAGTCAGCAAGTTAAGCTTAAGCAGCTTAGAAATAAATGTTAGCATTTGCTAACTGTAAATCAAGATGTCATTTAAAAGGCACAGGAGCAAACGTTAGTGTAAAAATAAACTTATTGTCAACCCTACTTCAGGTACAGGGATTTAGAATACTGTCTTAAACTCTATAAAAAAATCATGAACATATTATTGAAGAAAATTGGAAGAAAGATGATCAGATGCAAATGAGAAAAAGGCTCTTGTACTCTTACATCTATGAAAGAGAACATTTTGAAAGGTGTGCAACTTGATTTGCATGCATGATAAAAGCTGTGAAATTATTCAGCATAAAGGAGCTTTGCCTTTGCCTCTTTTCACCCCACTGCTAAGCCAAATCAATCTGCTTCTGTTTAACACGTTCAAGTTAAGACTGCCCCTTAAAAAAAAAACCCTTATGTTGCTTCTATGCTTTTCATGTCTACCCCACACAAATGTTGGTGGCAGGAACAGGCAACTTTTTACTGGCACTGCTTCACTGTCATTCATTATTATGAGCTCTGCAGAACTCTGTAAGTGAGGCTTATAGAGTATCTTGATTGGGACTAGAAAGTGGGAGACCACGGTTCCAGTCCCACTTGACCATGAAGTAACCTTGAACCAGTCACAGTCTCAGCCTAACCTGCCTCCTAGGGTTAATCAAGGACAGCTTAAAATGAAGTGCCATTGAATTTAGGTAAATTTACAGCCAGATAAATCAATTTAGCTTTACAGTTCTAAAGCCCCTTGTGGTATTAAATTGCTGTAACTCTATCTGGTCAAATACTACCACACCTATGCAACTCAAACAGGTTGTCTCTGGCACATGAAGCTCATCCCAGGTGACATAGCAGGCTACAATAATTGTTTTGTATTGACTCTGAAGCTTGTTCTTAAACATTGTTTGTCCCCGCACCTTCAAATAGCAACACCTGGTTTCTGCCACTGACAGGTAGAGCTTTGATGTTTCACCTGAACATTACAGGAGGCAAAATAAGTGGTGCATGACAGGATGATTTGTAAGCAGCGACAAATGGGAATTTTTTTTAAATTTTTTTATGTGGGGTAGCTTGCTGGAACGTTATACTTTTCTTGTTAGCAGTATTGTGCCTTATCGGGTGGTAAAGTTATCAATCATCAAGCAAGCTCAGTGGCATTTGCCAACATAAATGGAGCTGAAACAAGAGAGAGGTACAGTATCAGCATGTGTGGGAGAACTCTAGCTTTAAAAAAGCAGGTAAAAGGGGTTAACTCCTTGAAGCCCAAATATATAAGGAATTTGAGCATCAATTGGGAAAGAATAATGGAAAACTATAGAGGGTGAATTGGCTTTCTTAAGCCCCTCATTCTCAGTATTCCAGACAAAGGAGGCTGACTGGAACCCTAAACAGAAGCATCCCTGTTAGGGAATGAAGATATACTGCAACATTTTGTTGCAGTTTCCACTTATATATTATACAGTTGAGTATATTGTATTTACCAGAAACTTTTATTTCTCTGCTGTGTAGCTGCAAACTGTATGGTTGAGTTGCAGACAGGAGGGATAAGCCTAGAGAGGAAAGGAACAGGAAAAGTTTGCATTTCCATGCGTAAGGTTCTAAAACTCAATACAAGGTGAACTTAAAATAAAAAATACAATGCTTGAATAGTTTCACAACCCTATTACATACCCAAACAAATATGACACATATAAACCTGCAAACTTCCTCTCCCACCACACCTGAAATGTCAGGTAGTCTAAAGGTTATTTCCAAACACTGACATTTCCTTGTGTCCTGCCCCCCCCCCCCCCCCAGCGGTTTTGAGAATGGTAATAGCAACAAAGAGATTATGTGCTTTCCACACCAGCGTTAAGTATGAAGGATATAGAAATCTTTGTGAGTTTGTGTGCCCATTCTCTTTTCAGGCCAGAGGAAATGGGTGCGGCACTTAGTGAATTACCCAACTCTAGAAATCACAATGTGGTTGACCAAGCGGAATTATGCACTGCTGTTTTCGAGTCACTCAGAAGTAAGTCCTATGCAGTTCCAAAGAAAATAAGGCCTGCAATGCGCTTACCTGGGAAGAAACCCCACTGAATTCAATAGGACTTGAGTAGATGCCGTTAAGAAATTGCGCAGCCTCTTCCATGAGGGTGTACATAGGCCTGAAGACAGTCAATAGCTTTTAATGTTTAATAGGTTATTGTATTTTTAGTGCTTTGTTGGAAGCCGCCCAGAGTGGCTGGGGAAACCCAACCAGATGGGCGGGGTATAAATTATTATTATTATTATTATTATTATTATTATTATTATTATTATTATTAGGCTTCTTCCGAGTAAGTACGCCTGGTATTGCCAAGGTGGGGTTGCAGTCATCTGCATGCCTGAACTGGACATTAATATGCATAAGAAGGGGTTGTCTGGGATGCTGTTTTAGCAGTAAATAGGAATTATTTCCAACTAAACGTGATTGGGGATTGGCATATTCTGGCGTTTGCTCTTTACTGTAAAGCAATAAAGCTTTGAAGGCCGAGAAGGGAAAGGACAGCTGCCCCCACCAATGAAAACTCCATGCCATGAGCCTAATTGATGAGGTATTTGGCACCTATCAGGAAAATAGTCTTCAAAAGGGCGTTAGCCTAGTACAGCCCTCATGAGTCACGGCTAACCAAGAGCCCTCGCCCTCAAAGGGCCATTTTCTGGACTGGGCAAGCTTCCTCTTCCTTGTGCCTCAGGGCCAAGGCTGTAGAGCAGCCAGCTGTTCTTCAACTACAACTCCCATCATCCCTAGCTGCGGGCTACGCTAGCTAGGAATGACGGGAGTTGTAGTCCAAAGCCGCCTAGCGTCCCAACGTTGAGGGAGGCTGCCACAGAGCAAGCCTGCCACCACCCGGCTTATGCCAGTAGCTGTGTCGGATTTCGATTGGCTGGGCTGCGTCGGCTAGGATCCGTGCGATTGGACGGGGAAGTGGGGGCGGGCGCCGACTGTCCCCGCTGTCATTGGCGGATACGTGGCGCATGCTTCCTCCCCCTCTACGCACGCGCGACGGGAGAAGCCGAGGAAGCGTCTCTGCCTGTTGGGTTCGTGCCTTGAGCGCGCGCGCTTGCCGTTTTTCTGCGCTCGCTCTCTCTCTCTCTCTCCCCCCCGCCCCCCGCTCAACCAACGGTCGCCGCGATGCCGCTGCAGTTCGAACTGTGCCCGGGCCGGCCAATCGGCGGGGACCACCCCTGCTTCATTATCGCGGAGATTGGTCAGAACCATCAGGGGGACCTGGAGACCGCCAAGCGGATGATCCGAGTGGCTAAGGTGGGGAGGTGGGCGTGGCCAACGGGGGTGGCAAAGTGGCGGGTGTCGAGGCTGGGTCAGTTGGGCTGAGGGGCGAGAGGCGGGAGGATGGGGAATGGGAGCAGAGCGGAGGTGGCCGGCAGGTTGCTGCCGCCTGTTCTTGGTGTTTTCTCGGGTATCATGGATAGAAGCTGCATGTGGGAGAGGGGAGATAACCAAACAATAATGGCTAATTAATGATACCCAAAACAAAATAAAAAAATTCCTTCCAGTAGCACCTTAAAGACCAACTGAGTTAGTTCTAGGTATGAGCTTTCGTGTGCATGCACACTTCTTCAGATACCTTGAGGTTGATGGACTTCCATTTCATGCGGCTCAATGTGGTGCCTTCCATAGTTCCAGTTACAGATAGGTAGCCGTGTTGGTCTGCCATGGTCAAAACAAAATAAAAAAATTCCTTCCAGTAGCACCTTAAAGACCAACTGAGTTAGTTCTAGGTATGAGCTTTCGTGTGCATGCACACTTCTTCAGATAGCTCATACCTAGAACTAACTCAGTTGGTCTTTAAGGTGCTACTGGAAGGAATTTTTTTATTTTGTTTTGACCATGGCAGACCAACACGGCTACCTATCTGTAATGATACCCAGGGAAGCAACTTAGTGTCAGGTGGGGGACTGTCAGGCAAAAAATAAAATAAAATGGGAGCTGTCAAGAATTTTATTATCACTTATTTGATTTATATTACAGTGGTGCCCCGCAAGACGAATGCCTCTCAAGACGAAAAACCCGCTAGACGAAAGGGTTTTCCGTTTTGGAGGCGCTTCGCAAAACGAATTTCCTAATGGCTTGCTTCACAAGAAGAAAATGTCTTGCGAGTTCCTGCTGGTGTTTTTTTCTCCCCCCCCCTTTTTCTAAGCCGCTAAAAGCGCTAATCCGCTAATCCGTCAATGGGCTTGCTTCGCAAGACGAAAAAACCGCTAGACGAAGAGACTCGCGGAACGGATTCTTTTCGTCTTGCGAGGCACCACTGTACCACCCTTTAACCAAACATCTTGGGGTGCTGCACAACGTTAGGAACATAATTTACAGACATTATGATTGCAACATAAACAGGAATTGTTCGGGACTGGACCTAACCGTAAGGGGTCCCTTTACCTTTAGAGAGCATAATAATAGACAACATAATAATAAAATAGTCGTAATAACAGTCCCTAAGGCAGAGATTCACAAACTGTGATCCAGCTACCTGTGAGCCTCATGCAGCTGCACCTCAGTTAAAAAAGACAATTAGAAATCATGCAGTAAAGGACGTTGTAGTTGTTGCCACAGACAGGAAAAACTGTTATGTGGTCCGTCAAGCCCCTCATCAGTATTCAAGAGGTCTGAGGGGGATAAAAGTTTGGAGTGGGAAGGGGTGATGGGGATGTTTGGCACTTAAGGTTTGTAAAGGTAATGTGTAAATGATGAGAATTGGGAGATTGTAAACCACAAACCAGTTATCAAGGGGCACTTGGATTTTAGCTCTTTAAAAAACCCCTCCTGAGATCGATTTATGATATTTCCACCTTATCCTTCCTTCCAAGGAGCTCCGGGTTTCATCAGACCCAAGTGACATTGTGAGCATCAACCCTGTGAGATTTAGCTGAGAAACAAGAGCATAAGATGAGGCTGCTGAATGAGGCCAGTGGCCCATGTTGTTCAATATCCTGTTCTCCCAGGATGTTCTGACCAGTTTCCTGTGTGAAACTGGCAAGTAGGACCAGAGCATTTCCCCCGTCCGGTGGATTCCAGCCACTAGTATTCAGAAGTATTACTTCTTCCAATTGTGGACGCAGAATATAGAGCCATTCTTCTGTAATGGCATCTGGGCTTAGTTCCCTTTTCAGCCATTCAACTATGTCACTGAGCTACAGCCATTGCATATGGAGCTAAAGTTCTGTTATAATGCGTCCTGTTGGAGGATGCGCTGATGGAATGATCAGAAAAGCACAACATTGAATTCCTATGTGATTAGAATTGGGAACTGGTACCATCATTGACCTTAAATGGTTCATTAGTCTGCAAGACCCTAATCTGAAATTGAAAGAGGAGTCTATTCGCTGACCTTTCCTTTGTTTCAATGGCTGTTTAGCTCAGTGTACATCTGACAAAGTCCACAGAGCTTATTCCACAATAAACTTATTAGCTTGCGTACACACCGTACATTAAGGCAGATTATTTCCCCCAAAAGAATCCTGGGAACTGTGTTAAGAGTGCTGGGAACTGTAAGTGTGTGAGAGGTAATCTCCGGTCCCAAAAGTCTTTAAATAGTGTGTATGTAGCCTATGTCCTTAAGGTGTCTCAGAAAGGACTCTTCAATATTTTTAAAATTTGCATTGGCATGGTCAGTTCAAGCGGTGTGCATGCCTAGGACTGAGATGGGCATGTTCAATAACCTTTAAGAACTATTGTAATGCTTGTGTCTTTGTAGGAATGCGGAGCAGATTGCGCCAAATTTCAGAAAAGTGAACTAGAGTACAAATTCAATAAGCGAGCCTTGGAGAGGCCGTACACTTCCAAACACTCTTGGGGGAAAACTTATGGAGAGCACAAGCGCCACCTGGAGTTCAGCCATGATCAGTATCGAGAGTTGCAGCGATATGCAAAGGAGATTGGCATTTTCTTCACAGCATCAGGCATGGATGAAGTAAGTGAGATGTTGGTTTTGTTTTAAGAAGGAGCTGCCACATCTGACATTACCTGCAACTTGGTGAACAACCCCATAGTACGCAGGGAACACAGGGAACCAGAATTTCAAAACTGTCCTTAGTCCACCTTCAGCAGGTTAGGAAAAGAGCTAGCACTGGTATTTTTAGAGCAGTGTCTTCTATCTAGTTGCAACCTTTTCAGTATAGATGTAAAAATCACATATGTTTTCCAGTGTCTGACCATGGTCCCTGCATAAGGGTTGCTGATTCCCCCAGAGGGATCCTCTGTGGTGAATAGTGTCTTGTCCCGTGACTGTAACACTGAACGCAGAAGTCAAACCTGCTGAAATTTCCATTGCGGAATGTATGTACTGGTGGGTTTTTTGGAAATTTTGAATCCGTAAGTGCTTTGCTGATGGATTTCAGATTTAGCATCTTTACTGGACTTCCTTTTTTGTGCTTCAAAAAAAATCACTTATGATTACAATAAAGCAAAACAAGTAAATGGTTGAATATTGTTCTGAAGTTGAGTTGGCATGCATTTCACAAGAAAAACTAACAAGGTCATTACAAATCATTTATTTATCATTACAAATCATTTAATCATATACAAATCATTCATTACAAATCATTTATTTTCCACATGTATTTCAGCTGATCTACTTTTGCACACTGGGGGGAACTTTTAAGAAAGCAGAGAAGCTGAAATATTTAATTAAGGAGAAAAATAAAGCATACTTAGTATAGTTTTAATGCTTTGTTCAAAGAAACTCAAAACATGACAATTCATGATTCACTTCCCTCGGAGGTAGTCAATCTGCTGCCCTCCAGTTGTTTATGGGCTTCAGCTTCCATTAGTCTCAGCCATCAATCATTGGTCAGGGGTGAGGAGAGCCTGAGGTGCCTAAAGGGAGAGCTGTGCCAAGGCCTCTGCTGAGGTTCACATTAGGGGTGGGCTCGGTGGAGGGGGAGTCCTTTGCCTGTCTCTCTCGGCTCAAGTTAAAGCAGCTGAGGTGCATAAAATGTTGAGATTTTTTATATCAAGCACTGTGTCGGGGGTCTGACAGCAAGTCTCTGAGGCCACTGGGTTTGAGGTAACCAGTTTCCAGTGTGCAGCACTTTGCCTTCAGAAATGTTAACAGGATACAGATATGATGGTACATCCTCATAGAACTGTAGAATTGAAAAGGACCCCGAGGATGATTTAATCCAACCCATTGCAATGCAGGAATATACAGCTATCCCATAAGGGGATCGAACCTGCAACCTTGGTGTTATCAGCACCATGCTCTAACCAACTGAGCTAGACTGTCTGCTTGGTGGACCTAAGGTGTCTGATTCAGGGTTGGTTATATCCAGGTAGAATCAGTGGCATTGACAAATACTCTGAGGCAGATCTGCATCCTCCTTCATTGCTGATGTGTGGGGTTGGGAGGAGCCTTATTCAGCCCAAGGACATTCCCTCCTGGACAACATTCCAGGGGCCACATGTCAATTGTAGGCGGAGCAACGGATGCAGATTTTACCCTTGCACAGTAGGCTAGTTTCTGCACATACTCATCCCCAACCCTTCCATCCAGCCAAGCAAGAAGCATGATTAGAATTAAAGGATACATTCCAGCCACAGACAATATTACCAAAAAAAGAGTGCAACACCGAGAGTCCTGAGGGCCAGATAGAGAAGCTTGGAAAGCTGCATTTGATCCCCAGGCTATTGTTAGTCACTCTGTTCTGTATGTTTGGGTTACCATGAACTCTAGTTTTTATTTGTATTCCTTGTGTATGAGCATAGCCATGTGCTGTTCTGCTGTATGTTTCTGGGAAAGGAGGCACATTCATCCAGCTACAGTGTCTTTATTTGACAGGTAGAATGTTAATGTTAGGAATCTTTGTGTTCTTTTTTTTAAAAAAAAGTATTTCTTCACAGATGGCTGTAGAGTTTCTGCATGATCTGGATGTTCCATTTTTTAAAGTCGGATCAGGAGACACTAACAATTTCCCATACCTGGAAAAGACAGCCAAAAAAGGTGATTTGCTAATAACTCGCTTAATATAGCTACTGTTTCTACTCTCCTAATGGTATCACATCTAATGAGAGAATGTATGAATTTGATAGAGCACCCTGCCTTATTACAGTGGCACCTCCGGTTGTGGACGGGATCTGTTCCAGAGGTCCGGCCGGATCCCGAGGTTTTTGTAACTGGAGAGACTGCTTCTGTGCATGCACAAGCAGCAGTAGAGCGATTCTGCACATGCGTGTGTGGCAAAAACCCGAAATATACTTCCGGGTTTGCCACTTACATATCTCGAAATTTACGTAAGCGGAGGGATACGTAAGCGGAGGTAGAACTGAACAGTAGTACCTCGGGTTAAGTACTTAATTCGTTCTGGAGGTCCGTTCTTAACCTGAAACTGTTCTTAACCTGAAGCACCACTTTAGCTAGTGGGGCCTCCTGCTGCTGCTGTGCCGCCGGAGAACAATTTCTGTTCTCATCCTGAAATAAAGTTCTTAACCCGAGGTACTATTTCTGGGTTAGCAGAGTCTGTAACCTGAAGCGTATGTAACCTGAAATGTATGTAACCTGAGGTACCACTGTATATCCAAATTAGATACAATTGTAAATATCAGCTAGCATAAAAAATGACAATAGTTCTTTCATCTGCATCCATAATGTCTAGTAGAAATCTAATACATTCTTCTCCCACACTCCCATTAATGATGGATGGGTAGAGGAGGACTGCCATTTTCAACTGTAGTCACGGTTTGTTCCTTACCTCCTATGAGGAAGAGGGACTTTTCAGTGGTGGCCTCACAACTCTGGAATTCATTGTCTGTCAACCTCTGAAGGATCACTGCACTCCAGTCTCTTAGAAAGACTCTGCAGATATGTTTCAGGTTCCTTACATGACTTTTTATATACCTATCTGTGAAGTACAAAACTGGATTTTATGTTCTGGACTGGTTTATTAGTATATCTAGCTTTTTTAGTATTGAGGTATCTGTAGTAATTGTTACTATAGATAATTAGTAATAATAGTAATAATATTACTATTATTACTATCTATAGTAATCTGTTGCATTTCAGGTTATTTTTTTTAATCATGTAGGTTCCTTGGAGGAGCTTTGCTCAGAAAAGCGGCCTATAAATAGGGAGGGTGTACAGGCCCAAGATTTGTTGTTTATCTGTGTTTTAAAAACATCTGACCTGTCTCAGTTGCTCTGTGCTCTCTCCACTTTAAATCTGCTCTGGGTTGTGGGGTGCTTTGTATGAAACAAAACTGTGTTCCCCATTCATTAAATGGGGAGTATAAAAATGGCTGCAACTTTCCCCCTTATGGCCAAAGTGGATGAAATTTACAGGCAGAATCAGTGATTTCTGCCAGCCCTTAGGCTTTATACCAGTTAAAGGACACATTCCAGCTAAGCAAAAAGTACTCAGGATATCAAGGAGGGCCAGTGAGGGTTGTGTTCTGGAGGTGGGCATGGCTTGGGTGGAGTCCTGAGAACCAAGTAAAGGCCCAGAGACAACTTAATTTGTTTGCGCCAGCTGCAGAAATGGCATAGGTGGGCTATGAATAAGTGGGTTGGTATCAATCCATCCAGTTTATAGGCAGATTAAAAACTAATTGTCAAGTAATTGACCAGTTTGTATAATGTAGCTGTATGAGACAGAATGTTGGAGTTACAAAATGCTCTCGGTGACCTTCCCTTCTAGGTCGCCCGATGGTGATTTCGAGCGGGATGCAGTCAATGAACACAATGCAACAAGTTTACAAGCTGGTGAAAGCCATTAACCCGAACTTCTGTTTCCTCCAGTGCACCAGTGCTTACCCTCTTCAGCCTGAAGATGTCAACCTTCGTGTCATAACGGTCAGTGAGGTGGGGTGGAAGGCATGGCAATTCTCCTAAGGTCCCTTATTTTCCTTCTGAACCAATGAATTGAGCAAGACAACAGATCAAGTGCAGTTTGGAATTTGCTCCAACTCTGAGAGGCCTCAGCCCAGCACAGAATTAACTTCCTAAACCTCATTCCTTTTCTTCTTCTTCAGCAGACTTAAGAGCTCCTTGACTGTGCTTAACTCTGTCCACAGAAAGTTGCACATAAAGCACAACTAAATTTCATAGCCTTTTGTAACAGCTAATGTTGGTGATTAACTGTCCTCTTCTTTGTATTCACCATCAACTTTTCTATCCTTCTAGGAATATCAGTCCGTCTTCCCAGATATTCCTATTGGCTACTCTGGTCATGAGACTGGGATAGCCATTTCCATTGCAGCAGTTGCTATGGGCGCAAAAGTCCTCGAGCGCCACATTACACTGGACAAAACCTGGAAAGGCAGTGATCATCAAGCATCCCTGGAGCCAAAAGAACTGGCGGAACTAGTGAGAAGCATCCGGATGGTGGAGAAGGCCATGGGGTCCCCAGTCAAGCGGCTCCTGTCCTGTGAAGTGGCTTGCAATGAAAAGGTAAATTTATTATTGAGTGCTGCAAGACCCACTTATTCTGGATTGCTGATAGTGGCAGCAGCATTCATACACATCCATCCTAGTAAGGTCATAGAATCATAGAATCATAGAGTTGGAAGAGACCACAAGGGGCATCGAGTCCAACCCCCTGCCCAGCTGGAAACACCATCAGAGCACTCCTGACATATGGTTGTCAAGCCTCTGCTTAAAGACCTCCAAAGAAGGAGACCACCACACTCCTTGGCAGCAAATTCCACTGTCAAACAGCTCTTACTGTCAGGAAGTTCTTCCTAATGTTTAGGTGGAATCTTCTTTCTTGTAGTTTGGATCCATTGCTCTGTGTCCTCTTCTCTGGAGCAGCAGAAAACAACCTTTCTCCCTCCTCTAGGTGACATCCTTTTATATATACAGAGATTGCTTTGTAGCGCTTGCCTGCCACTGTAAGAAATCCTTCTACAGGTGTCTCCCCACTTATGCGCAATTGACTCCCGCACGACCACATATGCATGTGCTGCCGGGAAAAAATTAAAGAATGGTGGGAGAGAGCTGGAGAGTCCCCGAAGCCTGAGGAGGATGTTGGTGAGCATGGAGGAAGCCCCAAAGAAGCTGGAGGCGCAGCAGTGCTTTGTTTACATGGCTCAGCTGCTCTGCCTGTCAGCTGATGCGTGGGGTAGCGCAGCAGCAGCTGCTTTCCCCATGCATCCTCCAGCCTCCTGGCGGCCCCAGAGCTTCAATTCTAGTTACAGGTATTTTTAGTATGGATTGACAAGAGAGCAGCAGAGAGAGCATTTAAAGCAGGGGTCAGCAAACTTTTGCAGCAGGGGGCCAGTTCATTGTAACTCAACCTTGTGGGCGGCTGGACTATATTTTTTTTTCGGGGGGGGGGGGAGAACAAATTCCTATGCTCCACAAATAACCCAGAGATGCATTTTAAATAAAAGGACACATTCTACTCATGTAAAAACATGCTGATTCCTGGACCGTCTGCTGGCCGGATTGAGAAAGCGATTGGGCCGCATCCGGCCCACAGGCCTTAGTCTGCCTACCCATGATTTAAAAGGTGTTTAATACAGGTGCCCTCCCCTCTGTAAGACCTAACTGAAGCTGCTTGGGATTGAACCTGTAACCTCTTGCACGCAAAGCAGATGTCCTGTCACTGAGTTGGCAAAGGCTGTATTAGATGCAGTACATATACGCCTCCCTTATTCTTTTACCTCTAGTTTCCAGATCGGGTGTGTGTGTGTGTGAAATAGCAGCATAGTACAATGATGATGATGATGATTTATTATTTATTCCCCGTCCATCTGGCTGGGTTTCCCCACCCACTCTGGACAGCTCCCAGTAGAATATTAAAACACCAAACATTAAAAACTTCCCTAAACAGGGCTGCATTCAAATGTCTTCTAAAAGTCAGAGAGTTGTTTATTTCCTTGACATCTGATGGGAGGGCGTTCCACAGGGCAGGTGCCACTACCAAGAAGGCCCTCTGCCTGGTTACGTGTAGATTCACTTCTCACAATGAGGGAACTACCAAAAGGCCCTTGGAGCTTGACCTCAGTGTCTGGACTGAACAATGGGGAGACGCTCCTTCAGGTATAGTGGGCCGGGGCTGTTTAGGGCTTTAAAGGTCAGCACCAACACTTTGAATTGTGCTCGGAAACGTACTGGGAGCCAATGAAGGTCTTTCAGGACCAGTGTTATATAGTCTTGGCAGCCACTCCCAAGTACAAGACAGCCAAGCAGGAGGCACACCATGCCCTATGCCATAGATCTATGAGCCCTCTGCTGCTGAGCAGCTGTGTCCCAAACTGCTGCTGCATGTACCACTTGGGGGCTGCACCTAAAGCGCAGGCTCGCCTCCCCAAGACATAACCTCCTTCTACTTATCTTTCTGTAGTTGGGAAAGTCTGTAGTGGCCAAAGTCCGGATTCCTGAAGGTACCACACTTACGCTGGATATGCTCACGGTAAAAGTGGGGGAACCCAAAGGATACCCGCCAGAAGACATCTTCGACTTGGTTGGCAAGAAGGTCAGGATAAATATTGGTGAAGATGAAACCATCGTCGAAGATGCCATTGAAAACCATGTGAAAAAAGTGAAATGCTAATTTGTGACTCTTTTTTTAATGGGACCTTGGGAAAAAGCACTGTGGTAACATACTAAAACCAGAATGTGCTGAAGTTCAAATGAAGGGTTTTGGGGAAGGGAACCTCAATGTGATTTTTTTCTTGTGGGTAGGCTAAAATGTCTATACAATTCCGTGTAGTACTTCTTGAGGAATCTTTAGTTTCTCTTTATTGCTGAAAGCTTTTTGCTAAGCCATGACACAGTAACCTACCCAGAGAAACTTTTCTGAAAGGTAGTGCAGGGCTTTGGAAAAATTTGTATTTGTGTGGGCAGGATCAGCGCCAACAAATGAATGCTTCTAAATTTCTGTGAATGCCTCTTTAACAAGACATATGTGTTCCAGGACTTTTGTAGTGTTTTCAGAATTCAGAACGAGACATTGCTATGCGACTTGCAATACTTCCAAGATATATACTGTACAAGAATCTCCTCTGTGCCCTTGATCTTAAGTTTTCTCCTCCCATCACAAAGAATGGCAGAGGGAAAACTGAATGTATACAAGCTGTACATGGTTGCTGCAGTCAACTAGGTGTGTAAACTTCTCAAAACAAATCTTTGGGGCCTAGGTGTGCTGTGTGCCTTCAATTTTAGCTATTCAAATTTTGGGAGAATTAAGGCAGTGTAGAAGTTCTAGGATATAATTTGGGACAGCAGTGATAAAGGAAACAATTCATCTGACAGGAGAGCCTATAAGATAGCATAGCAGGAGAAATCATGTGTCTAAAAACGGGCTGCCACTCAGATTCATGAGCATTTGGTAGACTTTTAACATTTCAACCTGTCTCCACACCATGAAGGCTAGTAACATGGAGCTCTGTGAGAGAAAACTTAACGGTTGCAGTAATGTATTTATTTGGAAGGAAAATCCCACTGCACTTGGGTGGGTGCACAACTGAGCAAGCATGCTTAAGGTTGGAGTGTCAGACTTTCAAGGTTTTGCAGATCATGACTATTCAAGATTCATTGTAATGAATCTAGAAATGTTTCTGTTAGGCAATGGGGCTTGCACAATTCTGCCTTAGCTTGATAGTAAATTATTGTTATTGTTATTGATAACAAGGAATGTGTTTCACTTAAAATAAAGGCCAGAGGTTGTTTATTTACTTGAGCTCAATTTGCTTTAAGCATAATCCCCATGCATAGGTTGTGGGATTGGGATTGGGATTGCACCAGGTCACTTGCATTGCTCCTGCTTCCCTCTGCACTGGGCATCACATTTGCATGGATTGTATTCACACAAGGCCTGATTTATGTAGACTGTGCTGTCACAAAATCCAGGAAGCTGGATGGCATGACTCGGCCCTGTGCTCTGCAAACATTCTGTCCCAGGCTGTGGATGTCACAGGAGGGCAGGGGTTAAAGAGAGTCAGCACAATCCTGACCCCTCACTCTGTTCTGATCAAATGTCTGCACAGGACTTGTCTGAATCATGATTTTGCTGTTAATGATTGAGTTAAACAATGACAAAATAATGGCTGATGGGTTTTTAATTTTTTATTTCAAATGGACAATAAAACTTGGGCAAAGTTACTTTTTCTCCGCCAGTTCGTTTTTATGGGGAAATCTTGGGGGTTTTTTAGGTTGCAGAAGGGATGAACTGACCAATGGCTCCTGTGGTCTTTTGACTTGTAAAAGTCATGCTGGGAGCGTGTCAGTTGCTAAAAATGTGCCATCACTGTAGCCTGAAATGATGGGTTTTAATTCGCAGTGACCAGGGCCATGGACAACACATAGCTAGGCAAGGACTGTGGCTGGAATACTATACAAAGTGAGCTATTTTGGAGCAGGAATTTTTCAACCATCACCAGAATGTCAAAATAAGGTAATTCTCTCCCTGTGGGTTTGTGCCTAACTCTCACCCTGGCAAAGCTCCCAGCTGGAAGGGCAGGAAGAAGAAAAAGGGGTGTGTTGGGGGAGGGTCATAAAGGAAGAAGCAACTTTGCGATGGAGGCAGCAAATTCCTGTTGCTGCAAAAGGCCTCTGAACAACTAAAAACCTGCAAATGAATAAAGCTCTATTTATGAATAAATGGCCATGGTTGCAACAGATAAAGGCAGACTCCTAAAAGACAATATCATATTTCAACCATTTCAATATGGCATCTAGTTATTAATAATGCCACTGATGAATCACTTCCCATAAAACATCCTGAAACACTTTGATAAAGTTTTGTAAGAACGCTTTCAAGCCAGAGACAGATGCAAACTGCGATAAAAATCTCCACTTTCTAAAAGGCTTGTTAAAAATGGAAGATCTTCAAAGGGCACCAAATTAGTTTTTTATATAAGGCATAAGATACTCTTTCTGATAGCCTGGTTCCAAGCAGCCTAGGGATTTAAATTCCAAGAACTGCACCTTGACCATAGCCTGATAACAAACTGGCAGCCAGCACCAATTCTCTTTGCTACTACAAATATTTACAGCTGAGTAGTGAAAGCTTAGGTACTCCTCTGCCTCTCTTTTGGCTCTCTGGAATGAGATTCCACATCATTAAGAAGCAGGCTGCAATTCCCCAGTTCAAAGATACTTTATTGTCTGCTAAGTAGGCTTGCTTTGCAAATTATTCCAAGGCAAGATGCATCGTCATCATCATAAGTTTTCCAAGGCACACAGGATGACTTTACCATTACAGAAAAAGCAGCAATGCTTGCCATTTATTTGTACAGGAGCCTCCTTACAACCAGGATTAGACCCCAGAAAGTCAGTGCAAATTGGATATACACCTAGAGGCACAAAGCCTTCCCCAAAGAATTTAATACACAGATGGGGTTAAGAGACAATCTTCAGTAATCACATAATTATCGTCTGAAAGCTTTACAAGGCTGTCAGGGGCTCAGGAGCAGAGGCACAGGGAAGATGGGAGATGGAGAGCGAGGGGGAGGAATCCGAGGGGAGCGTAGGAGGGGACAGTGGTCCGAGGGATTCCATGAGCCTCTCCAGCGAATCGGAAGATTCACAGAGGGGAGCGCCAGTGGCCAGGGGCAGGGGGGTCCCAAGGGGAACGCCCCAGGAGCAAGGGGGCAGCAGGGACTCCCAGAGCAGTAGTTGGAAATCAGGACCAGCTTCCCCACCAGAGCAGAGTGGGGGGGAAGAGTCCCAGATATCGGGGCCAGTGCTTTCCCCACCAGGGAGAGAAGACGAGGCAGAGCTGACCACGCCTCCCTCGGAGAGTCGGACAATGGAGGGGAGGTCAGATCCGGCCAGTGTCACGGAAGAGGGAAGCAGTGATAGAAGTAGTGTAACGGTTAGGAGAAAGGTCACTGGGTTGGCGCGAGAAGCAAGTTCAAATGTACAGGAGCGCGGGACAGCAGAGAGAGAGGATTGGGAACCGGGTCCTAAAGCACGCCGGAGGCAAGGGGAGGAGCTAAGCGACTCAGCATCGGAAGAGTCCAGAAAGGGGAATGCCCCAGCGGGCAGGAGGACCCAGAGGAGGAGAGAGCAGCGCAGAAGGTGGAGCAGGGCTAGGATCTTAAACTGGTGCGGAAGGGGAGGTGATTCAGACGGGACTTCGCCGATCTAGAGTCTAGACGTAGGGCTGCACGCTCTGGCTTTGAAATGGAAACTAAACTTCAATAAAGACTTTTGTACATAACATCAGCCTGGCGTTGGTCCTCTGTGAGCTGGGACCTAGAGGCAGCTCTGACAAAGGCAAATATTGTTTTAGCATTTTTTTAATTGGCCAAGTGCTTTAGATCCTCTGCATTGCTCTCCCCTACCTCACAGTTCATGGTAACTTTGTGAGGTAGATTGCAACTTCTGCTGAAAGTGCAAAAATGGCATATAGACAGCTATTTCCTGGAGTGATGTGTCGCCATTAGGAAATGATTCAGTATCATAAAGTGTCTTTTTCTATTAAAAACCTGAAGTACGTATCACAATATACACGGATGAGAAGCATGGGTCTCCCCCACACCCTTGTGCCATTAGCCTTTAAGTTATCTTGCACATTGCTATCGTCCCTTCCCACAACCTCAGCGCTGGATAAACCGGCTCCGTGAACTTGCAGCGGAACGTGTGCAGATGTGCCATCCCATCTGTCACATTATAGAAAGACAGGATCCCAGCTTCATAATCCAGAAAAACCCCAACTCGTTCGGGATCATCCTCTGCCTGAATAGGGACTCTCTCCCCGTTCTGGAACGCCCAGTATTCAAAGTCAAACCGTTTGATGCACCAGGAAACTCGGTTGCATCCCAAGCGGCAAAGTTCAGAGTCTCCTTTCCTTTTGATGGATGAGTAAGCTGCCCCAATCCACCACCCTTGCCCGGCCTGCAGCACATCCACCTCCCAGTAATGGCTTCCGGCAAAGAAAGAATCTCTGCTCAAGGCTTGCCAGACAGTGTCGAATCTCTCTGGGCTTGAGCAGTAAAGTCTTCTCCTCCAGCTGTAGCTTATTGAAAGACGGTCCTCTGATAAAATTAACCTGGGGTGCACGCTATTTATCTCTAGCGTGGGGGATCTTGCATCTGTGGAGGGGGGGGGGGACATAGGCAACACATTGCAGAGAAACATCTTCGGCAGCAACAACAGTTGAGGAAGGAAATAGCCACAACACAAGCTGTTAAAACCAGCAGCCTTATATTGATTGACCTATCCACATCAGGGACCAGTGGAACTTCCTATGGGACACAATGCCATCATGGTGTCTGCATCAGAAGCCAATGATAAGGATGGAATGAGAAGAGGGGGAAACAGGATGATGACCAGTGAACCTTGCCATGATGGGGGTACAGATACAGTAGTGCTATTTTTGGAACAGCTCCAAGTCCTCCACTGTATCTCGTCCCTAGTTCTGATTTTAAAACCAGCTTTCCCTTGTTTGTTTATGTTACTCTGCAGACTAAGAAATGCAACCCAAGATTTAGCTCAGGCATAGGCAACCTTTGGCCCTCCAGATGTTTTGGCCTACAACTCCCATGATCCCTAGCTAACAGGACCAGTGGTCAGGGAAGATGGGAATTGTAGTCCAAAACATCTGGAGGGCCAAAGGTTTCCTATGCCTGATTTAGCTGTTTGTATGAAGGATCAAGCCCAGGGGTGGAGAACCTCTGGCCTTCCACTTGTGCTTAGACTACAACTCCCATCATCCCCGTCAGCATGGTCAGGGACGATGGAATTGGTAGTCCAGCCACAGCTAAATGATCACAGGTCTTTCCCCGCCCTCACCTGGTCTATACAACAGGATTGGGGATTACTCAAACGTCAGTCTCAGGAAGTCCCTCCTTCCCAACTCAGGGGGCAATGGAGGGGGGTTAAAGAGGTGGGTCTTCAGCATATGACAAGCTGTACAATGATGGTGCTAGATGCACATCTGTGCAAAGGGAATTCCACAACTGAGAGGCTGCCACAGGGAATGCCCTCTCCCAGGTCACCATAAACCTCTGAGGGCTATGGAACTACCAAGAGGATTCCTCTCCTGACCTAAACACCTGAGAGGGTCTGTAGGGATGGAGATGGTCTTTCAGGGGCCTGTCATTTAAGGTGTGAGCATCTTGAATTAGGCCCAGAAATGAGCTGGCAGCCAAAGCAGCTGTTTTAATACAGCTTCTATGAGATCTAAAGGCAACTCCAGTCAGTCTCTGCATTTTGGAACGGTCAAAGTTTCCCAGTCACCTTCAAGGACAGCTCCATGTAGAATGCATTGTAATAATCTAATCTGGAAGCTACCAGAGCACTGAATGTAGTGGCGAAGTCACCTCTGCCCAAAAGGGGCTGTAGCTGGCAAACCAGCCAAGGCTGGAAAATGGCACTTGTGGTTACTGAGGCCACCTGAGCCACCCGTTAGACAAAGATAAAACCAGGAGCAACTCTAAGCTATGGAGCTGCTCCTTCCAGGGATGTGCAACCCTGTCCATTTATCCCTGTGAAACTGCTTGGTCAGGGAAGGTCCAGCTCCCCCGGGCTGAGCAAGCAGACAACTGCTGCTCTAAAATCTAAATTTAAAAACTAAGAACTTGCCTCTGTCCCTCTCCAAAGAAAAGATGATTTCAAATGGTGAGCATTCAAATACCAAACTGTTCTAAGACACCGTTTGCTGGCAGTCAAACATGGGGGTTCCTAACCATGGCTGGCAAGATGGGGAAACCTACAACCACCACCCGCACAGGAAATACGTACGTTTCAAGAAGAGCGCGCGATTGGCAGAAGAGTTTGTTTTCAACAACAGACCGGGGTCCTTCTTCAAGGTGCTGTTAAGGCTGCTGAAGACATCTGAGCAAACAAAAAGTCAAAACAAAGATGCTATTTAGACAACGAGCTGGTGTAAGGGGCTGGACTGAGGAGGAATCGTGAGGACCGCCACCCCCCTTCTCCTGAACCTTCCCAAGAACAGGAGGACAGTATAGATTTAGAACAGTGGTTTGCAGAAGGGCAATAGGAAGAAGAAGAAGCAGCAGGGGAGAGACAGCTGACAGACTCAGTGTCCTTGGAAAGCATTCCTGACCCCCCCCCCCAGGACCAGGCGGGCATTGAAAGTAGGAGAACAGAGAGCTCAGAGGCAAATAGCTCAGATTAGCTGTCACTGGAGTGACGTAGAATAGGGGAGATGAAAGCAGGTGGGACTTTACTTGGAGCAATGCCATTAATTAGGGAAGACTGCATTCCTTCGCTACTCTCTGTGAATTATTGAGTAAATTGCTTGGTAAGAACTTTTATCATTTCTCTTATTCTCGGCTGCCACCATGGGAGGGAACTGATTCCCCGAAACCTGACAGCCGGTTCATCTGACACACTAATCCAAACCAAGAGAAACGTTTTTCTCCATCTCTTGCAATACTAGAACTCGTGGATGTTCAAGGAAGCAGAATTTGGGGAGGTTCCGAAGAGACAAAAAGACATGCTTCTTCACACAGCACATGGTTAAACTATGGAATCTTCTCCCACGTGGCTATTGGTGGGATACGGCTATCAGTGATATCTATGCTCTGCCTCCACGCATTCATGTACCTTCCTTGAGCCGAGCCTTGAGTGGTTTCTGCAGGATGGACTGGACGAACTCAAGAAAGCGCAAGAAGTGGTTTGTGACGTGTTCAAACGACATGGGCAATGGAGCCAGCTGCTCTGCGGGGATCAACTGCTTCACTATTTCATTTTCTGCTGCACAATAGCCCTGCAGAGGAAGACATGAATTCTTAAATGCCTGCCTTCTGATCCCTAGCCTCCATGGGGCAGTGTTTGTCCACAGATAGCTTTCCAGGTCATGTGGCTAGCATGACTAAACTGCTTCTGGCGCAATGGAACACTATGATGGAAGCCAGAGAACGTCGTTTACCTTCCCGCTGCAGTGGTACCTATTTATCTACTTGCACTGGTGTGCTTTCAAACTGCTAGGTTAGCAGAAGCTGGGACAGAGCAACAGGAGATCACCCCATCGCACAGACTCAAACTGCTGACCTTCCGATTGGCAAGCCCAAGAGGCTCGGTGGTTTAGACCACAGCGCCACCCACGCCTATGTAACTGCCCTTGTGAGTAGGCTTTGTCCTGGAGAACTGCCACACTTTCTCGCTGCTGTGGCAGAGACCAGATCACACAAGCAGGATGTGGAAATTGACCAGCATGAAATTCCGGTTCCCATTCAAGGTTGCGTTCCTGATAGCAGGGAGGAGTGTGTGAACCTAAGACCCACACTGCAAGACGAGTGGGTGCATAAGCTCCATGCCAGGGCATTGTGTGAATCAACCCTATAATCGTAAATCAATTTTTAAAAAACAAGGCAGAGAAATGTGCTGCACCTATTCTTTCTTTGTCGAAGTTTTGATTGTAGGCTTGGAGGGGCGGGGACCTGCCTGTTTTGCCTCCATTACTTTACAGAGCAGCAGGCATGCCGAAGGAACTATATCGTAGCAACAGTAGGAATCACACCATGGAGAAAATGGTGGATTTTTCATGATAGGGCAACCGCAATAGGGCCATTCCACACTTTCAACCAGGAAGAGCATCTTCGTACCTTGAGCAAAAGAAGGGGGTCAGGTTGAAGTTGCATGTGCCTGATCCTGTCTGCGAAGCCATCTATGAACCGGATCTGGCCCTCACAAGCCTCTGCCTGTTCTTCATATGCCATCAAGGTATGCTG
The DNA here is from genome assembly GCF_964252035.2 of Podarcis erhardii. Taxonomy (NCBI): domain Eukaryota; kingdom Metazoa; phylum Chordata; class Lepidosauria; order Squamata; family Lacertidae; genus Podarcis; species Podarcis erhardii. Next base: position 31,344,003 of record NC_138515.1, on the reverse strand, counting down.
GGCCTTCTCGTCAATGTATCTCTTGGTCAAAGTTTCCTCCTCGGCAAACAGGAGCCGGAGCTCAGCAAACTTCCCGGCCAGCCAGGTTTTGCTCTCAAACATGTGTGCCTGCAGGTGAAACAAAACCTCAGCATCAAATCGAGAATGCTGCCAAACACAAATGTTCCAGGGGCCTAGCATGGAAAAGAGAAGGCGCTTACAAGCCTTTGTGGAAAGGTTACATTCAGACAACCAAGCTGCCAAGGCCTTAATGGGGCGTTGTAATAATTCAGCAAGATTTGGAGGTCAACAGGCTCCCCACACCTTTGGTGCAGCCCACAAAGTTCTCCTCTCATATTTTATTCTGATCTTAAGCATGCAACCATTTTCTCTTTAGTAGAAAAACAACTGGAAAATGTGCAGAATTTACACTTCTCTCTCTTTTCGTTGTACAGTGGTACCTCGGGTTACAGACGCTTCAGGTTACAGACTCCGCTAACCCAGAAATAGTACCTCAGGTTAAGAACTTTGCTTCAGGATGAGAACAGAAATTGTGCGGCAGCAGCAGGAGGCCCCATTAGCTAAAGTGGTGCTTCAGGTTAAGAAAAGTTTCAGGCTAAGAATGGACCTCCGGAACGAATTAAGTACTTAACCCGAGGTACCACTGTATTCTTTTTTGCTATTCTCTTTTTGGCGCCTGCTTATGACATTTTTGTTTAGGCATGCCTATCCAGACATGTAGATGTTGTTGTGTTTTAATCTTTTTTGACTGTTAATTTTAATTATTTTAAAATGTTTTTAATTGTATCTGTTTTTACCGGTAATCTTGGTATTTCTTGTAAACAGTTTAGAGGGTTCTATTACATTCAAGCAGTATAAAAACTTTGTTAATTTTATTAACATTTTATTTATTATTGTTCAATAGTACGCTCCCAAGGTTCTCCCCCACAAAATAGGGATTCCCAAACTGTGATACATGAGTTTCATTCAGGTGGTCTGTGGCATGTTCGTACATTGGTGGTTGAAGAAGGTGATGCCACATCCATTGCAGTAAATAGACATATTGATTTTCAATTGTATTTTTATTGTTTCTTTTACATTTTATTGTATTCAGCCTTGAATTCCAGAATTAAAGCTGCAATGCAATAAAATATAAGAGAAGCAATAACAATACAATTGAAAATCATACAGCGTCTAGCACAGCACATGCCAATTGCTACAGTAAGAGCCTCAGCGTTTTTTGAGTGGTTGGTCCTCCATGGGGTGGGGAGTTTGGGAACTGTGGCTCTAAAGCACATTGTCAGAGGGCTGGATCGTGAGCTATCTCCTTTTCGCTCTTTTCCCATTCAAAATCCAGCACCTGCCCTTCTCACACCCAGTTAAAGGAGACTGGAGTCCCATCTCTTTTCTCCTGCAGAGAAAAAAGTCTCTTGCAGAGCGTGGCTTTGAGCAAACAGTGGGAGGACAAAGGGTGAAGCATTCACCCGCAGCAACCATCTGCCTCCTGAGGCTGCTTTTCAAACAGCAAGGCTGTTCAAACTCTGGCCCATTTCCTGCCTGATCCTTTGCCCAAAGCTGGCCTAAGAAGCACCAAGTGTTTCAGCAAGGTTATTTACAGTTAAGAAGATGTGGACCGGATGGATAGGAGGCCACTTGGAGCCCCATGTATGATGCCCAGGGCTTTCTAAAGGAAGAACAGCATTTATGTGGTGCTGTGGGTTAAACCACAGAGCCTAGGACTTGCTGATCAGAAGGTCAGCGGTTCAAATCCCCATGACAGGGTGAGCTCCCGTTGCTCGGTCCCTGCTCCTGCCAACCTAGCAGTTCGAAAGCACGTCAAAGTGCAAGTAGATAAATAGGTACCACTCTGGCGGGAAGGTAAACGGCGTTTCCGTGCGCTGCTCTGGTTCGCCAGAAGCGGCTTAGTCATGTTGGCCACGTGACCCGGAAGCTGTATGCCGGCTCCCTTGGCCAATAAAGCGAGATGAGCGCCGCAACCCCAGAGTTGGCCACGACCGGACCTAATGGTCAGGGGTCCCTTTACCTTTACCTAAAAGAAAACACAGAACTTGTGTAGGTGTTAAAGGTTTGAGCTGAGCATTGATGAGAGTCCTTAAGGTAGCTGTACCTTTCAGGGGGGTGGGGGGGCAGGTTTCGAGAGAGCAAGCAACCTGTGAAGGTGTGATTCTGAGCGGATAAAACGCCAGAGGGGAATGCACAAGAGCTAAAGTAAAAGTAAAGGAGCCCTGGATGGTAAATTCCAGTCAAAGGCAACTATGGGGTTGTGGCACTCATTTGGCTTTCAGGTCAAGGGAGCCGGCGTTTATCCACAGACAGCTTTCTGGGTCACGTGGCCAGCATGACCAAACTGCTTCTGGTGCAACGGGACACTGTGACGGAAACCAGAGTGCACGGAAACACTGTTTACCTTCCCGCCACAGCGGTACCTATTTATCTACTTGCACTGGTGTGCTTTCGAACTGCTAGGTTGGCAAGAGCTGGGACAGAGCAACGGGAGCTTGCCCTGTCAAGGGGATTCAAACTGCCAACCTTCTGATCCGCAAGACCAAGAAGCTCAGAGGTTTAGACCACAGCGCCACCCGCGTCCCTGAAATGCACATGAACACTCCTGCAGGCACACCACTGTGTTTGCAGCCTCTACAACTGCAAACATAGGGGGGAAATAAATAACCTCCCAAAGCAGCACCCATGTGCAGTTCAGCCTTGAATCCAGAAGGTTGCTATACTAATGCTAATAATGAGCCTGGCATAATAAGTGGCAGTCAGCCAATTCAAACATTGTGGGTGGGGAAGTTCTTGTGGCTCTGATGTCCTTCAGCTTTTCTGCCCTTTGGTCCACAGGCCAAGGAGTGGCCCAGCTCGGGTTGGGTCAATCGCTTAAGCAGCCTGCTTTGCATGCAGCAGAATTCATTTTAGTTAGCAAGAAAAATGAGCCTGGGTGTCGTTATGAATTTGGTGAGGATGAATGCATCCTCCTTGCGATATATCATGCCTAACTTCCTTTTCCCTACTTCACCCCGTCACCTGCAATCTCTTGTTGAGATCCAGCACAGCCACAAGATCACTAGCAGTTCACTGACACCCGGGACACAGCCACCTGTCATAGCTGCCCCATGGGGTGGGAAAGGGAAGTTAATGAGGCTGCATGGTGCAGTCGCACCTTGGTTTTCGAACAGCTTAGTTCTCAAACGTCTTGGCTCCTGAACGCCGCAAACCCGGAAGTGACTGTTACGGTTTGAGAACTATTTTTGGAAGCTGAACGTCTGATGGGGCTTCCGGAGCTTCCGACTGGCGGCAGGAGCTTCCTGCAGCCAATCAGAGGCCACGCTTTGGTTTCCGAACGTTTTGGAAGTCGAATGGACTTCCGGAACCGATTCCGTTTGATTTCTAAGATAAGACTGTACTTCATATGTAAACTTGGAAGCACCCTATTAATTGACATTGTTGTGATCCCGTCCAATTTGGCCCCCCAAGGACACTATGCAAATAAATAGTACCATCATTACGGAGATTAGCACATCTTGATTTACCTTAAGCTCATTAGTAGCTTCTTCTATATGTTTTATGTTGTCAACTTCCTGCTGCTTCTTCAGGGTCAACTGCTTCAAATACGACCTCATGATTTCCTGTTTTACCCAGTGTAAAAAGGACACATCACTGATGGTGACCACTTCAGACCTTCAGTTGCAACTTCTAATCTGTTCAACAAGTAGATTCTTCAACTAAAGATTCAGCTTTGCAAGCAAGTCCACAAAATATATAAGCTCACCAGAGTGTTTCTCCTAGCATATATACCAGTCACCCATGACAGTTATTCACTGCACATTTTTCTTCCAGTTAACGTGAATTAATTCTCTTCCGGGGAGGGGGGGGGCGACCAATTTTAATTAGCAAGGCTAAGAGTTAATTTTGAAGCTACTTTGGAGCTGGTGTGTTCTTCAGTTCCAGGATGATCTTAGAGGGATTCATTTCCACTTTGCATATTCAGTTCTGGTGCAAAGTGCCACTCGTTCTTTCTCCCTGTACAGTAAAGATACTGAAAAAGCAAAAAGAATTGTGTCCCCATTTCCAGGGAGCCATGTGGGGATGAGGAAGAGGGCTTGGCAATTTAACAGTCACACATGCGCCACTCACAGCCGACAGCACCACACACTGTACTTTGCCATGTAAACCTGGACATTTTTGGAACCGTATCAAAAAGCAAAATGTGATGTTTGGGGGAACATGTCTTGCTTTAAGTTCTCCATTTACGGAATGGGAAGAATACTAGACCGACCTCTTAGGGTTGTCAACAGCACAAAGACAATAAACTGCATTACACTATCTGAAGAATAAAGGTAAAGGTAAAGGGACCCCTGACCATTAGGTCCAGTCGTGACCGACTCTGGGGTTGCGGCGCTCATCTCGCTTTATTGGCCGAGGGAGCCGGCGTACAGCTTACAGGTCATGTGGCCAGCATGACTAAGCCGCTTCTGGCGAACCAGAGCAGCGCACGGAAACGCCGTTTACCTTCCCGCCGGAGCGGTACCTATTTATCTACTTGCACTTAACGTGCTTTCGAACTGCTAGGTTGGCAGGAGCAGGGACCGAGCAACGGGAGCTCACCCTGTCGCGGGGATTCGAACCGCTGACCTTCTGATCGGCAAGTCCTAGGGTCTGTGGTTTAACCCACAGCGCCACCCGTGTCCCACATCTGAAGAATAATTAGATAAAAAATAATTGGCTATGAATGAGCATGTAGGGGGAAGAGATCAAAGTGCCACCTTTATTAGACCTAACAAAAACACGGTGCCAACTTTCTGGTTAGCTCTTCCCCTGTCTACTGTCTCTGCTATTTCCACTATCCTCTGCATTGCAAAGGAAAAGAGAGCAGAAGTGAATTCTGATTAGTGCTAGAGAAAGATTTGGCTGTGTCTGCTATGTTCTGCATTTCCCAAAGTAGATTCTTCTGTAATTTTTTTTGCCCCAACACGCCTCTTTGTAATCCGAGATGCTCTAGCACAAGGCACCGTTCTATCCCAATTACACTGCAGAGATGTGGCACTTAGCATTTTGTGGTGTAAGAGTGAGAGAGAAAATAAGGACCCCGGCCCAGAATTCTCAGGCACATGATAGCACACAAAAATTAGCAGGCAAAGGAGGGGAAAGGTTGCCAGGAGGAGGTGATATTAACCAAGCACCACGTAGTTTTAACTGATTTTAATATTGTAATTTTACAGTATTGTAATCTGCTCTGGGACCTATGGTGAAGGGCAGGTAAGAAATCTAATAAGTATTAACCAATAACAATAGTTGCAAGTGGAATGACGGCTTATTTAAGCTTGCCAACAGACCAGAAAGAAAACTGTATGGCTTGCTCCTTTGCCTTTAACAGCAGCTTGCTTTAGCGAAGGGAATATATTCTCAACAGGGATATAAATGACAGCACACATCATCTGGAGATCAAACTGCTGCTAAAGGCCTCTATAGGCTGGTAGAGAAGTTAGGAACCCTCACAACCACTTTTTTTGCAGAACTGGTTGAGAACATACTACACATTTTGAGACATTGTGAAACAAGCCGTTAACCCTAATACAGGAAATAAACTGTATCAGAAGAGCTACCTAAAGTTTAGAGGAACTGTGGTAATAAATTGGGGTGCACTGGGTGTTGGGGTTGTGCTTCTTCTGGGGTAGTTTGTCCACCATCCTGCATGCAACAGCAGCTACACCCTGGGATCAGCTTCGGCTGGCTGGCTAAACCAGCTGAGGTTAGCCGATGGGGCTCAAACCTTCGGTGAATTAGGGTCTTTCCCTGCATGCAGAAATGGGCTCTGGTGGATTGAAAAGGAAAACTCTGAACCTAAAGCTCCACTGCCCTGCAGGATATATTTGGGAAAACAAACAGCTAAGGAGTAAACCCAACATAAATCTGGAGTCCCTAAGGATGACTCATTGTACGCCTCCTTCCGGCAAATCCTGCAGCCAAGCTGGTGCCAAATGTATTGCTCTGCTTTCCTTTAGACCCCATCAGCGAGGCCGAGAGAGGGGTCTGGTCATCAGAGTAGCCCAGGATTTCCATCCACACTGCCCAGGCTTGCGCCTCAGGGAGGTTGCTTCTGTGCTGCTAACTCAGGGGTTTGCCTTCACCCCGGTAGGTGTCTCTCAAGGCAGACAGATGCCAAGAACCATTTTAATAAAAGCCATATAGATAGCTAGCTTAGTCTGTTACAGTAAGCATCAAGTACAGTCATACCTCGGCTTGAAGTTGCTTCAGGTTGAGCGTTTTCGGGTTGCGCTCCATGGCGACCCGGAAGTAACAAAACATGTTACTTCTGGGTTTCGCCGCTCGCGCTGACACTCAAAATGACATCACGTGCATGCGCAGAAGCGGCGAATCACGGCCCGCGCAGACACGGGTTGCGTTCGCTTCAGGATGCGAACGGGGCTCTGGAACGGATCCCGTTCATATCCGGAGGTACCACTGTATAATCTTTTGGCACCTTTAAAGAGGATTAACAGATTTATTATGGCATCCGTTTTAGTGGACTTGAGACCCCGTGCCCACTTAAGCTATAATAAATCCAGTCATCTTTAAAAGTGTCACGACACTTCCTCTCCGCAACTCTTGGAATCGTTTAGCCATGGAAAATCTTACGAGCGAATGGGTGTGGCTCTCCAGATGTCGACGGACCATCACCCCTGGCCTAAGGGCTGGAGCTGATGGGAGTCGGAGTGCGATCACGTCTGAAAAGACACAAATCCCCACCCACCCCCCAAAAAAGAACACGGAAGAACTTTTGCGCCCGCCTACCCGCTTGCTCTCCGCCGCCTGGGCGATGAGGTTCACTCGGTGTCCGCGATGGAGGCCCAGAGCCGGGCAGAGCGCGCACACGCACTGCGCGCACTCTTCGCAGAACAGCTCCAGAGGGCGCCCGCGGTGCTCGGCGCACCAGCGCTCCCGCTCCCGCAAGGCGCGCAACTCCGCGGCTGCCTCCTCGCCGGCTGCGCACACGCGGTGGCCTCGGAAAGCCGCGCCGGGTTCCCCGTCCGCCGCCCCGTGGGGCCGCGCGTGGGCCTCGCACAGCGACATCAGGCAGGTGAGGCAGCTCCATTCCGCCCGGCGCGGCGCGCCCTGGGCGCACAGATCGCAGGGCGCGACCGCGGCTCCCGCCGGCACCAGCTCCTGCTCCCGCCGCGCCATCGGATCCAGGACGCACGAGAGGGAACCGGGAGGGAAGGAGAGAGGCGGGCTGGGGGGCGGAGCGGGGCCGGGCAGCCTCCTCCGACAGCTGGGAATGGGAAGGCGAAACTTAGGGAGATCGGGCGTGGAGAGGGGCCTGGGCAGTGCCGGATTTCCGTATAAACTAAACAAGCTATAGCTTAGGGCCCCACTCTCTTGGGGGCCTCGGGAAAAAGAGCTGGATGTACATTTCCAAAATATAAGATAAAAAACAAAATAAAACCTACATACAGCAAGTTTTATGTTGTGTGATGAAAGTAATGGGCCCCGCCTGCTATTCTGCTTCCTAAAATATCACTGGTTTGCTCATTTCTATATATAGGGTGCCTACATTCTGCAATGGAAGGACAGATCCTGAAGCTGAGGCTCAATACTTTGGCCACCTCATGAGAAGAGAAGACTCCCTGGAAAAGACCCTGATGTTGGGAAAGATGGAGGGCACAAGGAGAAGGGGACGACAGAGGATGAGATGGTTGGACAGTGTCCTCGAAGCTACCAGCATGAGTTTGACCAAACTGCGGGAGGCAGTGGAAGACAGGAGTGCCTGGCGTGCTCTGGTCCACAGGGTCACGAAGAGTCGGACACGACTAAACAACACAGTAGATTCGGAATGAAATGTCTCAAGTTCTTTTCAAACTACTTTCTTTTGACCCCAAGTCAAGACATCTTTCTATAATTTTTACTTTTAGTGCTTTTTAAAAAAGGAAACCATACTTGATCCTCACCCTCTGGGTTTAAGGATATGGCTAGCATCCCAAGATCTTGCAGTGGGGGATCGGCCAGATCCACATTGAAATGAGGCCAGTAAGACTCAGTCCCTTCACACAGTGTGATAATGCAGGAAAGCTAGAGTGGATGGTGAAAGGGTTGTTGAGAGAGGCTTCCCTTTGCCAAAAGGCCCTGGGCACGTAGACAGGGAAGAATGTTAGGAGAACACCCTGCCTCTGAGCATGTGTGCAGCCCCTGCCCAACCCCCAAGGGAGCAAAGTTTTTAAAACACTGAAGTCCAGCTCTCTACATGTTCAAGCACATGCAACTCAAGGTTGCTTTTTGAGAACATAATTACAGCCCTAAATGTAAGGGCAGTAGCATGACACACAAAACCTAAGTGTATCCCTGTACATATTAACCACCTACACTATTGGCAATACTTCTTGACCATATATAGATGTTTTCTTCATTCAGAATCATTGCCCGATACAGCGAGATGGTATCTCTGCTTCTGCCCCCAGCAGATATTTCACACTGGCTAAAGCCATTCTACCTGTTATATCAGGGTGAGGTGCAATAAGTCTGAACTGTACTTTGTACTTTGAAGTGCCAACCAGATAGGATTTCTACATGTAGCAAACTGACACCAGCAAGAAATATAACTTCTCATGTTCTAGCTTACTACTGGAAGAGATTTTCTTTATTTTTCTATGCTTTCTACTTTGACCATTTTCAGTGGAAAGCACAATGAAACATGGTCTCAGTGTGCTGTGGCAATGAATGGCAAATTCAGTGTGAAGAATTAGGAAAGCAATTAAAAAAATAAACAGCTGGTATGATGTCTTCATAAAAAAATACGGTGTGGCTGCCTTTTGAATACTGAGTACAATTTGGGTAGCTCCATCTTAACAGGGACTTTTAAAAGTTTGTAATCAGAGGCAAATGTTAATGGGGTTTCTATACCTGCTTCCATTTGGAATCATGTAATTTAACAGAATTTAATATTCTGTGCTTAAATCATGACCAATAGCTACAGAGATCCAACACTGTACTTGAGTGTGAGAAGAAGCAACACCAAGTTGTATAAGTGTACATCATACATTTATTACTGAACAACCCTCTCAACTCCAAAATTGGGCACAGGGATTAAAAATAAAAATTCATTGCACTACTTAGTAAAGCATTACTAGTAACTCTCATAAAAAATGTACAAATTTTGTTAAAAATTTATCAAGCCTTCAAATGATTTGGTTACAGATATTTATAATACATTTAAAACTACATGTTAAATGATACAATGGAGTATGATTTTTTGAAGAAAACACTTGACAAATATGATTCTAACAAAACCCATAAGCTTTCATAATCATTAGCAGGTTTGCAACACAAAATAGCAAAATGAGGTAACTGAAGGTACCAAAGAAGGGAGAGAAGGTGAGAGAGATCCACAGCTCTCTTAGGCCATTTAATAGTAACCAAGATTGCAAGGTGTTTTTTGGAAAGCAAAATAAAAGGAGTTGGTAAATCCCAAATATTACAAGAGGTGTAAATGTTAACAGCGGCGACAAATATCACATTCTGGAGACTGTACAAAACTCTATACAAAAGAAATTACTTTACACAAAATAAATCTGTAAAGAAAGCCACAAAGTGAGACCTTAGAGAGATCCATAAGGCCTTTATACCCATTTTTTAAAATTGTTTTAAAAAAGACAGAAGGTCAAATTAAGTTGACAATTCATGCAAATAAAACCCCAGCAGTGCCAACATGATAAAGCCAACTTTTCTTCCTTTAGTGGGAGAGGTAGGGATAAGGGGACAAAGGCTACCCAAAACAATTTGGTGCTGTTAGGCACCACTGAGGGCTGTGGAATTAGACACACACAAATGGTGCGTTATGCATGGCAGTTAACGGCTGAGCATGAATCCTCTTCTCTTCTGCCGGGAGCAATGGGTTAAGAACTCCCCTGCAGCCGGCCAGAGCTGGTTGAGAACACATGCACATGTGTGTCTTACAGACACTTAACCACAGGAAGCATATCTGCACACATCTGCAAGAGTCCCATGCAAACACAAGTCGTTCAAAGAAGAGATCAGGCACAGGAGTGCAATCATTAAGTTCAGTATACTACAAGAGTAGTCCCTACTGCAGCCCTATCCCTCCGCCAACAGCCTCGCTCAAATGAAACTGGGAATCGAGGGACAAGATGCCCCACTGCAATATGGATCCAGATTCAGCGCCCAGGTCCCCCCTTCTCAGAATTAGTGTTTATGTGCCTTGTTAGTCTGCTACAGAGAAAGTGCCTTATTTCTATGCTTTGACAGCGGACACAGAGTGGGGTAGTGTTACGATTCGATTTGTACAGGTAAAAATCTTTTCTTTTGTCCAGCAATATAAAAAAAGACCCAAAAGTATTGTAAAACATGTGTGGCAATGCTTCTCCCCAATCTCCCCAACCCATGATTTTGTTTGCTTAAAAAAATAAAGTTTACTATGTGCAATTTAACCTTTTTGACATGTTCCGGCGATTCCTTATAGCACACACTGAGGGGGGGAACTAATAATTGTAAAGCTGTCATACAC